>NW_027516996.1:0-708468 GCF_048772815.1 Callospermophilus lateralis | reverse complement strand
AATTAAATTTTCCAATTAATTATTTAGGAGTTCTATTATCCTCAACCATGGTCAGTCCACCAAAAATTCAAATACGAGTAGATCAACTGCAATCAATTAATGACTTTCAAAAGTTATTAGGAGACATAAATTGGATAAGGCCTTATCTGGGTATACAAAGAGGAGAGTTGGGACCTTTATTTGATATATTTGATATCCTAAAAGGTCCATCTGATCCAAATTCTCCCAGAATGTAAACGCCTGAAGCAAGAAAGGCATTAAAAATCATTGAAACATATATGGGAAATATGCATTTGGATAGATTTGATAAAATATTGCCTTTATTATTTATTGTACTACCAACAAAAAATATTCCTACAGGAGTATGTTGGCAAGAAGCTCCATTATAATGGATTCATTTTTCTTATTCTTCTAACACTATAATTAATAGGTATCCCAAGGCTAACGGACAATTAATACTCATAGGAATAAAAGCAGCAAAGTGAGTGTTTGGAATTTCTTCCAACAAAAGTATTACTCCATATACTCTGACTCAAATTGATGAGTTAGCTAATGAGTTAAATACTTGGGCAATAATTATGTGTAAATCTAATATTTCTTTTGACACCCACTTACCATCTAATCTTATATTGTCTTTTTGGTCATCTCATCCTGTAATTTTTCCAAAAATGACAAGAAAACACCTATCATGAATGCTCCAAATATATTCATTGATGGGTCAAATAATGGTACAGCAGCAATTGTTACACCTGATCAAACTGTTACATTTTTAATACCCCAACAATCAGCTCAAAAGGTAGAGCTTAATGCAGTATTATAAGCTTTTGTGATGTTTAAAGATTCTGTGTTTAATTTATTTTCCAATAGTCAGTATATAGTTAATGCTATAGTATCCCTTGAAGATGCTGGTAGGATTTCCCCTTCCTCTACTGTTTTCTCTTTCCTTTCCACTATACAAAGTCTAATCTGGGGCAGAAAAGATCCATTCTTAATAGGACATATCAGGGCACATCCAGGATTGCCTGGAGCCCTTAGTTTGGGCAATGATTTAGCAGATAAAACTACACATGACATACATACATATTTTCTCTACACTAGAAGAAGCTATAAATTTTCATAAAAAGTTGCATATCAATGCTAACACTTTACAAAAGCATTTCAAAATAACTAAGTAACAAGCTAGACAAATAATAAAACAATGTCAAAATTGTGTGACCATTTTACCACAAGTTAATCTTGGAGTCAATCCTAGAAGATTGATACCTAACCATATTTGGCAGATGGACGTCACACACTTGCCAGAATTTGGAAAATTAAAATATTTGCATCTTACAGTTGATACTTCTTCTGGATTTTTGTTGGGCTCCCTTCATGCTGGAAAAAAACTAAAGATGTTGTAGCTCATTGCTTACAAAATTTTGCCACTTGGTCATTCCAAAAGAGTTAAAATAGATAATGCCCCTGGTTATACTTCTAACTCTTTTAAACAATTTTGCTCATCATTTGGCATTACTCATATAACAGGAATCCCATGCAATCCACAGGGACAAGGCAGAGTTGAAAGAGCACATCAAACTATTAAAATGTACTTATTAAAGTAAGAAGACGGAATTGGGAAGAGATATAAATTCCCCAAAGATGAACTTAAAACAACCCTTTTTAACTCTAAACTTTTTAAATTTGGATTTTCAGGACTTAGTGCTGCAGAAACGCATATGTGTCCAAAAAATGTGTATAAGCCCAAGGTACTTTGGAAGGATATTCTAACAGGACAATGGAAAGGTCCTGACCCATTAATTTTCTAGAATTGGGTGTCTGTTTGTGGGTTTCCACAGGAAGAACAGCAGCCAATTTGGATTCCAGAGAGATTAACTAAGGTTCTGACCCAGTGATTGCCTAAAGTCGGGGGTCTGTTTATGTGTTTCCACAGGGAGAACAGCAGCCGATTTGGATTCCAGAGAGATTAACTAAAGCAATTTCTATAGACCAAAATAAGATGATTTGGCTCAAATCCATAACAGCTGATGTGCAAAACTCCAGTTTGGCTATCCTTACATCGGCGACAGAACAGGGATGCTTTTTTCAATATCTATTTTATTATTGCCCTTTACCACATCATGAAGTTCTCTTTTGTTTTTTTGAGCTCATACAGACCTAGGTTAATGTTTTGCTGATCAGTTCTATTTTTTGTCTATAGAGTTTTTAAACATTGCAATGATGATTTCACCTGTAAAAAGTTATAAGGCCTTTACTATTATATTATGTGTTGTATGTATTTATTATGTGTGCACACTTGTGTTTTGTGTTATATGTTTGAATGTGTGTATGTCCATATATCATATATGATGAGTGCTCATGAAAAAATGGGTCCATTTTTTTTTAATTCACGTGAATTAAATAGTTTAATTTAAATGGGGTAAACAACTGTTCAGGATTGTTTTAATATGAGAAAAAATAGGAGGTTAACAGACCTGTTTTTTTACTTTTACCTTTTTTTCATTATATTTAATAATTCTCTTCAAGATAATGTAAATTGTTATGAAAATTGTTTTCTTTTAGTGCCTTCTGGAATGTTACATAATTTTTTCTTTAGCCATTATTGCCAGAATTCCTATCTTTATCCCAGTGCCGGTGAAGACAAAGATAAAACCAATATACAGGTTCTGCAATACCCATCACTGAACTGCTTGCAGAACTTGCTTGGAATATGTATCACTTGTGTGCATTGTGAACTCACTTGTATGCATTGTGAACTATCTGCTGGTGCAGCGAATTGTGGTAGTGTTTGGATACTTATGCTGATTCTGTCATCAGTGGTACAATTTTTCCAAAAGGAGCCCTCAATTGGCTTGGTGTATCTTCCCTATTCTCGTTTGATAGAGGTCAGGAAACTTACAGAGGAAGGCGAAAGAATTCATCCACAATGACTGCTCTTTTGGCCATTTTTGTTTTGGATGCACACATGGGATCTTTCTTTAGATCTATCAGATTCTGAGATTCAAAGCCACAACCTCACTCAGGGCCAAGTGGCTGATTCAGACACATCCCTTTCCAAAGCAATTAAGCAAAGAGCCACAGGTGATGCCCATTCCTTCCATTTGAATACTGTTTTCTTCAGGCTTCACAAAGGGGTGGCCTGAGGCAAAGACCTTCCTAACATTCAGGGCAAGGGAACCATAGGTAAGCAAATTGCCCAAAGCAGGGTTTCTCCAATGAGACTTTTCTGTTTACAATGATATCTGAGGTTTCTGAAATCTTCCCTTTCCCTTCAGCTATGCAGTACATGGCCATCTCACAGAGTTTGGAGGTGGTACATATCTTGAACACAAAACAATGAGGCTATTCTGGAGAGAGGCCAGAATTCAGGAATAAAACAGGAACTTAGGAAGATAGTAGGTGTTGCCTGTCCATAAGACAAGCAACAGTCCATTCATAAAAAGGGCAGAATGAATGCCTGGAAGCTTCCTACTAGACAGGACACCTCCATTGATGCATTCTCTTTTCTAAAGACTACAACAACGGACACAGTGCATATACAGACATAGAAAAACTCGCCTTGTCAAATGACTTACTAGAAACAGTCAACTCCAAACCAAACAAACCACCTTTCCTACCTATTCTCAGAACATGAGACAAAACCATGAACTCACACCCACACCCACAAAGGAACCTCCTTCCCACAAGTAGGTCTGTGACTATCTGTAGTGTCCTCTGTCTGGTGGACCATACTATGTTCTTCCAAAATGGCCTGTCTTGTATCAGAACAGGCCTTCTTTGCCAACTCTGTTAAGTTGTCAGAAGCCAGCAGCTTTCTCAGGGAAGGCCCCTCTTCAGAGTTCTCCTGGCATTTGGCCATCCTCACATAAGGAGGTAACAAGAAATACTGACTCTGTCCTTGGTAAATTCAAACAAGTGTGCCCACTGGGACTGGGAATGGGACTGGCTCTGGGTGCCTGGCTTCCTGGATCCCAGGTTCAGAGAGTTCCATCACCAAGGAAGTGAGGTAGGTCACTTCCTTCAGGAATTGAATGAGGTCAATACCTTGGCAACCACTTTGTCCTAACAGTTGTTTACAAGGGTCCCATGAGATGGAGGCTGCCCCTACTTCCTCTGACACATTCATTAGTTAGAATGGTATATCAACCATAGGCACCAGGGAACAGCTCTCCACACAGGCCTGTTTTGGTCCATCTTTTCTACATTAAGAACAGAGTGACTGACTCAGACAGAATACTTCATACTGACCGGGTTTTTTGCCATGGAAGATGATTTTGCTATTTCAGGTCCTTCAGAGCTGCCTAAGTTTTCTCCAGGGAACATTTCTGCATGAACCTTTGAGGTTCTCAGCAGGTGGAAGATCCCCTACATTCCTGTATTGTAAGACCAACTCTGTCCCTGCTCTATTGTAAAGTTAGATTGAGGGAACAGTGTATGCTTAGGGTTAATAACAGGTTCGATTTGGGTTAGGAATCATTCTGAGGGGTGCATAATGGTATTGGGAACCTGCGATATTTACAAGAATATAGAGGTAAAATATAAGCATGAAAACAGAAATCTAGTTATGATTTGAAGCCCAGAAGTGCATCGGGCCCTTGATTGGGATACTTAGCTTTGAATTATATTCTGCACAGATGTCTCAGATAAATCGATATACAATAGTAAGTGATAGGATCAGACATTTTCAACAGGCTTGAGGTTGAATATATAATCTTAGGAAGAAACAAATATTTAGTCACCAATAGGATTGACATTTGATAGCAGTAGGCAACCTGGACATTGATGTTTTTAGTAATCCATACTCACTTTCCATTTAGACTTCGGTACAAACATTAGTGTGACATTTGCATTTTGTGAAAGAAGTCACATGAAAAGACCAGTGAAGAAACCTCGTGGAAAACATGTATTTTGAATTAGGAAGTGATGGAATGTAAAACAAAATGCCTATTAATTTCTTAACTTGTTGATGAAATATATACCCTATCATGTGTATTAACTGAAGAAATAGAAATCTACCAGTATTGAATAAAAATGAATGACAAAATACACATCATGTCCCATAGAAATGTACTTGCATTGATATCAAACTGGGTCAGTTACTGCAGAAATATTAGGATTTGTATGCACCATTTACTGAAGTTAGTTTTCAGTACTAGGAATCAAATATGTAGTTCAGGTGGATGAATATTTCTCAGAATAATTTTGTGAAAAGTTGATTATTAATCCACATACATGAAAATGAATGAATTTACGGAGTGCATAGTAAGACACATATATTTCACATTTTGAAAAATCTAGAGTGTGTGTGTATATACATAAACACACACACACACACACACACACACACACAGACATTAAAAAGTAGCAATATATGCCAATTGAAATTCACCATGAAATATATGTCATCCACAGATCGAAATAAATTCGTTTTACTGAACATGGATTCATGTATAATATTGTTGTACTAGGAAGATTAACAATAGTCTGAATTTTCAGTTCCAACAGCATTCAGGAGGAGTGATCTCTTCTCACAATTTGTATCTGCCAAGTCAGCCACCTCACAAGAATGTACGTGTGGTACCAGGTAGGATTCTATATGTGCATATTAAAATACATGTACTGAATAGGCTACAGAAAAAGGGAGACAGGAATTCACATATTCGTTAACTTTAAAAACACATGGAGAACCATTTCAACAAAAAATTGACTAGATTTATAACATATACCCTATATAATGCAAAAGGCAATTCCAATGATACATCATTCGTCCTCTTAACTGCTTGTATTTCTATTCTTTTTGGGTTAATTTTCCCCATCATATTAGGATTAGTAGTCAGAGTCTAGTTGGGCATGTGTTAGTGTCAGGGATTCAGTATTTCAAATGGAAATTTGGAAAACGATTCCAATGTTTATGCAAATATGTGCTACAAAAATATCTTCCCACTCTCATCCTGAACAATGCCTTGACTTTACCTTCATTACAAGTAAAACACAATTAGAGTGGAAGAGTTAGATAATCTGTGAATACTTATCTGGAATCGAATATGTTCAGGAGTTCACAAACTTGGAGGTGGTAGAGAAGATTCCAAAAGTAAGGGAAAGGGAAAAACTCCACAAACATGGAGCTCTGCTGGACTAAAAACTTCTTGAGTAACTGCCTCTGAGCTTGGGCACTTGAAATATATGTTGTAGTCAGGAGATTTAGCTTCCTTTGTAGTGAGACCATCAAATCTGGGTATGATTCTATGTGACCTGGAATACATGATTTCTTATTTTCCAAAAAACATTAGGAAGCAGTCCTTAATTCTCTCTTTGTAGGTAAACTGTGGCCACTGGGGGCTAATTGTCTACCCTTTTGAACTCTTAAGCCATTTGGTCATCCTCCAGTTTTCCTGGTGTTTCTTGCTGCTGCATTGGGAATTTGGTATTTGCTTCACGAAATACAAGGAATTCAACTGGGACACAGTGCTGGAGGGAGTTCTGTCACGTGTGGTGGGTCAGGGTCTGCAGGAGAATGCACCAACCAGGCTTCTATCCCACATAGCTTGCCTCCTTAACCATAGCAACCTGATTCTAAACATTGGCCTGAATCCTCTCCATATAACAAGATGCCTTTACATAGAAGCATCTGGTGGCTGCACCATGTCAGGCACAAGCCAATTGGAAGCCAATGGCAGATCCACATGGCCCAACCACAGATTTTTTTTTTTTTTTTATCACACACCTGCCCATCACTGCACTAGGCCCACTACTCAGCAGGGTCCAACTTACTGGAATCTCTGTTCTACACCATTTTCATGAAACTCAGTCAATCATGTCACTGTCCTGCATATTCATGATCAGCAACAGGAAATCCAAAGTTTCTCCAGTACCATCTGGTCATGGGAATTTCAAAAATTTCATGGTATTTATCTAGCAATTTTTCAAGGATGAATTTGGCAGCATGTGGGTTTCAATTCATTCAGGGACCATTAAGTGTTTTGGAAGTTCATTTCAAAGAAAGTTCTGGAGAAATCTCACAGGCAAGGTTTCCCAAAGATTGGCCAAAAGGTCACATAAATCCATGCCCATTGAGGTCTACAATGTGAGGTCCATGTGTGTTATGACTCTCAACTAAGCCTGCCAAGTGTTTCAGAATAAAATCATGTGATATCCAGCCTGAGATTCCCAGTGATCTCTGGAAAGCCACCCTGGGCCTAGATGTCAGTTTCCAAGGGTGACTCTCATACTTGGCTTCCTAAAATCCCAACCCAATTCATGGCAATACTTCTCTAAGTTCTATTCCTGTACTCAGTCTCTAAGGGGAATCACGCCACAGTTCAAACCCAGGTGGACTCATTCCTGTATTATAAGACCATCCATTCCAACTGCCACAAAAATGACCACAATTAAAACCAAAACACTCCCACATGGCCCTCATCTTCTTCCATATAGACACTCATCATATCCTCTGGCTGGAGATTTACATGAGGAATGCAGCCCAAGACAGTGTCCAGAATACGCTCCCTTGCTCCTCGTTTACCTAAATTCTGAGTGACCTGGACACCCTTCCTTTGAACCAGGAGTGATCAAATAGGACTGCCATTAATACTTATCCATTTCTCAAATTTGAGACCTACTGACTGTTGGGTTTAGATTCTTTATGTTAATTGGAGTCATGAGAAAACCCAAGCACCTATGTGCTAGCCTCTGCAGGGATTTGAAGAACTCATTTGACCTAAAGGATCCCTATTCTCACTTGATTGATGTCAGAAACCTTACAGAGGAAGGCGAAAGACTTATCCACAATGACTGCTCTTTTTGTCATTTTGGTTTTGGATGCACACATGGCATCTTACTTTAGATCCATCAGTTGCTGAAAATCTAAGACACAGCCTAACACAGGGCCAAGACGCTGATTCAGACAAATCCCTTTGCAGAGCAATTAAGCAAAGAGCCACAGGTGATGCCCATTCTTTTTATTTGAAAAAGGTTTTCTTCAGACTTCACAAAGCGTTGGCCTGAGGCAAAGACCATCCTGACATTTAGGGCAATAGAACAATAGGTAAGAAAAGGCGCAAAGCAGGGTTTCCACAATGAGACATTACAGGTCAAACTGGTATGTGAGTTTTCTGAGATGCTCGCCATTCACTTCAGCTATTCAGTACATGGCCATGTCACAGAGCTTGGAGGTGGTACATATCTTGGATACAAAGCCATGAGCCTATTATGGATAGTGGCCAGATTTCAGGAAGAAAACAGGAACTTAGGAAGATCGTAGGTGTTGCCCATCAATATGGCAAGCCGCATTTCATTTACAAATTGGGCAGGATGAATGCTGGTAAGCTTTCTAATAAACAGGACACATCAATTGATGCATTCTCTTTTCTAAAATCTATAACCATGGACACAGTGGGATACAGAGACACAGAAACACTCGCATTGTCAAACGACTTACTAGAAACAATTCAGTCCAAACCAAACAAACATCATTTGTACCTATTCTCAGAACAAGAGCCAAATCCACAAACCCACACCCACACCCACAAAGGCACCTCTTTCCCCCAAGTAGGTTGTGACTATTTGGAGTGTCCTCTGACTGTGGGACATTCTGGTTCCCCCGAAATGGCCTGTCCTGTCTCTGATCTTGTGTCCTTTTCCAACTCTCTGAAGTTGTCAGGAGCCAGTGGTGAGCCACTACCTGCTTTCTCATAAAAGGCCCGTCTTCAGAGATTTCCTGCCATTTGGCCATCCTAACATCAGTAGGTACCAAGAAAGATTGACTCTGCCCTCGGGAAATCCAAAAAGTGAAACCACTGCGACTGGGACTAGGACTGGCACTGTTTGACTGGCTTCCTGGATCACAAGTTCAGAGAGTTCCATCACCAAGGAAGTGAGGTGAGGTCACTTCCGTCAGAAACTGAATGAACTCACTGCCTTGTCAACCACTTTGTCCTAAGAGTTGCTTCCAAGCTTCCCATGAGATGGAGGCTGCCCCTGCTTCCTGTGACACTTTCACAAGTTAGAATGGTATATCAACCATAGGCACCCAGTAACAGCTCTCCACACTGGTCTCATTTGGTCCATCTTCTCTACATTAAGAATAGAGAGGCTGATTCAGACACAACCCTTCACCCTGACCAGGTTGTTTTCAATGGAAAATGACTTTTGCTCTCTCAGGTCCTTCAGAGGTGCCTACATCTTCTCCAGGGATTATGTCTGCATGGACCTTTGAGGTTCTCAGCAGGTGGAAGATCCACTACATTCCTGTATTATAAGACCAACTCTGTCCCTGCTCTTCTGTAAAGTTAGATTGAGGTAAGAGTGTATGTTTAGGGTTAATAACATGTTTGATTTCGGTTAGGAATCATTCTGCTGAATGAATAATGGTATTGGGAACCTGCAATATGTATAAAAATATAGAGGTAAAATATATGTATAAAAACAGAAATCTAACTAACATTTGAAACCCAGAAGGGCACTGGGGCCTTGATTGAGATATTTAGCTTTGAATAAATCGATATACAATGGCATAGGACCTTGTACCTTGGATAATAGAATGTAGAAGAGAACATCCAGTCAAAAAGGATAGTCGGTAGTGAAAGGTTAATAAAATAGGTACTTGTCACTTCCTGTTTTTCCTTATGCTTAACAAAACACTGTTGAAATATTGAGAACTGTTTGCTCATCTTGTTCCCAGAATGTGCTGTTTCCAACTGCCAAAGGGTAGAATGTACTCCCTCACCCAGTTGCACGCAAACCGACCACTCGCCAAGACCCATCAGTAAACTTCCCTCCCTGCCCTCTCCAAGGAAAGTATATATGTTCTGCTAAAACTGCTCTCAGGGCTCTCTGCTCTATTCAAGTGAGCTCTGAGCCCCAGCATGCTGGACCCCCAATAAACCCTTTGCTGTTGGATAAGACAGTCTCTTGGTGGTCTCTTCCTTCAATGCTCGCCCGACCTTTACATATGGAGATTCCACCGAGTTCTGGCAGCGGCAGACAAGAGACCCTAACGGGCTCCTCTTGGGTTAAGCAAGGCTCCTCTTTCTGGTTTCAGTGTTAATCTTAGGGCTTGGAAAAATGGCTGTCAATGAAGAGCGTGAGCTCTCTCCAATGGTGGCTGACAGACATGTCACAGAGCCACAGGCCACGTCCCTGGGGGACGCCCCAAAGGACTCGGAAAATCGAGGAACAATAGTCTTCTCGACTCAGTGATATTTTGTATCGGATTCGGTATTGCCAGCCCATTGGGTTTTGCTGGCTACTCAGTCCTGGTCTCTGTTTTGGATGTCCATTGAATGTCTTTATTGACTTGTTTTGTCTGTGTCGTCTGCCCTTGCATTCACTCTTTGTGTATCTTTCATTATGGGACACAGTACTTCAATACCCATGTCCCTGACCCTTGATCACTGGACCAAATTTCACTTAAGGGCTCAGAATCTTTCCTTTTTCAGTGAAACGCTGGACCTGCCAGACTCTCTGTGCCTCAGAATGGCCCACCTTTGGACTTAGATGGCCTCTAGAAGGATCTTTCTGCTTCCCACTAATTTAATAAGCCAGAGATATTGTCTTTCAACTGGGCACACATAGCCATCCGGATGAACAGCCATATATCTTAACTTGTCAGGACCTCTGCAAATCTCCTCCTCCATGGGTGAAGCATTTCCTTGCCCCTGCCCCCACTCCTACTCCTTCGCCCACGATCTCTCAAACCCTCTTCTCCTCCTCCTCCTCCACCCTCTGTTCTCCCTGAGTCACAAGATTTGACTCTACTGGACTCTCCTCCCCTCCTTATTCCCTGCCCTCGTCCCCCAACCACCAACACCCTCTAAGTGATTCCTCTGCAGCTGACTCAGCCTCTCCACCGTTGGACGAAGCCAAGCTAGCCCAGCGCCCTCCAGATAACTCATCCGCGGCACACACAGCCCCTCCTCCCCAGAAGGAAGCTGGCCTGGCTAAGGGAACTCGCTGGCGGCGAATGTTTGAAAACCCTGGAACTCCTGTGATGATCCCCCTATGTCCCTACGGGCCAATGATTGACAAAGGCAATGGGGGAAAATGCAAGCCTATCAATATTGGCCTTTCTCCTCTTCAGACCTATATAACTGGAAAAATAACAATCCCCATTTTTTCGAGGATTCTACCCGGCTCACATGTCTGGTTGAGTCATTGATGTTTTCAGAGCCACCTACTTGGGATGACTTTCAACAACTCCTAGGGACTCTCTTTATGACAGAGGAACAAAAGAGAATCCTCCTGGAAGCTAGAAAAAAAATCCTAAGACCAGATGGGAGACTGACATATCTTCCCAACATAATCAAAGCCGGCTTTCCCTAGAATCAACCCAACTGGTTCCCCAAAACTTTGAAGGTAGAAAGCATCTGTCCACTTCTCACCGGGTTCTAATAGTGGGCATCCGAGTGGCCGCTAGGTGACCAACTAATTTGGCCAAGGTAATAGAGATTATTCAAGGGCCTGATAAATCTGCCTCTATGTTTCTAGAGAGAATTATGGAGGCATAGGATATATACTCCTTTCAATACTCATGCAGAGGATCAAAAGGCATCTGTCACAATGGCCTTTATGGGGCATGCTGCCCTGGATATTTAAAGAAAGTTACAATGCTTAGATGGATTACAAGATATGACTTTGAGAGATTTAGTCAGAGAAGCCGAGAAAGTATACTATAAAAGAGAAACTGAGGAAGAGAAGGGAGCAAAGGGAGGATAAAAGAAACAAAAGACAGACTAATGAGTTGACTAAGGTCCCGGTCACAACAACCAAAGGGCCAGAAAATAAGAAACAGGGAGACAGGAAGGGATACCTGGTCCCACGCCAGAGGCCCCCCTGACCTCAGATCAATGTGCCTACTGTAAAGAAAGAGGACACTGGGTTCAAGAGTGCCCTAGAAAAAGACAGCCACGGGAGGCAGCCATTCTGACTCTTGAGGATGACTACAAAAGTTGGGGCTCAGATCCCCTCCCCAAACTCAGCGTAACTTTTGAAGTGGAGGGGACCCCAGTGAACTTTGAAGTGGATACAGGGGCAATAAACTCAGCCCTTAAGGCCCCATTAGGCCCTCTATCAAATAAAAGGTCTCTAGGTCAAGGGGCTAATGGCTGTAAATGTCGGGCTTGGACAACTAAGAGGACCATGGACCTGGGAAAAGAAAAAATCCATCACTTTTTTTTAGAAATCCCTGAATGCCTGGCCCCATTGATGGGCAGAGATCTGCTCACCAAGCTCCGGACCAAAATAAGTTTTAACCCTGAAGGCCCCCAAGTGGAATTTCTAAATCTTCCAGTAAAAACTCCTACAGTCATGGCTCTAACTATGTCAGTAGAAAATGCATATCAACTCACTCACCTTGGTTCAAAGAAACTGCAGGTATTTCTGAAGTATCAAAAACAGAGTTTTCCACTAACAGACTCACAGCAAAATGAAATAACTGAATGGGTATAAAAACCCTGTTGCTTCCATCAATTGCTTAATGCTTACCCTTTCAAGCTTCCTGCAGGAAAGCACCTACGAGGAACCAGACCAGGACAATTCTGGGAAGTGGACTTTACTGAAATTAAGCCAGCAAGGTATGGACATAAATATCTCCTAGTCTTTGTAGATACATTTTCAGGATGGATTGAAGCCCTCCCCACAAAAAGAAAAAAGAAGAAAAGAAACAGCGCAAATGATGCTCAAGAAGATAGTGGAAGATATTTTTCCAAGATACGTCCTGCCTAAGGTAACAGGGTCTGATAATGCACAGGGGTTCATGGCCCAGGTAAGTCAGGGGTGAGCCAGGAACCTGGGGGTTAATTGGAAGTTATATTGTGCTTATGGACCCCAGAGTTGAGGACAGGACAGGGTGAAAGAATGAATAGAACCATTAAAGAGACCTTAACAAAATTCAGCTTAGCGACCAGCATAAAAGATTGGACTATGCTCCTGCCTTATGCAAATTTTCATGCAAGAAATACTCCCTCTGTTTCTTGAGTAACCTCACCCCCTGTGAAATTCTCTATGGGGCCCCTCCACCAGTAAGGGACCTAACCCCAACTCTAAGACCTAACGATCCCTTCCATACCCCCTTTCTTGACAGACTTAAAGCTCTTGAAAGAACTCAGCGATACCTATAAAAACAGCTTGCCACTGCCTACCAAACTGGGGATGAGGGGACTCCACATCAATATCAATTAAGAGACTTCATCTATGTAAGACACCATCAGGTGTCATCCCTGGAACCCCGCTGGAAAGGACCATACCAGGTGCTACTTATAACACGTACAGTGGTAAAGGTAGACGGAATCACTTCCTGAATCCATGCCTCTCATCTCAACCCTGCGCCCTGTCCAGACTCTTTCTGCAAACTGTAAAAGACTAGTACAACTTTCAAATTGCGTATTCGCCATGTGGATAAGGCTATAGACTGACCCCTTGGCCACAAATAGTCCTAACCCTCATCAGCCCGTTCAGCAGCGATGGCTGATCACAAATCCTACTGGAAAAAAAGTATAATCTAACTTGCATACAGCCATCTTAGGGACCTGGTGGCCATCTCTCCACCCAGACATTTGTCAGTTGGCTATAGGTCTTTCCTATTGGGATATCCCTGATGAAGAGGATCCCACTAAAATACCATTAAATACCATCCATACCATAGGTAATGGAAACAAACATTATTGATGTGGGGACACGCGAGCCAGATGCAGGTTGGCTAGCCTGGATTACTATGTTTGCCTGGCAGACTATCAAAGCCACAAACAGTCACGGCTGTGTGGGGGAAAAGCCGACTTTTTCTGTAAGTCATGGGGATGTGAGCATACAGGGGCTGCCTGATGGAACCCAAACTCCTCATCTAATTCAGTACAGAGCATTGGCCATACTACCAATTAGATAACCAAAACCGATGGCCCCCAGAGGGGTCTCTAGATCCTCAAATTCTGTGTGACCTTTTTTTTTTTAAAGAGAGAGTGAGAGAGAGAGACAGAGAGAATTTTTAATATTTATATTTTAGTTTTTGGCCGACACGACATCTTTGTATGTGATTCTAAAGATCGAACCCGGGCCACACGCATGCCAGGCGAGCGCGCTACCGGTTGAGCCACATCCCCAGCCCCGCATGACCTTTTAAACTTCTGAAAGTGCTCAAAAGGGTGAAAGGAGGTTTCCCTATGGGCAGGAATTTTCAATCCTTCGCTCACATCATGAACTATGCTTATACAATAGATCCTCACCTTCAGCCTTCTGCTCCAGAGTCTCTGCTGTCACTCCCACCTCAGCAACCAGATTTCTCCCCTCCAATTATTAGATCAAAAACCCAAACCTCCGCTGGTTTTCAGACCATTGCCCCCTTGC
This sequence comes from Callospermophilus lateralis, assembly GCF_048772815.1. Classification (NCBI taxonomy): domain Eukaryota; kingdom Metazoa; phylum Chordata; class Mammalia; order Rodentia; family Sciuridae; genus Callospermophilus; species Callospermophilus lateralis. The sequence goes on along the minus strand of NW_027516996.1, from coordinate 694,137 downwards.
TGAGGTAGCAGGTACTGAGGTACCCCTCCACCCACTCAGTCCTCTCTTCTCCTGTCAGTGCCTACACCGGGTCCCACCAGGTCCTCTTACCAGCTAACCCAAAGCTAAAACCACCTGAGGAGAGCCCTCAGACCCCTATACAAGATGTAATGAAAATGGCCTTTAATGTTGCTTGTCATCACTGAAAAGGGTTTACTAAGAATTTAAAGTCCCTCACATGCGTTTTGGGATACTCACTCTTGTCTTCCCCTCTGCTCTACCTGTTCTACTGCTCAAGTTTTTGTTGCTAGGAAAATCCCAAACCCCTTTCCCATTATTCTTTTACATCTCTCCTTCCTCATTCTCAGATCCTCGGAGCTGCTGTCAGCCCCACCTTTCCTGTATTCCCCTTCTGTACCAGGCCCACAGAAAAGTCTTAATTGACTTTCTACAGAAGTCTTCACCATGGATGACTTTAGGACTTTCAGCAAAAGAGTCCCTATAAAAGAGTTCAATGTAGATAAACTTCCTCTTTTATTGTTGCCTTGTTCTACTTGGCCACTGGCTAAAAAAATCAGCACTCTTATGCTAGACACCCCCTTACTTGTTTTCCACAAAATATGTGAACAAGACCTCTGCCCGTGAGCTGGGGCTTTACTGAGATGGCTACATTTCTAAGATAAAGAAGTTACCAACTGGGCTCCGTGGTAACACCTGGCAGGGGGCAAAAATAAGAAAGGTAAGAAAAAGCTCTCCCCCTTCCACGTGGCCTTGAAAAGTTAACTTGCCCAGAACAGAGGAAAAAACAGAAACAAAAACTGGTTTTTTGAACATCTGCAGACTGTGAACTTCTGAGCCCCTTCCATGTTGGGTACAAAATTCTGAAATTACCTAAACATGAGTTTCAGGGGATTAATTGATTACAACAGAAGCAATGCCCTCTAAATCTGGTTGCAACCAAATAGGACGGTTTCCCTGTCTTCGGTGCTATCTTAGGAGCCTTACCTACAACAGCCTAATTCTATATAATTAAACATTGTTTATGTTTTAAAGAAATGGACAACAGATGTGATTAATTGTGTAATGGTGCAGATGTTTCCCAGAGTGCTCTAACATGATGCAGATTCATTTGAAGATCAAATAGGGGGGCATACAACCCGTTTCAACTGGGAACATATATCCCTCACTTTAGCCATCCTATTAGGAATAGGAGTTGCTGCAGGGTTGGGCACAGGAACCACTGCACTGGTCCATGGGACACAACAAATGACCCAATTTGAAGCAGCAATAGACCAAAACAAAGATATTAGATACCTCCATCAGAGCTTTGCATGAATCTTTAACCTCTCTCTCTGAAGTTGTTTTACAGAACAGGCGAGTGACACAAAACACACACACACAGAAAAAAAAATAGCAATATATATGTCAATAAAAATTCATCATAAAATATATATTATCCACAGATCCAAAAATATTCATTTTACTGAACATGGATTTATGCATAATGTTGTTCAACTAGGAAGCTCACCCATAGGTTGAATATTCAGTTCCAACACGGTTTAGTAGGAGTGATCTCTTCTCACAATTTGTACCTGCCAAGTAATCCACCTCACAAGAATGTATTTGTGGTACCACGTAGGATTCTTTATATGCATATAAAAATACATGTGCTGAATAGGCTACAGAGAAAGGGAGACAGGAATTCACATATTTGTTTACTTTAAAAAAACATGGAGAACTATTTCAATAAAAAATTGACTAGATTTAACTCCTACTCTGTATCATGCATAGGCAAGTCCAAATATACACCGTGCCTCCTCTGAACTGCTTGTATTTCTATTCTGTTTGGGTTATATTTCTCCATCCTATTAGGATTAGTAGTCAGAGTCTGGTCGGGTATGTATCAGTGTCAGGGATTCAGTATTTCGAATGGAAAATAGGAAATTGAATCCAATGTGTATGCAAATATATGCTACACAAAAATCTTCCCACTCTCATCCAGAACAATGCTTTAATATTACCTTTGCCTCAAGTGAGACACAATTAGAGGAGAAGAGTTAGAAAATCTGTGAATACCTATCTGGAATGGAAAATGCTCCAGATTTCACATCTTTGATGGAGGTAGAGGATTTTCTAAAAGTAAGGCACGGGGTAAACACTCCACAAACATGGAGCTCTGCTGGCCTAAAGACTTTTTGAGAATCTGCCTCTGAGGTCGGGCACTTGAAATATAGGTTGTTGTCAGGAGCTTTAGCTTCTTTTGTAGTGAGACCATCAAAGCTGGGTCTCCATCTCTTTGACCTGAAGAACCTGGTTTCTTATTTTCCAATGAACATGAGGCAGCAGGCCTGAATCATCTCTTTGTAGGTAAACTGTGACCACTGGTGACTTAGTGTCTCTCTGAGTGAACTGTGAAGCCATTTGGTCCTCCTCCACTTTTTGTGGTGTTGTTCCTGCTGCACTGGGAGTTTGATATTCGCTTCATGAAATACAAATATTCCAACTGGGACACAGTGCTGGAGGGAGTTCTGTCACGTGTTGTGGGTCAGGGTCTGCAAGAGAATGCACCAACCAGGCTTCTATCCCTCATAGCTTGCCCCATTGCCCCCTTGTCCATATCAACCTGATTCTGAACATTGCCCTGAAACCTCTCCATATAACAAGATGGCATTACATATAAGGATCTGCTGGCTGCACCATGTCAGTCACAAGCCATTTGGAATCCAATGGTAGATCCTCATGGCCCTACCACGGATATTTTAACACACACCTGCCCACCACTGTTCTAGGCCCACTACTCAGCAGACTCCAAAGTACTGGCATCTCTGTTCTACACCATTTTCATGAAACCCAGTCAATCAGGCACTGTCTTGTATACTCATGATCAGCAACAGGACATTCTCCAGTGCCACCTGGTCATGGGAATTTCAATAATTACATGGTGTTCTTCTAGTCATTTTTTAAGGATGAAGTTGGAGGCACTGTGGGTTTCACTTCATTCAAGAACCATTAAATGTTGAGGAAGCTCATTTCAATGAAAGTTCTGGAGAACTCTCACAGGCAAGGCTTACCAAAGAGAGGCGAAAAGATCACATGAAGGCAGGCCAATTGAGGTCTACAATGTTAGGTCTATGTGTGTTTTGACTCTCAACTATGGCTGCCAAGTCTTTCACAATAAAATCATATGATATATTGGCTGATATTCCCAGTGCTATGTGGAAAGCCACCCTGAGCCCATGTCTCAGTTTCCAAGGGCGACTCTCATGCGTGGCCTCCTGAAGTCCCATCACAATTCATGGAAATACTTCTCTGAGGTCAGTTCCACAACACAGTCACTAAGGGGAATCACACCAGAGTTCAAGCCCAGGTGGACCCAGACCTTTCTTCCAACCGCCATACAAATGACCACAATTAAAACCAAAACTCTCCCACATGGCCCTTATCTTCTTCCATATAGCCACTCTGGTAACCTCTGGCTGGAGGATTCCATGAGGTCTCAGCCAAAGAGAGTGTCCAAAATAGGCTCCCTTTCCCCTATTTTGCCTAAAGTCAGAGTGGCCTGGACACCCTTTCCATGAACCAGGAGTGATCAATTAAGCCTCCCATTAATACTGCTCTGTTTCTCCAATTTGAGGCCTACTGACTTTCAGGTATAGATTCTTTATGTGATTTGAAGTCATGCGAAAACCCAAGCACCTCTGCAGGGCTTTGAAGAACTCGTTTGACCCAAAGAATACCTATTCTCACTTGATGGAGGTCAGGAACCTAACAGAGGAAGGCGAGAGACTTCATCCACAATGACTGATCTTTTGGCAATTATGGTTTTGGATGCAGACATGGGATCATTCTTTAGATCCATCAGGTGCTGAGAATCAAAGTCACAGCCACATACAAGGCCAAGAGGCTAAATCAGACACATCCCTTTCCAAAGCAATTAAGCAAAGAGCCACAGGTGATGCCCATTCATTTCCATTTGAAAACTGTATTCTTCAGGCTTCACAAAGGGGTGGCCTGACTCAAAGTCCTTCCTGACATTCTGGGCAACAGAACAATAGGTAAGCAAAAGGCCCAAAGCAGGGTATATCCACTGAGACTTTCCTGGTCACACTGATATCTGAGTTTTTTGAGATGCTGGCCATTCCCTTCAGCTATCCTGTACATGGCCATGTCAAAGACCTTGGAGGTGGTACATATCTTGGACACAAAACCATGAGCCAATTCTGGAGAGTGGCCAGAATTCAGGAAGAAAACAGCGACTTAGGAAGGTAGTAGGTATTGCCCATCCATAAGGCAAGCTGCAATCCATTCATAAATTGGGCAGGATAAATACTGGGAAGCTTTCTACTAGACAGGACACATCCATTATTGCATTCTCTTTTCTCATGTCTACAACAGTGGACACAGTGGGATACACAGACATAGAAACACTCATCTTGTCAAACGACTTACTAGAAACAGTTCACTTCAAACCAAACAAACCACCTTTCCTACCTATTATCAGAACATGAGACAAAACCACAAACCCACACTCACAAAGGCACCTCCTTCCTTCAAGTATGTGTGTGTCTCTCCAGAGTTTACTCTGAGTGGTGGGCCATACTATGTTCCCCCGAAATGGCCTGTCCTTTCTCAGATCTGGTTTCCTTGGCCAACTCTGTGAAGTTGTCAGGAAAAAGTGATGAGCCACTACCTACTTTCTCAGGAAAAGTCCCTCTTCAGATCTCTCCTGGCATATGGCCATACTCAACTCAGTTGGTACCGAGAAAGACTGACTCTGTCCTTGGAAAATCCAAACAACTGAGCCCACTGGGACTGGGACTGGGATTGCCTCTCGGTGTCTGGCTTCTTGGATAGCATTTTCAGAGAGTTCCATCACCAAGTAAATGAGGTATGTCACATTCTTTGGAACTGAATGAGACCACTGCCTTGGCAACCCCTTTGTCCTAACAGTTGCTTCCAAGGGTCCCATGAGATGGAAGCTGCCCCTACTTCCTGTGACACTTTCACAAGTTAGAATGGTATATCATCCATAGACACCCGGGAACAGTTCTCCACACAGGCCTGATTTGGTCCATCTTCTCTACAATTAGGAGAGAGAGGCTGATTCAGACTCATCCCTTCATCCTGACCAGGTTGTTTGCCATGGAAGATGACTTTTGCTCTCTCAGGTCCTTCATACCTCCCTACAACTTCTCCACGTATCATTTCTGCATTCACCTTTGAGGTTTTCAGCAGGTGGAAGGTCCCCTACTTTCCTGTATTTTAAGAACAACTCTGTCCCTGCTCTTCTGTAAATTGAGATTGAGGGAACAGTGTATGTTTAGGATTAATAACAGGTTCGATTTGGGTTAGGAATCATTCTGTGTGATGAATAATGGTATTGGGAACCTGCGATATTTACAAAAACATAGAGGTGAAATATAAGTATGGAAACAGAAATCTAGGTATGATTTTAAGCCCAGAATGGCATTGAGCCCTTGGTTGGGATACTTAGCTTTGAATTATGTTCTGTAACCATGTCTCAGATAATTCGATATACAATGTCACAGGACCTTGTACCTGGGTAGATTGAATGTAGAAGAGAACATCTAGTCAAAAAGCGATAGTAGGTAGGATTAGGAGGATAGTCGGTAGGTTTAGGAAGAAGAGTGAGTATAGGATTTGGACCAAAAATTCTTTAGCAATAGGGTTTCGGTTAGAGAGTGAATGAAAATGTCAGCATATGTGAAGAGTCAGTCACAATGATGAACTGGGGAAAATATGTAGGAAATCAGGCATCAATAGAGACAATATGAAATCAGGCAAAGTATAAAGTGAGTGATAGGATTAGACATTTTCAAGAGGGTTGAGTTTGAATATATAAGCATTGGAAGAAACAAATATGATGTCACCAATAGGATTGACATTTGAGAGCATTAGGCAACCTGGACATGGATTTTTTTAGTTATCCATGTTCACTTTTCTTTTACGCTTTGGTACAATCATAAGTGTGACCATTACATTTTTTGTTCAGAATTTTACTGTGATAAAATGTATAAGTGGATCAGGTGACATTAGTATTTCTTCCACCATTTCTGGGAGCAATATTTTGAAGACATATACAGTAGTGTTAGGGGTACAAAGAGGTGTACCCTGTGTCTATGAATATAGAGATAATGCATGAGTAGACCATCCTGTGAATAAATAATATAACTGGTTCCACTTTAAATAATGGAATTGACATCTGAAACTATACAGGAAATCTTATGTTGATATACAATCATTTATTCCAACCAGTTATACATCTAATGGAAATATTAGGATTATGGTTTATCATGAAGGGTGTTTGAGTTTTGCTTCATAAGTGATTATAAAAAATGAAAATATTGTGATTGGAAAAAAGTCTTATGAAAAGACCATTCAAGAAACATGGAGGAATACATGTGTTCTGAAGCAGGAAGTCATTGATCATGAAAAAAATGCCTATATGTTTTCTAACTTTTGGATGAAATATATATCCTATGATGTGCATAAACTGAAGAAATAGTAATGTACCAGTGTTGAATAAAAATGAACCGCAAAATACACATCATGTCCCCTAAGAATCTACTTGCATTGATGTTAACTGGGACAGTAACTGTAGAAATATTAGAGTTTGTATGCGCCATTCACTGAAATTAGTTTCAGTACTAGGAAACAAATATGTATTTCAGGTGGATGATTATTTCTGAGAATGATCTTGTGGAAAGTTTGTTATAAATCCACATATATGAATATGAATGAATTTAGCGAGTGTATAATAAGACACATATATTTCATATATACACACTCACACGCACAGATATTAAAAAGTAACAATATAGGAGATCCAACATGGCGGCGGGCATGGAGAAATCAAGTCTCTGACCTCTTATGCGCGGGCATAGGGAGTCGTAAACTGTCTAAATGCTATTTGCTCAGAATCACTAGGCAATGCTGACCTGACGTCGATCTGGGGCGAACAGTCTGGGACCTTCAGAACACACACAGAGCCCGGATCAGCTGCATACAAGCTCAGATTTGCCTGCTTCTCGTGACTCAGAACTAACGTTCCCGCTGAAATAACTGGTCGGCCCTTCTGAATTTACAGAGTTAAAAGCAAACTGAGCCTTCATAGGCAGTGGCCACTGGATTGAAATGGGGCTTGGGAGAGACAGTTAGGACCAACCGTTGCATTGGTCACCTGGCAAAAGGAATGAACGGTCACCATTTGCATGGGATAACACCATGGCAGAGAACTGACGTCATGGGCAGAGGAGATAACTTTATTGAAATCAGCACGACAGGTGTGTAATCCCCTATCCATCTCTCTCCACACAGCTGGGAAACCTTAAGGGCCCCTCACAGCTCTCCCTTAAGGGACCCTCCCAGCTCTCCCATGAGCAAGATAGCCAGACCAAGGGAATCAGGTGTGGCGCGGGACTCGCGGCGTGGAATTCCCAGCTACCGCTCCCACCAGTGCTGACAACCAGCACCAGCTAATGGGGGCATGGCTACCAGAGGGTAAGCAAATTTGCTGGGGGCTGTCAGCCCAAAGCTCTACAAACTTAGGGTCTGAGGAGGGCAAACAGGGAGAGTGTGCCAGGCGTTCATGAAAACAGGGCTACCAGGAGCAGAGACCTGACATGTAGCCAGTATTTTGGTGAGTGTCACAGTTGAGTGGAGCCTGGCTTGAGGAAACACAAGAGAAGGCCCTAGGTACTCAGGATTAGAGACCCACCCAATCTGGAAGGAAGAGCTGCTGCACAGTGATTGGTTCCCACCTATGGAGAGGAGACGCTTGGCCCAGTGAGTACAGCTCCACCTACTGAAAGAAAAGTTAATTGAAGTCTATGACTTCATGTATTTTTATTATTTTTTTATTTTTAGTTTTTTTTTCTTTTTCTTTCATTTTCATTTTTTTGTTGTTGTTCTTCAACTTATTTTAATGTTTTTATTTTTTTAATTTTATTATTATTATTATTTTAAATTTTAATTTTCATTTTTTAAATTATCATTATTATTTTAAAAAATTATTTTTTCTTTATTTTCTATTTTTTTCTTTTGTCTTTTTATTTCTTTTCAATTTTCTTATTCCCTCTTCCTTGAATTCTACCTACCTATTCTCATTCTCTTTAGTGATTTCTTCCCATCCCTTCTGATATCTTTCCTCCCAAGCTTCAAATAAATTTATAAGAGTAAGCAGTATCTCAGCACTCAAACAGAACAAGAAGTAACATGAGCAGCATAAAAAGGCAAGAAAGAAAAGGAGTACAAACAATGAAGGACAACCTAAATTTTCAGGAGGACCTAGAATCATCAGAAAAATGGTCATATAAAGAACTGAAGGAATACCTTAGAGAGATGGAATGGAACCTTAAAGAGGATACGAGACAGCAAATCCATACAGTGAAAGAACACATTGAAAATGAATTACATAAACAGATAAAAGAAGAAGTTAAACATCTTTATCAGGGATAGAGATTATAAAAAAATCAAACAATAATTCCACAAATGAAGGAAACGATAAACCAAATTAAAAACTCAATTGAGAGTATCACTAACAGAGTGTAGCAAGTAGAATACAGAATGTCACATAATGAAGACAAAATATATCATCTTGAAAAGAGTCTAGCCAACACAGAAAGGCTGGTAAAAAATCACGAGAAAAACATCCAAGAGATATGGGATAACATAAAAAAAACAACTGATGAGTCATCTGGATAGAGGAAGGTACAGAGATTCAAACCATGGGAATGAGTAACCTGTTGAATGAAATAATTACAGAAAATTTTCCAGAAATAAAAAAGGAAACGGATATACAAATTGTAGATGCTTACAGGACACAGAGCACAAAAAATTACAGTAGACCAAAGCCAAGACACATTGTTATGAAGATATCCAATATACAGAACAAAGGGAAAATATTAAAAGCTTAAAGAGAAAAGTTGCAGATTACATTCAGGGGTAAACCAAAAATGTTAACAACGGATTTTTCATCACAGACACTGAAAGTGAGAAGATCCTGGAACAATGTATTTCAAACACTGAAAGACAATGGATGCCAACCAAGAATTCTGTATCCAGCATAATTAAGCTTCAGGTACGACAACAAAATAAAAATCTTTCATGATAAACAAAAGCTAAAAAAATTTTCAGTCAGAAAACCAGCATTGCAAAGTGTATTGAGCAAAACACTACATGAGGAAAAAATAAAAAACAACAACCAAAACCATCAGTGGGAAGTGCCTCAGTAATGACAGAGGGCGCGGGAAAAGCTAATCATGGAGAAACAAACTAAATAAAAAAAAAAAAAAGATAAATATTCAAACATGGCTGGCAGTACAAACCAAATATCAATAGTAACTCTAAACACTAATGGCTTAAACTCTCCAATAAAGCAACATAGGCTTGTAGCTTGGATTCAAAAAACAAATCCAACAGTATGTTGCCTCCAGCAGACACATCTGAATGGAAAAGACATACAAAGGCTGAAGGTGAAAGGTTGGGAAAAAATATACCATGCACACAGTTCTCATAAGCAAGCAGGGGTGGCCATCCTCATATCGAATAAAATCGACTTCAAGACTAATTTAATCAAAAGGGATAAGGAAGGACATTATATACTGTTAAAAGGAACCATTCACAAACAAGACATAAAAATTATCAATATTTACGCACCCTTTAATGGTGCTGCGACGTTCATAAAAAAAATTCTCCTCAAGTTCAAGAATCAAATAGACCACAACACAAAAATTATGGGTGACTTCAACACACCTCTCTCATAATTGGACAGATCCTCCAAACAAAAGTTGAATAAAGAAACTATAGAACTCAATATCACAATCAATAACCTAGACTTAACTGACATATATAGAATATATCAACCATCATCAAGTGGATATACTTTTTTCTCAGCAGCACATGGATCCTTTTCAAAAATAGACTATATATTATGCCATAGGGCAACCCTCAGTAAATATAAAGAGGTGGACTTAATACCATGAATTTTATCTGATCATAATGGAATGAAACTGTAAATCAATGAAAAAGAAGGAAGGAAAAATCCTACATCACATGGAAAATGAACAATATGTTACTGAATGATCAATGGGTTACAGAAGACAAAAATGAGGAAATCAAAAAATTCTTAGAGATAAATGAAAATACAGACACAACATATCGAAATCTATGGGACACAATGAAAGCAGTTTTAACAGGGAAATTCATCACATGGACGTCATTCCTCAAAAAAAGGAAAGAACAACAAATAGATGAGCTAACACTTCATTTCAAAGCCCTAGAAAAGGAAGAGCAAAACAACAGCAAATGTAGCAGAAGGCAAGAAATAATTAAAATCAGAGCGGAAAACAACAAAATTGAAACAAAAGAAATTATTGAAAAAATTAACAAAAGTAAAGCTTGGTTCTTCGAAAAATAAATAAGATCGATAGACCCTTAGCATCCCTTTATGTTCAAAACATTAGAAAAACTAGGGAAAACAGGAACTTACCTCGACATTGTAAAAGCTATCTATGTTAAGCCTCAGGCTAGCATCATTCTGAATGGAGAAAAATTGAAGCATTCCCTCTAATATCTGGAACAAGACAGGGATGTCCTCTACCACCACTTCTATTCAATATAGTTCTCAAAACACTGGCCAGAGCAATTAGACAGATGAAAGAAATTAAAGGCATAAAAATAGGAAAAGAATAACTTAAATTATCACTATTTGCAGCTGACATGATTCTATATATAGAAGACACAAAGGGGTCTACAAGAAAACTACTAGAACTAATAAATGATTTCAGCAATGTGGCAGGATATAAAATCAACATGCATAAATCAAAGGCATTTCTGTATATCAGCGACAAAACTTCTGAAACAGAAATGAGAAAAAAAAACACTCCATTCACAATATCCTCAAAAAATAAAAATAAAATCTTAGGGAATCAACCTAACAAAAGAGGTGAAAGATTTATACAATGCTTACTACAGAACCCTATAAAGAGAAGTAGAATAAGATCTTAGAAGATGGAAAAATATACACTGTTCATGGATAGGGAGAACTAACATCATCAAAATGGTGATATTACCAAAAGCTCTCTATAGGTTTAACGCAATGCCAATCAATATCCCAACGGCATTTCTTGTAGAAATAGAGAAAGCAATCATGAAATTCATATGGAAAAATAAAAGACCCAGAAAAGCAAAAGCAATTCTAACCAGGAAGTGTGAATAAGGCGGTATAGCGATACCAGATTTCAAACTAAATTTCAGAGCAATAGTAACAAAGACAGCATGGTAGGGGTACCAAAACAGGCGGGTGGACCAATGGTACAGAATGTAGGACACAGAGATTAATCCACAATGCTACAACAATCTTATATTTGATAAAGGAGTTAAAAGCATGCAATGGAGGAAGGATAGCATCTTCGACAAATGGTGCTGGGAAAACTGGAAATCCATATGTAACAAAATGAAACTGAATCCCTTTCTCTCACCATGCACAAAAGTTAACTCAAAATGGACCAAGGAACTTGATATCAAATCAGAGACATGGCATCTGATAGAAGAAAAAGTTGGCTACGATCTACATACTGTGGGGTCAGGCTCCAAATTCCTCAATAGGACACCCATAGCACAAGAGTTAATAACTTGTATCAACACATGGGACTTACTCAAAGTAAAAATTTTTTTCTCAGCATAGAAACAATAAGAGAGGTAAATAGGGAGCCTACATCCTGGGAACAAATCTTACTCCTCACACTTCAAATAGAGCCCTAATATCCAGAGTATACAAAGAACTCAAAAAATTAAACAATAAGATAACAAATAACCCAATCAACAAATGGGCCAAGGACCTCAACAGACACTTCTCAGAGGAGGACATATAATCAATCAACAAATACATGAAAAAATGCTCACCATCTCCAGCAGTCAGAGAAAGGTGAATCAAAACCACCCTAAGATACCATCTCACTCCAGGAAGATTGGCAGCAATTATGAAGTCAAACAACAAGTGCTGGCGAGGATGTGGGGAAACAGATACACTTATACATTGCTGGAGGGACTGCAAATTGATGCAGCCAATTTGGAAAGCAGTATGGTGATTCCTTGGAAAGCGGGGAATGGAACCACCATTTAACCCAGCTATTCCCTTTCTCGGTCAATTCCCTAAAGACCTAAAAATAGCGTGCTACAGGGACCCTGCTACATCAATGTTCATAGCAGCACAATTCACAATAGCAAGACGGTGGAACCAACCTAGATGCACTTCAATAGATGAATGGATAAAAAAAATGTGGCATTTATACACAATGGAGTATTACTCTGCATTAAAAAATGACAAAATCATGGAATTTGCAAGGAAATGGATGGCACTAGAGCAGATTATGCTAAGTTAAACTAGCCAATCCCAAAAAAACAAATGCCAAATGTCTTCTTTGATATAAAGAGAGTAACTAAGAACAGAGAAGGGATGAAGAGGATGAGAAGACGATTAACATTAAAACAAGGATGAGAGGTGGGAAGGAAAGGGAGAGAGAAGAGAAATTGCATGGAAATGGAAGGAGACCCTCAGGGTTATACAAAATCACATACAAGAGGAAGTGAGAAGAAAGGGAAAAATAATACAAGGGAGAGAAATTTATTACAGTAGAGAGGGTAGAGAGAGAAGAGGAGAGGAGAGGGGAGGGGAGGGGGATAGTAGAGGATAGGAAAGGCAGCAGAATACAACAGACACTAGTATGGCAATATGTGAATCAATGGATGTGTAAGTGATGTGATTCTGCAATCTGTATATGGGGTAAAAATGGGAGTTCATAACGCACTTGAATCAAAGTGAGAAATGTGATATATCAAGAACTATGTAATGTTTTAAAAAAGCATAAATAAAAATTTAAAAAAAGGAAACTAACTTTGGTGAATGATGCACGTGAATCCTAATATTTCTACAGTAACTGATCCAGTTTAATATCAATGCAAGTAGATTCCTTTGGTACATGATGTGTATTTTGACGTTTATTTTTATTCAACACGGGTACATTACAATTTCATCAGTTTATGCACATTAAAGGATATATATTTCGTCCACAATTTAGCAAATTTATAGGCATTTGTTTCATTTTCAATCACTTCCTGCTTCAGAACTCATGTCTTCCTCCATATTTCTTGACTGGTAATTTTATGAGACTTCTTTCCAAATACATTATTTTCAATTTCCATAATCATTTTGAAGCAAAACTCACACACACTTCATGATAAACAATAACCCTAAGATGACAATTAGATATATAACTGGTTGGAATGAATGATTGTATGTCAATATATGATATCTTATATATTTTCAGATATCAATTCAATCCATTATTTAAAGTGGAACCAGTTATATTATTTATTCAGAGTATGTTCTATTCATGCATTATCTCTATATTCATAGACACAGGGTACACCACTTTGTACCCCCAATACTAATTTATATGTCTTCAAATATTGCTCACAGAAATGGTGAAAGAAATTCTCATGTCACATGATCTACATATATATTTTATCACAATAATTTTCTGGGCACAAAATACAAAGGTCACACTTATGATTGTACCAAATCCTAAATGAAAATTGAACATGGATTACTAAAAACATCCATGTCCAGGTAGCCTAATGCTTTCAAATGTCATTTCTATTGGTGACTACATATTTGTTTCTTCCTAAGATTATGTATTCAATAACAATCCTGTTGAAAATGTCTAAACCTATCACTCACTTTATAATTGCCTGATTTTGTAATGTCTCTATTGATATTTTCTTTTCTATATTTTCCCCAGTTCATCATTGTGACTGACTCTTCGCATATGCTGACATTTACATTCACTCTATAAATGAAACCCTATTGCTAAAGAACATTTGCTCCAAATTTTATACTCACTCTTTTTCCTAAACTTACGACTGTCTTCCTAATCCTACCGACTATCTCAATTTGAGTGGATGTTCTCTTCTACAATCAATCATCCAAGGTACAAGGTCCTATGCCTTTGATTATCAATTTATCTGAGACAAACGTGCAGAACACAATTAAAAGCTAAGAATCCCAATCAAGGGCCTAATGCCCTTCTGGGCTACAAATCTTACCTAGATTTCTGTTTTCATACTTATATTTCACTTCTAAAGTCTTATAAATATCGCAGGTTCCCAATACCATTATTCATCAAGCAGAATGATTCCTAACCCAAATCGAACATGTTTTTAACCCTAACCATACACTGTTCCCTCAATCTAACTTTACAGAAGAGCATGGACAGAGTTCATCTTGCATTTCATCAATGTATGGGATCTTCCACCTTCTGAGATCCTCAAAGGTCCTTGCAGATTTGATCCTTGGAGACGATGTAGGCAGCTATGAAGGACCTGAGAGACCAAAAGTCATCTTCTATGGCAAACAACCTGGTCAGGATGAAGGGGTGTGTCTGAGTAAGCCTCTCTCTTCTTAATGTCGAGAAGATGGACCAAACCAGGCCTATGTGGAGAGCTGTTCCCGCAAACTGGTGCAGCCAATTTGGAAAGCAGTATGGAGATTCTTGGGAAAGCTGGGAATGGAACCACAATTTGACCCAGCTATTGCCCTTTTCGGACTATTCCCTGAAGACCTTAAAAGAGTAAACCTCAGGGATACTGCTGTTGTTCATAGCAGTACAATTCACAATTGCTACACTGTGGACCCAACCCCGATGCCCTCTAATAGATGAATGGATAACAAAAATGTGGCATTTATACACCATGGAGTATTATGCAGCACTAAAATATGACAAAATCATGGAATTTTCAGGGAAATGGATGGTACTAGAGCAGATAATGCTTAGTGAAGCTAGCCAATCCCTAGAAAACAAATACCAAATGTCTTCTTGGATATAATGAGAGCAACTAAGAACAGAACAGGGAGGAAGAGCAGGAAGAAAAGATTAACATTAAACAGAGACATGAGGTGGGAAGGAAACGAAGAGAAAAGGGAAATTGCATGATAATGGAGGGAGACCCTCATTGTTACACAAAATTACATATAAGAGGTTGTGAGGGGAATGGGAAAATAAACAAGGAGAGAAAAGAATTACAGTATATGGGGTAGAGAGAGAAGATGGGAGGGGAAGGGTGGGGGGATAGTAGAGTATAGGAAACGTAGCAAAATTCAACAGTAACTAATAGGGCATTATGTAAAAATGTGAATGTGTAACCAATGTGATTCTGCAATCTATAATTGGGGTAAAAATGTGAGTTCATAACCCACTTGAATCCAATGTATGAAATATGCTATGTCAAGAGCTATGTAATGTTTTGAGCAACCAAAAAACCGAAAAAGAAAGTAGCAATATATATTCCAATCGAAATTCATCATGAAATATATAAAATCCACAGATGCAAAAATATTCATTTTACTGAACATGGATTCATGTATAATGTTATTCAACTAGGAAGCTCACCCATAGGTTGAATTTTCAGTTCCAACAGCGTTTAGGAGGAGTGATCTCTTCTCACAATTTTTATCTGCCAATTCAGCTACCTCACAAGTATGTACGTGTGATACCCAGTAGGACTCTATATGTGCATATAAAAATACATGTGTTGAATAGGCTACAGAGAAAGGGAGACAGGATTCCCATATATGTTAACTTTAAAAACACATGTTTAATTATTTCAACAAAAAATTGACTAGATTTATAACTCTTATACTATATAATGCAAAAGGCAATTCCAACTACACACCATGCCTCCTCTCAACGGCTTGTATTTCTATTCTGTTTGGGTTATTTTTTACCATCATATTAGGATTATTAGTAAGAGTCTGGTATGGTATGGGTTAGTGTCAGGAATTCAGTATTTCAAATGGAAAATTGGAAAATGAATTCAATGTGTATGTAAATATGTGCTACACAAAAATCTTCCCACTCACATCCAGAACAATGCCTTGACATTACCTTCGCCCCAAGTTAGACACAATTAGAGTAGAAAAGTGTGAAAATCTGTGAATACATATCTGGAATGGAAAATGCTCGGGAGTTCACATACTTGGAGGTGGTAGAGGAGTTTCCAAAAGTAAGGGACAGTGTAAACACTCCACAAACATGGAGCTCTGAGAGCCTAAAACTATTTGAAAAACTGCCTCTGAGTTTGGGCACTTGAAATATATGTTGTTGTCAGGAGATTTGGCTTCCTTTGTAGTGAGACCATCAAAGCTGGGTCTGCATCTATGTGACCTGAAGGACATGGTTTCTTATTTTCCAATGAACATGAGGCAGCAGTGCTAAATCCTCTCTTTGTAGTTAAACTGTGGTCACTGTGGGCTAAGTGTCTCCCTGTGTGGACTGTTAAGCCATTTGGTCATCCTCCACTTTTTGTGGTATTTTTGCTGCTGCACTGGGAGTTTGGTATTTGCTTCACAAAATGCAAGGAGCTAACTGGGACACAGTGCTGGAGGGAGTTCTGTCACGTGTGGTGGATGAGGGTCTGCAGGAGAATACACCAACAAGGCTTCTTTCCCACATAAATTGCACCAATAACCATAGCAACCTGATTCTGAACATTTCCCAGAAAGCTTTCCATATAACAAGATGCCTTTACATATAAGGGTCTGCGGGCTGCACCATGTCAGTCACAAGCCATTTGGAAGCCAATGGCAGATCCACATGGCCCCACCATGATGTTTTATCACACACCTGCCCACCCCTGCTCTAGGCCCACTACTCGGTATGCCCCAAATTACTGGCATCTCTGTTCTACACCATTTTCATGAAACCCAGTCAAACAAGGCAATGTCAGGTATACTCATGATCAGCAACAGGAAATCCAAAGTTTCTCCAGTGCCACCTGGTCATGGGAATTTCCAAAATTTCATGGTATTTATCTAGCCATTTTTCAAGGATGAAGTTGGAGGCACTGTGGGTTTCAGTTCATTCAGGAACCATTAAGTTTTGAGAAAGCTCATTTCAATGAAAGCTCTGGAGAACTCCCACAGGCAAGGCTTCCCAAAGAGTGACCAAAATGCCACATGAAGCCAGGCCAATTGAGATCTACAATGTGAGGTCCATGTGTGTTTTAACTCTCAACTATGGCTGCCAAGTCTTTCAAAATAAAATCATGTGATATGCTAGCTGAGATTCCCAGTGGTCTGTGGAAAGCCACCCTGGGCCTAGATCTCAGTTTCCAAGGGCGACTCTCATGAATGACCTTTTAAAATCCCAACACATTTCATGGAAATACTTCTCTGAGTTTAGTTCCAGAACTCATTCTCTAAGGAGAATCACACCAGAGTTTGTTCCCAGGTGAACCCAGTCATCCATTCCAACCGCCACAAAAATAACCACAATTAAATCCAAAACACTCCCACATGGCCGTCATCTTCTTCCATATAGACACTCATCATTATGTCTTGCTGAAGGTTACTATGAGGGTCACAGCCCAAGAAAGTGTCCAAAATAAGCTCAATTGCCCCTCATTTGCTTAAAATCACGGTGGCCTGGGCACTTTTCCTGTGAATCAGGAGTGATGAAATATTCCTGCTGTTAAAGTGTTCCACTTCTCCAATTTGAGTCCTACGTGCTGTCAGGTATATATTCTTTTTTCTGATTTGGAGTCATGAGAAAACCGAAGCACCTATGGGCTAGCCTCTTCAGGGATTTGAAGAACTAATTTGACCCAAATGATTCCTATTCTCACTTGATGAAGGTCAGGAACCTAACACAAGAAGGCAAAAAAATTCATCCACAATGACTTCTCTTTTGGCCATTTTTGTTTTGGAAAAACATGGGATCTTTCTTTAGATTCATCAGGTGCTGAGAATCTAAGCCACAACCTCACACAAGGACAAGAGGCTGATTCAGACACATCCTATTCCAAAGCAATTAAGCAAAGAGCCACAGGTGATGCTCATTCTTTTCCATATGAAAACAGTTTTCATCAGGCTTCACAAATGTGTGGCCTGAGGCAATGACCTTCCTGAAATTTAGGTTAATAGAAACCTAAGTAAGCAAATGGCCCAAAGCAGGGTTTCTCCACTGAGAATTTACTGGTCACACTGATATCTGAGTTTTCTGAGATGCTCCCATTCCTTCAGCTATCCAGTACATGGCCATGTCACAGAGCCTTCTGGTGATACATGAGCCTATTCTGGAGAGTGGCCAGAATTCATGAAGAAAACAGGAACTTAGGGAGATAGTAGGTTTTGCCCATCCATAAGGCAAGCTGCAGTCCATTCATCAAATGGGCAAGATGAATGCTGGGAAGCTTTCTACTAGTGACAACACATCCATTAATGCATTCTCTTTTCTAATGTCTGCAACTACGGATACAGTGGGATACACAGATATAGAAACACTCACCATGTCAAAAGACTTTCTAGAAACAGTCCACTCCAAACCAAACAAACCGCCTTTCCTACCTATTCTGAGAACATGAGAAAACACCACAAACTCACACCCACAACAGCAAAGGCACCTCCTTCCCCCAAGTAGGTCTGTGACGATCCGGAGTGTCTTCTGACTGGTGGACCATATAATGTTCCCCCGAAATGGCCTGTCCTGTCTCAGATTTGGTCTCCTTGGCCAACTCTGTGAAGTTGTCAGGTGCCAGCGGTGAGCCACTACCTGCTTTCTCAGGATAGGCCTCTCTTCAGAGCTCTGCTGGCATTTGTCCATCCTCACATCAGTAGGTACCAAGAAAGACTGACTCTGTCCTTGGGAAAAGCAAACAAGTTAGCCCACTGGCACTTGGACTGGGACTGGCTCTGGGTGCTTGGCTTCCTGGATCCCAAGTTCAGAGAATTCTATCACCAAGGAAGTGAGGTAAGGTCACTTCCTTCAGGAACTGAATGAGGTCACTGCTTTGGTAACCACTTTGTCCTAACAGTTGCATCCAAGGTTCCCATGAGATGGCGGCTGCCCCTACATACTGTAACATATTCAGAAGTTACAATTGTATATCAACCATAGGAACTTGGGAACTGCTATGCACACAGGCCTGGTTTGGTCTATCTTCTCTACAATAAAAAGAGAGAGGCTGATTCAGACACATCAATTCATCCTGAAAAGGTTGTTTGCCATGGAAGATGACTATTGCTCCCTCAGGTCCTACACAGCTGCCTACATCTCCAAGGATCATTTCTCCATGGATCTTTGAGGTTCTCATCAGGTGGAAGGTCACCTATATTCCTATATTGTAAGACCAACTCTCTCCCAGCTTTTCGGTATGTTATATTAAGGGTAGAGTTTATGGTTATGTGTAATAACAGCTTTGATTTGGGTTAGGAATCATTCTGCGGAATGAATAATGTTATTGGCAACCTGCGGTATTTACAAGAGTATATAGGTCACATCTAAGTATGAAATCAAAAATTTACGTAAGATTTGAAACCCAGAAAGGCATTGGGCCCTTTAGTGGGATACTTAGCTTTGAATTATATGCTGCACATTTGTCTCAGATAAATCAATATACAAAGGCATAGGACCTTGTACCTTGGATGATTGAATGTTGAAGAGAACATCCAGTCAAAAAGAGATAGTCAGTAGAATTAAGAACGTAGTCGATAGGCTTAGAAAGAAGAGTGAGTATAGGATTTGGAACAAAAGTTCTTTAGCAATAGGGTTTTGGGTAGAGAGTGAATGTAAATGTGAGCACATGTGAAGAGTCAGTCAAAATGACGAACTGGGAATAACATGTAGGAAAGCAGATATCAATAGAGACATTAGGAAATCAAGCAAAGTATAAAGAGAGTGATAGGATTAGACATTTTCAACAGGCTTGAGGTTGAATATATAATCTTAAGAAGAAACAAATATGTAGTCATCAATTGGATTGACATTTGAGAGCATTAGGCAACCTGGACATGGATGTATTTAGTAATCCATGTTCACTTTCCATTTAGGCTTTGGTACAATCATAAGTGTGACCTTTGCTTTTTGTGTCCAGAATATTCTGTGATATAATGTATATGTGGATCAGGTGTCATGAGTATTTCTTCCACCATTTCTAGGAGCAATATTTTGAAGACGTATAAATTAGTATGGGGGTAGAAATAGGTGTACCTTGTATTTATGAATATAGAGTTAATGCATGAATAGACCATACTGTGAATAAATAGTATAACTGTATCCACTTTAAATAATTGATTGAAGTGATATCTGAAAATACATAAGAAATGTTATATTGATATAATATCATTCATTCCAACCAGTTATATATCTAATGTTCATCTTAGGGTTATGGTTTATCATGAAGGGTGTTTGAGTTTTGTTTCAAAAGTGATTATGGAAATCAAAAGTAATGTGTTTGGAAAGAAGTCTCATGAAAAGATCAGTCAAGAAACATAGAGAAATACATGAGTTCTGGAGAAGGAAGTGATTGAAAGTGAAACAAAGGCCTATAAATTTGCTAAATAGTGGATGAAATATATATCCTATGATGTGCATAAACTGAAGAAATAGTAATGTACCAGTGTTGAATGAAAATGAACGTCAAAATACACATCATGTCCCATAGGAATCTAGTTGCATTGATGTTAAACTAGGTCAGTTACTGCAGAAATATTAGAATTTGTATGCACCTTTCACTGAAGTTAGTTTTCAGTACTAGGAAACAAATATGTATTTCAGGTTGATGAATATTTCTGAGAATAATCTTGTAAAAAGTTGATTATTAATCCACATACATGAACATGAATGAATTTGGGGAGTGTATATAAGACTCATAAATTTCATATTTTGAAAAATCTGGAGAGTGTGTGTGTGTGTGTATATATATATATATATATATATATATATATATATATATATATACACACACAAAGACAGATATTAAAAAGTAGCAATATATATGTCAATCGAAATTCACCATGAAATTTATATCATTCACAGATCCAAAAACATTCATTTTACTGAACATGGATTTATGTATAATGTTGTTCAACTAGGAAGCTCACCCATAGCTTGAATTTTCAGTTCCAAAAGCGTTTAGGAGGAGTGATTACTTCTCACCATTTGTATCTGCCAAGTCAGGCACCTCACAAAGATATACGCGTGTTATCAGGTAGGATTCTATATGTGCATATAAAAATACATGTGCTGAATAGGCTACAGAGAAAGCGAGAGAGCAATTCACATATTTATTAACTTTAAAAACACATGGAGAACTATTTCAATTAAAAGTTGACTAGATTTATAACACCTACCCATTATCTTGCAAAAGGCAAGTCCAATATACACCATGCCTCCTCTGAACTGCTTGTATTTCAATTCTGTTTGGGTTATTTTTCTCCATCATATTAGTATTAGTAGTTAGAGTCTAGTAGGGTATGGGTTATTGTCAGGGATAAAGTATTTTGAATGGAAAATTGGAAAATGAATCCAATGTGTATGCAAATATGGGGTATTCAATAATCTTCCCACTCTCATCCAGAACAATGCCTTGACATTACCTTTGCCCCAAGGAAGACACAATTAGAGGACAAGAGTTAGAAATTCTGTGAATACATTTATGGAATGGAAAATGCTCAGGAGTTCACAACCTTGGAGGTGGTAGAGGAGTTTCCAAAAGTAAGGAACAGGGGTGATCACCCAACCTGATCTTTCGTTAATATTGGGAGCCATCTTGCCACAAAGCCATGGAAAGATAATTTTTGCTTTACTATAAATTACTGCAAATTCTGAACCTGCTTGGAATGCCTGCCCATGCCTTGAACTCACCCATGCCTAGAGTTCTGACCATATCGCAGCCCTCTCTGAAACTTTAGTGACACCTCATAAATATTGGCCTTCCCTGGCCAGACAACGACCCTCTCTGAGGCTCTAATGGTCTTCAAAATTTCTGATGCTGGGGCAGCGAAAAAAAATGTGAACTACAATTAGTGTGATGCTTGTCAAAGTTCTGTTTTCTGAAACTTCCTTTTTGTGTAACTTTTTGGGCTATAAAGCTGGGGTGTAGGAAAGGTGGGGACGCTGTCTTTTTTCCACCGTTTTGAGAAGGAAAGTCAGCCTGGCTGGTTGAACTAATAAGCTTGCCTTAATTTGATTTTAATTGGGGTCAGTGGTTTTTTCTTGAGTCCTGGTCTAACATTTTGGAGTTCCTCAGCGAGATGACCCAACCAGATCACAAGACCAGACTGCTGGAAATTATGAAGCTGGCCTTTCCTCCAGGACTCAGATCTGGAAAGCCAAGTTCCAAGGCCTTGGAGTGAGCCTTTGGTCCGGGGAGCACTGCACTGAACCATCACACTAAAACTATTAGCAAGCACCTGGTGGAGGAAGCCTCCATAGGTAAGTGGTGCCATTATAACATCTGATATCCGGTTAAGTGAGATGTCTTCTGATGACAGAGAGGTGGCCTGGGAAAGCTCACATATACTCCTGTCCTGGACAGTAACAAGAATTGTCCTGTCCTCTGTTCTGTTCTGTAGGGAATTTCTCTGAAAGAGTAGAAAGGTGCATCCAGGCACGCAGGAGCTCCTACCTCGGAGCTTCAGCAAGACGTTGCATTGCTCCTCTGTTTTTCTGTATCTTCGCCAGGTTTGTGTTTCTTTGTGTTTTGTTCTGTGTTTTATATGTTTTTGTTTGTTTGTTTGTTTTTGTGCATCTTGTTGTGTGATTGCTGTGGTTAAAAACTTAAGGATATTGGATGTAAAAATGGAGAATAAAGCAAGTAAGCCTGACACCCCTTTGGACTGTGCTCTAAGGAACTGTGATGAAGTTTACACCCCTTTGTTAAGCAGGATTAGAGAAGCCCCTAGCTGGCTGCCTGGAGCCCACCCACTGCACAGGGCAATGCCTGCTGGTGACCTAAAAACAGAGTATCTCCCAGGTTAACAATGGAAACTTTTTTAAAACCCCTTGTCGCTCCAGATCAAGAGAGTCACAACTTTTGGGCAGAGTTCCCTGTGTTTATGCTTTGTTAGCAAAGCAGTAAACCTCCCTTTTTATTTTTCTCAAACCCTGTCCTCATTATTAAATAGGTATTAATTCGCTTCAAGGTCAGGAACCAAACTTTAAGTTACAAATTTTGATAAACACCCCCCCCAACGCCCAGGAACTTTTTGAAAGCTGACTACTGAAATGTTAGGAGATGGAGCGTGCTTGGGGTGGAACCAAACCAGAGGAGCTAATCCTGTAAGTAAAAGGAGGGACTGAGGGACTCCCAGCAGCTGCCAAAGCCCTGTTGCTTCAGGGAATTCCCTCTTTACTTCCCTGCACTGTAAAAATTATGCCACCCCTGTCTTCTTAAAAAACAGAAAAAGTAAAAGGGACACTAAATGCAGTAAAGTCACCATGGAAACACTTGATATTACATTTCAGGTTGCCACTCTGTGAAAACATCTGATCCTCTTGTGGGGACATCTATCGTGCCACTGGTGTAGGAGATTTTTCTCTTATCTGCTCTGTTTTTAAGGATTCTGTCTGTCAGCCATAGTCTGGAGCTCCTTTCTGTCTGTCTTGTGTCTTTGTTTCTGGCCCTTTAAGACATGTGGAATAATGTGCTGATATTATAAATTGTTTTTTGGGAATGATCTTAGCTCAATGTGTGTTTTAATGATGATGTTTTACTGTAACAATCTGGTATCTGAATGGATTTTGAAGCATTGCTCAATCTTGCAGTTAAAAGTCGGGTTTAGGGAATTGTTTAGTTTATGATTTCAGATAATTCATGCCAGATAACTTAAATTCTTATGATGGAAAACTAAAGAACTCTACTTCCAAGTTGGCAAGTAACTTCCCAAACATTCAGTTTTGTTTTTCACTAATTTTGAATTGGGTAGACTGGGAAAATGTCACAGTGTGTACCAGTGCATTCATTTGGACAAGGATAGTAAATCATAGTAAGGTATCTGTTGACAAAACAAGATGTAAAGATATAAAATTTTGTGAATTTTATCTTAAAATTGTATCAAATTTCAACATCTGAATCTGAAAATTATGGTTAAAATGCCTTAGGCCTGAGGTGACTGCTCAGAATAGCAGTTTTTTCCTCCTCCTTCCAGACCTCAGCCAGGACTTATGTTGAAATTCAAATGAAAGAAGCCTGCAAGCTCAGTAGGAGACTGATCTGAGGCCTAAGGGGGGAAAAAGTTGAATTGTATGGTATTTACTAATTACTGGCCAGTCATTTTTTCCAGGACTCTAATTTTTTTCCTTAGATTCTGTATTTTTTTTTTGAGCTCATGATTAACCTAGGTTAATGTTTTTCTGATCATTTCTATCTTTGACCAACAGTGGAGTTTTTGAAACATTTCAGTGGAGATTTCACCTGCAAAAAGCTACAAGGCCTTTACTATTATTATGTGTGCACACATTTGTTATGTGTTGTATGTCTATATATACATATATCCGTATATCATATTGATGATATACAAATTAACATATATATGGAGCACTCATAAAAAAAGCACTCATAAAAACAAATTTTAAAAAGTGGATTCAAAGAACTTAAATTCACCTGATTTAATTGGTTCAATTTAAATTGGATAAACAGATAAAAATAAATGTCTTTAAATTTAAGCTTACAAGTTTTTCTAGGTGTTCAAAAATCTAATAAAATATTAATGCCGACAAAAGGTCTAATATGCCTTGGTTCTAGGACTTTTCCTTCAACAAAAAAATCGCTTACACTGTTCAATACATTTGTCTAATATTTTGAAAAATAAGTAATGTAAATTTGATATGGGATTACTCATTCAAGAGTACTTATGTTAGATATCTGGTTGATTTACTAAGGTCTGTATAAGTTTGTCCTAAAGTCTGTTTAAGATTGTAAAAATCAGTCATGTGTTAAAGAGACAAAAATTTCTTAAACATAAGTTTACCCATAACATTGTGTTTATTAAGTTTTATTTTTTCTAGAGCTAGCAACCATAAAAATTAAACAACTGACTAAATAAGAACTGTTATTTTAAAGCACTGTACTGCCATTTCTTTAAAAGCTAAACTTGGTTAATGTAGAAACATCAATGCAGTTGTGATGCTATTAATGTGCTTATATCTTCCAGGTATACAAGTCTGTAAGGTAGAAACTTTAAAACAGCATTACATCAAGCTGGTGTTCTGAAGTTGTATGGTAAAAAAATATATTGGGGATTTATTTACCTGAAATCAATAAGATATGTAAACTTTTATGTTACTTTTTACGTTGGGGAACAATTTATATGTATTTTTAAGTTAATGAGAGCCTAATCTATGTAAAGGTTAAAAAGTTTCAGCCTTTCTTTAATTAATGTTTTAAATGTTATATCATATGGTGTTAACTAATGTTCATGTGACCTCAAAAAATTTATGTAAACTTTGTAAAATGATATTTTCAAAACAAAGATTAGCTTTAGAACTAAAACACTTAAGATTTATAATGAGCACTGCCTTACCTGAGATAAGGCTCTGTGTCCCATCTTACTATATGTGAGAATGACTACGAAAGCAGTAGGTCAGATGTTATTTCATTTAAAGTTATGTTCAAAAGTTTTTTTTTGTTTGTTTGTTTGTTTTCGGTCAAGATCACTAGCATCTCAAAAAGGGGATGTAATCTATAACTCAGCCAAAAAATTCAGGGTAGCTATTACAAGAACTGAGTATGTTTACTCTTGTTAATTTTATTTTGTAATTTCCTTATAGGTGACATAAAGATTTCCTGTTAGTGTTTTACAGAAGTGTTGCTTTAAGAACACAGCATGGGTTAATTTAAGATAATAACCCATCACCTACAAGACAGACAGAATAATACAGATCCCAATTAATAAAAAGTTAAATAATTTTAAATTATAGACATGAAAGCCCAGTACTCTTAATATAAGGCTGTTAAAATTTATTTGATGGATGTTTAAGATTAGGATTTAAAATTAAAGTTAAATGAAAAGGTACAAGAAAACTAATATTTGGCTCTGCCCTCTGAGTCAGTCTGTATCCAGAGAACAGCGGACTTCTCTAAAGAGCTTTGCAACTCTGAAGCACATAACCTCCTGTTCAGGGAGATTAATAAGACCACTGGAGAACAGAAAGCCAATCAGTGCATTGCTACAAAGAGGATAGTCATCAGAGAAGGGAGATATCCCTGATGCTTCCAAGGGAAGCCACATGGTCAAGGAAGACCTGGACAGACCTAGCGCAAATGGCACTAGCAGAACTGAGAAGCTGCTCTCAATTTTCCCCAAGAATGACTCCCATAAAAGCTCAGCTGACTGTTCACAATATAGAGAAACAAAAGTCAGTTTGACTGCTTCATATTAAACACTTAGAATAGACAGTTAAAAACAAAATACAGCCATTCCTGGGCATTTTATATAATAATAGTAATAATAATATATTATGGTATTCACTTCATGTTAGCCTCCCAAAATAAGTAAGACTGGAGGCTACAAAGAAGGATTCTCAGACAGGAATGCCTGATAACTATAAAATGAGACTATCAAAAGGATCTGCCAGAGGCAGAAGTTTTTAGTTTAAGGCCTACAGTTATTCTTAAGCTAAACACATAGGCTTGGTATTTGTAAGTATGATTATCCAGCCCTGAGTAAGAGAATTAAAGGTGTCTCTATTAGACACAGAGGTCATACTAAAAGGATTTTGCAAGATCAGATGACATTAAATTATTAAACTGTATCTTATGGGGAGGGACAACTGTAACACTAAAAGTTAAATATTAAGTTAACAGTCCTGATAACTGGGGATATTAAAGGCTTGTGAGGGAACTTCTATACAGTGACATGTTCCAGCTGCTGCAACATTTATTCAGTACTCATGTTTTTTGTTTCTCTCATAGAAGAACCCATTCCCAGATGACTTTACAACCTGTTCTTCCACAACCAGACTTCAAACCGAACTGACTTCTAAACAGCATGGTACTGGTACCAAAACAGGCGGGTGGACCAATGGTACAGAATAGAAGACACAGAAACCAATCCACAAAACTACAACTATCTTATATTCAATAAAGGGGCTAAAAACATGAAATGGAAGAAGGATAGCATCTTCAACAAATGGTGTTGGAAAAACTGGAAATCCATATGCAACAAAATGAAACTGAATCCCTTTCTCTCACCATGCACAAAAGTTAACTCAAAGTGGATCAAGGAACTTGAGATCAAATCAGAGACATGGTGTCTGATAGAAGAAAAAGTTGGCTATGATCTACATACTGTGGGGTCGGGCTCCAAATTCCTCAATAGGACACCCATAGCACAACAGTTAATAACTAGAATCAACAAATGGGACGTACTCAAACTAAAATTTTTTTTCTCAGCAAAAGAAACAATAAGAGAGGTAAATAGGGAGCCTACATCCTGGGAACAAATCTTTAGTCCTCACACTTCTGATAGAGCCCTAATATCCAGAATATACAAAGAACTAAAAAAATTAAACAATGAGATAACAAATAACCCAATCAACAAATGGGCCAAGGACCTGAACAGACACTTCTCAGAGGAGGACATACAATCAATCAACAAGTATATGAAAAAATGCTCACCATCTCTAGCAGTCAGAGAAATGCAAATCAAAACCACCCTAAGATACCATCTCACTCCAGTAAGATTGGCAGCCATTAGGAAGTCAAACAGCAACAAGTGCTGGCGAGGATGTGGGGAAAAGGGTACTCTTGTACATGGCTGGTGGGACTGCAAATTGGTGTGGCCAGTTTGGAAAGCAGTATGGAGATTTCTTGGAAAGCTCGGAATGGAACCACCATTTGATCCAGCTATTCCCCTACTCGGTCTATTCCCTAAAGACCTAAAAAGAGCACACTATAGGGACACTGCTACATCCATGTTCATAGCAGCATAATTCACAATAGCAAGACTGTGGAACCAACCTAGATGCCCTTCAATAGACGAATGGATAAAAAAATGTGGCATTTATACACAATGGAGTATTACTCTGCATTAAGAAAAGACAAAATCTTAGAATTTGGAGAAAAATTGGATGGCATTAGTGCAGATTATGCTAAGTGAAGCTAGCCAATCCCTTAAAAACAAATGCCAAATATCTTCTTTGATATAAGGAGAGTAACTAAGAACAGAGTAGGGACAAAGAGCATGAGAAGAAGATTAACATTAAACAGGGATGAGAGGTGAAAGGGAAAGGGAGAGAGAAGAGAAATTGCATGTAAATGGAAGGAGACCCTCAGGGGTATAAAAAATTACATAGAAGAGGAAGTGAGGAAAAAGGTGGAAAAATATAAGGGGGAGAAATGAATTACAGTAGAGGGGGTAGAGAGAGAAGAGGGGAGGGGAGGGGGGAGGGGGGATAGTAGAGGGTAGGAAAGGCAGCAGAATACAACAGACACCAGAATGGCAATATGTAAAACAATGGTTCTGCAACTGTTGTGATTCTGCAATCTCTATATGGGGTAAAAATGGGAGCTCATATCCCACTTGAATCAAAGTGTGAAATATGATATATCAAGAACTATGTAATGTTTTGTACAACCTACAATAAAAATTAATTAAAAAAAAGAAATACAAGGAGTTCAACTGGGACACAGTGCTGGAGTTAGTCCTGTCACTTGTGGTGGGTCAGGGTCTGCAGAAGAATGCACCAACCAGGCTTCTATCCCACATAACTAACCCCCTTGACCATAGCAACCGGATTCTGAACATTGCCCTGAAACATCCCCATATAACAAGATGCCTTTAATGGAGTGGTTTCAGACATATTAGTGATTCCTGTTTGCATCATGTCAGCCACAATTCATTTGGAAGTCAATGGCAGATACACATGGCCCGACCACAGATGTTTCATCACAAACCTGCACACAACAGCTCTGGACCCACTACTCAGCAGGCCCCAACATACTGGCATCTCTGTTCTAAACCATTTTCATGAAACCCAGTCAATCAAGGCACTCTCTGGTATACTCATGATCAGCAACAGGACATCCAAATATTCTCCAGTTGCAGGTGGTCATGGGAATTTCAAAAATTTCAGAGTATTTATCTAGCCATTTCCTATGATGAAGTTGGAGAAACTGTGGGTTTCAATTCATTAAGGAACCATTAAATTTTGAGGAAGCACATTTCAAGGAATACTCTGGAGAACTCTCACAGGCAAGGCTTCCCAAAGAGTGGAAAAAAGGTCACATGAAGCCAGGCCAATTGAGGTCTACAATGTGAGGTCCATGTGTGTTTTGACTCTCAACTATGGCTGCCAAGTTTTTCAGAATAAAATCATGTGATATCCTGCTGAGATTCCCAGTGTGCTGTGGAAAGCCACTCTGGGCTTAGATCTCAGTTTCCAAGGGCGACTCTCATGCGTGGCCTCGTTAAATTCCAACACAATTCATGGCAATACTTCTCTGACGTCAGTTCCATAACGCAGTCTCTAAGAGGAATCACACCAGAGTTCAAGCCCCGGTGGATTCAGCCATCTCTTACAACCACCACACAAATGACCACAATTAAAACTAAATCACTCCCACATGGCCCTCATCTTCTTCCACATAGACACTCATCATGAACTCTGGCTGGAGGTTTCCATGAAGGGCACAGACAAATACACTGTTCAAAATAAGCAGCCTTGCCGCTCATTTGCCTAAAGTCAGGGTGGCCTGGACACCCTTCCAGTGAACCAAGAGTGATCAAATAGGCCTGCTCTATATCTGCTCCGCTTCTCAAATTTGAGGGCTAATGACTGTCTGGTATAGATTCTTTATGTGAATTGGTTTCATGAGAAAACCCAAGCACCTATCGGCTAGCCTCTGCAAGGCTTTGAAGAACTGACTTGACCCAAAGATCCCTATTCTCACTTGATTTAGCTCAGGAAGCTTACAGAGGAAAGCGAGAGACTTCATCCACAATGACTGCTCTTTTGGCCATTTTGGTTTTGGATGCACACTTGGAAACTTTCTTTAGGTCCATCAGATGCTGAGAATCTAAGCCACTGCTGTCACACCGGGCCAAGTGGCTGATTCAGACTCATCCCTTTCCAAAGCAATTAAGCAAAGAGCCACAGGTGATGCCCATTCATTTCCATTTGAAACCTGTTTTCTTCAGGCTTCACCAAGGGGTGGCCTGAGGCAAAGACCTTCCTGACATTCAGGGTAATAAAAACATAAGTAAGCAAATGGCCCAAAGCAGGGTTTCTCCACTGAGACTTTACTGGTCACACTGATAACTGAGTTTTCTGAGATGCTCCCATTCCCTTCAACTATCCAGTACATGGCCATGTCACAGAGCTTGGAGGTGGTATATATCTTGGACACCAAACCATAAGGCTACTCTGGAGAGTGGCAAGTATTCAGGAGGAAAAGAGGAACTTAGGAAGATAGTAGGTGTTCCCCATCCATAAGGAAAGCCGCTCTACATTCTTAAATTGGGCAGGATGAATGCTGGGAAGCTTTCTACTAGACAGGACACAACCATTGATGCATTTGCTTTTCAAATGTCTACAACACGGATACAGTGGGATACACAGACATAGAAACACTCGTGTTGTCAAACGACTTTCTAGAAACTTTCCAGTCCAAACCTACAAACTGCCTTTCCTACCTATTCTCAGAGCATGAGATAAAACCACAAACTCACACCGACACCCACCACGGCACCTCCTTTCCCCAAGTATGTCTGTGACTATCCTGAGTGTCCTCTGACTGGTGGGCCATACTATGTTCCCCTGAAATGGCCTGTCTTGCCTCAGATCTGGTCTTCTTTGCCAACTCTTTGAAGTTGTCAGGAGCCATGGTTGAGCCACTACCTGCTTTCTCAGAAAAGTCCCTCTTCAGAGCTCTCCTGGAATTTGGCCATCATCACATAAGTAGGTACCAAGAAAGACTGATTCTGTCCTTGGTAAATCCAAACAATTGAGACCACTGGGACTAGGACTGGGACTTGCTCTTGGTGGCTGGCTTCAGAGAGTTCCATCACCAAGGAAGTGTGGTAGGTCACTTCCTTCAGCAACTGAATGAGGTCACTGCCTTGGAAAACCACTTTGTCCTAGCAGTTGCTTCCAATGGTCCCATGAGATGGAGGCTGCTCCTACTTCCTGTGACACTTTCACAAATTAGAATGGTATATCAACCATAGGCACCCAGGAAAAGCTCTGTATACAGGCCTGGTTTGGTCCATTTCATCTACATTAAGAAGAGAGAGGCTGATTCAGACACATTCCTTCATTCTGACCAGGTTGTTTGACAAGGAAGTTGACATGGAGTTGACTTTGGCTCTCTCAGGTCCTTCTTAGGTGAAAAGGTCGGTCAAAAGTCGGAGGAAAAGACCATCAAGAGACTGTCTCATGTCACAGCAAAGGGTTTATTGGGAGTCCAGCATGCTGGGGCTCAGAGCTAACTTCAGAGGAGCAAAGAACAAAGAGCCCCAAGAACAACTTGAGCAGAGTTTATATACATTCTTTAGAGAGGGCAGGGACTTTACATACATCATATCCTCTTTTAGGAAATCAACACATAGCACGGGAAAATCAAATAACAACTCTAAAACATGATTAGTACATTCATTGGCGGGAAGAGTTCGGGTAGGGGGTGATTGGTTAGGCCTGAAAAGGGGTATACGTTTAAACTGATTGGTTGAATCCCTGAGATGTATATGTGGTGAGCTGCATGGTTTCTGGAAAGGGGTTGTTAAGTAACTAGGTGGTCAGGGAAGATTTCAACACACATCTAATTGGCAGTTCCGGGAATTGTCTTAACTGCCACAGGAATTTCAGGTTCTGAGTGCAGCTTGGAAACTTTAAAAAACCTGGTTCTATGTTTCAATTTCAATTTCTTTTATTCGTTCATTTCCCACTCCTTTTTCTTACTACTTTTAATCTTAAACGTAATAAATCATAATTATTGCGGGGTCTCACATTCTATTTCTGCCAGTGGACCGTATTTCTGTCTGATTACAATGAGTTTTTCCTGCGAATTTGAGCCTGGAGAAAGGAAACTATGTGGTTAAGCAAACAAGGTCCTACAGTTAGCAACACCATAAGGATGATCAAGGGTCCAGCTAAGTCTGATAGGAGTGTAGTTAACCAGGGGGACTGGGTAAACCATAACTCAAACCACCCTAGTTGAATCTCCCTATCTTTCTGGTGCTCTTCAAGGCATTTTCTCAATTTACTCATGGATTCTTTTACAACTCCAGTATGGTCAGCATAAAAACAACATTTTTCTCTCAGTGCAGCACAGAGGCCCCCCTCACTCATGAAGAGGAGGTCTAATCCTCGCCTGTTCTTTAAAACAACTTCAGAGAGAGAAGTTAAGGATTCCTGCAAAGCTGTGATGGTGGTCTCTAATGTCTTCAAGTCTTTATCTATTGCTGTTTCTAATCGGGCCATTTGTTGTGACCCACATATAGTAGCAGCTGTTCCCATACCCACTCCTGCAGCAGCTCCTATCCCCAATAGGATGGCAGGAGTAAGGGACACTGGCTCCCCGCAAAATCGGGTTGTTTCTCCCCCTAGTAGACCTTCAAATGATTCTACATCATAATAGAGCACCCTGGGGAGTATCTGCACCATTACACAATAATTTACAGAGATGTCAAATACCTGGGCTGAAATGCAAGGAGTTCTGACTGTTTGGAGTTCAGTACAATAAAGGTTCCTTTAATTAGTTCCCAGGGGGAGGAGTCAGCTGTACTCTGGACTGGGGAAGTAGGCAAAGACGGAAACCAGGAAGTATGAGATGGTAGAGGGGTTCTGGTAGATCTAGCCATGGGAGGTTTAGGAGGCTTAATTCCTGGGTTGAGGGGATTGGGCTCTATTGCTGTGATATTTTCTTCCTTTTTCAGCCGGATGGTGAACCAGTGACCAAAGTCATAACGAGGGCCATATATATAGAATCGCATTCCCCACGTATTTTCCATAGGCCATGCTGTTCCGAGGTAGCCCCTTCCTTTGGAATTGAAAGTTAAAATGAGGGGGTAACATAGACTATTCTTTCCACAGTGAGTTTTTGACACCACTTGGCTAGCAGCACATTTCTTGGGATCAATCAAGGTGTCATTTCTTTCTTCCTGAATCGTACTGTCGGGGGAGTTTGGGTTCCACCATGCAGCTCCCTTTTGTTCACAACCCCAAGATCTACAATAAAAGTCACTGGGTCCTGTACAGGTTTGGGCCTGTTTGCGGCTTCGGAAATCAGCTGGGCACACATAAAAATCAAGATTGGCTAGTTTACACCTGAGCTGCGGAAGATGATATCCATAATTCATGGGGTAAGGTGGTCTATGTTGCCCTGGTTTGGGGTTGAGTGGGATCTCTGTGGGGGTCCTCTATGTCAGGGAGATCCCAGTCAGACAGGCCTATGGCAATCTGACAAATATCCGGGTGGAGAGATGGCCACCAAGTCCATATGGTGGCTGTATGTGAAATAGACCACACTACTTGCCCAGTAGGATTTATAACTTGCCATTGTTGCTGAACAAGCTGATGGGGATTAGGACTGCTGGTGGTCAGGGGAAGAATCCATAGCCCTACCCACATGACAGACACACAACTTGAGACGGTTACCAGTCTGTTCCAGTTTCCAGCCAGAGTCCGGACAGGGCGCAGGCTTGAGATGGGAGGCATGGATCCAGGAAGTGATCCCATCCACTTTCACCACTGTGGTTGTTATAAGCAGCACCTGGTATGGTCCTTTCCAGCGGGGTTCCAGGGATGACACCTAATGCCATCTCATGTAGATGAAGTCTCCCACTTGATATCGATGTGGGGTTCCCTCATCTCCAGGCTGATAAGCAGTGGCCAACTGTTTCCACAGGTATCGCTGGGTGCTGGGTTTGTTCAAGGGCTTTAAGTCTGTCAAGAAAGAGTGTGTGAAAGGAATCATTAAGTCTCAGAGTTGGGGTTAGGTCCCTTACTGGAGGAGGGGGACCATAGAGAATTTCATAAGGGGTGAGTTTACACAAAGAGGCAGAGGGCGTTTTTCTTGCACGAAACAGTGCTTAAGGTAGGAGCAGAGTTCAATTTTTTATGCCGGTCTCCAAGCTTTTTTCGTTAAGGTCTCTTTGATGGTTCTATTCATCCTTTCTACCTGTCCTGAGCTCTGGGTCTATAAGCACAATTTAACTTTCAATTAATCCCCAGGGTCCTGTCGAATCCATGACTTACCTGGGCCACGAATGCCAGTCCATTATCAGACCCTATTACCTTAGGCAGGCTGAACCTTGGAAAAATGTCTTATAGAATCTTTTTGACCACCCTCTGAGCCTTCTGTTTCTTCATGGGGAAGGCTTCAAACCATATTGAAAAAGTATCTACAAAGACTAGAAGATATTTAAGTCTGTACCTTGCTGGCTTAATTTCAGTAAAGTCCACTTCCCAGAATTGTCCTGTTCTGGTTCCTCGTAAGTGCTTTCCTGCAGGAAGCTTGGATGGGTAAGCATTAACTAACTGGCAGACTTGACAAGCTCTAGTCACCTGCTCAGCTATTTCTTTCCTCTGTGAGTCAGTCAATAATAAGTCCTTTCTCCGGTCCTTTAGAAGTGCCTATAACTTTTTTCAGCCTAAGTGGGTGAGTTGGTGTACGTCTTTGACATAAAGGTGGGCTTTTTGAAATAGTAAACTTGGCTCTGAAGGGTCCCAGAGTCCTGTATCTGTCTCCTCAGATGATAAGTTGCCTGAATGCTCCAGTGCGGCCAAATCTCCTGATTGTTGTTCCCCCCGGTGTGGAAAAAGTTACCAGAGTCACTACATTTAGGGCTGCCAATTAAGCTTCCTCATCTGCCCTTCTGTTTCCAACCGCCATGGGGTCGTTTCCCTTCTGGTGCCCTGGACAGTGCACTATACCTAGTTCCTTAGTGCTCTGCACTGCTGAGAGAAGGTGGAGGATCTCATCTTTGTTCTTTATTTCTTTCCCAGCAGAGGTTAATAGCCCCCTTTGCTGGTAAATAGCCCTGTGCACATTAGCATTGGCAAATGGATAGCGGCTATCAGTGTATATGGTGGCCCTTTTGCCTGTTGCTAGTTCCAATGCTTTCGGAAGGGCAATCAGTTCTGCCTTTTGGATTGATGTCTTTTCTGGGAGACCAGAGGATCAGATGACATTAGTTTTGCTAACTATTGCTGCTCCACCCCGCCGCTTACCATCTTGGAGGAAGCTGCTCTCGTCTGTAAACCATACGACTTCTGGGTGAGGCAGTGGCTGGATCTTTCAAGTCTCATCCTATACTGGTTTCCTCTGCCAGTATGTGTTGACACTCATGAGTGATGTGTTCTGATGATTCTTCTGGCAGCAGTGTACCCAGGTTGAGTGGAGCAGGGGGTCCCAGAGTTATTCTGTCTTTGCTAATCCAGAGGCTCTGGTAGTGGTTTATTCTGGAGTTTGATAGCCACCTCTCTGGAGGCTGACAGATGATGCTCTCCAGGGCATGGGAGGCTATAATGGTTAGCTTCTGTCCCAACGTTCATTAGTGAACATCTTTTTTTAGAAGGGCTGCCGCTGCTATCGCTCTTAAGCAATTTGGCCACCCGCTAGCCACTGGGTCCAATTTTTTTGATAAGAATGCTACCGGCCATTTTCAAGGTCCCAAAGTCTGAGTGAACACTCCCAGTTCTATTCCTTTCGTTTTCTCAATGTAGAGAGTGAAGGGTTTTTCTACTTCTGAGAGTGCTAAAGCTGGAGCAGACAGCAGTGCCTTTTTTTGACATTATCAAAAGCTTTTTGGTGCTCAGGGGTCCATTTGAAATGGGCATCCCCATTTATAAGCGGGTATAAAGGTGCAGCCAGAGATGCGAACCCAGGAATCCATAACCTGCAAAAGCCGGCAGTCCCAAGAAACTCTCTGAATAGTCTCTTATTAGATGTGGGCGGTATCTGCACAACGGTTTGTTTTCTGGGCTCACTGAGCCATCTTTTGCCACCCCTAAGAGAATAACCCTGGAAGATTACTTCTTGCTGACAAATTTGGTCCTTTTTGCAGAAGCCCTATATCCAAGCCGAACAAGCTCGGATAATAGTGCTTGGGTCCCAGACTCATAGTTCTTCTTGGTGTTGGCTGCCAGTAGCAGATCATCCACATATTGGAGTAGGGTGACTTCGGGGTGTGCAGTTCTGAGGCCTGTGGAGGGCTTCATCAAAGAGAAGCCAGCCACCAAGAGCAAGTCCCAGTCCTAGTCCCAGTGGTCTCAATTGTTTGGATTTACCAAGGACAGAATCAGTCTTTCTTGGTACCTACTTATGTGATGATGGCCAAATTCCAGGAGAGCTCTGAAGAGGGACTTTTCTGAGAAAGCAGGTAGTGGCTCAACCATGGCTCCTGACAACTTCAAAGAGTTGGCAAAGAAGACCAGATCTGAGGCAAGACAGGCCATTTCAGGGGAACATAGTATGGCCCACCAGTCAGAGGACACTCAGGATAGTCACAGACATACTTGGGGAAAGGAGGTGCCGTGGTGGGTGTCGGTGTGAGTTTGTGGTTTTATCTCATGCTCTGAGAATAGGTAGGAAAGGCAGTTTGTAGGTTTGGACTGGAAAGTTTCTAGAAAGTCGTTTGACAACACGAGTGTTTCTATGTCTGTGTATCCCACTGTATCCGTGTTGTAGACATTTGAAAAGCAAATGCATCATGCATTTTGAACCCCTGTGAGAGTCTAGTACAGGTTAGTTGGCCATATGTTAAAGTTTCTGGGTCTATCCACTCGAAAGCAAACAGAAACTGATTGTCCTTATGTAGGGGCAAGAAGAAGTAAGCATCTTTTAAGTCCAGCACAGTGTACCATTCCCGCTCCAGATTCAGAGTGCTAAGCAAATTATATGGATTGGGTATTGTTGGGTGAATGTCCTGCACTCTGTTGTTTATCTCTCTTAGGTCTTGAACAGGACAGTAGTCCCTAGTTCCTGCCTTTCTTACTGGTAGCAGGGGGGTATTCCAGGCTGATTGACAGGGCCTTAGGACCCCAAGGGCCAATTATTTCTGAATATGGGGACTTATCCCATCTTTAGCTTCTTTGCTTAGAGGATATTGTTTAACACTGATTGGAGAGGCAGAGGCTTTTAATTCTAGTTCTATTGGAGGTAGTTTTATTGCTAGACGTAACCCAGCAGTTTCTGCCCAGGCATTCGGATAATCTTTTATCCATTTCTGTGGTAGTTTGCCTCTTTGATCAGTCCTAGGGAGCGCGAAGAGTTGATTTTCATCTTCAACGGACATAGTCAATGCTGTGACTATGGGAGGTTTCACTGAAGGCTTTAGAACATCCACTTCGGGAACATCAGGGTTAAAAGTTATTCTAGTCCCGAGTTTGGTAAGCAGATCCCTGTGCATCAATGGGGCTGGGCACTCTGGGATTACTAGGAAAGAGTGTTGGACTTTTCCTTTTCCTACATCCATAATCCTCTTAGTTGTCCAAGCCCGATATGTACTGCCATTATCCCCTTGAACTAGGGACCATTTATTTGATAGCAGCCCAGTGGGGTCTTAAGGGCTGAGAATACTGCTCCTGTATCCTCTCCAAAGTTCACTGGAGTCCCCTCCACTTCAAAGGTTACCCTGATCTCGGGGAGGAGATCCGAGCCCCAACATTCCTAGTCCTGTTCTAGAGTCAGCATGGCATGCTGGCGTGGTTGCTTCTTTTGGGTGCACTTTTGGCTCAGTGTCCTTTTTCTTTACAGTAGGCACATTGATCTGAGGCCAGGGGCAGCCTTTGGCATGGGCCCAAGTATCCCTTCCTGACTCCAAGCTTTTTAACTTCTGGCATATTTGCTGCTGTGAACAAAACCTTAGCCAATGTTTTAGTCTGCCTTTTGCTCCTTTCATGCCCCTTTTGTTCCCTTTCCTTCTCTATCCTCTGTTCCCTCTCCTCCTCAGTTTCTCTCTTATAATATACTTTCTCAGCTTCTCTGACTAAATCTCTTAAGGTCGTATCTTGTAATCCATCTAGACATTGTAACTTTCTCTTAATATCTTGGGCAGCCTGCTCAATACAGGCCATTGTAACAGATGCATTTTGGTCCTCTGCCTGAGGATCAAAAGGAGTATATTCTTCCATAATTCTCTCCAGAAACATAGAGGGAGACTCATTAGGCCCTTGGATAATCTCTCTTACTTTGGCCAAATTGGTCAGCCCTCTGGCGGCCACTCGGAGACCCGCTATTAGAGCCCGACGATAAGTGGACAGATGCTTCTTACCTTCAAAGGTGTTGGGGTCCCAGTTGGGTCGGTTCATGGGCCCATAGGGACGGAAAGAGAGTATCACAGGGGCTTCTGAGTTTTCTATTATCCGCCGCCGGTGGGTTCCTTTAGGTTGCCCAGCTTCCTCCAGGGGAGGAGGGGCTGCTGCTGCTGCAGAGAAGTCCCCTGGAGGGCTTGGGTCTGGCCCAATTGCCTATAGCAGTGGAGAGGCTGAGTCAGCGGTTGGAGGATCATCAGGAACTGTGTTGGGGGTTGGGGAGGGAGAGTAGACGATAAGGAGGGGGAGGAGTGTCCAGTCTTGTGACTCAGGCAGAATGGAAGGAAGAGGGGGAGGAGTGGATGGTTTGAATGATAGGATCATGGGGGAAGGGGTATATGGCTCTTTATCTGGGTGGCCACGTGGCCAAAGCTGAAAGACAATATCTCTGACTTTTCGGATTAGAGGAAAGTGGAAGGATCCTTCTGGGGGCCATCCAACTTCGAGGATGGGCCACTCTGAAGCACAGAGAGTCTGCCAGGTACAGCGTTTTACTGGAAAATAAAGATTCTGGGCCCTTGAGCGGACATCAGTCCAATGATCAAGGGTCGGAGACAGAGAAGAGGATGTGCTTTGTCCCATAATGGGAATTCCTCAAACAGGGACAGTGAAGACACAAACGCAACCCAGAAAAAGACAAACAGTAAATGTTTAACATGATTCCAAGAAAAAGATTAGAACTGAGTAACTGGTAAATCTTAATGGGTTAGGCAATAAAGACAGACAGTAAACTCAACATGAGTTCGGGACAATGAACCAAACTGAGTAGCCGGCAAAACCTGATGGGCTGGCAAACCGAATCCTGAAGCAAAATGTAACTGAGATGAGGAAACTACTATTCTTTGATTTCCCTAGTCTTCCGGAGTGTCCCCCAGAAACGCGACCTTGGGCTCTGTGACAGGTCTGTCACACCATAGGAGAGAGCTAATGCTCTTCACCAACAGCCACTTTGCCATGCCCTGACTTGAAATCCGAAACCAGAAATAGGCTCCTTACTAACCCCGAGAGGAGTCCCTTGAGGTCTTTCGTCCACCGCTGCAGGATATCTCACCTGGGGCCTCCAGATAAATAGGTGCGGCGAACGTCAGAGGAAAAGACAACAAAGAGGTTTTCTCATGCATCAGCAAAGGGTTTATTGGGGGTCCAGCATGCTGGGGCTCAGAGCTTACTTCAGAAGACCAAAAATCAAAGAACCCCGAGAACAACTTGAGCAGAGTATATATACATTCTTTAGAGAGAGCAGGGATTTACATACATCATTGCCTCCTTTAGGAAATCATCATGTACCACGGGAAAATCAAATAACAACTCTTAAACATGATTAGCACATTCATTGGCGGGAAAAGGTCAGGCAGGGAGTGATTGGTCAGCCCTGAGAAGGGGTATACGTTTAAATTTATTGATTAAAGCCCTGAGATGTATACGTGGTGAGCTGCACGGTTTCTGGGAAGGGGTTGTTAAGTAACTAGGTGTTCAGGGAAGATTTCAACACACATCTAATGGGCAGTTTCAGGAATTGTCTTAACTGCCACAGGAATTTTAGGTTCTGAGTGCAGCTTGGAAACTTTACAAAACCTGGTTGTTTACGTTTCAATTTCAATTTGTTTTATTCTTTCAGAACCTTACAGTGGAAGGCGAGAGACTTCATCCACAATGACTGCTCTTTTGGCCATTTTGGTTTTGGATGCACACATGGGATCTTTTTTTAGATCCATCTGTTGCTGATAATCTAAGCCACAGCCTCAAACAGGGCCAAGAGCCTGATTAAGACACATCCCTTTCCAAAGCAATTACATCTCTGAGGTCAGTTACAGAACTCAGTCTCTGAGAGGAATCACACCAGTGTTCAAGCCCAGGTGGACCCAGTCATTCTTCCAACCACCACACATATGACCACAATTAAATCCAAAACACTCCCACATGGCACTCATCTTCTTACATACATACACTCATGATAACCTTTGGCTAGAGGCTTCCATGAATGGTGCAGCCCACGAGAGTGTCCAAAATAAGCTCCCTTGCAACTCATTTGCCTAACCTCAGGGTGGCCTGAACACCCTTCCTGTGAACCAGGATTGATCACATAGTTCTTCCTGTAATACTGCTCTGCTTCTCCAATTTGAGGCTTACTGACTGTCAGGTATAGATTCTTTATGTGATTTGGAGTCATTAGGAAACCAAAGTAAATTTGCAAGGCTTGGAAAAACTCATTTGACCCAAAGGATACCTATTGTCACTTGGTGGAGGTCAGGAACCTTACAGAGCAAGGCGAGAGACTTCATCCACTATCACTGATCTTTTTGCCATTTTGGTTTTGGATGCACACATTGGATCTTTCTTTATATCCATCAGGCGCTGCTAATCTAAGCCACAGCCACACACAGGGCCACGAGGCTGATTCAGAACATCCTTTTCCAAAGCAATTAAGCAAAGAGCCACAGGTGATGCCCATTCATTTCCATTTGAAAACTGTTTTCTTCAAGATTCACAAAGGGGTGGCCTGAGGCAGAGACCTTCCTGACTTCAGAGCAACATAACAATAAGTAAGCAAATCCCAATGCAGGGTTTCTCCACTGAGACTATACTAGTCACAATGATATCTGAGTTTTCTGAGATGCTTGTCATTCCCTTCAACAATCCAGTACATGGCCATGTCACAGAGCTTTGAGGTGGTATATATATCTTGGACAAAAAACCATGAGCCTATTCTGGAGAGTGGCCAGAATTCAGAAAGAAAACAGGAACTTAGAAAGTTAGTAGGTGTTGCCCATCGAAAAGGCAACCAGCAGTCCTTTTTTAAAATGGGCAGGATGAATGCTGGAAAGCTTTCTACTAGTCAGGATACATCCATTTATGCATTCCTTTTTCTAATGTGTACAACCAAGAACACAGTGGGATACACAGACACAGAAACACTCACCTTGTCAAAGGACTTTCTAGAAACAGTCCACTCTAAACCAAACAAACCGCCTTTCCTACCTATTCTCAGAACATGAGACAAAACCACAAACTCACACCCACTCTCAAAAAGGCACCTCTTTCCCCAAGTAAGTCTGTGAGTATCCAGAGTGTCCTCTGACTTGTGGGCCATAGTATGTTCCCCCGAAATGGCCTGTCCTGTCTCAGATCTGGTCTCTTTGTCCATCTCTGTGAAGTTGTATGGAGCCTGTGCTGACCACTACCTGCTTTCTCAGAAAAGGCCCGTCTTCAGAGCTCTACTTGCATTTGGTCATCCTTAAACCATTAGGTACCAAGAGAGACAGACTCTCTCCTTGGTAAATGCAAACAAGTGAGCCCACTGGGAATGGGACTGGGCCTGCCTCTGGATGCCTGGCTTCCTGGATCTCAAGTTCAGAGAGTTTCATCACCAAAGAAGTGAGGTAGGTCAATTCCTAAAGGAAGGGAATGAGGTCACTGCCTTGGCAACCACTTTGTCCTTACAGTTGCTTCCAAAGGTCCCTTGAGATGGAGGCTGCCCCTACTTCCTGTGAAACTTTCAGAAGTTAGAATGGTATATCAACCATAGACACCCAGGAGAAGCTCTCCACACAGGGTTGTTTTGGTCCATCTTTTTTATATCAATAGGAGAGAGGCTGATTCAGACACATACCTTCATCCTGACCAGCTTGTTTGCCATGGAAGATGACTTTTGCTCTCTCAGGTCCTTCATAGCTGCCTACATCTTCTCCAGGGATCATTTCTGCATCAACCTTTGAGGTTCTCAGCAGGTGGAAGATTCCCTACATTCCTGTATTGTAAGACCTACTCTGTCCCTGCTCTTTTGTAAAGTTAGATTGAGGGAACAGTGTATGGTTAGGGTTAATAATATATTTTATTTGGGTTAGGAAACATTCTGTGGGATAAATAATGGTATTAGGAACCTGCGATATTCACAAGAATATATAGGTGAAATATAAGTATAAAACCTGAAATCTAGGTACGATTTGAAGCCCAGAAGGGAATTGGGCCCTTTAGTGCGATACTTAGCTTTGAATTATGTTCTACACAGATGTCTCAGATAAATCGATATGCAATGGCAGAGGACCTTGTACCTTGGATGAATAAATGTCTTAGAGAACATCCAGTCAAAAAGGAATAGTCGGCAGGATTAGGAAGGTAGTCAGTAGGTTTTGAAAAAAGAGTGAGTATAGGATTTGGACAAAACGTTCATTAGCAATAGGGTTTCGGGTAGAGAGTGAACGTAAATATGAGCACATACGAAGAGTCAGTCACAATGATGAACTGGGAAAAATATGTTGGAAAGCAGATATCAATAGAGACATTAGGAAAACAGGCAAAGTATAATGTGAGTGATAGGGTTAGACATTTTCAACATGGTTGAGGATGAATATATAATCTTAGGTAGAAAGACATATGTAGTCATCAATAGGATTGATATTTTAGAGCATTAGGCAACCTAGGCATGGTTGTTTTTAATAATCCATGCTCACTTTCCATTTTGCTTTGGTGAAAGGTTAATAAAATAGTCACTTGTCACTTCCTGTTTTTCTGTATGCTTAACAAAACACTGTTGAAATCTTGAGAACTGTTTGCTCTTTTGGTTCCCAGAATGTGC
Source organism: Callospermophilus lateralis (assembly GCF_048772815.1). NCBI lineage: Eukaryota > Metazoa > Chordata > Mammalia > Rodentia > Sciuridae > Callospermophilus > Callospermophilus lateralis. The sequence goes on along the minus strand of NW_027516996.1, from coordinate 651,468 downwards.
TATCCCCAACTGCCAAACTGCAGAATGTACTCCCTCACCCAGTTGCATGCAAACTGCACACTCGCCCTGACCCATAAATAAATTTCCCTCCCTGCCCTGTCCAAGGAAAGTATATACGCTCTGTTAAAGCTGTTCTCAGGGCTCTTTGCTCTATTCAAGTGAGCTCTGAGCCCCAGCATGCTGGACCCCCAATAAACACTTTGCTGTGGCTGAGTGAAAATGATATACTGTTCTGTACTTAAAAGATGCTTTCTTTTGCTTGGCTCTGCATAAAGATAGTCAGTTGCTGTTTGCTTTCGAGTGGGTAGACCCAGAAACAGGAACGTCTTGTCAACTAACTTGGACTAGACTCCCACAGGGGTTCAAAATCTCCCCCACTCTCTTTGATGAAGCCCTTCACAGAGATCTCAACAACTTCAGAACTACACACCCCGAAGTCACCCTGATTCAATATGTGGATGTCCTGCTCCTGGCAGCCAACACCAAGGAAAACTTTGAGTCTGTGACCCAAGCACTATTATCTGAGCTTGCTCAACTCAGGTATAGAGCTTTGGCCAAAAAGGCCCAAATTTGCCAGCAAGAAGTAATCTTCCTGGGGTATTTTCTTAGGCACTGTAAATGATGGCTCACTGACCCCAGGAAACAAAACGTTTTGCAGATACCACCCCCATTTAACAGGAGACAACATAGAGAGTTTCTTGGAACTGCTGGCTTTTGCAGGTTATGGACCTGGGTTTGTGTTCATAGCTGCTCCTTTATACCCGCTGTTAAATGAGAATGCCCAATTCCAATGGACCCTTTGAGCACCAGCAAACTTTTGATAACATCTAAGAACACTAACACTGAACACCTCAACTTCACTGAGTCCAGCCTGCAATTTCAGAAAGCCCTACACTATTTTAAAAATGTACATCAACTCAATCAACTTAGTTCAAAGAAACTGCAGCCATTCCTGTAGGATCAAGAACAGAGTTTTAGACTAACTCACTCACAGTGAATGGAAATAACTGAATGGGTAACAAAAGCCTGTCGGTTCTGTTAATTGGTTAATGCTTACCATTCCAAGCTTCCTGCAGGAAAGCACGTACCAGGAACCAGACCAGGACAATTCTGGGAAGTGGACTTTACCTAAATTAAGCCAGCGAGATATGGACTTAAATATCTCCTAGTCTTTGTAGATACATTTTCAGGATGGATTGAAGCCTTTCCCACAAAAAAAAAAAAAAAAAAAAAAAAAAAAAACCGGCACAAATTGTGGTCAAGAAGATCCTGAAAGATATTTTTCAAAGACAGGGCCTGCCTAATGTAATGTGGTCTGATAATTGAACGGCGTTCATGGGCCAGGTAAACCAGGGGTTAGCCAGGACCCTGGGGATTAATTGGAAGTTACATTGTGTTTATAGACCCCAAAGCTCAGGACACATGAAAAAATAAATAGAAGCATTAAAGAGACCTTAAATAAATTAAGCTTAGAGACCGTCATAAAAGGGTAGACTATGCTCCTACCTTATGCACTGTTTCATGAAAGAAATACTTCCTTTGTTTCTTTGTGTAACATCACCCCCTATGAAATTCTCTATGGGGCCCCTCCTCTGGTAAGGGACCTAACCCCAACTCTAAGACCTAAGTATCCCTTCCACACACCCTTGCTTGACAGACTTAAATCTCTTGAAAGAACTCAGCTATACCTGTGGAAACAGCTGGCCACTGCCTTCCAACCTGGGGACGAGGGGACTCCACATCGATATCAAGTAAGAGAATTCCTCTACATAAGAGGACATCAGGTGTCATCCCTGGAACCCCGCTGGAAAGGACCATACCAGGTGCTACTTATAACACCTACAGCGGTAAAAGTAGACGGAATCACTTCCTGGATCCATGCCTCTCATCTCAAGCCTGCAACCTGTCCAGACTCTGGCTGGAAACTGGAAAAGACTGGTAACCCTTTCAAATTGTGTATTTGCCACGTAGATAAGGCTATAGACTTTCCCCTTGGCCACCAGTAGACCTAACACTCATTAGCCCGTTCAGCAGCAATGGCTGATCACAAATCCTACAAGACAAGAAGTATGGTCTATCTTGCATACAGCCCCCTTAGGAACCTGGTGGCCATCTCTCCACCCAGACATTTGTCAGCTGGATATAGGTCTTTCCTATTAGGATATCCTTGATGAAGAGGATCCCACTAAAATTCCATTAAATCATTTCCGTACCATAGATAATGGAAACAAACATTATGGTTGTATAGACAGGCAAGCCAGATGCAGGTTGGCTAGCCTATATTAGTATGTTTGCCCTGCAGACTATCAAAGCCACAAACCGCCATGGCTGAGTGTGGGAAAAGATGACTTCTTCTGTAAGTCATGGGGATTTGAGCATACAGGGGCTGCCTGGTGGAATGTAAAATCCTCATCAAATTCAGTACACAGCATTGGCCATATTACTACTTAGACATCTAAAACAGATGGCGCCAAGAGGAGTCTCTAGATCCTCAAATTCTGTGTGACCTTTTTACCTTCTGCAAGTGCTCAAAAGGGTGAAAGGAAATTCCCCTATGTGGAGGCCTTTTCCCTGTTTCCCTCACATCCTGAACTATGCTTCTCCAATAGTTCCTCACCCTCAGCTTTCTGCTCCAGACTCTCTGCTGTCAGTCCTACCTCAGCAACCTTATTTCTCCCCTCCAATTACTAGATCCAAAACCCAAACCTCCGCTGGTTCTCAGAGCATTGCCCCCTTGCTGAGTTAGCAGGTACTGAGGTACCCATCCACCCACTCACTCCTCTCTTCCTCTGTCAGTACCCGCACCGGGTCGCACCAGGTCCTCTTACCAGCTAACCTAAAGCTCCAACCAGCTTAGGAGATCCCTCAGACCCCTATTGAAGATGTAATGAAAATGACCTTTAAAGTTGCTTTGTGATCACTGAAAACAGGTTACTAAGAATTTAAAGTGCCTCACAGGCTTTTCGGGATAGTCACTCCCGTCTTCCCCTCTGCTCTACCTGTTATACTGCTCAAGTTTTTGTTTCTAGGAAAATCCCAAACCCCTTTCCCATTATTCTTTTATATCTCTCCTTCCTATTTCTCAGATCCACGGAGCAGCTCTCACCCTCCGCCTTCCCCGTCTTCCCCCTCTGTACCAGGCCCACAGAAAAATCTTAACTGAACTTCTCCAGAAGTCTTCACCATGACTTTAGGATTTTCAGCAAAAGAGTCCCTATAAAAGAGTTCAGTGTAGATAAACTTCCTGTTTTTCTGTTGCCCTGCTCTACTTGGCTACTGGCTGCAAAAATCAGCACTCCTAAGCTTGACACCCCTTTAATAGTTTTTCACACAATATGTGAACAAGGCCTCTGGCCTTGAGCTGGGGCTTCATAGAGATGGCTATATTTTTAAGATATAAAATTACCAACTGGGCTCCATGGTAACACTGCAGGGGGATAAAAGAAAAGGAAGAAAAAGCTCTCCCCCTCCCAGGTGTCTTTGAAAGTTTAACTTGCCCACCAAAGAGGAAAAAACAGAAAAAAACTTCTTTTTGTGAAGTTCTGCAGACTGTGAACTTCTTAGTCCCTTCCCTTTCATGTTGGGTACAAAATTCTGAAACTACCTAAACTTGGGGTTCAGGGAATTAATTGATTACAACAGAAGCAATGCCCGCTGAATCCGGTTGCAACCAAATAGGACTGTTTCCCTGTCTTCTGTGCTATCTTAGGTGCCTTGCCTTGACTGCCCCTACAACAGTATAATTCTATATACTTAAACATTGTTTATGTTTTAATGAAATGGTCAACAGATGTGATTAATTGTGAAATGGTGAAGATGTTTCCCAGATTGCTCTATGATGACCCAGGTTCATTTGAAGTTCAAACAGGGGGGCATACAACTCAGTTCCACTGGGAACATATATCTCTTACTTTACCTATCATATTAGGAAGTGGAGTTGCTGCAGGGGTAGTCACAGGAACCACTTGCCCTGGTCCATGGTACACAACAAATGACCCAAATAGAAGCAGCAATAGACCAAAACTTAAAGATATTAGAAACCTCCATCACAGTTTTCAGGAATCTTTAACCTCTCTCTCTGAAGTTGTTTTACACAACAGTCGAGGGTTTGACCTCCTCTTCATGAGAAAAGGGGGCCTTTGTGCTGCATTGATGTAAGAATGCTGTTTTTATGCCGACCATAATGAAGTTGTAAAAAAACCTATGAGTAAAATAAAAGGATGCCTTGAAGAGTGTCAATGAGAGACAGACGCCCCAAAAGGGTGGTTTGAGTCTTGGTTATCACAGTCCCCCTGTTTATCTACGCTTTTATCACCCCTGGCCTGTCCAATAATAATCTCCATATTATAGCTAACTATAAAACCCTGTTTGCTCAACCGTGTAATTTCTTTTTTCCAAGCTCAAATTGGACAAGTTAAACTTATGGTAATACCCCATTAGCAGACATAGAATGTGACACCCCCCAATAATCACTATTATGATTAAAATTAGCCAGAAGAAGAAGTGGGGAATGAAAGGTTAATAAAAAAGGAACTTGGAACTTCCTGTTTTTTTGTATGCTTAACAAAACACTGTTGAAATATTGAGAACTGTTTGCTAACCTTGTTCCCAGATTGTGCTGTCCCCAACTTCGAAATTGCAGAATGTATTCCCTCATCCGGTTACACGCAAACCGCCCACTCGCTCTGACCCATCAATAAATTTCCGTCCCTACCCTTTTCAAGGAAAGTATATAAGCTCTGCTTAAGCTGTTCTCAGGGCTCTCTGCTCTATTCTTGTGAGCTCTGAGCCACAGCATGCTGGACCCCCAATAAACCTCTTGCTGTGGCATGAGACACTCTCCTGGTGGTCTCTTCCTCCGATGCTTGCACAAACATTACTTGGATGATTGAATGTAGAAGAGAAAATCCAGTCAAAAAGGGATAGTCGGTAGGATTAAGAAGATAGTCGGTAGGTTTAGGAAGAAGAGTGAGTATAGGATTTGGAACAAAAATCTCTTTAGCAATAGGGGTTCGGTTAGAGAGTGAATGTAAATGTCAGCACATGTGAACAGTCACAATAATGAAATGGGAAAAGAACGTAGGAAAGCAGATATCAATAAAGACATTACGAAATCAGGCAAAGTATAAAGTGTATGATACGATTAGACATTTTCAACAGGGTTGAGTTAGAATATATAATCTTAGGAAGAAACAAATATGTAGTCACCAATAGGATTGACATTTCAGAGCATTAGGCAACCTTGACATGGATGTTTTTTGTAATCCATGCTCACTTTCCATTTAGGTTTTGGTACAATCATAAGTGTGACGTTTGCATTTGTGTCCAGAATATTACTGTGATAATATGTATATGTAGATCTGATGACATGAGTGTTTATTCCACCATTTCTGGGAGCAATTTTTTGAAGACATATAAATGGGTATAGGGGGTACAAAGAGGTATACACTGTGTCAATGAATATAGAGATAATGCATGAATAGACCATAAGTGAATAAATAATATAACTGGTTCCACATTAAATAACGGATTGAATTGATATCTGAAAATGTATAAGAAATCTTATATTGATATACAATCATTCATTCCAACCATTTATACATCTAATATCAATATTAGGGTTATGGTTTATCATGAAGATATGTTATTTTTGCTACAAAAGTGATTATGGAAATCGAAAATAATGTGTTTGGAAAGAGTCAGTCACAATACTGGCAATATGTGAACAAGGCCTCTGGCCTTGAGCTGGGGCTTGACAGAGATGGCTACAGTTCTAAGTTAAAGAAGTTACCAACTGGGCTCCATGGTAAAAGCTGGCAGGGAGAAAAAAAAAGAGAAGAAAAAAGCTCTGCCCCTCCCAGGTGTCCTTGAAATGTTAACTTGCACAGAACAGAAAAAAAAAAAAAAACAGAAACAAAAACTGCTTTTAATGAACTTCTGCAGACTGTAAACTTCTGAGTCCCTCCCTTACATGTTGGGTACAAAATTCTGAAACAATCTAAACTTGGAGTTCAGGGGATTAAATGATTACAATAGAAGCAATGCCCTCTAAATCCGGTTGCAACCAAATAGGACTGTTTCGCTGTGTTCGGTGCTATGTTAGTTGCCTTACCTTGCATTGTCCATCCCTTTTCTCATGAAAAGACCAGTCAAGAAACATGGAGGAATGCATGTGCTCTGAAGCAGGAAGTGATTGATAGTGAATCAAATGCCTATAAATTTCCTACTTGTGGATGAAATACATATCCTATGATGTGCATAAATTAAAGAAATAGTAATCTACCAGTGTTGAATAAAAATGAACGTCAAAATACACATCATGTCCAATTGGAATCTACTTGCATTGATGTTAAACTGGGTCAGGTACTATAGAAATATTAGGATTTGTGTGCACCATTCACTGAAGTTCCTTTTCGGTACTAGGAAAGAAATATGTTTTTCAGGTAAATGAATATTTCTAAGAATAATCTTGTGAACAGTTGATTATAAATTCACATATATGAATATAAATGAATTTGGTGAGTGTAAAATAAAACACATATTTCATATTTTGAAAAATCTGGAGAGTCTATCTATCTACCTATCTATCTATATATATATATGTGTGTGTGTGTGTGTGTGTGTGTGTGTGTGTACACACACACACACAGAGACATTAAAAATAGCAATATATATGCCAATCGAAATTCAAAATGAAATATATATCATTGACAGATCCAAAAATATTTATTTAACTGAACATGGATTTATGAATAATATTGATCAAGTAGGAAGCTCACCCATAATTTGAATTTTCAGTTCCAACATCATTTAGGAGGAGTGATCCCTTACAATTTGTATCTGTCAAGTCAGCCACCTCACATGAATGGACATGTGGTCCCAGGTAGGATTCTATGTTTGCATATAAAAATACAGGTGGTGAATAGGCTACAGAGAGGGGAGACAGGAATTCACATATTGGTTAACTTTAAAAAAAACATGGAGAATGACTTCAACAAAAAGTTGACTAGATTTATAACTCCCACAATATATAATGCAAAAGGCAAGTCCAACTATACACCATGCCTCCTCTGAAATGCTTGTATTTTTATTCTGTTTGAGTTATTTTTCTCCATCTTATTAGTATTAGTAGTCAGAGTGTAGTAGGGTAGGGGTTAGTGTCGGGGATTCAGTATTTCGAAAGAAAAATTGGAAAATGAATCCAATGTGTATGTAAATGTGTGCTCCACAAATATCCTCCCACTCTCATACAGAAAAATGCCTTGACAGTACCTTCGCTCCAACTAAAACACCATTAGAGGAGAAGAATTAGAAAATCAGTGAATACATATCTGGAATGGAATATGCTCACAGTTTTGAAAAATTGGAGGTGGTAGATGATTTTTGAAAAGAAAGGGACAGGGTAAACACTCCACAAACATGGAGTTCTGCTGGCCTAAAGACTTCTTGAGAAACTGCCTCTGAGGTTGGGCCCTTGAACTATATGTGGTTGTCAGGAGCTTTAGCTTCCTTTGTACTGAGACCATCAATGCTGGGTCTGCATCTATGTGACATGGAGGAAATTGTTTCTTATTTTCCAATGAAAATGAGGCAGCAGTGCTGAATTCTCTCTTTGTAGGTAACCTGTGGCCACTGGGGGCTAAGTGTATCCCCGTGTGGACTGTGAAGCCATTTGGACATCCTCCAATTTTTGTGGTGTTTCTCGCTGCTGCACTGGGAGTTTGGTATTTGCTTCACAAAATACATGGAGTTCAACTGGGACACAGTGCTGGAGGGATTTCTGTCGGGAGTGGTGGGTCAGGGTCTGCAGGATAATGCACCAACCAGGCTTCTATCCCACATTGCTTTCCCCCTTGACAATAGCAACCTGATTCTGAACATTGCCCTGAAACCTCTCAATATAACAAGATGCCTTTACAAAGAAGGGTCTGCTGGCTGCACCATGTCAGTAACAACCATTTGGAAGCCAAGGGCAGATCCACATTGCCCCACTACATGTTTTATCACAAACCTTCCCACCACTGTTCTAGGCCCGCTAATCAGCAGGCTCCAAATTACTGGCATCTCTGTTCTACACCACTTTCATGAAACCCAGTCAATCAAGGCACTGTCTGGCACACTCAAGATCAGCAACAGCACATCCAAAGGTTCTCCAGTGCCACCAGGTCATGGGAATTTCAAAAATTTCACGGTATTTTTCTAGCCATTTTTCTAGGATGATGTTGCAAGCACTATGAGTTTCAATATATTCAGGAACCGTTAAATGGTGAAGAAGCACATTTCAATGAAAGCTCTGGAGAACTCTCAAAGGCAAGGCTTCCAAAATAGTGGCCAAAAGGTCACTTGAATCCAGTCCTATTGAGGTCTACAATATGAGGTCCATGTGTTTTTTGACACTGAACTATGGCTGCCATGTCTTTCAGAATACAATCAAGTGATATCCTGGCTGAGATTCCCAGTGCTTTGTGGAAAGCCACCCTGGGCCTAGATCTCAGTTTCCAAGGGCGACTTTCATTGCGTGGCTTCCTAAAATCCCAAAACAATTCATGGCAATACTTCTCTGAGGTAAGTTCTAGAACTCAGTCTCTAAGGGGAATCACACCAGAGTTCAAGCACAGGTAGACCCAGTCATTTCTTCCAACTACCACAGAAATGACCACAATTAAAACCAAAACACTCCACACGGCCCTAATCTTCTTCCATATAGACACTCATCATATCCTTTGGCTGGAGTTTTCCATAAGGGGTGCAGCCCAAGACAGTGTCCAAAATAAGCTCCCTTAACCCTCATTTGCCTAAAGTCAGGGTGGCCTGGACACCCTTACCGTAAACCAGGAGTGATCAAATAGGTCTGCTGTTGAGAGCCACAGCCGAAGGGGCTCCAGCAAACTTTCAGACTGCCAGCTGATGATTGGCTCACAGTGGCCCCAGCAACACCTAGCTGATTGGCTCCTCTATGGAGATGCTCATTGAGCTGTATCCCTGCCCTTTCAGACTGCCAGCTGATGATTGGCTCACAGAGGCCCCAGCAACAACTAGCTGATTGGCTCCTCTGCGGTGATGCTCATTGGGCTGTTTCCCTGCCCTTTCAGACCACGGAGCTGCTCATTGGGGGACTTTTTTGGCTCCGCCCATGCGACCCAGCCAATCGGCCTCAAGAGCAGGAGGATTGTGGGAGGAAGAGGTTGTTGGGGTTGTGTGGCTTGTGGGAAGCCGGTGGTGGCAGTTGGGCTCTGAGGGTTTTTTCCTGAGGAGCTGTTTTGTTTATCTTGTGTGGTTCTAAAAAATAAAGTTAGTTTCTTTTGACAAGTGGCTCCTGAATTGTGCCCAGCCAGACTGCGGCATTTGGTGGCTCGCACGGGGAGCGACTGAGGGTAAGTAAACCGCTCGCCCCTGAGGGCAGGGTGAGAGGATGGGGAGCCATTTTAAGATTCCTCTTTTGTTTTGCTTCATTTTTGTTTTAAGTTGCCTGTCCCTGGAGATGAGTGAGACGGAAGAAAAACCGCTCACTTCTGAGGAAAAACTATTTATGTCTGAGGAACAGATAGGGAGAAAGGACGGATGCACATGTAAGGAGGATAGAAAGGTTATAATGATTTTGTGTGGTTCCATTTTTATTTCATTCTGTCTCGGTTTTGTTTGGCGTCATCTTGTTGGGTTGTATTATAGTAGAAATACGGGATCAGAAACTAGTAAAAAACAAACTGAAAGAGTGTTAAGTAAATTGTTAGAGGAAGAAGGCATCCCAGTAAAATCAAGAGCAGTCAGGGCATACGTTGATACAATGCAAAAATGTAGTCCATGGCTTTTTAAGGAGGAGTTGTTAAATATATCACAATGGAACCATCATGGTGAAGATTTAAAAAGAATAGAAAAGAAAAGCCCAGGGACTCTGCCAGCTGGCACATTGGCATTGTGGGCATTGGTATCTGGTTTTCTTAGTCCAAAACCTTCAATTCAGACAAAGGTAGAGGAAGGAGAAGACATATTGATTCAAGTAAATGAGGAGGTCTCTCAAGTTAGTCAGAAAGAGGAAAAGATTCAAGGAAAAGAGAAGGTCTTTCGAGCTAATCAGACAGAGAAAGAAAGTTTAGAGCAGAAAAAGCCATCAGGGGGAAAGTTACAAAAGGAGACTGCTACTAAAACCTTTCTATCACCAGAGGGCTTACGTGTCCAACCAACAGCACCACCTCTACAGGAGACTGCTACTAACACCTTTCTATCACCAGAGGACGTAAGTGTCCAACTGACAAGGCCACCTTCATATGCTGAGAGGCCCCCAACCCCCGCAGTGGATAGTTCAGATCCTGAGACAGGATCTCAAGTATTAACATGCCCTGTATTTGAGGTAGGAGGGCAGCGAGTTTACCATACTTTAAATTTCAAAACAGTGAAGCAGCTAAAAGAGGCTGTGACAACCTATGGTCCTCAAGCACCCTTCACTGTAAGCTTGGTCGAATCCATTACCAACTTGAACATGACGCCAGCAGATTGGGCTAATATGTGTAAAGCTGTGCTAAATGGAGGACAATACCTGTTATGGAAGGTTGCCAATGAGGAATTTTGCAAGGAGACGGCTAGGCGAAATGCAGCAGCTGGTTATCCTCAGAGAAATCTAGATATGTTGTTAGGAAAGGGACCTTATGAGGATCAGCAGCAACAAATTGCATATGATCCTGGTGTATATTTACAAATTGCTGTAGATGCAGTTAAGGCATGGAAGACTTTACAAGGACATGGAGGTTTACAAGGTCAATTATCTAAGATAATACAAGGAACTAATGAATCTTATGCTGAATTTGTAGATAGGCTTATTCAAACAGCTACCAGAGTTTTTGGGAATACAGAACAAGCAATGCCATTAATAAAACAACTGGCTTATGACCAAGCGAATCGTTGGTGCAGAGATATCATTAGACCATGGAAACATGAAGATTTAAACACATATATTAAATTATGTAGAGACATTAATGAACAAGAGCAAGTCATGGCAGCTGCAGTAAAACAGGCTTTAGATGCCAGAGACATTAATGAACAAGGGAAAATTGTGGCAGCTGCAGTAAAACAGGCTTTAGATGCCAGAGACATTAATGAACAAGGGCAAATTGTGGCAGCTGCAGTAAAACAGGCTTTAGATTCCATGCTACAATTGTGAACAAACAGGACATTTTAAAAGGAATTGCCCCATAGGAGGAGGGTTTAACAAAACTAGGTATCAAAAGAGTAGAATACCGGGTATTTGCCCACGATGCCATAGAGGGAGACATTGGGCTAATGAATGCCGTTCTCAAACCACCATAGAGGGTACTCCATTATCAAAAAACGAACAAGGACCAAGTGTTTATCCACGATATCGTGGAGAAAGGTACTGGGCTCCATTGCCAAAAAATGGACAGGGGGGCCCAATGCTCCGGGGCCCAAAACCACAAATATACGGAGCACTGGAGGAAACCAGCAACCCCATCAGGGTAGTGCCCAGGACACATTGTCCATCAGATCCCTCATCAGACAAACCAGAGGGAGCGCAGGGTTGGACATCTGCACCTCCGCCAGATCAGTACTAACTCCAGAGATGGGAGTTCAAATCATTCCCACAGGGGTGAAAGGACCTCTTCCCAAAGGAACAGTAGGCTTATTATTGGGACGCAACTCTTCTACTCTAAAAGGACTTATGATAAGTCCTGGGGTAATTGATCCCGATTATGAAGGTGAAATAAAAATTATAGCCAGTTCTCCAAATGGTATATCAGTAATTTCACCAGGAGATAGAATAGCACAGTTACTAATAATACCAAGCCTACATGATAAATTTTCCAGTCGTGCTATAGAAAGAGGTTCCAAGGGATTAGGCTCCACAGGTGTAGATTGGGCTATGCTGTCTTTAAATTTAGATTCTCGCCCCATGCTAAAACTAAATATTCAAGGACATGAATTTAATGGGCTACTGGATACAGGTGCAGAGCTTAGCATCATCTCTCGTCAAGAATGGCCAAAACATTGGCCATTACAACAAGCCACTCAAACGCTTCGAGGCCTAGGAGTGGCGACTAATCCCCATAGAAGTGCAATGGTATTAGATTGGAAGGATCCTGAAGGATGTGAAGGAACTATACAGCCATATGTATTGGATTATCTTCCTATAAATTTATGGGGACGAGATGTCCTAGATCAATTAGGTTTGACATTAACAAATAACATCAACCAAAATGCACCCACTATTACGACTAGACAAGGTTTTAGGAAAGGAAAAAGATTAGGAAAACAAGAACAAGGTATAGCAGCACCAATACAAATAGATCAAGGAACAGACAGACATGGGTTGGATTTTCAGAAAGGGCCACTGAGACAATAAAAATTACTTGGAAATCAGAAAGACCAGTATGGGTTCCTCAGTGGCCCCTGACTAAAGAAAAGATACTAGCAGCCCATGATCTGGTCAAACAACAATTAGCAGAAGGACATATACAACCTTCTGTATCTCCCCATAATACTCCCATTTTTGTCATCAAAAAGAAATCTGGTAAATGGAGATTATTGCAAGATTTAAGTGCCATTAATAATGAGATGGTTATTATGGGACCTGCTCAATCGGGGATTCCTCAATTGTCTGCTTTGCCAAAAACTTGGTATGTTTTAGTTATAGATATTAAAGATTGTTTTTTTCAATTCCAATTCATCCTGAGGATAGTCCACGTTTTGCATTTACTATCCCTGCACTGAATCATGAAGGTCCTGATCAGAGATATGAATGGAAAGTACTCCCTCAAGGGATGGCTAACAGCCCAACTATGTGTCAAATTTATGTTAACAAAGCAATCCAGCCACTTAGAAATCAAAATCCTGAACTACAAATATTTCACTATATGGATGATGTATTATTAGCACACAAAGCTAAAAACACATTGCTAGACTGTTATGCCACACTTACAAACTTATTAAAAAATTATAATCTAGAGATAGCAATAGATAAAGTACAATTAAATTTTCCAATTAATTATTTAGGAGTTCTATTATCCTCAACCATGGTCCGTCCACCAAAAATTCAAATACGAGTAGATCAACTCAAATCACTTAATGACTTTCAAAAGTTATTAGGAGACATAAATTGGATAAGGCCTTATCTAGGTATACCAACAGGAGAGTTGGGACCTTTATTTGATATCCTAAAAGGTCCATCAGATCCAAATTCACCCCGAATGTTAACGCCCGAAGCAAGAAAGGCATTAAAACTCATTGAAACATATATGGAAAATATGCATTTGGATAGAATTGATATAAGTTTGCCTTTATTGTTTATTGTACTACCAACAAAAAATATTCCTACAGGAGTATTTTGGCAAGAAGGCCCATTATTATGGATACATTTATCTTATTCTCCTAACACTATTCTTACTAGGTATCCTGAGGCTGTAGGACAATTAATACTCAAAGGAATAAAAGCAGCAAAGGGAGTGTTTGGAATTTCTCCCAATAAAATTATTACTCCATATACTATGAATCAAATTGATGAGTTAGCTAATGAGTTAAATACTTGGTCAATAATCATGTGCAAATCTAATGTTTCATTTGATAACCACTTACCATCTAATCCTTTATTGTCCTTTTGGTCATCGCATCCTGTAATTTTTCCAAAAATGACAAGAAAAACACCTATCGGGAATGCTCCAAATATATTCACTGATGGATCAAATAATGGTACAGCAGCAATAGTTACACCTGATCAAACTTTTACATTTTTAGTACCCAAACAATCAGCTCAAAAGGTAGAGCTTAAGGCAGTATTACAGGCTTTTGTGATGTTTAAAAATTCTGTATTTAATTTATTTTCCGATAGTCAGTATATAGTTAATGCTATAGTATCCCTTGAAGATGCTGGTAGGATTTCCCCTTCCTCTACTATTTTCTTTTTGCTTTCCACTATACAAAGTCTAATCTGGGACAGAAAAGATCCATTCTTTATAGGACATATCAGGGCACATACAGGATTGCCTGGAGCCCTTAGTTTGGGCAATGATTTAGCAGATAAAACTACACATGACATACATATTTTCTCTACACTAGAAGAAGCTATAAATTTTCATAAAAAGTTCCATGTCAATGCTAATACTTTACAAAAGCGTTTTAAAATAACTAAGGAACAAGCTAGACAAATAATAAAACAATGTCAAAATTGTGTGACCTTTTTACCACAAGTTAATCTTGGAGTCAATCCTAAAGTATTGATACCTAACCATATTTGGCAGATGGACGTCACACACTTGCCAGAATTTGGAAAATTAAAATATTTGCATGTTACAGTTGATACTTCTTCTGGATTTTTGATGGGCTCCCTTCATGCCAGAGAAAAAACTAAAGATGTTATAGCTCATTGCTTACAAAATTTTGCCCCTGTGGGCGTTCCAAAACAGTTAAAAACAGATAATGCTCCTGGTTATACTTCTACCTCTTTTAAACAATTTTGCTCATCATTTGGCATTACTCATATAACAGAAATCCCATACAATCCACAGGGACAAGGTATAGTTGAAAGAGCTCATCAAACTATTAAAATGTACTTATTAAAGCAAAAAGAAGGAATTGGGAAGGGGTATATATTCCCCAAAGATAAACTTAAAATAACCCTTTTTACTCTAAACTTTTTAAATTTGGATTCATCAGGGCTTAGTGCTGCGGAAAGGCATATGTGTCCAAAAAATGTATATAAGCCCAAGGTACTTTGGAAGGATATTCTAACAGGACAATGGAAAGGTCCTGACCCAGTAATTGTCTGGAGTCGGGGGTCTGTTTGTGTGTTTCCACAGGGAGAACAGCAGCCGATTTGGATTCCACAGAGATTAACTAAGGTCCTGACCCAGTGATTGCCTGGAATCGGGGGTCTGTTTATGTGTTTCCACAGGGAGAACAGCAGCTGATTTGGATTCCAGACAGATTAACTAAAGCGATTTCTACAGACCAAAAAGAAGATGCGATATCCAGAACTCCAGTTTGGTTATTCTTACATCTGCGACAGAACCAGAATGCTTTTTTCAATATCTATTTTATTATTGCCCTTTCCCATATTTTGTTTTTTTGAGCTCATACAGACCTAGGTTAATGTTTTGCTGATCAGTCCTATTTTTTGACTATAGAGTTTTTAAACATTGCAATGGAGATTTCACCTGTAAAAAGTTATAAGGCCTTTACTATTATGTTATGTGTCGTATGTATTATGTGTGCACACTTGTGTTTTGTGTTTGAATGTACGTATGTCCATATGTCATATATGATGAGCGCTCATGAAAAAATGGATCCAAATATTTTTTTTTTATTCACGTGATTTAAATGGTTTAATTTAAATTGGGTAAACAGCTGTTGAAGATTGTTTTAAAATGTGAACAAAAAAGGAGGTTAACAGATCTGTTTGTTTACTTTCACCTTTCATTTTCATTATATTTAATAATTCTCTTAAAGATAATGTAAATTGTTAAGAAAATTGTTTTCTTTTAGTGCCTTCTGGAACGTTACATAATTTTTTCTTTAGCCATTATTGCCAGAATTCCTATCTTCAGTGAAGACAATGTAAATTGTTAAGAAAATTGTTTTCTTTTAGTGCCTTCTGGAATGTTATATAATGTTATATAATTTTTCTTTAGCCATTATTGCCAGAATTCCTATCTTCATCCCAGTACATGAAGACAAAGATAAAACCAATCTACAGCTTCTGCAATAGCCATCACTGAACTGCTTGCAGAACTTGCCTGGACTATGTATCACTTATATGCATTGTGAACTCACTTGTATGCATTGTGAACTATCTGTTGGTGCAGCAACTTCTGGTAGTGTTGGGGTATTTATGCTGATGGTGTCATCGGTGGTACAATTTTTCCAAAAGGAGCCGTCAGCTGGCTTGGTGTATCTTCCTCCCTTCTGTTTGTCATGATCGTTCAGCTAAAATTTGGGGGCCAACAGAGGTGAGGCAAAGAACCTCACCCCCCCGCTGGTACGAAGACCTCTACACAGGTGTGGCTGTATACTGGACTGGTAGTCAATGACGGGTAAGATCCAATTACTATGGTACCAACCTAAGACAGGAGGCTGACGCCTTGAGGCCAGCTCATCCAATAACGGGTAAGGACCATATGTACTATTGGACAACCTAAGGCAGACACGGTCCCTAAGCCACATGCTTCTTGTTTAAACAGAGAGGGGAAGATGTTGAGAGCCACAGCCGAAGGGGCTCCAGCAAACTTTCAGACTGCCAGCTGATGATTGGCTCACAGTGGCCCCAGCAACACCTAGCTGATTGGCTCCTCTGTGGAGATGCTCATTGAGCTGTATCCCTGCCCTTTCAGACTGCCAGCTGATGATTGGCTCACAGCGGCCCCAGCAACAACTAGCTGATTGGCTCCTCTGCGGTGATGCTCATTGGGCTGTTTCCCTGCCCTTTCAGACCACGGAGCTGCTCATTGGGGGACTTTTTTGGCTCCGCCCATGCGACCCAGCCAATCGGCCTCAAGAGCAGGAGGATTGTGGGAGGAAGAGGTTGTTGGGGTTGTGTGGCTTGTGGGAAGCCGGTGGTGGCAGTTGGGCTCTGAGGGTTTTTTCCTGAGGAGCTGTTTTGTTTATCTTGTGTGGTTCTAAAAAATAAAGTTAGTTTCTTTTGACAAGTGGCTCCTGAATTGTGCCCAGCCAGACTGCGGCAGTCTGCCATTAATACTTTTCCACTTCTTCAATTTTAGGCCTTTTAACTGTGGCATTTAGATTATTTATGTGAACTGTAGTCAAGAGAAAACCGAAGCACCTATGGGCTAGCCTCTCCATGGCTTTGAAGAATTCATTTGACCCAAAGGATCCTTATTCTCACTTGATGGAGGTCAGAAACCTTACAGAGAAAGGCGAGAGACTTCATCTACAATGACTGTAATTTTTGCCATTTTGATTTTGTATGCACACATGGGATTTTTCTTTACATCCATCAGGTGTAGGGAATCTAAGCCATAGACTCACACAGGGCCAAGAGACTGATTCAGACACATCCCTTTCCAAAGCAGTTAAGTAAAGAGCCACAGGTAATGCCATTTATATCCATTTGAAAACTGGTTACTTCAGGTTTCACAAAGGGGTGGCCTGAGGCAAAGTCCTTCCTGACATTCAGGGCAAAAGAACAATAGGCAAGCAAAAGCCCCAAAGCAGAGTTTCTCCACTGAGACTTTACTGGTCACACTGATATCTGAGTTTTCTGAGATGCTCGCCATTCCCTTCAGCTATCCAGTACATGCCCATATCACAGAGCTTGGAGGTGGTAAATATCTTGGACAGACAACCATGAGCCTATTCTGGAGTGTAGCCAGAATTCAGGAAGGAAACAAGAACTTAGGAAGTTTGAAGGTGTTGCCCTTCGATAAGGCAAGCCACAGTCCATTTATATATTGGGCAAGATTGATGCTGGGAAGCTTTCTACTAGACAGGACACATCCATTGATGCATTCTCTTTTCTAATGTCTACAACCACAGACACACTGGGAAACACAGACATAGAAACACTTGCCTTGTCAAACGACTTACTAGAAACAGTTCACTCCAAACCAAACAAACCTACATTCCTACATTTTCTCAGAACATGAGACAAAACCACAAACACACAACTAAAACCACAAATGCATCTCCTTTCCCCAAGTAGGTCTGTGACTATTCAGAGTGTACTCTCACTGGTGAGCCTTACTATGTTCCTCTGAAATGGCCTGTCCTGTCTCAGATATGGTCTCCTTGGCCAACTCTGAAAATGTCAGTAGCCCACGGTGAGCCACTACTTGCTCTCTCTGGAAAGGCCAGTCTTCAAAGCTTTCCTGGCATTTGGCCATCCTCACATCAGTATATACCAAAAAAGACTGTCTCTGTCATTGGAATATCCAAACAAGTGAGCCCACTGGGACTGGGAAAGGGACTGGCTCTGAGTGCCTGGCTTCCTATATCGCAAGTTCAGAGAGTTCCATCACCAAGGAATAGAGATGAGGTCACTTCCTTCAGGAACTGAATAAGTTCACTGCCTTTGCAACCACTTTGTCCTAACAGTTGCTTCCAAGGGTCCCATGAGATGGATGCTACCCCTATTTCCCGTGACACTTTCACAAGTTAGAATGGTATATCACCCATAGGCACCCGTGAACAGCTCTCCACACAGGGCTGGATTTGTCCATCTTCTGTACATTAGGAACAGAGAGGCTGATTCAGACACAACCCCTCATTCAGACAAGGCTGTTTTCCATGGAAGAAGACTTTTGCACTCTCTGGTCCTTCATAGCTGCCTACATCTTCTCCAGGGATTATTTCTGCATGGAACTTTGAGGTTTTCAGCAGGTGTTATATCCCCTACATTCCTTATTGTATGACAAACACTGTCCCTTCTCTTCTATAAAGTTAGAATGTGGGAACAGTATATGGTTTTGGTTAATAACATGTTCAATTTGGGTTAGGAATCATTTTGCTGGATGAATAATGGTATGGAAAACCTGCGATATTTATAAGAATATAGAGGTCAAATATATGTATGAAAACAGAAATCTAAGTAAGATTTGAAGCCCAGAAAGGGATTGGGCCCTTGATTGGGAGACTTAGCTTTGAATTATGTCCTGCACAGATGTCTCAGATGAATCAATACACAATGGCATCGGACCTTGTACCTTGGATGATTGAATGTTGAAGAGAACATCCATTCTAAAAAGGATAGTCAGTAGGATTTGGGAGATAGTCGGTAGATTCAGAAAGAAGAGAGAGTATAGTATTTGGACCAAAAGTTGTTTAGCAATTGGGTTTCAGGTAGAGAGTGAATGTAAATGTCAGCACAAATGCACAGTCAAAATGATGAACTGGGAAATTATGAAGGAAAAGAGATATCAATAGAGACATTAGGATATCAGGCAAAGTTTAAAGTGAGTGATAGGATTAGACATTTTCAACAGGGTTGAGTTTGAATATATAATCTTAGAAAGAAACAAATATGTAGTCAACAATTGCATTGACATTTGAGAGCATTAGGCAACCTGGTCATGGATGTTTTCAGAAATCCATGCTCACTTTAAATTTAGGCTTTGGTACAATTATAAGTGTGACCTTTGCTTTATTTTCCAGAATATTACTGTGATAAAATGTATATGTAGGTCAGGTGACATGAGTATTTCTTCCACCATTTCTGGGAGCAATATTTTGGAGACGTATAAATGAGTATTGGGAGTACAAAGAGGTGTACCATCTCTCTATGAATATAGAGATAATGCAAGAATAGACCATACTGAGAGTAAATAATATAATTGGTAAACGTTAAATAACGGATTGAATTGATATCTGAAAATATACAGGAAATCTTATATTGATATACAATCATTCATTCCAACCAGTTATACTTCTAATGGTGATATTAGGGTTATATTTTATCATGACGAGTGTGTGAGTTTTGCTTCAAAAGTGATTATGGAAATCAAAAATAATGTGTTTAGAAAGAAGTCTCATGAAAAGTCTTATCAAGAAACATGGAGGAATACATGTGTTCTGAAGAAGGAAGTTATTGAAAGTGAAACAAATGCCTATAAATTTGCTAACTTGTGTATGAAATATATATCTTATGATGGGCATAAACTGAAGAAATAGTAATGTACCAGTGTTGACTAAAAATGAACATCAAAATACATATCATGTTCCATAATAATCTACTTGCATTGATGTGACATTGGGTCAGTTACTGTAGAAATATTAGGATTCGTTTGACCATTCACTGAAGTTAGTTTTCAGTTCTAGGAAACAAATATGTATTTCAGGTGGATGAATATTTCTGAGAATAATCTTTTGAAAATTTGATTATAAATCCACATACATGAATACGAATGAATTTAGGGAGTGTACAATAAGACACATATATTTCATATTTTGAAAAATTTGGAGAGTATATATATATATATATATATATATATATATATATATATATATATATATATATATACATACACACACACACATACACACACATTAAAAAGTAGCAACATATATGCCAATCGAAATTCTTCATGAAATGTATATCATCCACTGGTCCAAAAATATTCATTATACTGAATATGATTTTATTTATCATGTTGTTCATCTAAGAAGCTCACCCATAGGTTTAATTTTCAGTTCTAACTGTGTTTAGGAGGAGTGATCTCTTCTCCCAATTTGTATCTGCCAAGTCAGCCACCTCACAAGAATGTACATGTGATAACAGGTAGGATTCTATATGTGCATATGAAATTACATGTGCTGAATTGGCTACAGAGAAAGGCAGAGAGGAATTCACCTATTTGTTACCTTTAAAAACACATGGATCTTCTTCTATTTCTCTCTTTATGGTTCTGTAGTTTTCATTGTATAAGTCTTTCACCTCTTTTGTTAGGTTGATTCCCAAGTATTTTATTTTTTTTTGAAAATATTGTGAATGGAGTGTTTTTCCTCATTTCCGATTCAGAAGTTTTGTTACTGATATACAAAAATGCCTTTGATTTGTGCGTGTTGATTTTTTATCCTTCCACTTTGCTGAATTTATTTATTAGTTCTAGTAGTTTTTTTGTAGACCCTTTTGGGTCTTCTAGGTATAGAATCATGTCATCCGCAAACAGTGATAATTTAAGTTCTTCTTTTCCTATTTTTATGCCTTTAATTTCTTTCATCTTTCTAATTGCTCTGGCCAGTGTTTTGAGAACTATATTGAATAGAAGTGGTGATAGAGGGCATCCCTGTCTTGTTCCTGATTTTAGAGGGAATGCTTACAATTTTTCTCCACTCAGAATGATGCTAGCCTGAGGCTTAGCATAGATAGCTTTCACAATTTCGAGGAAAGTTCCTGTTATCCCTAGTTTTTCTAATGTTTTGAATATAAAGGAATGCTGTACTTTGTCGAATGCTTTTTCTGCATCTATTGAGATGATCATATGGTTCCTATTTTAAGTCTATTTATGTGGTGAATAACATTTATTGATTTCCGTATATTGAACCATCCTTGCATCCCAGGGATTAATCCTACTTGATCATGGTGCACAATTTTTTTGATGTGCCTTTTTTTCCGATTCGCCAGAATTTTATTGAGGATTTTTGCATGTAGTTTTATCAGAGATATTGGTCTGTAGTTTTCTTTCTTTGAGGTGTCATTGTCTGGTTTCGGAATCAGGGTGATGTTGGCCTCATAGAATGAATTTGGCAAAGCTCCCTCTTTTTCCACTTCCTGAAATAAATTGAAAAGTATTGGTATTAATTCTTCTTTAAAGGTTTTGTAAAACTCCGCTGTATACCCATCTGGTCCTGGGCTTTTCTTGGTTGGTAGTCTTTTGATTGCTTCTTCAATCTGATCCATTGATATTGGTCTGTTCAAATTGTGTGTATCCTCCAGACTCAGTCTGGGCAAATCATAGGATTTAAAAAATTTATCGATGTCTTCACTCTCTTCTATTTTATTGGAATATAGGTTTTCAAAATAATTTTTAAAATGTGGCATTTATACACCATGGAGTATTACGCAGCACTAAAAAATGACAAAATCATGGGATTTGCAGGGAAATGGATGGTATTAGAGCAGATTATGCTTAGTGAAGCTAGACAATCCCTAAAAAAACAAATTCCAAATGTCTTCTTTGATATAATGAGAGCAACTAAGAACAGAGCAGGAAGGAATAGCAGGAAGAAAAGGTCAACATTAATAAGAGACATGAGGTGGGAGGGAAAGGGAGAGAAAAGGGAAATTGCATGGAAATGGAGGGAGACCCTCAATGTTTTACAAAATTATATATAAGAAGTTGTAAGTGGAAGGGGAAAATAAACAAGTAGGAAAATGAATTACAGAAGATGGAGTAGAGAGAGAATATGGGAGGGGAGGGGAGGGGAGGGGGGATAGTAGAGGCTAGGAAAGGTAGCAGAATACAACAGATACTAATAGGGCATTATGTAAAAATGTGGATGTGTAACCGATGTGATTCTGCAATCTGTATTTGGAGTAAAAATGTGAGTTCATAATCCACTTGAATCTAATATATGTAATACAAGATGTCAAGAGTTTTGTAATATTTTGAACAACCAATAAAAAAAAAAAACACATGGAGAACTATTTCAACAAAAAATTGACTAGATTTATAACTCCTACCCTGTATAATGCAAAAGGCAAGTCCAACTATACACTATGCCTTGTCTGAACTGCTTGTATTTCTATTCTTTTTGGGTTATTTTTCTCCATCATATTAGAATTATTAGTCAGAGTCTAGTACGGTATGGGTTAGTTTCAGGGATTCAGTATTTTGAATGGAAAATAGGAAAATAAATCCAATGTGTATGTAAATATGTGCTACACAAAAATCTTCCCACTCTCATCCAGAATAATGCCTTGACATTACCTTCGCCCCAAGTAAAACACAATTAGAGGAGAAGAGTTAGAAAAACTGTGAATACATATCTGGAATGAAATATGATCAAGAGTTCACAACCTTGAAGGTGGTAGAGGAGTTTCCAAAAGTTAGGAACAGGTAAATATTCGACAAAATTGGAGCTCTGCTGGACTAAAGACTTCTTGAGAAACTGCCTCTGAGTTTGGGCACTTGAAATATTTGTTGTTGTCAGGAGCTTTAGATTCCTTTGTAGAGAGACCATCAAAGCTGGGTATGTATCTAAGTGACCTGGAGGACATGGTTTCTTATTTTCTAATGAACATGAGGCAGCAGTGCTGAATTCTCTCTTTGTAGGTAAACTGTGGGGACTGGGGGCTAACTCTTTCCGTGTGGACTCTAAAGCCATTCGGTCATCCTCCACTTGTCGTGGTGTTTCTTGCTGCTGCAATGCGAGCTTGGTATTTGCTTCACACAATACAAGGAATTCAACTGGGACACAGTGCTAAAGGGAGTTCTGTCACGTGCGGTGTTTCAGGGTCTGCAGGATAATGTACCACCCAGGCTTCAATCCCACATAGCTTGCATCCTTGATCATAGCAATTTGATTCTGAACATTGCCCTGAAAACTCTGCATATTAAAAGATGCCTTTACATAGAAGGGTATGCTGGCTGCACCATGTCAGTTACAAGCCATTTGGAAGCCAATGGCAGATCCACATGGCCCCACCACAGATATTTTCTCACACACCTGCACACAACTTCTCTAGGCCCACTTCTCATCAGGCCCCAACTTACTGGCATCTCTGTTCTTACACCATTTTCATGGTCATGGGAATTTCAAAAATTTCATGGTATTTATCTAGCCATTTTTCAAGATTGATGTTGGAGGCATTGTGGTTTAAATTCATTCAGGAATCATTCAATGGTGAGGAAGCTCATTTGAATGAAAGCTCTGGTGAAATCTCTGAGGCAAGGCTTCCCAAAGAGTGGCCAAAAGGTCACATAAACCCAGGCCTATTGCTGTCTACAATGTGAGGTCCATGTGTGTTTTGACTCTCATCTATGGCTGCCATGTCTTTCAGAATAAAACCATGTGATATCCTGGCTGAGATTCCCAGTGCTCTGTGGAAAGCAAACCTGGGCCTAGATCTCGGTTTCCAAGGGCGACTCTCATGCGTGGCCAACTAAAATCCCAACACATTTCATGATAATACTTCTCTAAGGTCAGTTCCAGAACCCAGTCTCTAAGGGGAATCACACCAGATTTCAGCCCAGGTGTACCCAGTCATATCTTCCAACTACCACAAAAATGATGACAATTAAAATCAAAACACTCCCACATGGCCCTCATCTTCTTCCATATATTCACTCTCATTCTAAGCTCTGTCTGGAGGTTTCCATGAGCGGCGAAGTCCAAGAGAGTGTCCAAAATAAGCTCCCTTGCCCCTCATTGCCTAAAGTCATGGTGGCCTGGACACCCTTCCTGTGAACCAGGTGTGATCAAATAGGCCTGCCCTTAATACGCCTAGGCTTCTCCAATTTGAGGCATACTGACTGTCAGGTATAGATATTTTTATGTGAACTGGAGTCATGAGAAAACCCAAGAACCTATGTGCTAGACTCTCCAGGGCTTTGAAGAACTCATTTGACACAAAAAATCCCTATTCTCACTTGATGGAGGTCAGGAGCCTTACAGAGGAAGGTGAGAGACTGCATGCACAGGGACTGCTCTTTTGGCCATTTTGGTTATGGATTCACACACGGAATGATCCATCAGGTGATGAGAATGTAAGCCACAGCCTCACACAGATCAAAGAGGCTGATTCAGACACATCCCTTTCCAAAGCAATTTAGCAAATACCCACTGGTGATGCCCATTCATTTCCATTTGAAAACTGTGTGCTTCAGGCTTCACAAAGGTGTGCCCTGAGACAAAGAGCTTCCTGACATTCTGGGCAAATTAACAATAGGTAAGCAAATGGGCCAAAGTAGAGTTTCTCTACTGAGACTTTACAAGACACACTGATGTCTGATTTTTCTAAAATGCTCCAATTCCCATATATTAAATTATGTAGAGACATTAATGAACAAGAGCAAGTCATGGCAGCTGCAGTAAAACAGGCTTTAGAACAAGGGCAAGTCGTGGCAGCTGCAGTAAAATAGGCTTTAGATGCCAGGACAAGAACATGCTACAATTGTGAACAAACAGGACATTTTAAAAGGAATTGCCCCATAAGAGGAGGGTTTAACAAAACTAGGTATCAAAGGAGTAGAATACGGGGTATTTGCCCAGGATGCCATAGAGGGAGACATTGGACTAATGAATGCCATTCTCAAACCACCATAGAGGGTAGTATATTATCAAAAAACAAACAAGGACCAGGTGTTTATCCATGATATCATGGAGAAAGGCATCAGGTTACGTTGCCAGAAAATGGACAGGGGGACCCAATGCTCTGGGGCCCCAAACCACAAATATACGGAGCACTGGAGGAACCCAGCAACCCCATCAGGGTAGTGCCAAAGACACATTGTCCATCAGAGCCCTCAACAGACAAACCAGAGGGAGTGCAGAGTTGGACATCTGCACCTCTGTCAGAGCAGTACTAACTCCAGAGATGGGAGTTCAAATCATTCTCTCAGGGGTAAAAAACCTCTTCCCCAAGGAGCAGTAGGCTTATTATTGGGACGCAGCTCTTCTACTCTAAAAGGACTTATGATAAGTCCTGGGGTAATTGACCCTAATTATGAAGGTGAAATAAAAATTATAGCCAGTTCTCCAAAAGGTATATCAGTAATTTCACCAAGAGACAGAATAGCACAGTTACTAATAATACCACGCTTACATGATTAATTTTCCAGTCATGTTGTAGAAAGAGGTTCCAAGGGATTAGGCTGCACAGATGTAGATTTGGCTATGTTTTCTCTAAAGTTAGATTCTTGCCCCATACTAAAACTAAATATTCAAAGACATGAATTAAATGGGCTACTGGGTACAGATGCAGAACTTAGCATCATCTCTCGTCCAGAATGGCCAAAATATTGGCCATTACAAACATCCACTCAAACACTTCAAGGCCTAGAATTGGCGACTAATCCCCATCAAAGAGCAATGGTATTAGATTGGAAGGATCCTGAAGGATGTGAAGGAACTATATAGCCATATGTATGGATCATCTTCCCGTAAATTTATGGGGATGAGATGTCCTAGATGAATTAGGTTTGAAATTAACAAAAAACATCAATTAAAATATACCCACAATTATGGTTAGACAAGGTTTTAGGATAGGAAAAAGATTAGAAAAACAATATCAAGGTATAGCAGCTCCAATACTAATAGATCAAGGAACAGACAGAAATGGGTTGGATTTTAAGAAAGGGACACTAAGACAATAAAAATTACTTGGAAATAAGAAAGACCAGTATGGGTTCCTCAGTGGACCCTGACTAAAGAAAAGGTACCAGCAGCCCATGATCTGGTCAAACAACAATTAGCAGAAGACATATAAAACCATCTGTATCTCCCCATAATACTCCCAGGTTTGTCATCAAAAAGTAATCTGGTAAATGGAGATTATTGCAAGATTTAAGAGGCATTAATAATGAGATGGTTATTATGGGACATGCTCAATCAGGGATTCCACAATTATCTGCTTTGCCAAAACTTGGTATGATTTATGTATAGATATTAAAGATTTTTTTTTTCATTTCCAATTCAACCTTAGGATAGTCCATGTTTTGCATTTACTAACCCTGCACTGAATCATGAAGGTCCTGATCAGAGATACAAATGGAAAGTACTCCCTCAAAGGATGGCTAATAGCCCAACTATGTGTCAAATTTATGTTAACAAAGTAATCCAGCCACTTAGAAATCAAAATCCTGAACTACAAATATTTCACTATATGGATGATATATTATTAGCACACAAAGCTAAAAACACATTGCTAGAATGTTATGCCACACTTAAAAACATATTAAAAAATATAAACTAGAGATAACAATAGATAAAGTAGAATTAAATTTTCCAATTAATTATTTAGGAGTTCTATTATCCTCAACCATGATCTGTCCACCAAAAATTCAAGTACGAATAGATCAACTCAAATCACTTAATGACTTTCAAATGTTATTAGGAGACATAAATTGGATAAGGCCTTATCTAGGTATACGCACAATAGAGTTGGAACCTTTTTTGATATCCTAAAAGGTCCATCAGATCCAAATTCACCCCGCATGTTAACGCCTGAAACAAGAAAGGCATTAAAAATTATTGAAACATATATGGAAAATATGCATTTGGATAGAATTGATTTAAGTTTGTCTTTATTATTTATTGTACTACCAACAAAAAATATTACTACAGGAGTATTTTGGCAAGAAGGTCCATTATTATGGATGCATTTATCTTATTCCCCTAACAATATTCTTACTCGGTATACTGAGGCTGTAGGACAATTAATACTGAAAAGAACAAAAGCAGCAAAGGAAGTGTTTGGAATTTCTCCCAATAAAATAATTACTCCATATACTCTGACTCAAATTGATGAGTTAGCTAATGAGTTAAATACTTGGGCAATAATCATGTGCAAATCTAATATTTCATTTGATAATCACTTACCATCTAATCCTTTATTGTCTTTTTGATCATTTCATCCTGTAATTTTTCCAAAAATGACAAGAAAAACACCTATCATGAATGCTCCAAATACATTCACTGATGGGTCAAATAATGGTACAGCAGCAATAGTTACACCTGATCAAACTTTTAAATTTCTAGTACCCAAACAATCATCTCAAAAGGTAGAGCTTAATGCAGTATTACAAGCTTTTGTGATGTTTAAAGATTCTGTAATTAATTTATTTTCCGATAGTCAGAATATAGTTAATGCTATAGTATCCCTTGAAGATGCTGGTAGGATTTCCCCTTCCTCTACTGTTTTCTCTTTGCTTTCCACTATACAAAGTCTAATCTTGGACAGAAAAGATCTGTTCTTTATAGGAAATATCAGAACACATACAGGATTGCCTGGAGCCCTTAGTTTGGACAATGATTTAGCAGATAAAACTACACATGACATACATATTTTCTCTATAGTAGAAGAAGCTACAAATTTTCATAAAAAGTTCTATGTCAATCCTAATAGTTTACAAAAGTGCTTTAAAATAACTAAGGAAAAATCTAGACAAATAATAAAACAATGTCAAAATTGTGTGACCTTTTTACCACACGTTAATCTTCGAGTCAATCCTAGAGGATTGATACCTAACCATATTTGGCAGATGAACGTCACAAACTTGCCAGAATTTGGAAAATTAAAATATTTGCATGTTACAGTTGATACTTCTTCTGGATTTTTGATGGGCTCCCTTCTTGTCGGAGAAAAAAACTAAAGATGTTATAGCTCATTGCTTACAAAATTTTGCCACTGTGGGTGTTCCAAAACAGTTAAAAACAGATAATGCCCCTGGTTATACTTCTACCTCTTTTAAACAATTTTGCTCATCATTTGGCATCACTCATATAACAGGAGTCCCATACAATCAGCAGGGACAAGGTATAGTTGAAAGAGCACATCAAACTATTAAAACGTACTTACTAAAGCAAAAAGAAGGAATTGGGAAGGGGTATATATTCCCCAAAGATAAACTTAAAATAACCCTTTTTACTCTAAACTTTTTAAATTTGGATTCAACAGGGCTTAGTGCTGCAGAAAGGCATATATGTCCAAAAAATGTACATAAGCCCAAGGTACTTTGGAAGGATATTCTAACAGGACAATGGAAAGGTCCTGACCCAGTAATTGTCTGGAGTCGGGGGCCTGTTTGTGTGTTTTCACAGGGAGAACAGGAGCCAATTTGGATTCCAGAGAGATTAACTAAAGAGATTTCTACAGACCCAAAAGAAGATGATTTGGCTCAAATCAATTACAGCTGATATCCAGAACTCCAGTTTGGCTATTCTTACATCTGTGACAGAACCAGGATGTTTTTTTCAATATCTATTTTATTATTGCCCTTTCCCATATCATGAAGTTCTTTTTTGTTTTTTGAGCTCATACAGACCTAGGTTAATGTTTTGCTGATCAGTTTTATTTTTGGACTATACAGTTTTTAGACTTTGCAATGGAGATTTCACATGTAAAAAGTTATAAAGCCTTTACTATTATGTTATGTGTTGTATGTATTATATTATGTGTGCACACTTGTGTTTTGTGTTATATGTTTGAATGTACATAACCATATATCATATGTGATGAGCGCTCATGAAAAAATGGATCCAAATATATTTTTTTTATTCACGTGATGTAAATATTTTAATTTAAATTGGGTATACACCCGTTGAGGATTGTTTTAAAATGTGAACAAAAAGGGAGGTTAACAGATCTGTTTGCTTTCTTTCACCTTTCCTTTTCATTATATTTAATAAATCTCTTCAAGACAATGTAAATTGTTAAGAAAATTGTTTTCTTTTAGTGCCTTCTGGAATGTTACATAATTTTTTCTTTAGGCATTGTTGCCAGAATTCCTATCTTCATCCCAGTGCCTGTGAAGACAAAGATAAAACCAATCTACAGCTTCTGCAAAAGCCATCACTGAACTGCTTGCAGAACTTGCCTGGACTATGTATCACTTGTATGCATTGTGAACTCACCTGCATGCATTGTGATCAATATGTTGGTGCATCGACTTGTGGTAGTGTTGGGGTATTTTTGCTGATGATGTCATCGGTGGTACAATTTTTCCAAAAGTAGCCCTCAATTGGCTTGGTGTATCTTCCTCCCTTCTGCTTGTCATGGTTGTTCAGCTAAAATTTGGGGTCCAACAGAGATGAGACAAAGAACCTTACCCCCCCACTGGTACAAAGTCCTCTCCATAGGTGTGGCTGTATACTGGACCTGTAGTTAGTGACGGGTAAGATCCAGTTGCAATGGTACCAACCTAAGACTGGAGGCTGACACCTTGAGGTCAGCTCATTCGATAATGGGTAAGGACCATATGTACTATTGGACAACCTAAGGCAGGCATAGTCCCTAAGCCACATGCTTGTTGTTTAAACAGAGAGGGGGAGATGTTGAGAGCCACAGCCCGAGGGGCCAAAGAAAACTTTCAGACTGCCAGCTGATGGTTTGCTCACAGCGGCCCCAGCAACATCTAGCTGATTGGCTACTCTGCGGTGATGCCCATTGGGCTGTTTCCCCACCCTTTCAAACTACCAAGCTGCTCATTGGGGGATTTTTTTGGCTCTGCCCAAATGACCCAGCCAATCGAACTCAAGAGCAGGAGGAGTGGAGAGGTTGAGAGCTTGTGGGAAGCTGGTGGTGGCAGTTGTGCTCTGAGGGTATTTCCCGAGGAGCTATTTTTTTGGCGTGTGTAGTTCTAAAAATAAAGTTAGTTTATTTGACATGTGGCTCCTGAATTGTGCCCAGCCAGACTGTGGCAATCATAAATTGATGGAGAAAAACAACCAAAACAGAATAGAAATACAAGCAGTTCGGAGGAGGCATGGTGTATAGCTGGATTTACCTTTTGTATGATAAAGGGTAGGTGTTATTAATCTAGTCAATATTAAATTGAAATAATTCTCCGTGTGTTTTAAAGTTAACAAATATGTGAATACCTGTCTCCCTGTATCTGTAGCCTATTCAGCACATGTATTTTTGTATGCACATATAGAATCCTACCTGGTATCACATGTACATTTTTGTGAGGTGGCTGACTTGGCAGATACGAATTGTGAAAAGAGATCACTACTCCTAAACGTTTTTGGAATTGAAAATTAGAACTATGCGTGAGCTTCCTAGTTGAACAAGATAATACATAAATCCATGTTCAGTAAAATGAATATTTTTGGATCTGTGGATGATATATATTTCATGATGAATTTCGATTGGCATATATATTGCTACCATTTAATGTCTGTGCATTTGCGTGTGTGTGTGTGTGTGTGTGTGTGTGTGTGTGTGTGTATATATATATATATATATATATATATATATATATATATACTCTCCAGATTTTTCAGCATATAAAATATATGTGTCTTATTATACAATCCCTAAATGCATTCATATTCATGCATGTGGATTTATAATCAAATGTTCACAAAATCATTCTCAGAAATATTCATCCACCTCAAATATATATTGTTTCCTAGTGCTGAAATCTAAATTCAGTGAATGGTGCATAGAAGTCATAATTTTTCTACAGTAACTGACCCACTTTAACATCAATGCAAGTAGATTACTATGGTACATGATGTGTATTTTGACGTTCATTTTTATTGAACACTGTTACATGACTATTTCTTCAGTTTATGCACATCATAGGATATATATTTTATTCACAAGTTTGCAAATTTATAGGCATTTGTTTCACTTTCTATCACTTCCTGCTTCAGTACACATGTATTCCTACATGTTTTTGACTGTTTTTTTCATGAGACTTCTTTTTATTTTAGGTTTCAATAATCACTTTTGAAGCAAAACTCACACACTCTTCATGACAAACCATAACCCTAATATTACCATTAGATGTATAAATGGTTGTAATAAATGTATGTATATAAATATAAGATTTCCTGTATATTTTCAGATATCAATTCAATCCATTATTTAATGTTGGAACCAGTTATATTATTTATTCACAGTATGGTCTATTCATTCATTTTATCTATTTTCGTAGACACAGGGTATACCTATTTGTACACCCAATACTAATTTATACAACTTCAAAATATTGTCCACAGAATTAGTGGAAGAAATGCTCATGTCACCTGAACTACATATACACTTTATCACACTAATATTCTGGACACAAAATGCAAAGTTCACACTTATGATTGTACCAAAGCCTAAATGGAAAGTGAGCATGGATTACTAAAAACAACCAAGTCCAGATTGCCTAATGCTCTCAAATGTCAATCGTATTGGTGCTAAATATTTGTTTCTCCGTAAGATTGTGTATTCAACCTCTACCCTGTTGAAAATGTCTAATCCTATCACTCAATTTATACATTGCCTGATTTCTTAATGTCTCTATTCATATCTGCTTCCCTATATATTTTCCCCAGTTCATCATTGTGACTGACTCTTCACATGTGCTGACATTTACGTTCATTCTCTACCGGAAACCCTATTGTTAAAGAACTTTTGGTCCAAATCCTATACTCACTCTTCTTCCTAAACCTACTGACTATCTTTCTAATCCTACTGACTACCCTTTTTGAGTGGATGGTTTCTTCTACATTTAATCATCCAATTTACAAGGTCCTATGCCATTGTTTATCAATTTATCTGAGACATTTGTGCAGAAGGTATTTCAAAGCTAAGTATCCCAATCAAGGGCCCAATGCTCTTCTGGGCTTCAAATCTTATGCAGACTTCTGTATTTATACTTATATTTCACCTATATATTCTTGTAAATATCACAGGTTCCCAATACCATTATTCTTCACACAGAATGATTCCTAACCCAAATTTAACCTGTTATTACCCTAACCATACACTGTTCCCTCAATCTAACTTTACAGAAAAGCAGGGACAGAGTTGGTCTTACATTACAGGAGTGTAGGGGATATTCCACCTGCTGAGAACCTCAAAGGTCCATGCAGAAATGATCCCTGGAGAAGTTGTAAGCAGCTATGAAGGACCTGAGGGAGGAAAAGACAACTTCCATGGTAAACAACCTGGTCAGGATGAAAGGATGTGTCTGAATCAGCCTCTTTCATCTTAATGTAGAGAAGATGGACCAAACCAGGCTTGTGTGGAGAGCTGTTCCCGGGTGCCTATGGTGAAATACCATTCTAACTTGTGAAAATGTCACAGGAAGTAGGGGTACCCTGCACCTCTTGGGACCCTTGGAAGCAACTGTTAGGACAAAGTGGTTGCCAAGGCAGTGACTTCATTAACTTCCTGAAGGAAGTTACCTCACATGACTTCCTTGGTGATGGAACTCTCTAAATTTGGGATTCAGGAAGTCAGGCAACCACAGCCAGTCCCAGTCCCAGTCCCAGTGGTCTCACTTGTTTGGGTTAACCAAGGACAGAGTCAGTCTTTCTTGGTACCTAGTGATGTGAGGATGGCCAAATGCCAGGAAAGCTAAGAAGAGGGGCCTTTCCTGAGAAAGAAGGTAGTGGCTCACCACTGGCTTCTGACAACTTCACAGATTTGGCCAAGGAGACCAGAACAGAGGCAGCACAGTCCACTTCGGGGAAATATAGTATGGCCCACCCGTCAGAGGACACTCCGGATAGTCACAGACCTACTTTGGGGAAGGAGGTGCCTTTTTGAGTGTGGGTGTGAGTTTGTGGTTTTCTCTCATGTTCTGAGAATAGGTAGCAAAGGCAATTTGTTTGGTTTGGAGAAGACTGTTTCTAGTATGTTCTCTGACAAGGTGAGTGTTTCTATTACTGTGTATCCCACTCTGTCCGTGGTTGTAGTATTAGAAAAGAATGCATCAATGGGTGTGTTCTGTCTAGTAGAAAGCTTCCCTGCATTCATACTGCCAATTTATGAATGGACTGCGGCTAGCCTTATCAATGGGCAAAACCTACTATCTTCCTAAATTCCTGTTTTCTTCCTGAATTCTGGACACTCTCCAGAATAGGCTCATGGTTTTGTGTCCAAGATATGTACCACCTCCAAGCTCTGTCACATGGCCATGTACTGGATAGCTGAAGGGAATGGTGAGCATCTCAGAAAACTCAGATATCCGGGTGACCAGGAAAGTCTCAGTGGGGAAACCCTGCTTTGGGCCTTTTGCTTACCTATTTTTCTGTTGCCCTGAATGCAAGGAAAGTCTTTGGCTCAGGCCACCCCTTTGTGAAGCCTGAAGAAAACAGTATTCAAATGGAAATGAATGGGGATCACCTGTGGCTCTTTGCTTAATTGGAAAGAGATGTGTCTGAATAAGCCTCTTGGCCCTGTGTGAAGCTGAGGCTTAGATTGTCAGCACCTGATGGATCTAAAGAAAGATCCCATGTTTGCATCCATAACCAAAATTCAAAAAATCAGTCATTGTGGATGAAGTCTCTCACCTTCCTCTGTTAGGTTCCTGACCTCCATCAAGTGTGAATATGGACCCTTGGGTCAAATGAGTTCTTCAAAGCCCTGCAGATGTGCTAGTGTTCTCTCATGAATACAAACCACATAAAGAATCTATACCTGACAGTCAGTAGGCCTCAAATAGTAGAAGCAGAGCAGTAATAATGGCAGGCCTATTTGATCACTCCTGGTTCACAGGAAGGGTGCCCAGGCCACACTGACTTTAGGCAAATGAGGGGCAAGGGAGCTTATATTGGACACTGTCCTGAGCTGCATCACTCATGGAAACCTCTAGCCAGAAGTTATGATCAGTGTCTATATGGAAGAAAATGAGGGCCATGTGGGAATGTTTTGGCTATAATTGTGGTCATTTTTGTGGCAGTTGGAAGAGATGAGTGGGTCCGCCAGGGCTGGAACTCTTGGGTAATTCCCCTTATAGACTGAGTTCTGGAACTGACGTCAGAGAAGTATTGCCATGAATTGTGTTGGGATTTTAGGAGGCCACGCATGAGATTCACCCTTGGATTCGGAAATCTAGTCCCAGGTTGGTTTTCCACAGAGCACTGGGAATCTCAGGCAGGATATCACTTGATTTTATTATGAAAAACTTGGCAGCCATAGTGGAGAGCCAAAACACAAATGGACCTCACATTGTAGAGTTCAATGTGCCTGGCTTCATGTGACCTTTTGGCCACTCTTTGGGAAGACTTGCCTGTGAGCGTTCTCCAGAGATTTCATTGAAATGAGCTTCCTCACCATTTAATTGTTCCTGAATGAATTGAAACCCACAGTGCCTCCAACTTC
This sequence comes from Callospermophilus lateralis, assembly GCF_048772815.1. Taxonomy (NCBI): domain Eukaryota; kingdom Metazoa; phylum Chordata; class Mammalia; order Rodentia; family Sciuridae; genus Callospermophilus; species Callospermophilus lateralis. The sequence goes on along the minus strand of NW_027516996.1, from coordinate 617,246 downwards.
ATCCTTGAAAAATGGCTATCTCATGCAACAGCAAAGGGTTTATTGGGGGTCCAGCATGTGGGGGATAAGAGCTAACTTGAATAGAGCAGAGTGCCCTGAGAAGAGCTTAAGCAGAGCTTATATACTTTCCTTGGGGAGGGCAGGGAGCGAAGTTTTTTGATGGGTAAGGGCGAGTGGGCGGTTTGCGTTCAACCGGGTGAAGGAGTACATTCTGCAGTTTAGCAGTTGGGGACAGGACATTCTGGAAACAAGATTAGCAAACAGTTCTCAAGATTTCAAGAGTGTTTTGTTAAGCATACAGAAAAAAAGTGACAAGTACCTATTTTATTAACCTTTCATTCCTCACTTCTTCTTCTATCTACTTTTAATCATAAAAGTGATCATTGGGGGGTGTCACATTCAATGTCTTCTAGTGGAGTATTACCATAAGTTTAACTTGTCCAATTTGAGCTTGGAGAAAAGAAATTACACGGTTGAGCAAAGAGGGTTTTATAGTTAGCAATATTATGGAGATTATTTTGGACAGGCCAGGGTTGTTAAAAAGTAGTCAAACAGGGGGACTATGTGAACCAAGACTCAAACCACCCTTTTTTGTCCTCTCACTCTCTCATTGACGCTCTTCAGGGTGTCTTTTTAATTTAATCATAATTTTTTTACAACTCCATTATGCTCGGAATAAACACAACATTCTTCCCAGGAAATGACAAGTACCTATTTTATTAACCTTTCACTACCGAATAACCCTTTTTGACTGGATGTTCCCTTCGACATTCAATCATCCAAGGTACAAGGTCCAATGCCATTGTATATTGATTAATCTGACACAACTGTGCAGAACCTAATTCAAAGCTAAGTATCCCAATCAAGGGCCCAATGCTCTTCTGGGCTTCAAATCTTACATAGATTTCTGTTTTCATACATATATTTCACCTATATATTCTCATACATATCGCAGGTTCCCAATACCATTATTCATCCAGCAGAATGATTCCTACCCCAAATCAAACATGTTATTAACCCTAACCATACACTGTTCCCTCAATCTAACATTGCAGAACAGCAGGGACAGAGTTGGTCCTACAATACAGAAATGTAGTGGATCTTCCACCTGCTGAAAACCTCAAAGGTCCATGCAGAAATGATCCCTGGAGAACATGTAGGCAGCTATGAAGGACCTGGGAGAGTAAAAGTCATCTTCCATGGCAAACTACCTGGTCAGGATGAAGAACTGTGTCTCATTCAGGCTCTCTCTTCTTAATGTAGACAAGATGGACCAAACAAGGCCTGTGTGGAGAGCTGTTCCTGGGTTCCTATGGTTGATATACCGATCTAACTTGTGAAAGTGTCAGAGGAAGTATGGAAGCAACTATTAGGAGAAAGTGGTTGCTAAGGTAGTGACCTCATTCACTTCCTGAAGGAAGTGACCTCACCTCACTTCCTTGGTGATGGAACTCTCTTAACTTGGGATCCAAGAAGCCAGGCATCCAGAACCAGTCCCAGTCCCAGTCACAGTGGGATCACTTGTTTAGTTTTACCAAGGACAGAGTCACTCTTTCTGGGTACCTACTGATGTGAGGATGGTCAAATGCCAGGAAAGCTCTGAGAGGGGCCTTTCCTGAGAAAGCAGGTAGTGGCTCACTGCTGGCTTCTGACTACTTCACAAAGTTGGCCAAGGAGACCAGATCTGAGAAAGGACAGGCCATTTGGGTGGAACATAGTATGGCCTAGCAGTCAGAGGACACTCCGGATAGTCACAGACCTACTTGGGGAAAGGAGATGCCATTGTGGGTGTGGGTGTGGGTTTGTGGTTTTGTCTCATGTTCTGAGAATAGGTAGCAGTGGCAGTTTGTTTGGTTTGCAGTGAACTATTTCTACTAAGTCGTTTCACAAGGCATGTGATTCTATATCTGTGTACCTCACTGTGTCCGTGGTTGTAGACATTAGAAAAAAGAATGCATCAATGGATGTGTCCTGTCTACTAGAATGCTTCCCAGCATTTATCCTGATGAATTAATGAATGGACCAGGGCTTGCCTTATCAATGGCCAACATCTGCTATCTTCCTAAGTTCCTGTTTTCTTCTGGAATTCTGGCCACTCTCCAGAATAGGCTCATGGTTTTGTGTCCAAGATATGTACCACCTCCAAGCTCTGTCACATGGTTATGTACTGAATAGCTGAAGGGAATGGTGAGAATCTCAGAAAACGTAGATATCAGTGTGACTACTAACCTCTCAGTGGAGAAACCCTGCTTTGGGCCTTTTGCTTATAAAATCTTCTTTTGCCCTGAAAGTCAGGAAGGTCTTTGCCTCATGCCAACCCTTTGTGAAGCCTGAAGAAAACAGTTTTCAAATGGAAATGAATGGGCATCACCTGTGGCTCTTTGCTTAATTGCTTTGGAAAGGGATGTGTCTGAATCAGGCTCTTGGCCCTATGTGAGTCTGTGACTTAGATTGTCAGCACCTGATGGATGTAAAGAAAGATCCCATGTGTGCATCCAAAACCAAAATGGCCAAAAGAGCAGTCATTGTGGATGAAGTCTCTCGCCTTTCTCTGTAGGGTTCCTGATCTCCATCAAGTTAGAATAGGGATCCATTGGATCAAATGAGTTCTTCAAAGCTCTGCAGAGGCTAGCCCATTGCGGCTTGCTTTTTCTCATGACTCAAATACACATAAAGAATCTAAACCCCACAATCAGTAGGCCTCAAATTGGAGAAGCGGAGCAGTATCAAATGCAGGCCTATTGGATCACTCCTGGTTCACAGGAAGGGTGTCAGGACACTCGAACATTAGGCAAATGAGGGGCAAAAGAGCTTATTTTGGACACTGTCTTGGACTGTGCCCCTCATGGAAACCTCTAGCAAGAGTTATGATGAGTGTCTATATGGAAGAAAATGAGGGCCATGTGGGAGTGTTTTGGTTTCAATTGTGTTCATTTGTGTGGCGGTTGGAAGAGATGACTTGGTTCACCTTGGCTTGAACTCTGGTGTGATTCCCCATAGAGACTGAGTTCTGAAACTCACCTCAGAGAAGTATTGCCATTAATTGTGTTGGGATTTTAGGAGGCCACGCATGAGAGTTGCCCTTGGAAACTGAGATATAGGCCCAAGGTGCCTTTCCACAGAGCACTGGCAATCTCAGCCAGGATAATACATGATTATATTCTTAAAAACATGGCAGCCATAGTTGAGAATCAAAACAAACATGGACCTCACAGTGTAGAACTCGATAAGCCTGGCTTCATGTGACCTTTTTGCCACTCTTTGGAAAGCCTTGCCTGTTAGTGTTCTCCAAAGATTTCATTGAATTGAGCTTCCTCACCATTTAATGGTTCCAGAATGAATTGAAACCGACAGTGCTTCCAACTTCAATCTTGAAAAATGCCCAGATAAATACCATGAAATTTTTGAATTTCCCATGACCAGGTCGCACTGGGGAACCTGTGGATGTCCTACGTCTGATCATGAGTGTATCAGGCAGTGCCTTGATTGACAGGGATTCATAAAAATGATGTAGAACAGCGATACCAGTAAGTTGAACCCTGCTGAGTCGAGGGCCTAGAGCAGAGGTGGGAAGGTGTATGATAAAACATCTGTGTGGGCCAATGTGAATCTGCCATTGGCTTCCAAATGGCTTGTGACTGACATGGTGCAACCAGCAGAATGTTCTATGTAAAAGCATATTTTTATATGGAGAGGTTTCAGGGCAATGTTCAGAACCAGGTTGCTATTGACAAGAGGGCAAGCTATGGGGGATAGAAGCCTGGTTGGTGCATTCTCCTGAGAACCCTGACCCACCGCACATGACAAAACTCCCTCCAGCACTGTGTCCCAGTTGAACTCCTTGTATATCATGAAGCAAATACCAAACTCCCAGTGCAGCAACAAGAAACACCTTGAAAATTGGAGGATGACCAAATGGCTTCACAGTCCACATGGGGAGACACTTAGCCCACATTGGCCACAATTGACCTACAAAGAGAGAAATCAGCACTGCTGCCTCATGTTCATTGGAAAATAAGAAACCATGTTCTCCAGGTCACATAGATGCAGACCCAGCTTTGATGGGCTCACTAGAGAGAAAGCAAAAGCTCCTTACAAAAACATATATTTCAAGTGCCCAACCTCATAGGCAGTTTCTCAAGAAGTCTTTAGGGCACCAGAGCTCCATGTTTTTGGAAAGTTTACCCTGTCCCTTACTTTGGGTAACTCCTCTAACACCTCCAAAGTTGTGAACTCCTGAGCATATTCCATTCCAGATATGTATTCACAGATTTTCTACCTCTTCTCTTCTCATTATGTACTACTTGGGGTGGAGGTAATGACAATGCATTGTTCTGGATGAGAGTAAGAAGATTTTTGTGTACCACATATTTGCATACACTTTGGATTAATTTTCCAATTTTCCATTCGACATACTGAATCCCTGACACTAAACCATACCCTACTAGACTCTGACTGCTTATCCTAATATGATTGAGAAAAATAACTCAAACAGAATAGAAATAAAAGAAGTTCAGAGGAGGGGTGGTGTATAGTTGGGCTTGCCTTTTGCAATATATAGGGTAGGAGTTATAAATCTAGTCAATTTTTAATTGAAGTAGTTCTCAGTGTGTTTTTAAAGTTAACAAATAGGTGAATCCCTGTCTCCGTTTATCTGTAGCCTATTCAGCACATGCTTTTGTATATGCACATATAGAATCCTACCTGGTATCACACGTATACACTTGTGAGGTGGCCAGCTTGGCAGATACAAATTGTGAGAAAAGATCACTCCTCCTAATCGCTGTTGGAACTGAAAATTCAACCTATGGGGGAGCTTCCTAGTTAAACAGCATTATACATAAATCCATGTTCAGTAATATAAATATTTTTTGGATCCTTGGACGATATATATATATCATGATGAATTTTGATTGTCATATATATTGCTACTTTTTAATGTCTCTGTGTGGGTTTTGTGTGTGTGTGTGTGTGTATATATATATATATATATATATATATATATATATATATATATATACGCTCTAGATTTTTCAAAACCTGAAATATATGCGTCTTATTATGCACTGCCTAAATTCATTCATGTTCATCTATGTGGATTTCTAATCAACTTTTCACAAGATTATTCTCAGAAATATTCATCCACCTGAAATACATATTTGTTTCCTAGTACTGAAAACTAAATTCAGTGAATGTTGCACACAAATTCTAATATTTCTACAGTAACTTACCCAGCTTAACATCAATGCAAGTACATTCCTATGTTCCATGATGTCTATTTTGACGTTCATTTTTATTCAACACTGGTACATTACTTTTTCTTCATTTTATGCACATCATAGGATATATATTTCTTGCACAAGTTATCAAATTTATAGGCATTTGTTTCACTTTCAATCACTTCCTGCTTCAGAACACATGTATTCCTCCAGGTTTCTTGATAGTTTTTTTCATGAGACATCTTTCCAAACACATTATTTTCGATTTCCATAATCACTTTTGAAGCAAACTCACACACCCATCATGATACACCCTAACCCTATTATTACCATTTGATGTATAACTTGTTGGAATGAATGATTGTATATGAACATAAAATTTCTTATATATTTTCATATATCAATTCAATCTATTATTAAAAGTGGAACCAGTTATATTATTTATTCACAGTATGGTCTATTAAGGCATCATCTCTATATTCATACATACAGGGTACACCTAAATGTATCCCCAATACTAATTTATAAGTCTTTAAAATATTGCTTTCAGAAATGGTGGAAGAAATACTATAGTCACCTGATATACATATACATTTCATCACAGTAATATTCCTGACACAAAAGGCAAGGGTCACACTTATGATTGTACCAAAGCCTAAATTGAATTTGAGCATGTATTACTAACAACATCCATGTCCTGGTTCCCTAATGCTCTCAAATATCATTCCTATTGGTGACGACATATCTGTTTCTTCCTAAGATTATATATTGAACCATAACTCTGTTAAAAATGTCTTATCCTACAACTCACGTTGTACTTTGCCTAATTTTCTAATGTCTCCATTGATATCTGCTTTCAAACACCTTTTCTCCAGTTCATCATTGGGAATGTCCCTTCAAATGTGCTGACATTTACATTCACTCTCTCACCAAAACCGTATTGCTAAAGAACATTTGGTCCAACTCCTAGACTCACTCAAATGTGTTCTTCAAAGCCCTGCAGAGGGCAGCCCAGAGGTGCTTGGGTTGTCTCATGACTCCAATTCACATAAAGAATCTAAACCCTACAGTCAGTAGGCCTCAAATTGGAGAAGCAGAGCAGTATTAATTGAAGGCCTATTTGATCACTCCTGGTTCACAGGAAGGGTGTCCAGGCCACCCTGACTTTAGGCAAATGAGGTGCAAGGGAGCTTATTGTGGACACTGTCTTGCGCTGCGCCCCTCATGGAAACCTCCAGCCAGAGGTTATGATGAGTGTCTATATGGAAGAAGATGAGGGCCATGTGGGAGTGTTTTGGTTTTAAATGTGGTCATTTGTGCGGTGGTTGAAAGAGATGACTGGGTCCACCTGGGCTTGAACTCTGGTGTGATTCCCCTTAGAAATGGAGTTTTGGAAATGACGTTAGAGATGTATTGCCATGAATTGTGTTGGGATTTTAGGAGGAGAAGCATGAGATTCGATCACGCATGACAGTAGGCCTCAAATTGGGAACGCACAACATTTTGTCCAAATCCTTTATTCACTCTTCTTTTTAATCCTATCGTCTAACTTCCTAATTCTAGATAAATACCACGGTATATTTGAAATTCCAATGACCAGGTGGCACTGGAGAATATTTGGATGTCCTGTTGCTGATTATGAGTGTACCAGACAGTGCCTTGATTGACTGGGTTTCATGAAAATGGTGTAGAACAGAGATGCCAGTAAGTTGGAGTCTGCTGAGTAGTTGGCCTAGAGCAGTGGTGTGCAGGTGTGTCATAAAACATCTGTGGTGGGGTCATGTGGATCTTCCATTGACTTCCAAATGGCTTGTGGCTGACATAGTGTAGCCAACAGACCCTTATATGTAAAGGCATCTTGTTATATCGAGAGGTTTAAGGGAAATTTTAGGAATAAGGTTGCTATGGTCAAGGGCACAAGCTACGTGAAATAGAAGACATTTTGGTGCATTTTCCTGCAGACCCTGACCCTCCACACCTGACAGAACTCCCTCTAGCACTTTGTCCCAGTTGAACTCATTGTATTTTGTGAAGTAAATACCATACTCCCAGTGAAGCAGCAAGAAACACCACAGAAAGTGGAGGATGACCAAATGGCTTCACAGTCCACACGGGGAGACACTTAGCCCCCAGTGGTCACAGTTTACCTACAAAGAGAGAATTCAGCAACTGCTCCCTCATGTTCATTATAAAGTAAGAAACCATGTCCTCCAGGTCACATAGATGCAGACCCAGCTTTGATGGTCTCACTACAAAGAGAGAAGAACATATATTTCAAGGGCCAAATCTCAGAGGCAGTCTCTCAAGAAGTCTTTAGACAAGAAGAGCTCCATGTTTGTGGAGTGTTTACCCTGATCCTTACTTTGGAAACTCCTCTACCAACTCCAAGGTTGTGAACTCCTGAGCATCTTCCATTCCAGTTATGTATTCATAGATTTTCTAACTCTCCTCCTATAACTGTGTCTTATTGGGGCGAAGGTAATGTCATGGCATTGTTCTGGATGAGAGTTGGAATATTATTCTGTGGCACATATTTGCATACACATTGAATTCATTTTCCTATTTTCCAATCAAAATACCGAAATCATGACACTAACCTGTACCCTACTAGACTCTCATTACTAATCCTAATATGATGGAGAAAAAAAACCCAAATACAAGCATTTTAGTGGACGCATGGTATATATTTGGACTTGCCTTTTGCATGATAAAGGGTAGGTGTTATAAATCTAGTAAATTTTTGTTTAAAACAATTTTTCATGTGTTTTTAAATTAACAAATATGTGAATTCCTGTCTCCCTTTCTGTATATACTATTTAGCACATGTATTTTTTCATGCACATATAAAATCCTACCTGGTATCACAGGTTAATTTTTGTGTGTTGTCTGACTTGGCAGATTCAAATTGTGAGAAGAGATCACTCCTCCTACCCTACTAGACTCTGACTACTAATCCTAATATGATGGAGAAAAATAACCGAAACAGAATGGAAATACAAGCAGTTCAGTGGAGGCATGGTGGATATTTGGACTTGCCTTTTGCATGATAAAGGGTTGGTGTTATAAATCTAGTCAATTTTTGCTTAAAATAGTTCTCCATGTGTTTTTAAAATTATCAAATATGTGAATTACTGTCTCCCTTTCGCTATAGACTACTAAGCACATGTGTATTTATATGCACATATAGAATCCTACCTGGTATCACAGGTTAATTTTTGTGTGTTGTCTGACTTGGCAGATACAACTTGTGAGAAGAGATCACTCCTACTAACCACTGTTGAAACTGAAAATTCAACTTATGGGTGAGCTTCCTAGTTGAAAACATTATTCATAAATGCATGTTCAGTAAAATAAATATTTTTGCATATTTGAATGATATATATTTCATGATGAATATCGATTAGCATATGTATTGCTACTTTTTAATGTCTGTGTGTGTGTTTTGTATATATATATATATATATATATATATATATATATATATATATATACATATATATATATATATATATATATATATATACACTCTCCAGATTTTTCGAAATATGAAATATATGTGTCTTATATACACTCCATAAATTCATCCATGTTCATGTATTTAGATTTATAATCAATTTTTCACAAGATTATTCTCAGAAATATTTATACACCTGAAATATATATTTGTTTCCAAGTACTGAAAACTAACTTCAGTGAAAGGTACATACGAATCCTAATATTTCTAGAGTAACTGACCCAGTTTAACATCAATGCAAGTAGACTCCTATGGGACATGATGTGTATTTTGACGTTCATTTTTTTCAACACTGGTACATTACTATTTCTTCAGTTTATGCACATCATAGAATATATATATATATATATATATATATATATATATATATATATATATATATATATATATATATATATATATATATATCATCCACAAGTTCACAAATTTGTAGGCATTTGTTTCACTGTCAATCACTTCCTGCTTCAGAACACATGTATTCTTCCATGTTTCTTGACTGGTCTTTTCATGAGACTTCTTTCTAAAAATAATATTTTTTAGTTCCATTGTAAGATTAAAGCAAAACTCACACACCCTTCAGGATAAACCATAACCCTAGTATTAACATTAGATGTATGACTGGTTGGAATGAATGTATGTATATCAATATAAGATTTCCTGAATATTTTCAGATATCAACTCAATACATTACTTAAAGTTGGAAGAAGTCGCATTATTTATTCACAGTATGGCCTATTCATGCATTATCTCTATATTTATAGACACAGGGTACATCTATTTTTGCCCACAATACTAATTTATACATATTCAAAATATTGCTCCAAGAAATGGTGGAAGAAATACTCATGTAAGCTGATCTACATATACATTTTATCACAGTAATATTCTGGTCAGAAAATGCAAATATCACACTTATGATTGTACCAAAGCCTAAATGGAAAATGAACATGGCTTACTAAAAACTTCCATGTGCAGGTTGCCTAATGCTCCCACTTGTCAATCTTGTTGGGGACTACATATTTGTTTCTTTCTAAGATTATATATTCAAACTCAATCCTATTGAAAATGTCTTATCCTATCTCTCACTTTACACTTTGCCTGATTTCCTAATGTCTCTATCGATATTAGCTTTCTAACATATTTTCCCCTGTTCATAATTGTGACTGACTCTTCACACGTGCTGACATTTACATTCACTGTCTACCCGAAAACCTATTGCTAAAGAAATTTTGGTCCAAATCTTATACTCACTCTTCTTTCTAAACTTACCAACTGTCTTTCTAATACTACCGACTATTCCTTTTTGCCTGGATGTTCTCTTCGACATTCAATCATCCAAGGTACAAGGTCCTATAACATTGTATATCGATTAATCTGAGACATCTGTGCAGAACATAATTCAAAGCTAAGTATCCCAAATGAAGGGCCTAATGCCCTTCTGGGCTTCAAATCTAAATAGATTTCTGTTTTCATACTTATATTTTACCTATATATTTTTGTAAATATTGTAGGTTCCCAATGCCATTATTAATCCAGCAGAATGACTCCTCACCCAAATTGAACCTGTTATTAACCCTAACCATACACTGTTCCCTCAATCTACGTTTACAGAAGACCAGGGACAGAGTTGGTTTTAGAATACAGGAATGTAGAGCATCTTTAACCTGCTGAGAACCTCAATGGTCCAAGCAGAAATGATCCCTGGAGAACTTGTAGGCAGCTTTTTAGGACCTGAGAGAGCAAAAGTCATCTTCCATTGCAGACAACCTGGTCAGGATGAAGGAATGTGTCTGAATAAGCCTCTCTCTTTTTAATGTAGAGAATATGGACCAAACCTGGACTCTGGGGAGAGCTGTTCCTGGTTTCCTATGGTTGATATTCCATTCTAACTTATGAAAGTGTCACAGAAAGTAGGGGCATCCTCTATCTCATGGGACCCTTGGAAGCAACTGTTAGGACAAAGTGGTTGCCAAGGTAGTGACTTCATTCAATTCTTGAAGGAAGTGACCTACCTCACTTCCTTGGTGATGGAACTCTCTGAATTTGGGATCCAGGAAGCCAGGCACACAGAACCAGTCTCAGTCTCAATTTCAGTGGACTCACATGTTTGGATTTACCAATGACAGAGTCAGTCTCTCTTGGTACCTACTGATGTGAGGATGGCCAAATGCCAGGAGAGCTCTCAAGAGGGGACGTTCCTGAGAAAGCAGTAAGTGACTCACCACTGGCTCCTGACAACTTCACAGATTTGAACAAAGAGATCAGATCTGAGACAGGACAGGCCATTTCATGGGTACATAGAATGGCCAACAAGTCAGAGGACACTCCGGATGGTCACAGACCTACTTGGGGGAAGGATGTGCCTTTGTGGATGTGGGTGAAAGTTTGTGGTTTTGTCTCATGTTCTGAGAATAGGTAGGGAAGGCAGTTTGTTTGGTATTCAGTGGAGAGTTTCTAGTAAGTCGTTTGACATGGCGAGTGTTTCTATGTCTGTGTATACCACTGTGTCCGTGGTTGCAGACATTAGAAAAGAGAATGCATTAATGGATGTGTCCTCTCTAGTGGAAAGCTTCTCAGGATTAATCTTTCCCAATTTATGAATGGACTGCGGCTTGACTTGTGGATGGGCAACACCTACAATCTTCCTAAGTTCCTGATTTCTTCCTGAATTCTGGCCACTCTCCAGAATAGGCTCATGGTTTTGTGTCCAAGATATGTACCACCTCCAAGCTCTGTGACATGTCCATGTACTGGTGAGCTGAAGAGAATGGGGAGCATCTCAGAAAACTCAGATATCAGTGTGACCAGGAAAGTCTCAGTGGAGAAACCCTGCTTTGTGCCTTTTGCTTCCCTATTGTTCTGTAGCACTGAATGTCAGAATGGTCTTTGCCTCAGGGCACCCCTTTGTGAAACCTGAAGAAAACAGTTTTCAAATGGACATTAATGTGCATCACCTGTGGCTCTTTGCTTAATGCTTTGGAAAGGGGTGTGTCTGAATTAGCCTCTTGGCCTTGTGTGTGGCTGTGACTTAGATTCTCAGCGCCTGATGGATCTAAAGAAAAATCCCATGTGTGCATACAAAACCAAAATGGCAAAAAAATCAGTCATTGTGGATAAAGACTCTTTCCTTCCTCTGTTAGGTTCCTGACCTCTTCCAAGTGAGAATAGGGATTCTTTAGGGTCAAATGAGTTCTTCAAAGCCCTGCAGATGTGCTTGGGTTTTCTCATGAATCCAAATCACATAAAAAGTCTATACCTGACAGTCAGTAGTCCTCAAATTGGAGAAACAGAGCAGTATAAAAAGCAGGCTCATTTAATAACTCCTGGTTCACAGGAAGGGTGTTTAGGCCACCCTGATTTTAGGCAAATGAGGGGCCAAGGAGCTTATTGTGGATACTTTTTTTGGCTGTGTCCCTTATGGAAACCTCCAGCCAGAGGTTTTGATAAGTGTCTATATGTAAGAAGATGAGGGCCATGTGGGAGTGTTTTGGTTTTAATTGTAGTCATTTGTGTTGTGGTTGGAAGAGATGACTGGGTCCACCTGGGCTTGAACTCTGGTGTGATTCCCCATAGACAGTGAGTTCTGGAACTGACCTCAGAGAAGTATTGCCATGAATTGTGTTGGGATTTTTGGAGGCCACGCATGAGTGTCGCCTTTGGATACTGAGATATAGTCCCAGGGTGGCTAAGTTGATATCAAAACACTCATGGACCTCAATTGTAGACCTCAATGGACCGGGTTTCATTTGACCTTTTGGACTCTCTTTGGGAAGCCTTGCCTATGAGAGTTCTGCAGAGTTTTTATTGAAATGAGCTTCCTCACCATTTAGTGGTTCCTGAATGAATAGAAACCCACAGTGCATCCAACTTCATTATTGAAAAATGGCTAGAAAATACCATTAAATTTTTGAAATTCACATGACCAGGTGGCTTGCAGATCTTTTGGATGTCCTATTGCTGATCATGAGTGTACCAGACAGTGCCTTGATTCATTGGGTTTCATGAAAATGGTGTAGAACAGAGATGCCAGTAAGATGGAGCCCGCTGAGTAGCGGGCCTAGAGCAGTGGTGGGCAGGTGTGTGATAAAACATCTGTGGTGGGGCCATGTGGATCTGCCATTGGATTTCAAATGTCTTGAGATGGACATAGTGCAGGCAGGAGACCATTATAAGTAAAGTCATCTTGTTATATGGAGAGGTTTCAGGGTAATATACAGAATCAGGTTGCTATGGTCAAGGGGGCAAGCTATGCGGTATATAGGCCAGTTTGGTGCATGCTCATGCATACCCTGACACAACACAAGTGACAGAACTCCCTCCAGCACTGTGTCCCAGTTGAACTCGTTGTATTTTGTGAAGCAAATATCAAATTCTCAGTGCAGGAGCAAGGAACACCAGGAAAAGTGGAGGATGACCAAATGGTTTCACAGTCTACACAGGGAGACACTAGGCCCCCAGTGGCCACAGTTTAAAATACTGAATCCCTGACACTACAACCTACCCTATTAGACTCTGACTACTAATCCTAATAAGATGGAGAAAAAGTACCCAAAAAAGTATAGAAATACTAGCAGTTCAGAGGAGGCATGTTGTATAGTTGGACGGGCCTTTTGCATTATATAGGGTAGGAGTTATAAATCAAGTCAATTTTTTGTTGAAATAGTTCTCCATGTGAATTTAAAGTTAACAAATATGTGAATTCCTGTCTCCCTTTCTATGTAGCCTATTCAGCACATGTATTTTTATATGCACATATAGAATCCTACCTGGTCCCACACGTACATTCTTGGGAGGTGGCTGAATTTTCAGACACAAATTGTGAGAAGAGATCACTCCTCCTAAATGCTGTTGGAAATGAAAATTCAACATATGTGTGAGCTTCCTTTTTAAACTAAATTATGTATAACTTTTTGTAATGAATGTATGAACGTATATATCAATATTAGATATCCTATATTTTTTCAGATATCAATTCAATCCACTATTTAAAGTTGGAACTAGTTATATTATTTATTCACTGAATGGTCTATTCATACAATATCTCTATATTCATAGACACAGGGTACACCTATTTGTGCCCCCAATACTAATTTATATATGTTCAAAATATTGCTCCCAGAAATGGTGGAAGAAATACTCATGTCACATGATATACATATACATTTTATCACAGTAATATTCTGGACACAAAAAGCAAATATCACACTAATGATTGTACCAATGTAAAGGTCATTTGAGCGTCGGAGGAAGAGACCACCAAAAGATTGTCTCATGCAACAGCAAAGGGTTTATTGGGGGTCCAGCATGCTGGGGCTCAGAGCTCAGTTGTATAGAGAAGAGAGCCCTGAGAACAGCTTAAGCAGAGCTTATTTACTTTCCTTGGAGAGGTCAGGGAGGGAAGTTTATTGATGGTTCAGGGCGAGTGGCCGGTTTGCGTGCAACCGGGTGAGGGAGAACAATCTGCAGTTTAGCAGTTGGGGACTGCACATTCTGGGAATAAGATTAGCAAATAGCTCTCATGATTTCAACAGTGTTTTGTTAAGCATACAGAAAAACAGGAAGTGACAAATACCTTTTTTATTAACCTTTCATTCCCCACTTCTTCTCGTTACTTTTAATCATAAATGTGATCATTGGACGGTGTCATATTTTATGCCTGCTAGTGGCGTATATTTTTGTCTGATTACCAAAAGTTTAACTTGTCCAATTTGAGCTTGAAGAAATGAAACTACATGGTGGAGCAAGCAAGTTCCTACAGTTAGCAAATAATGAGGATTATTAATGGACCAGCCAGGGCTGATAAAAGTGTAGTTAACCCGGGGGACTATGTTAATGAAGACTCAAACCACCCTTTTTGGGCCTCTCTCTTTCGTTGACGCTCTTCAAGGCGTCTTCTTAATTTACTCATATATTCTTTTACAACCAGTATGGTCGGCATAAAAAAACATTGTTCCCTCAATGTAGCATAAATGCCCCCTTTTCTCATGAAAAGGAGTTCCAACCCTCGCCTGTTCTGTTATACAACTTTAGAGAGAGAGGTTCAAGATTCCTGTAAAGCTGTGATGGAGGTTTTTACTATCTTTAAGATTTTGTATACTGCTGCTTCTAATTGGGTCATTTCTTGTGTCCCATGAACTAGAGCAGTGGTTCCTGTGCCCACCCCTGCAGCAATTCCTATTCCCAAAAGGATCGCTAAAGTGAGGAAAACGGGTTCCTGGCAGAACCGGGTTGTATGCCCCACTATTTGAACTTTAAATGATACTGTGTCATGATAGAGCACTCTGGGAAACATCTGCATCATTACATTATTAATCATATCTGTTGACCATTTTATGAAAACATAAACAATGTTTAAGTATATAGAATTATACTGTTTTAGGTATGGAAAAGGCAAGGTACCTAAGATAGAATGGAAGACAGGGAAACAGTTATATTTAGTTGCAACCTGATTTAGAAGGCATTGCTTCTGTTGTAATCAATGAATCCTCTGAACCTCAAGTTTAGTTAGTTTCATAATTTTGTACCCAACTTGTAAGGGAAGGGGCTCAGAAGTTCACAGTCTGCAGAATTTCACAAAAAGAAGATTTGGTTTTTTTTTTTTTTCCCTCTGTTCTGGGCAAGTAACATTTTTAAGGACACCTAAGCTTTTTTCTTCTCTCTTTTTTTTTTCTACCTGCCAGCTGTTACCATGGAGCCCAGTTGGTAACTTGTTTATCTTAGAAATGTAGCCATCTCTTTGAAGCCCCAGCTCAAGGACAGGGGCCTTGTTCACATATTTTGTTAAAAACTAGTATGTGGGTGTCTAGCTTAGGAGTGTTGATTTTTCAAACCAGTGCCCAAGTAGAACAGGCAACACGAAAACAGGAAGTTTATCTACATTGAACTCTTTTATAGGGTCTCTTTTGCTGAAAGTCCTAAAGTTAGCCATGGTGAAAACTTCTGGAGAATTCAGTTCAGACTTTTCTGTGGGCCTGGTACAGAGGGGGAAGATGGGAAAGGCGGGGGGTAAGACCCGGTTGGTGGATCTGAGTATGAGGAAGGAGAGATATAAAAGAATAATAGGAAAGGGGTTTGTGATTTTCCTAGCAACAACAACTTGAGCAGTAGAACAGATAGTGCCAAGGGGAAGACCGAAGTGAGTATCCCAAAAAGCCTGTGAGGGCTTTTCAATTCTTAGTAAACTGTTTTCAGTGATGACAAAGCAACTTTAAAGGCCATTTTCATTACATCTTGGATAGGGGTCTGAGGGTTCTCCTCAGCTGGTTTGAGCTTTGGGTTAGCTGGTAAGAGGACCTGGTGGGACGGGGTGCAGGCACTGACAGGAGAAGAGAGGAGGGAGTGGGTGGAGGGGTGCCTCAGTGCCTGCTACCTCAGCAAGGGGGCAATGGTCTGAGAACCGGCGGAGGTTTGGGTTTTGGATCTAGTAATTGGAGGGGAGAAATCAGGTTGCTGAGGTGGGAGTGACAGCAGAAAGTCTGTAGCAGAAGGCTGAGGGTAAGAATCTATTGGAGAAGAATAGTTCAGGATGTGAGCAAAGGAGGGAAAAGGCTTCCACATAGGGGAATCTCCTTTCACTCTTTTGAGCACTTGCAGAAGTTAAAAAGGTCACACAGAATTTGAGGACCTAGAGGCCCCTCTGTGGGCCATCAGTTTTCTTTCTCTATTTGTTAATATGGTCAATGCTGTGTACTTAATTTGATGAGCAGTTGTTTTCCACCAGGCACCCCCTGTATGCTCACATGCCCATGACTTACAGAAGAAGTCAGCTTTTCCCCCACACAGCTATGGCTGTTTGTGGCTTTGATACTCTGCCTGGCAAACATAGTAATCTAGGCTAGCCAACCTGCATCTGGCTAGCGTGTCCCTATATCCATAATATTTGTTTCCATTATCTATGGTACAGAAGGTATTTAATGGAATTTTAGTGGGATCCTCTTCATCAGGAATATCTCAATAGGAAAGACCAATAGCAAGCTGACAAATGTCTGGATGGAGAGAAGGCCACCAGGTACCTAAGTGGGCTGTATGCAAGATAGACCATACTTTTTGTCTAGTAAAATTTGTGATCAGCAATTGCTGCTGAACAGGCTGATGAGGGTTAGGACTACTGGTGGCCAAGGGGAGAGTCTATAGCCATATCCGTATGGCGAATACAAAATTTGAAAGGGTTACCAGTCTTTTCCAGTTTCCAGCCAGAGTCTGGACAGGGCACAGGCTTGAGACTTGAGGCATGGATCCAGGAAGTGATTCCGTCTACTTTTACCGCTGTAGGTGTTATAAGTAGCACCTGGTATGGTTCTTTCCAGCGGGGTTCCAGGGATGACACCTGATGTCATCTTATGTAGATGAAGTCTCTTGATATTGATGTGGAGTCCCCTCGTCTGCAGGTTGGTAGGCAGTGGCTAGGTGTTTCAACAGGTATCGCTGAGTTCTTTCGAGAACTTTTAGTCTGTCAAGCAAGGGGGTGTGGAAGGGATCGTTCGGTCTTAGAGTTGGGGTTAGGTCCCTTACTGGAGGAGGGACACCATTGAGAATTTCATAGGGGGTGAGGTTACACAAAGAAACAGAGGGAGAATTTCTTGTATGAAACAGTGCATAAGGCTGGAGCATAGTCCAATCTTTTATGCTGGTCTCTAAGCTTAATTTCTTTAAGGTCTCTTTAATGGTTCTATTTATTTTTTACCTGTACTGCGCTCTGGGGTCTACAAGCACAATGTAACTTCCAATTAATTTCTAGGGTCCTGGCTAACCCCTGACTTACCTGCGCCATGAACGCCGGTCCATTATCAGAACCTATTACTTTAGGCCGGCCGTATCTTGGAAAATATCTTTCAGGATATTCTTGACCATCATTTGCGCTGTTAATTTTTATTTTGTGGGAAAGGCTTAAATCCATCCTGAAAATGTATCTACAAAGACTAAGAGATATTTAAGTCCATACCATGCTGGCTTAATTTCAGTAAAGTCCACTTCTCAGAATTGTCCTGGTCTGGTTCCTCATAGGTACTTTCCTGCAGGAAGCTTGGAATGGTAAGCATTAACCAATTGACATATCTGACAGGCTTTTGTTACCCGTTCAGATATTTCCTTTCGCTGTGAGTTGGTTAATTGAAAACTCTGTTCTTGATCCTTCAGGAATGCCTGCAGTTTCTTTTAACCAAGGTGAGTGAGTTGATGTACATTTTTAAAGTAGTGTAGGGCTTTCTGTAATTGAAGGCTGGGCTCAGTGAAGTTGAGGAATTCAATGTCAGTGTCCTTAGATGTTATCAAAAGCTTGCTGGTGCTCAAAGGGTCCATTGGAATTGGGCATCCTCATTTAACAGCGGGTATAAAGGAGAAGCTAAGAACACAAACCCAGGTATCCATACCTGCAAAAGCCAGCAGTCCCAAGAAACTCTCTTGAGTTGTCTCTTGTTAGATGGGGGTGGTATCTGCACAATGGTTTTTTTCTCGGCAGAGAGCCCTGAGAACAGCTTAATCAGACCTTATATACTTTTCTTGGAGTGGGCAGGGAGGGAAACTTATCGATGGGTCAGAGCAAGTGGGAGGTTTGGTACAAGCGGGTGAGGGAGTACAATCCTCAGTTTGGCAGTTGGGGACAGCACATTCTGGGAACAAAATTAGCAAACAGTTCTCCAGATTTCAACAGTGTTTTGTTAAGCATACAGAAAAACAGGAAGTGACAAGTGCCTATTTTATTAACCTTTCACCAAAGCGAAATAGAACGTGAGCTTGGATTACAAAAACAACCATGTCCAGGTTGCCTAATGCTCTCAAATGTCAATCCTATTGGTGACTACATATTTGTTTCTTCCAAAGATTATATATTCAACATCAACCATGTTGAAAATGTCTAATCCTATCACTCACTTTATACTTTGCCTGATTTCATGTCTCTATTGATATCTGCATTCTTGCATGTTTTCCCCCATTCATCATTGTGACTGACTCTTCACATGTGCTGATATTTTGTTCACTCTCTACCCAAACTTGATTGCTAAAGAACTTTTGGTCTAAATCCTATACTCACTCTTTTTCCTGAACCTACCGACTATCTTCCTAATCCTACCGACTATCCCTTTTAGACAGGAAGTTCTCTTCTACCTTCAATCATCCAAGGTACAAGGTCCTATGCCATTGTATATTGATTTATCTCGGACATCTGTGCAGAACCTAATTCAATGCTAAGTATCCCAATCAAGGGCCCTTCTGGACTTCAAATCTTACCTTGATTTCTGTTTTCATAATTACTTTGAAAATTTAATAAAATAGTGTTTGCCAAGGAACTGACTTCATTCAGTTCCTGAAGGAATTGACCTACCTCACTTCTTTGGTGATGGAACTCTCTTAACTTGGGTTCCAGGAAGACAGGAACACACAGCCAGTCCCAGTCCCAGTACCAGTGGGCTAACTTGTTTGGATTTACCAAGGACAGAGTGTGTCTTTTTTGGTACCTACTGATGTGAGGATGGTCAGATGCGAGGAGAGCCTTCCCTGAGAAAGCATGTAGTGGTCAGCGCAGGCTCCTGACAACTTCACAGAGTTTGACAAAAAGACCAGATCTGAGACAGAACAGGCCACCTTGGGGGAACATAGTATGGCCCACCAGTCAGAGGAGACTCTGGATAGTCACAGACTTACATGGAGGAAGGAGGTGCCTTTTTGAGTGTGGGTGTGAGTTTGTGGTTTTGTCTCATGTTCTGAGAATAGGTAGAAAAGGCGGTTTGCTTGGTTTGGAGTGGACTGTTTTTAGAAAGTCCTTTGACAAGGCGAGTGTTTCTGTGTCTGTGTATCCCACTGTGTCCGTGGTTGTAGACATTAGAAAAGAGAATGCATCAATGGATGTTTCCTGTCTAGTAGAAAGCTTCCCAGCATTCATCCTACCCATTATAGGAATGGACTGCCTTTTGTCTTATCGATGGGCAACACCTACTATCTTCCTAAGTTCCTGTTTTCTTCCTGAATTCTGGCCACTCGCCAGAATAGGCTCATGGTTTTGTTTCCAAAATATGTACCACTTCTAAATTCTGCGAAATGGCCATGTAATGGATAGCTGAAGGGAATGGCAAGCATCTCAGAAAACTCAGATATCAGTGTGACCAGAAAAGTCTCAGTGGAGAAACCCTGCTTTGGGCCTTTTGCTTACATATTGTTCTGTTGCCCTGAATGTCAGGAAGGTCTTTGCCTCAGGCCACCACTTTGTGAAGCCTGAAAAAAACAGTTTTCAAATGGAAATAAATGGGCCTCACCAGTGGCCACGTGGCCACCCAGATCAATAAATTTGCTTAATTGCTTTGGAAAGGGATGTGTCTGAATCAGCCTCCTGGCCCTGTGTGAGGCAGTGGCTTAGATTCTCAGCACCTGATGAATCTAAAGAAAGATCCAATGTGTGCATCCAAAACCAAAATGGCAAAAAGATTAGTCATTGTGGATGAAGTCTCTTGCCTTCCTCTATTAGATTCCTGACCTCCATCAAGGGAGTATAGGGATTTTTTGGGTCAAATGAGTTCTTCCAATCCCTGCAGAGGTGCTTGTGTTTAATCATGACTCCAAATCAAATAAGGAATCAATACCTGACAGTCAGTAGGCCTCAAATTGTAGAAGAAGAGCAGTATTAATGGCAGAACTATGTGATCAATCCTGGTTCACTTCAAGGGTGTCCAGGCCACCCTGAGTTTAGGCAAATGAAGGGCAAGGGAGCTTATTTTGGATACTCTCTTGGGCTGTGCCATTTAAGGAAACCTCCAGGCAGAGGTTATGATGAGTGACTACATGGAAGAAGATGAGGACCATGTGGGATTGTTTGGTTCTAATTGTGGTCACTTGTGTGGCTGTTGGAAGAGATGACTGGGTTCATCTGCGCTAGAACACTGGTTTGATTCTCCTCAGAAACTGAGCTCTGTAACTGACCTCAGAGTAGTAATTGCTTTGGAAATGAATATGACTTAATCAGCCTCTTGGCCCTGTTTGAGGCTGTGGCTTAGATTATCAGCACCAGATGGATCTAAAAAAAGATCCCATGTGTGCATCCAAAACCAAAATGGCCAAAATAGCAGCCATTGTGGATGAAGTCTCTCGCCTTTCTCTGTAAGGTTCTGAAAGAATAAAAGAAATTGAAATTGAAATGTAAAGAACCAGGTTTCCTAAAGTTTCCAAGCTGCACTCAGCACCTGAAATTCCGGTGGCAGTTAAGACAATTTCCAGATCTGCACATTAGGTGTGTGTTGAAATCTTCCCTGACCACCTAGGTACTTAACACCCCTTCCCAGAAACCGTGCAGCTCACCACGTATACATCTCAGGGCTTCAACCAATCAGTTTAAATGTATACCCCTTCTTAGGGCTGATCAATCACCCCCTGCCCGACCTGTTCCCGCCAATGAATGTTCTAATCATGCTTTAGAGTTGTTATTTGATTTTCTCTTGGTATATGATGATTTGCTAAAGGAGGCTATGATGTATGTAAAGTCCCTGCCCTCTATAAAGATTGTATATAAACTGTGCTCAAGTTGTTCTCGGGGCTCTTTGTTCTTTGCTCCTCTGAAGTGAGTCCTGAGCTCCAGCATGCTGGACCCCCAATAAACCCTTTAGAGTTGCATGAGAAAGCCTGTTGATGGTCTTTTCCTCCGATGTTCACCCCACCTATTCATCTGGAGGCCCCAGGTGAGATATTTGGCGTGGCGGATGAAAGACCCCAAGGGACTTCTCTCAGGGTAAGTAAGGCGCCTCTTTCTGGTTTCGGGTTTCAGGTTAGGGCTTGGCAAAGTGGCTGTCGGTGAAGAGCATTAGCTCTCTCTGATAGTGGCTGACAGACGTGTCACAGAGCTGCAGGCCACGTCCCTGTGGGACACTCCAGGGGACGAGGGAAATCAAGGAATAGTAGTTTCCTCAACTCGGTTATATTTTGCTTCAGAATTCGGTTTGCCAGCCCATCAGGTTTTGCCGGCTACTCAATTTTGTTCATTGTCCTGAACTCATGTTGAGTTTATTGTCTGTCTTTATTGTCTAACACATCAGGTTTTGCCAGTTACTCAGTTCTAATCTTTGTCTTGGACACACGTTAAACGTTTACTGTTTGTCTTTGTCTGTGTTGCGATTGTGTCTTCACTGTCTCTCTTTGAGTAACTCCCATTATGGGACAAATCACTTCCACGGTTCTGTCCCTGACCGTTGATCATTGGACTGATGTCCGCTCAAGGGCCCAGAATCTTTATTTTTCAGTAAAATGCCGGACCTGGCAGACTCTCTGTGCTTCAGAATGGCCCATTCTCAAAGTCGGGTGGCCCCCAGAAGGATCCTTCCGTTTCCCTCTAATCCGAAAATCAGAGATATTGTCTTTCAGCCGGGACCACGTGGCCACCCAGATCAATAGCCATATACCCCTTCCCCAGGATCCTATCATTCAAACCTTCCGCTCCCCCCGCTTCCCTCCATTCTCCCTGAGTCACAAGACTGGACACTCCTCCCCCTCCTTATCCTCTACCCTGGCTCCCCAACACCGAACACGTTCCAGATGATCCTCCTGCTGCTGACACAGCCTCTCCGCCACTAGAGGCAATTGGGCCAGTCCCAAGCCCTCCAGGGGACTTCGCAGCAGCAGCAGCAGCAGCCCCTCCTCCTCTGGTGGAAGCTGGGCCATCTAAAGGAACCCGCCAGTGACAGATAATAAAAAACTCAGAAACCCCTGTGATGCTCCCTCTCCATCCCTATGGGCCGATGAACCGACCAAACTGGGACCCCAACACCATTGAAGTTAGGTAGCATCTGTCCACTTATCACCGGCCTCTAATAGCGGGTCTCTGAGTGGCCGCCAGAAGGCCGACTAATTTGGCCATGGTAAGAGAGATTATCCAAAGGCCTAATGAGTCTCCCTCTATGATTTTGGAGAGAATTATGGAAGCATTTAGAAAATATACTCCTTTTGATTCTCAGACAGAGTACGAAAAGACATCTGTTGCAATGGCCTTTATCCAGCAGGCTGCCGTAGATATTAAGAAAAAGTTGCAACGTCTAGATGGATTACAAGATATGACCTTAAGAGATTTAGTCAGAGAAGCTGAGAAAATATATTATAAGAAAGAAACTGAGGAGGAATGGGAAGAGAGGAGACAGAAGGAAAGGGAACAAAAGGAGGATGAAAGGAGCAAAAGGTAGACTAAAGCACTGGCTAAGGTTCTGGTCAGAGCAGTAAATAGGCCAGAAGTTAAAAAGCACGGAGATAGGAAGGGATACATGGGCCCATGCCAAAGGCTGTCCCTGGCCTCAGGTCAATGTGCCTACTGTAAAGAAAAAGGACACTGGGCCAAAGAGTGCCCCCAAAAAAAGCAGAGATGCCAGACCGCCGTGCTGACTCTAGAACAGGACTAGGGAAGTCGGGACTCGGATCTCCTCCGCAAGCTCAGGGTAACATTTTAAGTGGAGGAAACCCCATTGAACTTTGAAGTGAAAACAGGACCAGTATACTCAACCTTTAAGACCCCACTGGGCCCCCTATCAAATAAATGGTCGCTTGTTCAAGGGGCTAATGACAGTAGATAATGAGCTTGGACAACTAAGAGGACAATGGACCTAGGAAATGGAAAAGTCCACCACCCTTTTCTAGTAATCCCAGAATGCCAGGCCCGTTGATGGGCAGGGATTTGCTTACAAAACTCGGCGCTAGAATAACCTTTAACCCTGATGGTCCCCAAGTGGTGTTTCTAAACGCTTCAGTAAAAACTCCCATAGTCACGGCTTTGACTATGTCCGTAGAAGATGAACATCAACTCTTCGTGCGCCCTAGAACTGATCAAACAGGAAAACTATCCCAGAAATTGATAAAAGATTATCCTAATGCCTGGGCAGAAACTGCTGGGTTAGGTCTAGCCATAAAAAACCTCCAATAGTAGTAGAATTAAAAGCCTCTACCTCTCCAATCAGTGTTAAACAATATCCTCTAATCAAAGAAGCTAAGGATGGGATAAGGCCCAATATTCAGAAATACCTGGCTCTTGGGGTCCTAAGGCCCTGTCAATCGGCCTAGAATACCCCCCTGCTACCAGTAAGAAAGCCAGTAACTGGGGACTACCGTCCTGTTCAAGACCTAAAAGAGATCAAAAACAGACTGCAGGACATTCACCCCACGGTACCCAATCCACATAATTTGCTTAGCACTCTGAATCCGGAGAGGTAATGGTACACTATGCTGGACTTAAAAGATGCTTACTTCTGCTTGCCACTACATAAGGACAGTCAGTTGCTGTTTGCTTTCGAGTGGATAGACCCAGAAACAGGAACATCTGGCCAACAAACCTGGATTAGACTCCCACAGGGGTTCAAAAACTTCCCCACTTGAACTCTGGTGTGATTTCCCTTAGAAAATGAGTTCTGGTAATGAACTCAGAGAAGTATTGCCATAAATTTTGTTGGGATTTTAGGAGGCCATGCATGAGAGTCGCCCTTGGAAACTGAGATCTAGGCCCAGTGTGGCTTTCCACAGAGCACTGGGTATCTCAGCCAGAATATCACATGATTTTATTCTGAAAGACTTGGCAGCCATAGTTGAGATTCAAAACACACATAGACTTCACATTGTAGACCTCAATGGACCTAGCTTCATGTGACCTTTTGGGCACTCTTTGGGACGCCTTGCCTGTGAGAGTTATCCACAGCTTTCATTGAAATGAGCTTCCTCAAAATTTAATGGTGTGGTGGGTCAGGGTCTGCAGGAGAATACATCAACCAGGCTTCTATCTCACATAGCTTGCCCCCTTGACCATTGCAACCTGATTCTGAACATTGCCCTGAAACCTCTCCATATAACAAGATGCTTTTATATGAAGAGATCAAACATATAAGGGATTACGGGCTACAGCACGTCAGTCACAAGCCATTTGGAAGCAATGGCAGATCCACATGGCCCCACCACAAATGTTTTATCACAAACCTGCACACCACAGCTCGTGCCCTCAATTGAGCAGTCTACAACTTACTGGCATCTCTGTTCTACACCATTTTCATGAAACCCAGTAAATCAAGGCATTATCTGGTACACTCATGATCAGCAACAGGGCATACAAAGGTTCTCCTGTGCCACCTGGTCATTAGAATTTCAAAAATTTCATGGTATTTATCTATCCATTTTTCAAGGTTGAAGTTGGAAGCACTGTATGTTTCAATTTATTCAGGAACCATTAAATGGTGAGGAACCTCATTTCAGTGAAATCTCTGGAGGACACTCACATGAATGTCTTCCCAAAGAGTAGCCAAAAGGTCACATGAATCCAGGCCCATTGAGGTCTACAATGTGAGGTCTATGTGTCTTTTGACTCTCAACTATGGCTGCCAAGTCTTTCAGAATAAAATCATGTGATATCCTAGCTGAGATACCTAGTGCTCTGTGGAAAGCCACCCTGGGCCTAGATCTCAGTTTCCAAGGGCGACTCTCATGCATGGCCTCCTTAAAATCATAACACAGTTCATGGCAATACTTCTCTGAGGTCAGTTCCAGAACTCAGTCTCTAAGGGGAAACACACCAGAGTTCCAGCCCAGGTTTACCTACACCTCTCTTCCAACCCTCACACAAATGACCACAATTAAAACCAAAACACTCCCACATCACCCTCATCTTATTCCATATAGACACTCATCTTAACTTCAAGCTGTAGGTTTCCATGAGGGATGCAGCCCAAAACAGTGTCCACAATAAGCTCCCTTGCCCTTCATTGGCCTAAGTCAGGGTGGCCTGGACACCCTTCATGTGAACCAGGAGTGATCAAATAGGTGTGCCGTTAATACTGCTCTGCTTCTCCAATTTGATGCCTTCTGACTGTGAGGTTTAGATTCTTAATGTGAATTGGAGCCCAGAGAAAACACAAGCACCTCTAGGCTAGCCTCTGCAGGGCATTGAAGAACTCATTTGACCCAAAGGATACGGATTCTCACTTGATGGAGGTAAGGAACCTTACAGTGGAAGGTGAGAGAGTTCATCCACAATAACTGCTTTTTTGGCCATTTTGGTTTTGGATGCACACATGGGATCTTTCTTTACATCCATCAGGTGCTGACAATGTAAGCCACAGCCTCACATAGGGCCAAGAGGCTGATTCAGACACACCCCTTTCCAAAGCAATTAAGCAGAGAGCCACAGGTGAGGCCTATTCATTTCCATTTGAAATATATTTTCTTCAGGCTTCACAGAGGTGTTGCCTGAGGCATCAACCTTCCTGACTTACTGGGGAACAGAACAAAACGTAAGCAAAAGGCCTAAAGCATGGTTTCTCCACTGAGACTTTACTGGTCACACTGATATCTGAGTTTTATAAGATGCTCGCCATTTCCTTCAGCTATCCAGTACATGTCCATGTCACAGAGCTTGGAGGTGGTACATATCTTGGACACCAAACCATGAGCCTATTCTTGAGAGTGGCCAGAATTTAGGAAGAAAACCGGAAGTATGGTCTATCTTGCATACATCCCCCTTAAGGACCTGATGACCATCTCTCCACCCAGACATTTCTCAGCTGGCTATAAGTCTTGTCTATTGGGATATCCCTGATGAAGAGGATTACACTAAAATTCCATTAAATCCCTTCCATACATAGATAATGGAAACAAACATTATGTTTGTAGGGACACGTGAGCCACATGCAGGTTGGTTAGCCTAGATTACTATGTTTGCCTGGCGGACTGTGAAAGCCATAAACAGTCACAGCTGTGTGGGGGAAAGCCGACTTCTTCTGTAAGTCATGGGGATGTCAGCATACAGGGACTTCCAGATGGAACCCAAACTCCTCATCAAATTTTGTACACAATATTGGCATTATTACCAATTAGATAACCAAACCTGATGGCCCACAGAGGGGTCTCTAGATCCTCAAATTATGTGTGACCTTTTTAACTTCTACAAGTGCTCAAAAGGGTGAAAGGAGATTCCCCTATGTGGAGGCTTTTTCCCTCCTTTGCTCACATCCTGAACTATGCTTCTCCAATAGATGCTCACCCTCAGCCTTCTACTCCAGACTCTCTGCTGTCACTCCCACATCAGCAACTTGATTTCTCCCCTACAATTAATAGATCAAAAACCCAAACCTCCGCTGGATCTCAGACCACTGCCCCCTTCCTGAGGTAGCAGCTACTGAGCTACCCCTCCACTCACTCACTCCTCTCTTTTCTTGTCAGTGGCCGCACTGGGTCCCAACAGGTCCTCTTACCAGCTAAACAAAATCTCAAACCAGCTGAGGAGAACCCACATACCAGTGTCCAAGATGTAATGAAAATGGCCTTTAATGTTGCTTTGTCATCACTGAAAACGGTTACTAAAAATTTAAAGTCCCTCACAGGCTTTTTGGTATACTCACTCCCGTTTCCCCCTCTGTTCTACATGTTCTACTGCTCATGTTTCTGTTGCTAGGAAAATCCCAAAACCCTTGCCCATTATTCTTTTACATCTCTCCTTCCTCATTCTCAGATTCAAGGAGCTGCTCTCAGCCCTGCTTCCCTGTCTTCCTCCTCTGTACCAGGCCCATGGAAAAGTCGAGCAGTATTAACGGCAGGCCTATTTGATCACTCTTGGTTCACAGGAATGGTGTCCAGGCCACACTGACTTTAGGCGAATGAGGGGGAAGGGAGCTTATTTTGGACACCAACTTGGGCTGCACCCTTCATGGTAACCTCCAGTCAGAGGTTATGATATGGAAGAAGATTTGGGCCATGTGGCAGTATTTTGGTTTTAATTTTGGTCATTTGTGTGGTGGTTGGAAGAGATGACTGGGTCCACCTGGGCTTGTTCTCTGGTGTGATTCCCCTTAGAGTCTGAGTTCTGGAACTGACCTCAGAGAAGTATTGCCATGAATTGTGTTGGGATTTTAAGAGGCCACACATGAGAGTCGCCTTGGAAACTGAGATCTACGCCCAGGGTGGATTTGCACAGAGCACTGGGAATCTCAGCCAGTATATCATATGATTTTATTCTTAAGGACTTGGCAGCCATAGGTGAGAGTCAATACACACATGGAGCTCACATTGTAGACCTCAATGGGCCTGGATTCATGTGACCATTTGGGCACTCTTTGGGAAGCCTTGCCTGTGATAGTTCTGCAGAATTTTCATTGAAACGAGCTTCCTCACCATTTAATGGTTCCTGAATTAATTGAAACCCACAGAGCCTCCAACTGTATTATTGAAAAATGGCTAGATAAATACCACGGAATTTTTGAATTTCCCATGACCAGGTGGCACTGGAGAACCTGTGGATGTCCTGTTGCTAATCAAGAGTATACCAGACAGTGCCTTGACTGACTGGGTTTCATGAAAATGGTGTAGAACAGAGATTCCAGTAACTTGGAACCTGCTGAGTAGTGGGCCTAGAGCAGTGGTGTGCAGGTGTGTAATAAAACATCTGTGGCGGGGCCATGTGGATCTTCCATTGGCTACTGAATGGCTTGTGACTGACATGGTGCAGCCAGGAGTCCCTTATATGTAAAGACATCTTGTTATATGGAGAAGTTTCAGGGCAATGTCCAGAATCAGGTGGCTATGGTCAATGGGGCAATGTCTGTGGGATAGAAGCCTGTTGGTGCATTCTCCTGCAGACCCTGACCCACCACACGTGACAGAACTCCCTCCAGCACCGTGTCCCAGTTGAACTCCTTGTATTTTGTTAAACAAATAACAAACTCCCTATGCAGCAGCAAGAAAGACAATGAAAATTGGAGGATGACCAAAGGGCTTCACAGTCTACACGGGGAGACACTTTTCCCCAATGGCCATAGTTTAACTACAAAAATAGAACTCATCACTGATGCACCATGTTCATTGGAAAATAAGAAAACATGTCCTCCAGGTCACATAGATGCAGATCTGGCTCTGATGGTCTCACTACAAAGGAAGCTAAAGCTCCTGACAACAACATATATTTCAAGGACCCATCCTCAGAGGCAGTTACTCAAGAAGTCTTTAGGCCAGCAGAGCTCCATGGTTGTGGAGAGTTTACCCTGTCCCTTACTTTTTGAAACTCATCTACCACCTCCAAGTTTGTGAATTCCTGAGCATTTTCCATTCCAGATATGTATTCACAGATTTTCTAACACTTCCCCTCTCATTGTGTCTTACTTGGGCCCAAGGTAATGTTAAGGCTTTGTTCTGGATGAAAGTGAGAAGATGTTTGTGTAGCACATATTTGCATACTCATAGATTCATTTTCCTATTTTCCATTGAAATACAGAATCCCTGACATGAACATATACCCTACTAGACTCTGACTAATAATCCTAAAATGATGTAGAAAAATAACCCAAGCAGAATAGAAATACAAGCATTTCAGAGGATGCATGCTGTATAGTTGGACTTGCCTTTTGCATGATAAACGGTAGGTGTTAAATATGTAGACAATTTTTAATTGAAATAGTTCTCCATGTGTTTTTAAAGTAAACAAATATGTGAATTCCTGTCTCCCTTGCTTTGTAGCCAATTTAACACATGTATTTTTATATGCACATTTAGATTCCTACATGGTATCACATGCACAATTTGTGAGGTGGCTGATGGAAGATACAACTTATGAGAAGAGATCACTCCTCCTAAACGCAGTTGGAACTGAAAATACAACCTATGGGTGAGCTTCCTAGTATTACAATATTATACATAAATCCATGTTCAGTAAAATGAATATTTTTGCATCTGTGGATGATATATATTTCATAATGAATTTCGATTTGCATGTATTTCTACCTTTTAATATCTGTGGGGTTCTTTTTTATATGTGTGTGTGTGTGTGTGTGTGTGTGTGTGTGTGTATATATATATATATATATATATATATATATATATATATTCCAGATTTTTCAAAATATGAAATATATATGTCTTATTTTACACTCCCTAAATTCACTCATATTCATGTATGTGGATTTATAATCAACTTTTCACAAGATTATTCTCAGAATTATTCATCCACCTGAAATACATATTTATTTTCTAGTACTGAAAACTAACTTCAGTGAATGGTGCATACAAATCCTAATTATTCTACAGTAACTGACCCTGTTTAACATCAATCCAAGTAGATTACTATGGGACATGATGTATGTTTTGACGTTCATTTTCATTCAAACCTGGTACATTACTATTTCTTCAGGTTATGCATATCATCGGATATGTATTTCATTCACAAGTTAGCAAAATTATTTGCATTTGTTTCACTTTCAATCACTTCCTATTCAGAACACATGAATTCCTCTATGTTTGTTGACTGGTATTTTTATGAGACTTCTTTCCAAACACAATATTTTCCAAATCCATAATCAGTTTTGAAGCAAAACTCACACACCCTTCATGAGAAAACATAACTCTAATATTACCATTAGATGTATAACTCGTTGGAATGAATGATTGTATATCAATATAAGATTTCTTATATATTTTAAGATATCAATTCAATCCATTATTTAAAGTGGAACTAGTTATATTATTTATTCACTGTATGGTGTATTCATACATTATCTCTATATTCATAGACAATGTGTACACCTCTCTGTACCCCCAATACTAATTTATTCATCTTCAAAATATGGCCCTCAGAAAAGGTGGAAGAAATACTCATGTCACCTGATCTACATATACATTTTATCAGAGTAATATTCTGGACACAAAATACAAAGGTCACACTTATGATTGTACCAAAGCCTAAATGGAAAGTGAGAAAGGATTACTACAATCATCCATGTGATGTTGCCTAATGCTCTCAAATGTCAGTCCTATTGGTGAGTACATATTTGTTTCTTCCTAAGATTGTGTATTCAAACTCAACCCTGTTGAAAATGTCTAATCCTCTCACTGACTTTATACTTAGCCTGATTTCATAATGTCTCTATTGATATCTGCTTTCCTACATATTTTCCCCTGTTCATCATTGTGACTGACTCTTAACTTGTGTTGACATTTACATTCACTGTCTAACCAAAACCGTATTGCTAAAGAACTTTTT
This sequence comes from Callospermophilus lateralis, assembly GCF_048772815.1. Classification (NCBI taxonomy): domain Eukaryota; kingdom Metazoa; phylum Chordata; class Mammalia; order Rodentia; family Sciuridae; genus Callospermophilus; species Callospermophilus lateralis. The sequence continues at coordinate 586,549 of NW_027516996.1, read as the reverse complement.
TTCCAAATTCTATATTCAGTCTTCTTCCTAATCCTTCCGACTATCAGTTTTTGAATGGATGTTCTCTTCTATATTCAATCATCCAAGTAAAGGTCGTGCGAGCATCGGAGGAAGATACTACCAAGAGAATACATCATGCAACAGCAAAGGGTTTATTTGGGGCCCAACATGCTGGGGCTCAGAGCTCACTTAATTAGAGCAGAGAGCCCTGAGAAGAGCTTATGGAGAGTTTATATACTTTTCTTGGAGAGGGCAGAAAGGGAAGTTTATTGATGGTTCAGCGTGAGTGGGTGGTTTGTATTCAACCGGGTGAGGGAGTACATTCTGCAGTTTGGCCGTTGGGGACAGCACATTCTGGGACAAGATTAGAAAACATTTCTCAACATTTCAACAGTGTTTTGTTAAGTGTACAGAAAAACAGGAAGTGACAAGTATATATTTTATTGACCTTTCATTCCCCACTTCTTCTGGCAACTTTTAATCATAAAAATGATCATTGGGGGATGTCACATTCTATGTTTTCTAGTGGGGTATTACCATAAGTTTAACTTGTCCAATTTGAGCTTGGAGAAAATAAATTACATGGTTGAGGAAACAGGGTTTTATAGTTAGCAATAATATGAGGATTATTATTGGACGGGCCAGAGTTGATAAAAACGTAGTTAACCAGGGGGACTGTATAAACCAAGACTCAAACCACCATTTTTGGGCCTCTCTCTCTCCTTGACTCTCTTCAAGGCATCTTTTTAATTTACTCATAGATTATTTTACAACTCCATTATGGTCGACATTAAAAAAACATTCTTCCCTCAATGCAGCACAAAGGCCCCCTTCTCTAGTGAAAAAGAGATCCAACCCTCTACTGTTCTGTAAAACAACTTCAGAGAGAAAGGTTAAAGATTCCTGCAAAGCTGTGATGGAGGTTACTAATATCTTTAAGTTTTTATATATTCCTGCTCCTAATTGGGTCATTCGTTGTGTCCCATGGACCACGGCAGTGGTTCCTCTGCCCAACCCTGAATCAACTCCTATTTGCAATGGAATGGCTAAGGTGAGGGATATATGTTTTCAGAGCAACCGGATTGTATGCCCCCCTATTTGAACTTCAAATGAATCTGTGTCATGATAGAGCACTCTGTGAAACATCCGCACCATTACACATTTAATCACATCTGTTGACAATTTCATTAAAACACAAACAATGTTTAAGTATATAGAATTAAACTGTTGCAGGGACGGACAAGGCAAGGCACCAAAGATAGCACCAACGACAGGGAAACAGTCTTATTTGGTTGCAACCAGATTCAGAGGGCATTGCTTCTGTTGTAATCAGTTAATTCCATGAAACCTAAGTTTATGTAGTTTCAGAATTTTGTACCCAACATGAAAGGGAAGGGGCTCAGAAGTTCATAGTCTTCAGAAGTTCACAAAAGGCAATTTTTGTTTCTGTTTTTTCCTTAGGTCTGGGCAAGTTAAATTTTCAAGAACACCTGGGAGGGGGAGAGCTTTTTCTTCCCTTTCTTTTTTCCCCCTGCCAGCTTTTTCCATGGAGCCCAGTTTGTAACTTCTTTATCTTAGAAATGTAGCAATGTCTGTGAAGCCCCAGCTCAAGGCCAGGAGCCTTGTTCACATATTTTGTGAAAAACTAGTGAGGGTGTGTCTAGCTCAGGAGTGCTGATTTTTTAGCCAGTTGCCAAGTAGACCAGGTCAACACAAAAAGAGAAAGTTTATGTACACTGAAGTCTTTTATAGCGACTCTTTTCCTGAAAGTCCCATAGGCAGCCATGGTGAAGACTTCTGGAGAAGGTCAGACTGTGAGGTGGAGATTCTTTATGTGAATTGGAGTCATGAGAATACCCAAGCATAAATGGGCTAGCCTCTTCCGGGATTTGAAGAACCCATTTGACCCAAAGGATCCCTATTCTCACTTGATGGAGGTCAGGAATTTTTCTGAAGAAGGCTAAGACATCATCCACAATGACAGCAATTTTGGCCATTTTGGTTTTGGATGCACACTTTGGATCTTTCTTCAGATCCATCAAGTGCTGAGAATCTAAGCCACAGCCTCACACAGGGCCAAGAGGCTGATTCAGACACATCCCTTTCCAAAGCAATTAAGCATAGAGACAAAGGTGATGCCCACTCATTTCCATTTGAAAAGTGTTTCTTCATGGTTCACAAAGGGTGTGCCTGAGGCAAGAGACTTTCCTGACATTCAGGTCAACATATCAGTAGGTAAGCAAAAGGCCCAAAGCAGGGTTTCTCCCTGAGACTTGTGTGGTCACACTGATATCTGAGTTTTCTGACATGCTGGCCATTCCCTTCAGCTATCCAGTACATGGCCATGTCACAGAGCTTGGAGGTGGTACACATCTTGGACACAATACCATGAGCCTATTTTGGAGAGTGGCTAGAATTTATGAAGAAAACCAGAACATAGAAAGATAGCAGGTGTTGCCCAAAGATAAGGCAAGCTGCAGTCCATTGATAAATTACGCAGGATGAATGCTGGGAAGTGTTCTACAAGACAGGACACATTCATTGAAGCATTTCCTTTTTTAATATCTACAACCACAGACACAGTGGGATATTCAGACATAGAAAGACTCACCTTGCCAAAGGACTTACTAGAAACAGTTGACTCTAAACCAAACAAACCGCCTTTCCTATCCTCAGAACATGAGACAAAACCACAAAACCACATCCACACCCACAAAGGCACCTCCTTTCCCCAAGTAGGTCTGTGACTAGGCGCAGTGTCCTCAGACTGGTGGGCCATACTATGTTCCCCTGAAATGGACTGTCCTGTCTCAGTCCTGGTCTCCTTGGCCAACTGTGTGAAGTTGTCAGGAGCCAGTATTGAGCCACTAACTGCTTTCTCAGGAAATCCCCTCTTCTGAGCTATCCTGGCATTTGGCCATTCTCACATCGGTAGGTGCCAAGAAAGACTGACTCTGTTCTTGGTAAATCCAAACAAGTGAGAACACTGGTACTGGGACTGGGACTGTCTCTGTGTTCCTGGCTTCCTGGATTCCACGTTCAGAGATTTCTATCACCAAGGGAGTGAGGTGAAGTCACTTCCTTCAGAAACTGAATGAGGACACACTGCCTTGGCAACCAATTTGTCCTAACACTTGCTTCCAGAGTCCCATGGAGGCTGCCCATATTTCCTGTGACACTTTCACAAGTTAGAATGATATATTAACCATAGGCACCCAAATAGAGCTCTCCACAAAGGCCTGATTTGGCCCATCTTCTTTACATTAAGAAGAGAGAGGCAGATTCAGACACAACTCTTCATCCTGACCAAGTTGTTTGCCATGGAAGAAGACTTTTGCTCACTCAGGTCCTTCATCGCTGACTATATCTTGTGCAGAGATCATTTCTGCATGGACTTTTGAGGTTCTCAGCAAGTCAAAGATCCCATACATTCCTGTATTGTAAGACCAACCCTGTTCATGCTCTTCTGTAAAGTTAGGTTGAGGGAACAGTGTATGGTTTGGATTGATAACATTTTCAATTTGGGTTAGGAATCATTCTACTGGATGAAAAATGGTATTGGGAACTGTGATATGTATAAGACTATAGAGGTGAAATATATGTATGAAAACATAAATCCAAGTATTATTTGATGCCCAGAGGGCATTGGGCCCTTGATTGGGATACTTAGCTTTGAATTATGTTCTGCACAGATGTCTCAGATAAATCCATATACAATGGCATAGGACCATGTACCATGGTCCTATATACAAATAGGTCCATATATACACTCATCATAAACTCTGGCTGGAGTTTTCAATGAGGGGCGCAGCCCTAGACAGTGTACAAAATAAGCTACCTTGCCCCTCATTTGCCTGATGTCAGGGTGGAATGGGCACCCTTCCTGTGAACCAGGAGTGATCAAATAGGCCTACCGTTAATAATACTCTGCTTCTTCAATTTGAGGCGTTCGGATTGTGGTGTTTAGATTCTTTATGTGAATTGGAGTGATGATAAAAGCCAAGCACCTATGGGCTAGCCTCTGCAGGGCTTTGAAAAACTCATTTGACCCAATGTATCCCTATTCTCTCTTGATGGAGGTCAGGAACCTTACTGAAGAAGGCTAGAGACTTCATCCACAATGACAGCAATTTTGGCCATTTTGGTTTTGGATGCACACATGGGATCTTTCTTTAGATCCATCAGGTGCTGAGAATCTAACCCACTGCCTCACACAGGACCAAGAGGCTGATTCAGACACATCCCTTTCCAAAGCAATTAAGCAAAGAGCCACAGGTGATGCCCATTTATTTCCATTTGAAAACTGTTTTCTTTAGGCTTCAAAAAAGTTTGGCCTGAAGAAAAGACCTTCCTGACATTCAGGGAAACGGAACTATATGTAAGCAAAAGGCCCAAAGCAGGGTTTCTCAACTGAGTCATTTCTGGTCACACTGATATCTGAGTTTTCTGACATGCTGGCCATTCCCTTCAGCTATCCAGAACATGGCCATGTCACTGAGCTTGGAGGTGGTACAAAACCATGAGCCTATTCTGGAGATTGGCCAGAATTCAGGAAGAAAACAGGAACTTAGGAACATATTAGGTGTTGCTCATCCCTAAGGCAAGCCACAGTCCATTCATAAATTGGGCAGGATGAATGCTGGGAAGCATTCTACTAAACAGGGCACATCCATTGATGCATTCTCTTTTCTACTGTCTACATCAATGGACACAATGGGATACACAGACATGGAAAAACTCACCTTTTCAAATGACTTACTAGATCAGCCTACTCCAAAACAAACAAACCTCCTTTTCTAATTATTCTCAGAACATGAGAAAAAACTACAAACTCACACCCACACCCACAAAGGCATCTCCTTCCCCAAAGTAGGTCTGTGACTGTCCGGAATGTCCTCTGACTGGTGAGCCATACAATGTTACCCCAAAATGGCCTGTCCTGTCTCAGATCTGATCTAGTTGGCCAACTCTGTCAGGATCCAGCAGTGAGCCACATCCTGCTTTCTCAGGAAAGGTCCCTTTTCAGAGCTCTCCTGGCTTTTAGCCATCCTCACATCAGTAGGTACCAAGAAAGACTGACTCTGTCGTTGGTAAATCCAAATAAGTGAGCCCACGTGGACTGGGACTGGGACTTGCTCTGTTTGCTTGGCTTCCAGGATCCCATGTTCAGAGAGTTCCATCACCAAGGAAGTTAGGTAGGTTACTTCCATCAGGAACTGTATTAGGTCACTGCCTTGGCAACCACTTTGCCCTAACAGTTGCTTCCAAGGTTCGCATGAAATGGAGGCTGCCCCTACTTCCTGTGACACTTTCACAAGTTAGAATGGTATATCAACCATTGTCCCCCAGGAACAGCTCTCTACACAGACCTGGTTTAGTCCATCTTCTCTACAATAAAAAGATAGATGTTGATTCAGACATATCCCTTCATCCTGACCAGGTTGTTTGCCTTGAAAGATGACTTTTTCTCTCTCGGGTCCTTCCCAGCAGCCTACATCTTCTACAGGGATAAATTCTGCATGGAACTTTGAGGTTCTCAGTAGATGGAATATGCCCTCCATTCCTGTATTATAAGACCAACTCTGTACCTCCTCTTCTGTAAAGTTAGATTGAGGAAAGAGTGTATGGTTAGGGTTAATAACATGTACAATTTGGGTTAGGAATCATTCTTCGGGATGAATAATGTTATTCTGACCTGTGATATTTATTAGAATATATAGGTGAAATATAAGTAGGTAAACAGAAATCTAGGTAAGCTTTGGAGACCAGAAGGGCATGGGGCCCTTGATTGGGATACTTAGCTTTGAATTATGTTCTGCAAAAATGTCTCCAATAAATCGATATACAATGGCATAGGTCCTTGTACCTTGGATGATTGAATGTAGAAGAGAACATCCAGTAAAAAAGAGATAGTCAATATGATTAGGAAGATACTCAATAGGTTTAGAAAGAAGAATGAGGATAGAATTTGTACCAAAAGTTCTTTAGCAATAGGGTTTCAGTTAGAGAGTGAATGTAAATGTTAGCACATGTGAAGAATCTGTCACAATGTTGAACTGGGGAAAATATGTAGGAAAGCAGATATCAATAGAGATTTTAGGATATCAGTCCAATTATAAAGTGAGTGATAGGATTAGACATTTTCAACAGCCTTGAGGTTGAATATATAATCTTAGGAAGAAAGAAATATGTAGTCACCAATAGGATTGACATTTGAGAGCAATAGATGTTTTTCATAATCCATGCTCACTTTCCATTTAGGCTTTGGTAAAAATATAAGTTTGATCTTTGTAGTTTTGTCCAGAATATTACTGTGATAAAATGTATATGTAGATCAGGTGACATGAGTATTTCTTCCACTATTTCTGGGTGCAATATTTTGAAGACATATAAATTAGTATTGGGGATACAAAGAGGTGTACGTTTGTCTATCAATATAGAGATAATGCATGAATAGACCATACTGTGAATAAATAATATAAGTACTTCCAACTTTAAATAAAGGATTGAATTGATATCTGAAAATATACAGGAAATCTTATATTGATATACAATCATTCATTCCAACCCGTTATACATCTAATGGTAATATTAGGGTAATGGTTTATCATGAAGAGTGTGTGAGTTTTGCTTCAAAATGATTAGAGAAATCGAAAATAATGTCTTTGGAAAGAAGTCTCATGAAAAGTCCAGCCAGGAAACCTGGAGGAATACATGTGTTCTGAAGCAGGAAGTGATTGATAGAGAGACAAATGCCTATAAATTTGTGAACTTGTGGATAAATATATATCCTATTATGTGCATAAACTGAAGAAATAGTAATGTACCAGTGTTGAATAAAAATGAACGTCAAAATAAACATTTTGTATCATAGGAATCTACTTACATTGATGTTAAACTGGGTAAGTTACTGTAGAAATATTAGGATTTGTATGCACCATTCACCGAAGTTAGTTTTCAGTACTAGGAAAAAAATATGTATTTCAGGTGGATGCATATTTCTGATAATAATCATGTAAAAGTTGATTGTAAATCCAAATACATGAACATGAATGAATTTAGGGAGTGTATAATAAGACACATATATTTCATATTTTGAAATATCTGGAGATTATATATATATATATATTTATATATATATACAAAACACCCACACAGACATTAAAAAGTAGCAATATATATGCCAATTGAAATTCATCATTAAATATATATCATCCACAGACCCAAGCTATTTATTTTACTAAACATAGATTTATTTATAATTTTGTTAAACTAGGAACCTCACCCATAGATTGAATTTTCAGTTCCAACTGTGTTTAGGAGGAGTGATCTCTTCTCACAATTTGTATCTGGCAAGTCAGCTACCTCACAAGAATGTACGTGTGATAATAGGTAGGATTCTGTATGTGCATGCAAAAATACATGTGCTGAATAGGCTACAGAGAAAGCAAGACAGGAATTCACATATTTGTTAACTTTAAAAACACATGGTGAACTATTTCAATTAAAAATTGACTAGATTTATAACACCAACCCTTTATCATGCAAAATGAAAGTCCAACTATACACCATGCCTCCTCTGAACTGCTTGTATTTCTATTCTGTTTGGGTTATGTTTCTCCATCATATTAGGATTAGTAGTCAGAGTCTAGTAGGGTATGGGTTAGTGTCAGGGTTTCAGTATTTTGAATGGAAAATTAGATAAGGAATCCAATGTGTATGCAAATATGTGCTATACAAAAATCTTCCCACTCTCATCCAGAACAATGACTTGACATTGCCTTCCCCCCAAGTAAGACACAATTAGAGGAGAAGAGTTAGAAAATCTGTGAATACATATCTGGAAAATCCTCAGGAGTTTACAAACTTGGAGGTGGAAGAGGAGTTTCCAAAAGTAAGGGACAGGGTTGATAGACCCAACCTGATCTTTTATTAAAATTGGGAGCCATCTTGCCACAAAGCAATGAAAAGCTAATTTTGGGTTTACTATAAATTACTGCAATTTCTGAACCCATTTGGAATGTCTGCCCGTGCCTTTAACTCACCCATGCCTATCTCTCTGACCTGATAGCAACCCTCTCTGAAAGTTTAGTGACATCATAATTTTTGGCCTTCCCTGGCCAGACAACGACTCTCTCTGAGGTCTAATGGTCATCATTATTTCTGATGTTGGGGCCAGCAAAAAAAAAAAGAAAAGTAAACTACATTTAGTGTGATGCTTGTCAAAGTTCTGTTATCTGTAATCCCCCTTTTGTGTAACTTTCTGGGCTATATAGCTGGGCTGTAGAAAAGGTTGGGTTGCTGTCTTGTTCCCGCCGTTTTGTGAGGGAGAGGCAGGCCGCCGGCCGGTTGAAATAATAAATTTGCCTTAATTTGATTTTAATTGGAGTCAGTGGTCTTTACTTTCATCCTGGTCTAACATTTTGCAGTTCCGCAGCAAGATGACCCTGCCAGTACAGATCACAAGACCAGACTGTTGGAAATTCTGAAGCTGGCCTTCCCTCCAGGGCCCCCGGCTACAGAGCCACTCTAGGGGATGCGCAACTTGAGATGTTTCAACGACTTGGAGTGAGACTTTGGTCCAGGGAGCACTGCAATGAACCACTGGACTATAACTATTAGCAAGCACCTGGTGGAGGAGGCCTCCATAGGTAAGTGGCACCTTTATAACATCTGATATCTGGTTAAGGGAGATCCCTTCTGATGACAGAGAGGAGGCCTGGGGAGGCTCACATATACTCCTGTCCGGGACTGTAACGAGAATCATGCTGTCCTTTGTTCTGTTATGTAGGGAATTCTTCTGGATGGGTAGAGAGGTGTGGATGGGCATGCACGCGGTCCTACCCAGGAGCTTTAGCAAGACATTGCAATGCTCATCTGCTTTTTTTTTTTTTTTTTGGTGCCTGGTTTCTCGTTTTTTTTTTTTTTTTTCTGTTTTGTTCTGTGTTCTATATGTTTTTTGTTTGTTTGTTTTTGTGCGTTTTGTTGTGTGATTTCTGTGGTAAAAACTTAAAGATATTGGACGTGAAAATGGGTAATAAAGCAAGTAAGCGTGACACCTTTTTGGACTGTGTTTTAAGGAACTGCGATGAACTTTACCTCCCTTTGTTAAGCAGGATAAGAGAAGCCCCTAGCTGGCTGCCTGGAGCACACCCACTGCACAAGGCAATGCCTGCTGCAGAGCTAAAAACTGAGTATCTCACAGGTTAAGAAGTGAAACTCCTTTAAAACCACTTGTACCTCCAGATCAAAAGAGTCACAACCTTAGGGCAGAGTCCCCTGTGTTTCTCCTTTGTTAGCAAAGCAATAAACCTCCCTTTTTCTTTTTCTCAAAAACCCTGTCCTCATTATTAAATTGGCATTAATTGGCTTCAAGGTCAGGAACTGAACTTTAAGTTTCAAATTTTGATAAACCACACCACACCCGCCCCGGAACTTTTTGAGAGCTGACTACTGATATGTTAGGAGATGGAGCATGGTTGGGGTGGAACCGAACCAGAGGAGCTAATCCTGTAAGTTAAAGGAGGGACCGAGGGACTTCCAGCAGCTGCTGAAGCCCTGTTACTTCAGGGAATTCCCTCCTTCCTTCCCTGCACTGTAAGCATTATGTAACGTCTGTCTTCTTAAAAAAGAGAAAAAGAAAAAGGGGATAGTAAATTTAGTAAAGTCACCATGGAGACCCTTGATTTTACATTTCAGGTTGCCCCTCTGTAAAAACATGTGGTCCCCTTGTGGGGACTTCTATGGTGCCACTGGTGTAGGAGATTTTTCTCTTATCTGCTCTGTTTTAAAGGCTTCTGTCTGTCGGCCATAGTCTGGAGCTCCTTTCTGTCTGTCTTGTGTCTTTGTTTCTGGCCCTTTAAAACATGTGCAATAATGTGTTGATATTTTAAATTGTTTCTTGGGAATGATCTTAGCTGAATGTGTGTCTAAATGATGATGTTTTATTGTAACAATCTGGTATCTGAATGGGTTTTTGAAGCATTGCACAATCTTGCAAGTAAAAGTCGGGTTTAGGTAATTGTTTAGTATATGATTTCAGATAATTTATGCCAGAGAACTTAAATACTTAGGATGGAAAACTAAAGAACTCTCCTTCCAAGTTGGCAAGTAACTTCCCAATCATTCAGTCTTTTATTTCACCTATTTTGAATTGGGTAGCCTGGGAAAATGTCACTGTGCGTACCAGTGCATTAATTTGGACAAAGATAGTAAATCATTTTATGGTATCTGTTGACAAAACAAGATGTAAAGATATAAAATTTTGTGAATTGTATCTTAAACTTGTTTCATAATTTTCAACATCCTAACCTGAAAATTATGGTTAAAATGCCTTAGGCCTGTTGTGTCTGCTCTGAATAGCAGTTTTTTCCTGCTCCTTCCTGACCTCAGCCAGGACTTATTTTGAAATGCAAATAAAAGAATCCTACAAGCTCAGTAGGAGACTGATCTGAGGCCTAAGCAGAAAAAAAAGGCAAATTGTATGGTTTTTACTAATTACTGTCCAGTCGTTTTTTCTAGGACTCTTATTTTTTTCCTTAGATACTTTATTTAGTTTTTTTAGCTCATGATTTTGATCCTACAGACCTAAGTTAATGTTTTTCTGATCAGTTCTATCTTTGACCAACTGTGGAGTTTTTGAAACATTGCAATGCAGATTTCATCTGCGAAAAGCTATAAGGCCTTTACTATTTTTATATGTGCACAACTTCTGTTATGTGTTGTATGTCTATATATACATATATCCATATATCAAACATATGATACAAAAATTTACATATATAAAAAACGCTCATAAAAAAACGCTCATAAAAACAAATTTTAAAAAGTGGATCCAAGGATCCTTAATTCACGTTATTTAAATGGTTCAGTTTAAATTGGATAAACAGATAAAAATAAATGTCTTTAAATTTAAGCTTACAAGTTTTTCTAGGTGTTCAGATATCTAATAAAATATTAATGTCTACAAAATATCTAATATGACTTGGTTGTAGGACTTTTCCTTCAACAAAAAAAAATGGTTTACAATCTTCAATACATTTGTCTAATATTTTGATAAATAAGTAAATTAAATTTCATATGAGATTACTCATTCATGAGTACTTTTGTTAGATATCTGATTGATTAACTAAGGTCTGTACAAGTTTGTACTAAATTCTGTATAAGATTGTAAAAATCAGTCATGTGTTAAAGAGACAAAAATTTCTTAAAACATAAGTTTACCCATAACATTGTGTTTATTAAGTTTTATTTTTTCTAGAGCTAGCAACCATAAAAATTAAACAACTGATTAAATAAGAACTGTTATTTTAGAGAACTGTACTGCCATTACTTTAAAAGCTAAACTTGGTTAATGTGGAAACATCAATGTAATTATGATGCTATTAATGTGCTCATATCTTACATGTACAAGTCTGTAAGGTAGAAACTTAAAAGAGCATTATATCATGCTGGCGTTCTTAAGTTGTATGGTAAAAATATATATTGGGAATTTATTTATCTGTTATCATAAAGATAAGTAAAGTTTTATGTTACTTTTTACATTTGGGAACAATTTAAATGTATTTTTAAGTTAATGAGAGCCTAATCTATGTAAAGGTTAAAAACTTTCAGCCTTTCTTTAATTCATGTTTTAAATGTGATATCATACAGTGTTAGCTAATGTTCATGTGACCTAAAAAAATTTATGTAAACTTTGTAAAATGATATTTAAAAAAAAGATCAGCTTTAGAACTAAAACCCTTAAGATTTATAAAGAGACCTGCCTTACCTGAGATAAGGCTCTGTGTCCCATCTTACTACATGTGAGAATGACTATGAAAACAGTAGGTTAGATTATGTTTCATTTAAAGTTTTGTTCAAAAGTTGTTTTTTTTTTCTGTCAAGATTACTAGGATCTGTAACAGGGGATATAATTTATAACTAAGCAAAAAATTCAGGGTAGCTATTATGCAAACTAAGTATATGTACTCTTGTTAAAAAATTTTATTTTATAATTTCCTTATAAGTGATCTAAAGATTCTCTGTTAGTGTTTTACAGAATTGTTGCTTTAAGAACACAACATGGGTTAATTTAAGATAATAAATCATCACCTACAAGACAAACAGAATAACACAGATCCCAATTAATAAAAAGATAAATAATTATAAAGTTATAGACATTAAAGCCCAGTACTCTTAACATAAGGCAGTTAAAATTTATTTGCTGGATATTTAAGATTAGGATTTAAAATTAAAGTTAAATGAAAAGGGACAAGAAAACTAATATTTGGCTCTTGCCCTCTGAGTCAGTCTGAATCCAGGGAAAGGGGACTTCTCTAAAGAGCTTTTCAACTCTGGGCCATATAACCTCTCCATCAGGGGGATTAATGAGACCACTGGAGAACAGAAAGCCAATCAGTGCATTTGCTAAGAAGAGGAGAGTCATCAGAGAAGGGAGACATCCCTGATGCTGCCGAGAGAAGCCACATGGTCAAGGAAGACCTGGACCCACCTAGCCCAAAAGGCACTAGCAGAACTGAGAAGCTGCTCTCAAGTCTCCCCAGGAATGGCAACCATAAAAGCTCAGCTGACTGTTACCAATAGATAGAAACAAAAGTCAGTTTGACTGCTTCATCTTAAACACTTAGCAAAGACAGTTGAAAGCAGAATACAGCCATTCCTGGACATTTTAAATAATAATAATAATAATAATAATAATAATAATAATAATAATAATAATATTTTAATGTATACACTTTATATTAGCCTCCCAAAATAAGTAAGACTGGAGGTTACAAAGAAGGATTCTCAGACAGGAATGCCTGATAACTATAAAAAGACACTATCAAGAGGAGCTGCCAGAGGCAGAAGTTTTTAGTTTAAGGCCTCAGATATTTCTAACCTACACGGTTAGGCTTGGTGTTGGCTAGTATGATTATCCAGCACTGAGTAACAGAATTAAAGGTTTTTCTATTAGACACAGAGGTCATTCTAGTAAACTGATTTTGCAAGATCAGATGACATTAAATTATTAAACTGTATCTTATTGGGAGGGACAACTGTAACACTAAATGTTAAGTATTAAGTTGACAGTCCTGATAACTGGGGATATTAAAGACTGGTGAGGGAACTTCTGTAAAGTGACATGTTCTAGCTGCTGCAACATTTATTCAGTACTCATGTTTTTTGTTTCTCTCATAGAAGAACCCATCCCCAGATGACTTTACAACCTGTTCTTCCCCAATGAGACTTCAAACCGAACTGACCTCTAAAAGGCAACTCATGTCCCTCATGCTATTCCCCCTCACGTCACCCTCTCTCAGCTCAGAAGAAGCCAAAATGAGTAATGCCTCTCCTCTTACAACAGTGGAGCCAAAAGTAAATAGACTATCAATATACGTAATTAATTAAGTCAGGTAAAATCACGGAGACCGGTTTTGGGTGATTTGAAAAAATAGGGAGACTGTTGCATCAGAGAATAAAATTCCCTCAGTGCTCTTCACCTACCGTATGAAAGATATGAAAGGGACACATTAGAAAAGGGGGGAATGATAGACCCAACCTGATCTTTTATTAAAGTTTGGAGCCATCTTGCCACAAAGCCAAGAAAGGATAATTTTTCTTAACTATTAATTACAGCAAATTTCGAACCTGTTTGGAATGCCTGCCCGTGCCTTGAACTCACCCATGGCTGGCTCTCTGACCAGATAACAGCCCTCTCTGAAACTTTGTTGACACCTCATAAATATTGGCCTTCCCTGGTCAGATGACACTCTCTGAGGCTCTAATGGTCCCCATAAATTCTGATGTTTGTGTCAGCAAAAAAAAAAAAAAAAGTAAACTACCATTAGTGTGATGCTTGTCAGAGTTCTGTTATCCGTAACCCCCCTTTTGTGTAACTTTCTGGGCTATAAAGCTGGGCTGTAAGAAAGGTGGGGTTTCTCTCTTGTTTCCGCCATTTTGGGAAGGAGAGGCACCAGGGTGGTGGAAATAATAAGCTTGTTTTAATTTGATTTTAATTGGAGTCAGTGGTGATTTCTTGCATCCTGGTCTAAAAGGTAAACACTCCACAAACATGGAGCTCTGCTGGCCTAAAGACTTTTTGAGAAACTGCCTCTGAGGATGGGCACTTGACATATATGTTGTTGTCAGGAGCTTTTGCTTCCATTCTAATAAAACCATCAAAGCTGGGTCTGCATCTATGTGACCTAGAGGACATTGTTTCTTATTTTCCAAAGAACATGAGGCAGAAGTGCTGACTTCTCTCTTTGTAAGTAAACTGTGGCCACTGAAAGCTAATTGTCTCCGCATGTGGATTGTGAAGCCATTAGGTCATCCTCCACTTTTCATGGACTTTCTTGCTGCTGCACTGGGAGTTTGGTATTTGCTTCACGAAATGCAAGGAATTCAACTGGGACACAGTGCTGGAGGGAGTCCTCTCACGTGTGGTGGGTAAGGGTCTCCAGGACAATGCACCAACTAAGCTTCTATCCCACATAGATTTCCCCTTTGACCATAGCAACTTGATACTGAACATTGCCCTGAAACATCTCCATATAACAAGATGCCATTTACGGAGAGGTTTCAGACATATAAGTGATTCCTGTCTCCACCATGTCAGCCACCAGCCATTTGGAAGTCAATGGCAGATCCACATGGCCCGACCACAGATATTTTACCACACACCTGCACACCACAGCTCTGGGCCCACTACTCAGCAGGCTCCAACATACTGGCATCTCTGTTCTACACCATTTTCATGAAACCCAGTCAATCAAGGCACTCTCTGGTATACTCATGATCAACAACAGGACATCCAAAGATTCTCCAGTGCCACCTGGTCATGGGAAATTTAAAAATTTCATGGTATTTATCTAGCCATTTTTCAAGGATGAAGTTGGAGAAACTGTGGGTTTCAATTCATTCAGGAACCATTAAATTTTGAGGTAGCACATTTCAAGAAATGCTCTGGAGAACTCGCAGAGGCAAAGCTTCCCAAAGAGTGGCCAAAATGACACATGAAGCCAGGCCCATGAGGTCTACAATGTTAGGTCCATGTGTGATTTGACTCTCAACTATGGCTGCCAAGTCTATAAGAATAAAATCATGTCATATCCTGGCTGAAATTCCCAATGCTCTTACGAAAGCCACCATTGGCTTAGATCTCAGTTTCCAAGGGCGACTCTCATGCATGGCCTCCTAAAATCCCAACAAAATTCATGGCAATACTTCTCTGAAGTGAGTTACATAACTCAGTCTCTAAGGGGAATGACACTAGAGTTCATGTTCAGGTGGACCCAGGCATCTCTTCTAACTACCACACAAATGACTGCTGGGAGCCATCAGCCAAGTAGGTATGACAATTTCCTTGCCAGCGTACCCCCATGTTTCCTTAGTGGAAGGACTCATGGAAATAGGACATTTTGCAGGACATTGCATGTAAGGTGACCTTGCTGAAGGACCAGGGCGGATCCATGTTTAGGGTGTTCCTGGTTTGGCATAATAGGAGATTAGGGTGTTCCCCCTTTAGAATAGGGCGGTTTAGCATAATAGGAGATTAGGGTGTTCCCCTTTAGAATAGGGTGTATCCTGCTGCTGAGTTCCTCTTGATTCTTAGGATCAGACAGTATATTTGGGAGACAGAATCCCAGGAGTAGTGGATTTGGGCAGAGAGTGGATTTGGGCAGGAACGTGGATTTCCCCAGAACGTGTTTGTAGACGGCCGGTGTGAGTTCGGGAATAAAGAATTGCTGTTTGAATCTACAAGCTGTGTGGAGACTCGTGATTTGTGCCCAGCAAGAGACTGCGGGATTTGATGGCTCGTACGCGGAACGCCTGAAGCTTGGGGGTAAGTGAAATTGCTCGCCCCTGAGGGAAGGCGAGAGAATGGGTGACCATTTCAAAAAACAATGTGTTCTTCTTTTGATTTATTTTGTTTTTCTTTCAAGCTGCCTATCTCTAGAAATTTCTCAGGCAAACTGGTTGACTAAAGGTTTGATGTTTGTCGGCCCTGAGGAAGAGAAAATTGATACAACGATTTTTTATTCCGTTTTTGTTTCATTCAGATTCGGTTTTGTTTTGTGTTATCTTATTGGGTTGCGTTATCTTTATAGTAGATTAAAACAAACTGAAAATATGTTAAGCAAATTGTTAGAGGTTCAGAACATGGAGAAAGACATTTTAGATCAAGGAAAAGAGAAGGTCTCTCGAGCTAGTCAGAGGAAGAAAATTTAAAGGATAAGGGGTTGTTAGGAAAAAGGCCACAACAGGAGGCTGTTACTAACTCCGTTTTATCACAAGAGGGTTTAATTCAACCAACAGGCCCACTGATAGAGACAGCTGAGTGGCCCTCAAACCCCATAGTTGATAATTGGGATTCTGAGACAGGACCTCAAAGATTAGCATGCCCTGTACTTGAGCAGGCAGGAGGGCAGTGAATTCACCATGCTTTAGATTTTAAAACAGTGAAGCAGTTAAAGGAGGCTGTAACAACCTATGGTCCCCAAGCTCCCTTCACGGTAAGCATGGTCGAGTCCATTACTAACTTGGACATGACGCCAGCAGATTGGGCTAGCATGTGTAAATCTGTGCTAAATGGAGGACAATATTTGTTATGGAAGGTTGCCAATGAGGAATTATGCGCAGAGACAGCTAGGCGAAATGCAGCAGCCGGTTACCCTCAAAGAAATCTAGAAATGTTGCTAGAGAAAGGACCTTATGAGGGTCAGCGGCAACAAATTGAATATGATCCTGCTATATATGCACAAATTGCTGCAGATGCAGTTAGGGCATGGAAGACTTTACAAGGACATGGAGATTTACAAGGCCAGCTATCTAAGGTAATACAGAGTGGTAATGAACCTTACGCTGACTTTGTAGACAGGCTAATTCAAATGGCTGCCAAAATTTTGGGGGATACAGAACAAGCAATGCCATTAATAAAACAACTGGCTTATGACCAAGCAAATCGTTGCTGCAGAGAGGTTATTAGACCATGGAGACATGAAGATTTAAACACATATATTAAATTATGTAGAGATATTAATGAACAAGAGCAAGTCTTGGCAGCTGCAGTACAACAGGCTTTTGATGCCAGGCCAAAAACATGCTATGATTGTGAAAAAACAGTACATTTTAAAAGGAGTTGCCTCAAAGGAGGAGGATTTAACAAAACTAGTTATCAAAGAAATAGAATACCAGGTATTTGCCCACGATGCCGTAGAGGGAGACATTGGGCTAATGAATGCCGTTCTCAAACTACCATAGAGGGTACTCCCTTAACAAAAAACGGACAAGGACCAGGTATTTACCCATGATATCGTGGAGAAAGGCATCAGACTCCATTGCCAAAAAACGGACCAAGGGGCCCAATGCTCCGGGGCCCACAACCACAAATATACGGGGCAGTGGAGGAACCCAGCAACACCATTAGAGTAGTGCCCAGGACACATTGTCAATTAAATCCCTCATCAGACAAACCCGAGGGAGCGCAGGGTTGGACATCTGCGCCTCTGCCAGAGCACTACTAACTCCAGAGATGGGAGTTCAAATCATTCCTTCAGGAATAAAAGGACCTCTTCCCCAAGGGACAGTAGGCTTATTATTGGGATGTAGTTCACCTACATTAAAAGGATTTAAGATAAGTCCTGGGGTAATTGATCTCGATTATGTAGGTGAAATAAAAATTATAGCTAGTTCTCCAAGAGGTATATCAGTAATTTCACCTGGAGATAGAATAGCACAGTTGTTAATAATACCCATCCTACATAATAAATTTCCTAGTCATAGTGTAAAAATAGGTTCCAGGGGATTAGGCTCCACAGGTGTAGATTGGGCTATGTTGTCTTTAAATTTAGATTCTCGCCCAATGTTAAAACTAAATATTCAAGAACACGACTTTAATGGGCTACGGGACACAGGTGCAGACCTTAGCATCATATCTAGTCAGGAATGGCCAAAACATTGGCCATTACAACAAGCCACTCAAACGCTTCGAGGCCTAGGAGTGGCTGCTAATCCCCATAGAAGAACAATGTTATTATATTGGAAGGATCCTGAAGGTTGTGAGGGAACTATACAGCCATATGTATTGGATCATCTTCCTATAAATTTATGGGGACGAGATGACCTAGATCAATTAGGTTTGAAGTTAACAAATAACATCAATCCTAATGCGCCCACTACTAGGGCTAGACAAGGTTTTAGGAAAGAAAAAAGATTAGGAAAACAAGGACAAGATATAGCAGCACCAATTCAAATAGATCAAGGAACAGAAAGACATGGGTTGGATTTTCAGAAAGGGCCACTGAGACAATAAAAATTACTTGGAAATCAAAAAGACCAGTGTGGGTTCCTCAGTGGCCCCTGACTAAAGAAAAGATACAAGTAGCCCATGATCTGGTCAAACAACAATTAGTGGAAGGACATATACAACCTTCCATATCTCCCCATAATACTCCCATTTTTGTCATTAAAAAAAATCTGGTAAATGGAGATTATTGCAAGATTTAAGAGCCATTAATAATGAGATGGTTATTATGGGACATGCTCAATCAGGGATTCCTCAATTGTCTGCTTTGCCAAAAACCTGGCATGTTTTAGCCATAGATATTAAAGGTTTTTTTTTTCAATTCCAATTCATCCCGAGGATAGTCCACGCTTTGCATTTACTATCCCTGCATTAAATCATGAAGGTCCTGATCAGAGATATGAATGGAAAGTACTCCCTCAAAGGATGGCTAACAGTCCAACTATGTGTCAAATATATGTTAATAAAGCAATCCAGCCACTTAGAAATCAAAATCCTGAACTACAAATATTTCACTATATGGATGATGTATTATTGGCACATAAAGATAAAAACATATTGCTGGAATGTTATGCAACACTTACAAGCTTATTAAAAAATTATAATCTAGAGATAGCAATAGATAAAGTACAATTAAATTTTCCAATTAATTATTTAGGAGTTCTATTATCCTCAACCATGATCCGTCCACCAAAAATTCAAATACAAGTAGATCAACTCAAGTCACTTAACGACTTTCAAAAGTTATTGGGAGACATAAATTGGATAAGGCCTTATCTAGGCATACCCACAGGAGAGTTGGGACCTTTATTTGATATTCCAAAAGGTCCATCAGATCCAAACTCACCTCGCATGTTAACTCCTAATGCAAGAAAGGCATTGAAAATTCTTGAAACATATATGGAAAATATACATTTGGATAGAATTGATATAGGTTTGCCTTTATTATTTATTGTACTACCAACAAAAAATATTCCTACAGGAGTATTTTGGCAAGAAGGTCCATTATTGTGGATACATTTATCTTATTCACTTAACACTATTCTTACTAGGTATCCTGAGGCTGTAGGAAAATTAATACTCAAAGGAATAAAAGCAGCGAAGGGAGTGTTTGGAATTTTTCCCAATAAAATTATTACTCCATATACTATGGATCAAATTGATGAGTTAGCTAATGAGTTAAATACTTGGGCAATAATCATGTGTAAATCTAATGTTTGATTTGATAATCACTTACCATCTAATCCTTTGTTGTCTTTTTGGTCTAAGCATCCTGTAGTTTTTCCAAAAATGACATGAAAAACCCCTATTATGAATGCTCCAAATATATTCACTGATGGGCCAAATAATGGTACAGCAGCAGTACTTACCCCTGATCAAACTTTTACATTTTTAGTACCAAAACAATCAGCTCAAAAGGTAGAGCTTAATGCAGTTTTACAAGCCTTTTTAATGTTTAAAGATTCTGTATTTAATTTATTTTCTGATATTCAGTATGTAGTTAATGCTATAGTATCTCTTGAAGATGCTGGTAGGATTTCCCCTTCTTCTACTGTTTTCTCTTTGTTTTCCACTATACAAAGTCTAATCTGGGACAGAAAAGATCCATTCTTTATAGGACATAGTAGAGCACATACAGGATTGCCTGGAGCCCTTAGTTTGGGCAATGATTTAGCAGATAAAACTACACATGACATACATATTTTCTCTACACTAGAAGAAGCTACGAATTTTCATAAAAAATTCCATGTTAATGCTAATACTTTACAAAAGCGTTTTAAAATAACTAAGGAACAATCCAGACATATAATAGAACAATGTCAAAATTGTGTGACCTTTTTACCACAAATTAATCTTGGAGTCAATCCTAGAGGACTGATACCTAACCATATTTGGCAGATGGACGTCACACAATTGCCAGAATTATGAAAATTAAAATATTTACATGTTACAGTTGATAGTTCTTCCGGATTTTTGATGGACTCCCTTCATGCCGGAGAAAAATCTAAAGATGTTATAGCTCATTGCTTACAAAATTTTGCCACTGTGGGCGTTCCTAAACAGTTAAAAACTGATAACAGTCCTGGCTATACCTCTACCTCTTTTAAACAATTTTGCTCATCATTTGGTATTACTCATATAACAGGAATTCCATACAATCCACAGGGACAAGGCATAGTTGAAAGAGATCATCAAACTATTAAAACGTACTTATTAAAGCAAAAAGAGGGAATTGGAAAGGGGTATATATCCCCCAAAGATAAACTTAAGATAACGCTTTTTACTCTAAACTTTTTAAATTTGGATTCATCAGGACTTAGTGCTGCAGAAAGACATATGTATCCAAAAAATGTGCATAAGCCTAAAGTTCTTTGGAAAGATATTCTAACAGGACAATGGAAAGGTTCTGACCCAGTGATTGTCTGGAGTCGGGGCTCTGTCTGTGTGTTTCCACAGGGAGAACAGCAACCTATTTGGATTCCTGAAAGACTGACTAAAACGATTTCTACAGATCGAAAAGAAGATGATTTGACTCAAATCCATAACAGCTGATATCCAGAACTCCAGCTTGGCCATTCTTACATCTGCAACAGTGATTAACCAGGATTCTTTTTTCAATACCTATTTTATTATTGCATTTTTCCACATCATAAGGCTCTATTTTTATTTTTTGAGCTCATACAAACCTAGGTTAATGTTTTTCTGATCAGTTTCATTTTTTGACTGTGGAGTTTTTAAACATTGCAATGGAGATTTCACCTAGGTAAAGCTACAAGGCCTTTATTATTATCTTATGTGTTGTACATTTGTTTGCACATTTGTGTTTTGTGTTGTATGTCTGTGTGTGCGTATGTCCATATTTCATATATGAGGAGCGCTCATTAGAATATGGATCCGAATTATTTTTGTTATTCACGTGATTTAAATGGATTAATTTAAATTAGGTAAACAGCTGTTAAGGATTGTTTTTAAAGGTGGTTAACAGATCTGCTTGTTTACTAATTTAAATCAGGTAAACAGCTGTTAAAGATTGTTTTTTAAGGAGGTTAACAGATCTGTTTGTTTACTTTCACCTTTCCTTTTCATTATATTTAATAATTCTTTTCAGGATAATGTCTGTTTAGCATCATTGCCAGAATTCCTATCTTCATCCCAATGAATATAACTCAACAAGTATGCTCAATCAAGGAGTCAACTTACTTTAGGAGGAAACGGACTTTGGGAGGAGACGGACAGATTGATAGATTCCTCCACTTTGAACTGCTTACAGAACTTGCCTAGACTATGTAACTATCGTTTGGTACAGCGAATTGTGGTAATGCTGGCATATCTTTGCTGATGGTGTCACCAGTGATTTTTGCTGATGGTGTCACCAATGATGCAATTTTTCCTCCGTCATGAAGGCATCTTAACCACCTTCAAATTAACCTTTTAAAGCCTTTTAATTATCATCTATACTGTACTTTTAAATGAACTTTTTCACCACCTACAGCTTCACTATTTTAAATGAGGCTTAGATTCTGTTTAAATTGCTTAATGTTAGTTTACTTGGCTGCCCTTCAACCAAAGGCCTTTTTTACTCCATTAAGAAGCTTTGTCTTAATCTGCCATGTACAAATACCTTTTTTCTTCCTTCTTCCTTTCTCAAGATTTTAAAGTAAGTCTAGTTTCCTCAAAATCTATTTAAATGGCATTTTACAACTTTTTACATTACCACACAGAGATTATCTCATCTAGAAACACTTCTTTTTCCATTAACCTCTTATATTAAAATATATTTCCACATCTTGAATCTTTTTCTATCTCTTTTTTAACCATTAACCCTTTTTATAAATTCAAATTTTGAAACAACTCTTATAAAATTTCTGATTTAGACAAATTACTCCACTTTAATAGGATGAAATACTTTCATATTTTTTTTTATGGTACCATAATACTATAATTGAAACCCAACTGAAACTTATTATACTCTTTGTATATAAATTACACCTGATAGAATCTTAACACTTAGTAACCTTGTTTTGGCAAAGACACAGACCAAAGCAATATTAAACCTTTTTTCAATTTACCAATTTATGAAAACACACATAATTTTTAAATATATTACCTTATGGAACTTAATAAGTAAAGAGTACTTGATTTTATATTTAGTGGTTGATATTTTAACACTTTAGCTTTGTAAATTAATTAGAACTTTGTAGAAACCAAGATCTTAGACAAATGTAGTAAACAGAATTAGCCATCTATTTCTTGAAGAAAAATCCTTCTACAGGATACCATGATGGTCCCATTGATATACTTAATAACTCGTCTTTAAAAAGCCATGGACATTCTCTTGCCTTCCCTCAGGGGCGAGCAATTTCACTTACCCCCAAGCTTCAGGCATTCCGCGTACGAGCCAGCAGATGCCGCAGTCTCTGGCTGGGCACAAATCAAGAGTCTCCACACAGCTTGTAGATTCAAACAGCAATTCTTTATTCCCGAACTCACACCGGCCATCTACAAACACATTCTGGGGAAATCGACGACGTTCTCTGCCCAAATCCACTCTCTGCCCAAATCCACTCTCTGCCCAAATCCACTACTCATGGGCTTCTGTCTCCCAAATATACTGTCTGACCCTAAGTACTCAAGAGGAACTCAGCAGCAGGATATGCCCTATTCTAAAGGGGAACACCCTAATCTCCTATTATGCTAAACCGCCCTATTCTAAAGGGGGAACACCCAAATCTCCTATTATACTAAACCAGGAACACCCTAAACATGGATCCGCCCTGGTCCCTCAGCAAGGTCACCTTATATGCAATGTCCTGCAAAATGTCCTATTTCCATTTGTCCAATGTCCTGCAAAATGTCCTATTTTCCACTAAAGAAAATTGGGGGTACGCTGACAAGGAAATTGTCTTCTTCTAGTGTAGAGAAAATATGTATATCGTGTTTAGTTTTATCTGCTAAATCATTGCCCAAACTAAGGGCTCCAGGCAATCCTATATGTGCTCTAATATGTCCTATAAAGAATGGATCTTTTCTGTCCCAAATTAGACTTTGTATAGTGGAAAACAAAGAGAAAACAGTAGAAGAAGGATTCCTCCACTTTGAACTGCTTACAGAACTTGCCTAGACTATGTAACTATCGTTTGGTACAGCGAATTGTGGTAATGCTGGCATATCTTTGCTGATGGTGTCACCAGTGATTTTTGCTGATGGTGTCACCAATGATGCAACTTTTCCAAAGGAACTGTCAATTGGCTTGGTGTCGTGGCATTTCTGTATCCTCCTCCCTTCTGCTAGTGATGGTCTAAATTTGGGGGCCAATGGCTATATGCTGGACCGGTAGTCAGTGACGGGTATGATCCAATTGCAGTGGTATCAACCTAAGACAGGAGGCTGACGACTAAAGGTCAGTTGCCTAAAGGTCAGTTTTCCGATGACGGTTAAGAACCATATGTTGAATTGGACAACCTACCAGGCACGGTCCTTAAGCCACATTAACCTCTCTCCCCCACTGGCACCAAGGCCAAATTTGGGGTCCAACAGAGGTGAGGCAAAGAACCTCACCCCCCCACTGGTGCATAGACCTATCCACAAGTATGGCTGTATGCTGGACCAGTAGTCAGTGACGGGTATGATCCAGTTGCAGTGGTATCAACCTAAGACAGGAGGCTGACGCCTAAAGGTCAGTTTTCCAATGATGGGAAAGAACCATATGTTGAACTGGACAACCTACCAGGCACGGTCCTTAAGCCACATTACTTGTTGTTTAATCAATCAGAAGGGGGAAGATGCTGGGATCCATCAGCCAAGTAGGTATGACAATTTCCTTGCCAGTGTACCCCCATGTTTCCTTAGTGGAAGAACTCATGGAAATAGGACATTTTGCAGGACATTGCATGTAAGGAGACCTTGCTCAAGGACCAGGGCGGATCCATGTTTAGGGTGTTCCTGGTTTAGCATAATAGGAGATTAGGGTGTTCCCCCTTTAGAATAGGGCGGTTTAGCATAATAGGAGATTAGGGTGTTCCCCTTTAGAATAGGGTGTATCCTGCTGCTGAGTTCCTCTTGAGTTCTTAGGGTCAGACAGTATATTTGGGAGACAGAAGCCCAGGAGTAGTGGATTTGGGCAGAGAGTGGATTTGGGCAGAGAGTGGATTTGGGCAGAGAACGTGGATTTCCCCAGAACGTGTCTGTAGACGGCCTGTGTGAGTTCGGGAATAAAGAATTGCTGTTTGAATCTACAAGCTGTGTGGAGAATCGTGATTTGTGCCCAGCCAGTGACTGCAGCATCTGACCGCAATTAAAACCAAAACAGTCCCACATGACCCTCATCTTCTTCCATATAGACACTCATAATAACCTCTGACTAAAGTTTTCAATGAGGGGTGCAGCCTTAGACATTGTCCAAAATAAGCACCATTGCCCCTTGTTTGCCTAAAGTGAGGGTGGCCTGGACACCCTTCCTGTGAACCAAGAGTGATCAAATATGCCGGCTATATAACTGCTCTGCTTCTCCTGAATGAGGCTTACTGACTGTCTGGTATAGATTCTTTATGTGAATTGGTGTCATGAGAAAACCTAAGCACATATCGGCTAGCCTCTGCAGGGTTTGAAGAACTGATTTGACCCAAAGGATCCATATTCTCACTTGATGGAGGTCAGGAAGCTAACAGAGGAAGGCGAGAACCTTCATCCACAATAACTGCTCTTTTGGCCATTTTGGTTTGGATGCACACTTGGAAACTTTCTTTAGATCCATCAGGTGCTGAGAATCTGAGCGACTCTCTCACACAGGGCCAAGAGGCTGATTTAGCCACATCCCTTCCAAAGCAATTAAGCAAAGAGCCACAGGTGATGCCCATTCATTTCCATTTAAAAACTGTTTTCTTCAGGCTTCACAAAGGGGTGGCCTGAGGCAAAGACCTTCCTGACATTCAGGACAATAGAACAATAGGTAAGCAAAAGGCCCAAAGCAGTGTTTCTCCACTGAGACTTTACTGGTCACACTGATATCTGAGTTTTCTGAGATGCTCGCCATTCCCTTCAGCTATCCAGTACATGGTCATGTCACAGAGTTTGGAGGTGGTACATATTTGGAAACAAAACCATGAGGCTATCCTGGAGAGTGGCCAGTATTCAGGAAGAAAAGAGGAGCTTAGGAAGGTAGTAGGTGTTGCCCATCCATAAGGCAAGCCGCTCTCCATTCTTAAATTGGGTGGGATGAATGCTGGGTAGCTTTCTACTACACAGGACACAACCATTGATGCATTCGCTTTTCAAATGTCTACAACCACGGATACAGTGGGATACAAAGACATAGAAACATTCGTGTTATCAAACGACTTTCTCGAAACATTCCAGTCTAAACAAATAAACCGCCTTTCCTACCTATTCTCAGAACCTGAGACAAAACCACACACTAACACAGACACCCACAATGGCACCTCCTTCCCCCAAGTATGTCTGTGACTATCTTGAGTGTCCTCTGACTGGTAGGCCTTACTATGTTCCCCCCAAATTGCGTGTCCTGTCTCAGATCTGGTATTTTTGGCCAACTCTTTGAAGTTGTCAGGAGTCATGGTTTAGCCACTACCTGCTTTCCCAGAAAAGGCCCCTCTTCAAAGCTCTCCTGGCATTTGGCCATCATCACATAAGTAGATACCAATAAAGACTGACTATGTCCTTGGTAAATCCAAACAATTGAGACCACAGGGACTGGGACTGGGCCTTGCTCTGTGTGCCTGGCTTCCTGGATCCCAAGTTCAGAGAGTTCCATCAACAAGAAAGTGTGGTAGGTCACTTCCTTCAGGAACTGAACGAGGTCACTGCCTTGGCAATCACTTTGTTCTAACAATTGCTTCCAAGGGTCCCATGAGATGGAGGCTGCCCCTACTTCATGTGACACTTTCACAAGTTAGAATGGTATATCAACCATAGGCACCTGGGAACAGCTGTCCACACAGGCCTGGTTTGGTCCATTTAATCTACATTAAGAAGAGAGAGGCTGATTCAGACACATCCCTTCATTCTGACCAGGTTGTTTGATATGTAAGTTGACATGGAGTTGACTTTTGCTCTCTCAGGTCCTTGATAGGTGAAAAGGTCGGTCGAATGTTGGAGGAAAAGACCACCAAGAGACTGTCTCATGCCACAGCCAAGGGTTTTTTGGGGGTCCAGCATGCTGGGGCTCAGAGCTCACTCCAGAGGAGCAAAGAGCAAAGAGCCCCGAGAACAACTTGAGCAGGGTTTATATACATTCTTTAGAGAGGGCAGGGACTTTACATACATTCTAGCCTCCTTTTGCAAATCATCATATACCACGGAAAAATCAAATAACAACTCTAAAACATGATTAGCACATTCATTGGCGGACACACGTCAGGCAGGGGTGATTGCTCAGCCCTGAGAATGGGTATACATTTAAACTGATTGGTTGAAGCCCTGAGATGTATATGTGCTGAGCTTCACGGTTTCTGGGAAGGGGTTGTTAAGTAACTAGGTGGTCAGGGAAGATTTCAACACACATCTAATGGGCAGTTCCGGGAAATGTCTTAACTGCCACAGGAATTTCAGGTTCTGAGTGCAGCTTGTAAACTTTATAAAACCTGGTTCTTTACGTTTCAATTTTAATTTCTTTTATTATTTAATTTCCCACTGCGTTTTCTGAAAACTTTTAATCTTAAAAATAATGAATCATAATTATTGCGGGGTCTCACATTCTATTTCTGCCAGTGGAGCGTATTTCTGTCTGATTACAATGAGTTTTACATGCCCAATCTGAGCCTGGAGAAAGGTAAATATGCTATTAAGCAAACAAGTTCCCACAGCTAGCAACACCATAAGGATGATCAGGGGTCCTGCCAAGGCTGATAGGAGTGTAGTTAACCAGGGGGACTGGGTAAACCATGACTCAAACCACCCTTGTTGAATATCCCTTTCTCTCTGGTGCTCTTCAAGGCATTTTCTCAATTTACTTAAGGATTCTTTTACAACTCCAGTATGGTCAGGATAAAAACAACATTCTTCTCTCAGTGCAGCCCAGAAGCTCCCCGCCCTCATGAAGAGGAGGTCTAATCCTCACCTGTTCTGTAAAACCACTTCAGAGAGAGAGGTTAAGGATTTCTGAAAAACTGTGATGCAGGTCTCTAACGTCTTCAAGGCTTGAGATATTGCTGTTTCTAATTGGGCCATTTGTTGTGACCCACGGATCATATCAGCTGTTCCTGTACCCACTCCTGCAGCAGCTCCTATCCCCAATAGGATGGGTAGAGTAAGAGACACAGGCTCCCAGCGAAATCGGGTTTTCTTGTCCCCCTAGTAGACCTTCAAATGTTTCTGCATCATGATAGAGCACCCTGGGGAGTTTCTGCACCAATACACAATATTTTAGAGAGCTGTCCAATACCTGGGATGAAATGCAAGGAGTTCTGACTATGTGGAGTTCAGTACCATAAAGGTTCCTTTATTTAGTTCCCAGGGGGAGGAGTCACCTGTACTCTGGACTGGAGAAGTAGGCAAAAACGGAAACTGGGAAGTATGAGATGATAGAGGGGTTCTGGTAGATCTAGGCACTGGGTCCTCCACAGGGTTGGGCCTGTTTGCGACTTTGGAAATCAGCTGGGCACACGTAAAAATCAAGACTGGCTAGTTTACACCTGGGCTGGGGGAGATGACATCCATAATTCATGGGGTAAGGTGGTCTATGTTGCCCTGGTTTGGGTTTGAGTGGGATCTGTGTGGGGTCCTCTATGTCAGGGAGATCCCAGTCAGAGAGGCCTATGGCAAGCTGACAAATGTCCGGGTGGAGAGATGGCCACCAAGTCCATAAGGGGGCTGTATGTGAAATAGACCACACTACTTGCCCAGTAGGATTTATAACTTGCCATTGTTGCTGAACAGGCTGATGGGGATTAGGACTGCTGGTGGTCAGGGGAAGAATCCATAGCCCTACCCACAAGACGGACACGCAACTTGAGAGGGTTACCAGTCTGTTCCAATTTCCAGCCGGAGTCTGGACAGGGCGCAGGCTTGAGATGGGAGACATTGATCCAGGAAGTGATCCCATCCACTTTCACCACTGTAGGTGTTATAAGCAGCACCTGGTATGGTCCTTTCCAGCGGGGTTCCAGGGATGACACCTGATGCCGTCTCACGTAGACAAAGTCTCCAACTTGATATTGATGTGGGGTTCCCTCATCTCCAGGCTGATAAGCAGTGGCCAACTGTTTCCACAGGTATTGCTGGGTGTTGGGTTTGTTCAAGGGCTTTAAGTCTGTCAAGCAAGGGGGTGTGAAAGGAATCATTAAGTCTCAGAGTTGGGATTAGGTCCCTTACTGGAGGAGGGGCACCATAGAGTATTTCATAAGGGGTTAAGTTACACAAAGAGGCAGAGAGGTTATTTCTTGCATGAAACAGTGCATAAGGTAGGAGCATAATCCAATTTTTTATGCCGGGTTCCAAGCTTAATTTTGTTAAGTTCTCTTTGATGGTTCTATTCATCCTTTGAACCTGTCCTGAGCTCTGGGGTCTATAAGCACAATGTAACTTCCAATTAATCCCCAGGGTCCTGGTGAATCCCTGACTTACCTGGGATTCGAATGTTGGTCCGTTATCAGACCCTAGTACCTTAGGCAGGCCGAACCTTGGAAAATGTCTTCTAGGATCTTTTTGACCACTTTTTGTTCTCCCCGTTGTGGAAAAAGTTAAAAGAGTCACTCCATTTAGGGCTGCCAATTAAGCTTCCTAATCTGCTCTTCTGTTTCCAACCGCCACGGGGTCGTTTTCCTTCTGGTGCCCTGGACAGTGCACTATAGCTAGGTCCTTAGGGCCCTGCACTGCTGAGAGAAGTTGGAGGATCTCATCTTTGTTCTTTATTTCTTTCCCAGTGGAGGTTAATAGCCACCTTTGTTGGTAAGTAGCCCCCTGCACATTTGCAGTGACAAATGTGTATATGGTGGCCCTTTTGCCTGTTGCTAGTTCCAATGGTTTCGTAAGGGCAATCAGTTCTGCTTTTTGGGCTGATGTCCCTTCTGGGAGACCAAAGAACAAGATGACATTAGTTTCGCTAACTACTGCTGCTCCAGCCCGCTGCTTACCGTCTTGGAGGAAGCTGGTGCCCTCCGTAAACCATACGACTTCAGGGCGAGGCAGTGGCTGATCCTTCAAGTCTCGTCGTATACTGTTTTCCTCTGCC
This sequence comes from Callospermophilus lateralis, assembly GCF_048772815.1. Classification (NCBI taxonomy): domain Eukaryota; kingdom Metazoa; phylum Chordata; class Mammalia; order Rodentia; family Sciuridae; genus Callospermophilus; species Callospermophilus lateralis. The sequence goes on along the minus strand of NW_027516996.1, from coordinate 557,072 downwards.
AGTATGTGTTGACACTCATGAGCGACGGGTCCTGATGATATTTCTGGCAGCAGTGTAGCCGGGTTGAGTGGAGCAGGGGGTCCCAACATTATTCTGCCTTTGTCAAGCAAGAGGCTCTGGTAGTGGTTTATTCTGAAGTTTGATAGCCACCTTTCTGGGGGCTGACAGATGATGCTCTCCAGGGCATGGGGGGCTATAATGGTTAGCTTCTGTCCCAAGTTCATATACGAGCATCTTTTATTAGAAGGGCTGCCGCTGTTATAGCTCTTAAGCAATGGAGCCACCCGCTAGCCACTGGGTCCAATTTTTTTGATAAGAATGCTACGGGCCTTTTCAAAGGTCCCAAAGTCTGAGTGATCACTCCCAGTGCTATTCCTTTCTTTTCCTCGATGTAGAGAGTGAAGGGTTTTTCTACATCTGGGAGTGCTAAGGCCGGAGCAGATAGCAGCACCTTTTTTTGACATTATAAAAAGCTTATTGTGCTCAGGGTTCCATTGGAAGTAGGCATCCCCCTTTATCAGCGGGTATAAAGGGGCAGCCAGAGATGCAAACCCAGGAATCCATAACCTGCAAGAGTCGGCAGTCCCAAGAAACTCTCTGAGTTGTCTCTTATTATATGGGGGCGGTATCTGCACAACAGTTTGTTTTCTGCGCTCAGTGAGCCATTGTTTGCCACCCCTAAGAGAATCACCAAGGAAGATTACTTCTTGCTGACAAATTTGGACCTTATGGCAGAAGCCCTATATCCAAGCCGAGCAAGCTCAGATAATAGTGCTTGGGCCCCAGACTCATAGTTCTCCTTGGTGTCGGCTGACAGTAGGAGATCATCCACATATTGGAGTAGGGTGACTTCGGGGTGTACAGTTCTGAAGTCGTTGAAGTCCCTGTGGAGGGCTTCATCAAAGAGAGTGGGGGAGTACTTGAACCCCTGTGGGAGTCTAGTCCAGGTTACTTGGCCAGATGTTCCAGTTTCTGGGTCTATCTACTTGAAAGCAAACAGGAACTGACTGTCCTTATGTAGGTGGAAAGCAGAAGTAAGCATCTTTTAAGTCCACCACAGTGTACCATTCCCGCTCCAGATTCAGAGTGCTAAGCAAATTATATGGAGTGGGTACTGTGGGGTGAATGTCCTGCACTCTGTTGTTAATTCTCTTAGGTCTTGAACAGGACGGTAGTCCCCAGTTCCTGGCTTTCCTACTGGTAACAGGGGGGTATTCCTGGCTGATTTACAGGGCCTTAGGATACCAAGCGCCAGGTATTTCTGAATATGGCGCCTTATCCCATCCTTAGCTTCTTTGCTTAGAGGATATTGTTTAACACTGATTAGAGAGACAGAGGCTTTTAATTCTACTACTATTGGAGGTTGTTTTATGGCAAGACCTAATCCAGCAGTTTCTGCCCAGGTATTAGGATAATCTTTTATACATTTCTGTGCTAGTTTGCCTGTTTGATCAGTCCTAGGGAGCGAGAAGAGTTGTTGTTCATCTTCTGTGGACATAGTCAAAGCCGTGACTATGGGAGTTTTTACTGAAGGCTTTAGAAACTTCACTTGGGGACCATCAGAGTTAAAGGTTATTCTATCCCGGAGTTTGGTAAGCAGTTCCCTGCCCATCAATGGGGCTGGGCATTCTAGGACTACTAGGAAAGAGTGGTGGACTTTTCCCTTTCCTACATCCATAATACTCTTAGTTGTCCAAGCCCGATATCTACTGCCATTAGCCCCTTGAACAAGAGACCCTTTATTTGATAGGGGGCCAAGTGGGGTCTTAAGGGCTGAGTATACTGCTCCTGTATCCACTTCAAAGTTCACTAGAGTCTCCTCCACTTCAAATGTTACCCTGAGCTCGGGGAGGAGATCTGAGCCCCGACATTCCTAGTCCTCTTCTAGAGTCAGCATGGCGGGCTGGGGTGGCTGCTTCTTTTTGGGGCACTCTATGGCCCAGTGTCCTTTTTCTTTAAAGTAGGCACATTGATCTGAGGCCAGGGCAGCCTTTGGCATGGGACCAGGTATCCCTTCCTGTCTTCCTGCTTTTTAACTTCTGGCGTATTTTCTTCTGTGAACAAAACCTTAGCCAATGCTTTAGTCTGCCTTTTGCTCATTTCATCCTCCTTTTGTTCTCTTTCCTTCTCTCTCCTCTGTTTCCTCTCCTCCTCAGTTTCTCTCTTATAATATACTTTCTCAACCTCTCTGAATAAATCTCTTAAAGTCATATGTTGTAATCCATCTAGACCTTGTAAATCTCTCCTAGTATCTGGGGCAGCCTGCTCGATAAAGGCCATTCCAACAGATGCTCTTTGGTCCTCTGCCTGAGGGTCAAAAGGAGTATATTTCTTAATGCTTCCATAATTCTCTCAAGAAACATAGAGGGAGACTCATTAGGCCCTTGGATAATCGCTCTTACCTTGGCCAAATTAGTCAGCCCTCTGGCGGCCGCTCGGAGACCTGCTATTAGAGCCTGGCGATAAGTGGAAAGATGCTACCTACCTTCAAAGGTGTTGGGGTCCCAGTTGTGTCGTTTCATTGGCCCGTAAGGATGGAGAGGGAGCATCACAGCGGCTTCCGAGTTTTCTATTATCCATTGCTGGCGGTTTTCTTTAGTTGGCCCAGCTTCCTGCAGGGTCGTAGGGGCAGCTGCTACTGCAGGGAAGTCCCCTGGAGGGCTTGGGTCCGGACTAAATGCCTCTAGTGGTGGAGAGGCTGAGTCAGCGTCGGGAAGATCATCAAGATCATGTTGGGGGTTGTGGAGCAAGGGTAGAGGATAAGGAGGGGGAGGAGTGTCCAGTCTTGTGACTCAGGGAGAATGAAGGGAAGAGGGGGAGGAGTGGAAGTTTTGAATTATAGGATCGTGGGGGAAGGGTTATATGGCTGTTGATCTGGGTGGACACGTGACCCCGGCTGAAAGACAATATCTCTGACTTTTTGGGTTAGAGGGAAGTGGAAGGATCATTCTGGGGGACATCCAACTCCGAGGATGGGCTGTTAAGGACTGTAAACAAGTCAGGATGGCACCTGTTATATTGCCAGAGAAATGTTAGAGTCTGTAAACAAGTCTTCATGGTGCCTGGCAAAATGCCAGAGGGAGTGGTTTGTGAAGTAACAAAAGCGAGCCATTAAGTTTGGAGATTCCTTATTGGTTGACTGCTGTATCTATTTTATGCTAATTAGATAAGCTGTGTAAAATGTATAAATATCGCTCAGATCCTACAATAAACGGCTCCTATTCCTGCTGTATCAACGTACACAAGTCATTCGTCACCCCCTGGATATTTTGCTGCAGGCGGACTGCGGCAATGGGCCATTCTGAAGCACAGAGAGTCTGCCAGGTACAGCGTTTTACTGAAAAAAAAAAGATTCTGGGCCCTTGAGCGGACATCAGTCCAATGATCAAGGGTAAGGCACAGAGGTGTGCAAGTACTTTGTCCCATAATGGGAATTATTCAAACAGGGACAGTGAATACACAAACAAGACCCAGACAAAGACAAACAGTAAACGTTTAACATGAGTCCAAGATAAAGATTAGAACTGAGTAACTGGCAAAACCTGATGGGTTAGACAATAAAGACAGACAGTAAACTCAACATGAGTTTCTGACAATGAACAAAACTGAGTAGCCGGCAAAACCAGATGGGCTGTCAAACCGAATCCTGAAGCAAAATATAACTGAGTTGAGGAAACTACTATTCCTCGAATTCCCGAGTCCTCTGGAGCGTCCCCCAGGGACGTGGCCTGTGGCTCTGTTAAACATCTGTCAGCCACCTTCAGAGAGAGCTTACGCTCTTCACTGACAGCCACTTAGCCAAGCCCTGACCTGAAACCTGAAACCAGACAGAGGCACCTTACTTACCCTGAGAGTTGGGGTAAGTAAGGTGGGGTCTTTCGTCCGCCGCTGCCAGATGTCTCACGTGGGGCCTCCAGATGAAAAGATGGGGCGAATGTCGGAGGAAAAGACCACCAAGAGACTGTCTCATGCAACAGCAAAGGGTTTATTGGGGGTCCAGCATGCTGGGGTTCAGAGCTCACTTCAGAGATGCAAAGAACAAAGAGCCCCGAGAACAACTTGAGCAGAGTTTATACACATTCTTTAGAGAGGGCAGGGACTTTACATACATCATAGCCTCCTTTAGCAAATCATCATATACCACGGGAAAATCAAATAACAACTCTAAAACATGATTAGCACCTTCATTGGTGGGAACATATCGGGCAGGGGTTATTGGTCAGCCATGAGAAGGGGTATACGTTTAAAATGATTGGTTGAAGACCTGAGATGTATATGTGCTGAGCTGCACGGTTTCTGGTAAGGGGTTGTTAAGTAACTAGGTGGTCAGGGAAGATTTCAACATACATCTAATGGGCAGGTCTGGGAAATGTCTTAACTGCCACAGATTTTCAGGTTCTGAGTGCAGCTTGTAAACTTTACAAAACCTGGTTCTTTTGTTTGAATTTTAATTTCTTTTATACTTTCAGAACCTTACAAAGAAAGGTGTGAGACTTCATCCACAATGACTGCTCTTTTGGCCATTTTGGTTATGGGTGCATGCATGGGATCTTTATTTAGATCCATATGGTGGTGATATTCTAAGCCACAGCATCACTCAGAGCCTAGAGGCTGATTAAGACACACCCATTTCCAAAGCAATTACTTTTCTTAGGTCAGTTACAGAACTCAGTCTCTGAGCGGAATCACACCAGAGTTCAACCCCAGGTGGACCCAGTCATCTCTTCCAACCGCCACACAAATGACAACAATTAAAACCAAAACACTCCCCCAAGGCCCTCATCTTCTTCCATATAGACACTCATCATTCCCTCTCGCTGGATGTTTCCATGAATGGCACAGCCCAAGAGAGTGTCCAAAATAATCTCCCTTGCCCCTCATTAGCCTAACCTCAGGGTGGCCTGGACACCCTTCCTGTGAACCAGGATTGATCACATAGGTCTGACGTTAATGCTGCTCTGCTACTCCAGTTAGAAGCCTACTGAATGTCAGGTATTGTTTCCTTATGTGATTTGGAGTCATGAGGAAACCCAAGCACCTCTGCAGGGCTTGGAAGAACTCATTTGACTCAAAGGATCCCTACTATCACTTGATGGAGGTCAGGAACCTAACAGAGGAAGGTGAGAGACTTCATCCACAATGACTGATCTTTTTGTCATTTTGGTTTTGGATGCACACATTAGATCTTTCTTTAGATCCATCAGGTGCTGATAATCTAAGCCACAGCCTCACACAGAGCCAAGAGGCTGATTCAGCCACAACCATTTTCAAAGCAATAAAGCAAAGAGCCACAGGTGATGCCCATTCATTTCCATTTGAAAACTGTTTTCTTCAGGCTTCACAAAGGAGTGGCCTGAGGCAAAGAACTTCCTAACATTCAGGGCAACAAAACAATAGGTTTGCAAAAGGCCCAAAGCAGGGTTTCTCCACTGAGACTTTCCTGGTCACACTGATATCTGAGTTTTCTGAGATGCTCGCCATTCCCTTCAGCTATCCAGTACATGGCCATGTCACAGAGCTCGAAGGTGGTACATATCTTGGACACAAAACTATGAGCCTATTCTGGAAAGTGGCCAGAATTCAGAAAGAAAACAGAAACTTAGGAAAAGAGTAGGTGTTGCCCATGGATAAGGCAAGCTGCAGTCCATTTCTAAAATGGGCAGGGTTAATGCTGGGAATCTTTCTACTAGACAGGACACATTCACTGATAGATTCTAATTTCTAATGTGTACAACCATGGACACAGTGGGATACACAGACACAGAAACACTCACCTTGTCAAAGGACTTTCTAGAAAGAGTCCACTCCAAACTGAACAAACCGCCTTTCCTACCTATTCTCAGAACATGAGACAAAACCACAAACCCACTCCCACACTCAAAAAGGCACCTTCTTCCCAAGTAGGTCTGTGACTATCCAGAGTGTCCTCTGACTCATGGGCCATACTGTGTTCCCCTAAATTGGCCTGTCCTGTCTCAGATCTGGTCTCCTTGTCCAAGTCTGTGAAGTTGTCAGGAGCCTGTGCTGACCACTACCTGCTTTCTCAGGAAAGGCCCCTCTTCAGAGCTCTACTTGCATTTGGCCATCCTCAAATCACTAGGTACCAAGAAAGACAGACTCTGTCCTAGGTAAATCCAAGCAAGTGAGACCACTGGGAATGGGACTGGGACTGGTTCTGTGTGCCTGGCTTCCTGGATCCCAAGTTCAGCGAGTTCCATCACCAAAGAAGTGAGGTAGGTCAATTCCTTCAGGAAGGGAATGAGGTCACTGCCTTGGCAACCACTTTGTCCTAACAGTTGCTTCCAAGGGTCCCTTGAGATGGAGGCTGCCCCTACTTCCTGTGACACTGTCACAAGTTACAATGGTATATCAACCACAGGCACCAAGGAGAAGCTCTCCACACAGGGTTGGTTTGGTCCATATTTTTATATCATGAGGAGAGAGGCTGATTCAGACACATACCTTCATCCTGATCAGGTTGTTTGCATTGGAAGATGACTTTTGCTCTCTCAGGTCCTTCATAGCTGCCTACATCTTCTCCAGGGATCATTTCTGCATGGACCTTTGATGTTCTCAGCAGGTGGAAGATCCCCTACATTCCTGTATTGTAAGACCAACTCTGTCCCTGCTCTTCTGTAAAGTTAGATCGAGGGAAGAGTGTATGGTTAAGGTTAATAATATATTCTATTTGGGTTAGAAATCATTCTGCAGGATAAATAATGCTATTGGGAACCTGCGATATTCACAAGAATATATTCGTAAAATATAAGTATGAAACCAGAAATATAGGAATGATTTGAAGCCCAGAAGGACATTGGGCCCTTTAGTGGGATACTTAGCTTTGAATTTTGTTCTGCACAGATGTCTCAGATGAATCAATATGCAAAGGCATAGGACCTTGTACCTTGGAAGATTGAATGTCCAAGAGAACATCCAGTCAGAAAGAAAGAGTTGGTAGGATTAGGAAGATAGTCAGTAGGTTTAGAAAAAAGAGTGAGTATAGGATGTGGACAAAACGTTCATTAGCAATAGGGTTTCAGGTAGAGAGTGAACATAAATTTGAGCACATATGAAGAGTCAGTCACAATGATGAACTGGGGAAAATATGTAGGAAAGCAGATATCAATAGAGACTTCAGGAAATCAGCAAAGTATAATGTGAGTGATAGGATTAGACACTTTTAACATGTTTGAGGTTGAATATATAATCTTAGAAAGAAAGAAATGTGTAGTCACCAATAGGATTGACATTTGAGAGCATTAGGCAACCTGGACATGGTTGTTTTAAGTAATCCATGCTCACTTTCCATTTTGCTTTGGTTAAAGGTTAATAGGTATTTGTCACTTCCTGTTTTTCTGTATGCTTAACAAAACACTGTTGAAATCTGGAGAACTGTTTGCTCATTTTGTTCCCAGAATGTGCTCTCCCCAACTGACAAACTGCAGAATGTACTCCCTCACCCGGTTGGACGCAAACCGCCCACTCACCCTGACCCATCAATAAATTTCCCTCCCTGCCCTCGCCAAGGAAAGTATAAAAGCTCTGTTAAAGCTGTTCTCAGGGCTCTCTGCTCTATTCAAGTGAGCTCTGAGCCCCAACATGCTGGACCCCCAATAAACCCTTTGTTGTTGCTGAGTGAAAATGGTATACTGTTCTGTACTTAAAAGATGCTTTCATTTGCTTGCCTCTGCATAAAGATAGTCAGTTGCTGTTTGCTTTCGAGTGGGTAGACCCAGAAACCAGAAAGTCTGGTCAACTAACTTGAACTAGACTCCCACAGGGGTTCAAAAACTCCCCCACTCTCTTTGATGAAGCCCTCCACAGAGATCTCAACAACTTCAGAACTATGCACCCTGATGTCACCCTGCTTTTATATGTGGATGTCCTGCTACTGGCAGCCAACACCAAGGAAAACTGTGAGTCTGCGATCCAAGCACTATTATCCGAGCTTGCTCAACTCGGATATAGAGCTTCAGCCAAAAAGGCCCAAATTTGCCAGCAAGAAGTAATCTTCCTGGGGTATTCCATTAGGGGCGGTAAATGATGGCTCACTGAGCCCAGAAAACAAACTGTTGGGCAGATACCACCCCCATCTAACAGGAGACAAAACAGAGATTTTCTTGGACTGCTGGCTTTTGCAGGTTATTGATACCTGGGTTTGTGTTCTCAGCTGCTCCTTTATACCCGCTGTTAAATGAGAATGCCCAATTCCAATGAACCCTTGAGCACCAGCAAGCTTTTGATAACATCTAAGGACACTGACACTGAACTCCTCAACTTCACTGAGCCCAGCCTGCAATTTCAGAAAGCCCTACACTACATTAAAAATGTACATCAACTCACTCACCTTGGTTCAAAGAAACTGCAGCCATTCCTGAAGGATCAAGGACAGAGTTTTTGACTAACTCACTCACAGCGAAAGGAAATAACTGAACAGGTAACAAAAGCCTATCGGTTCTGTCAATTGGTTAAAGCTTACCCTTCCAAGCTTCCTGCAGGAAAGCACCTACGAGGAACCAGACCAGGACAATTCTGGGAAGTGGACTTTACTGAAATTTAGCCAGGAAGATATGGACATGAATATCTCCTAGTCTTTGTAGATATATTTTCAGGATGGATTGAAGCCTTTCCCCCCCCCCCAAAAAAAAAAAAAACACGGCACAAATGGTGGTCAAGAAGATCCTGAAAAATATTAAGATATTTTTCCAAGACACGGCCTTCCTAAGGTAATAGGATCTGATAATTGAACGACATTCATGGGCCAGGTAAGTCAGGGGTTAGCCAGGACCCTGGGGATCAGTTGGTAGTTACATTGTGCTTATAGACCCCAGAGCTCAGGACAGGTTAAAAAAAATAAATAGAACCATTAAAGAGACCTTAAAGAAATTAAGCTTAGAGACCAACATAAAAGATTAGACTATGCTCCTGCCTTATGCACTATTTCATGCAAGAAATACCCCCTCTGTTTCTTTGTGTAAACTCACCCCTATGAAATTCTCTATGATGCCTCTCCTGCAGTAAGGGACCTAACCCCAACTCTAAGACCTAAACATCCCTTCCACACCCCCTTGCTTGACAGACTTAAATCTCTTGAAAGAACTCAGCGATACCTGTGGAAATAGCTGGCGACTGCTTTCCAACCTGGGGATGTGGGGACTCCACATCGATATCAAGTAAGAGACATCATCTACATAAGACGACACTAGGTGTCATCCCTGGATGCTACTTATAACACCTACAGCGGTAAAAGTTGACAGAATCACTTCCTGAGTCCATGCCTCTAATCTCAAGCCTGCACCCTGTCCAGACTCTGGCTGGAAACTGGAAAAAACTGGTAACCCTTTCAAATTGTGTATTCGTCATGTGGATAAGGCTATAGACTCTCCCCTTGGCCATGAGTAGACCTAAAGCGCATCAGCACGTTCAGCAGCAATGGCTGATCACAAATCCTACTAGACAAGAAGTATGGTCTACCTCACATACAGCCCCCTTAGTGATCTTGTGGCCATCTCTCCACCCAGATATTTGTCAGCTGGCTATAGGTCTTTCTTATTAGGATATCCCAGATGAAGAGGATTCCACTAAAATTCCATTAAATCCTTTCCGTACAATAGATAATGGAAACAAACATTATGGATGTAGGGACATGCGAGCCAGATGCAGATTGGCTAGCCTAGATTAGTATGTTTGCCCCGCAGACTATTAAAGCCTCAAAGAGCCATGGCTGTGTGGGGGAAAAGCCGAAATCTTCTGTAAGTCATGAGGATTTCAGCATAGATGGGTTGCCTGATGGAACCCAAAATCCTCATTAAATTCAGTACACAGCATTGGCCATATTACCAATTAGACAACCAAAACCAAACCCCAGAGAAGTCTCTAGATCCTCAAATTCTGTGTGACCTTTTTAACTTCTGCAAGTGCTCAAAAGGGTGAAAGGAAATTCCCCTATGTGAAGGCCTTTTCCCTCTTTCTCTCACATCCTGAACTATGCTTCTCCAATAGATCCTCACCCTCAGCCTTCTGCTCAAGACTCTCTGCTGTCAGTCCCAGCTCACCAACCTGATTTCTCTCCTCCAATTACTAGATCAAACACCCAAACCTCTGCCGGTTCTCAGACCATTGGCCCCTTGCTGAGGTAGCAGGTACTGAGGTACCCCTCCACCCACTCACTTCTCTCTTCTCCTGTCAGTGCCTGCACTGGGTCTAACCAGGTCCTATTACCAGCTAACACAAAGCTCAAACCAGCTTAGGAGAGCCCTCAGACCCCTATCAAAGATGTAATGAAAATGGCCTTTAAAGTTCCTTTGTCATCACTAAAAACAGGTTACTTAGAATTTAAAGTACCTCACAGGCTTTTTGGGATACTCACTCCTGTCTTCCCCTCTGCTCTACCTGTTCTACTGCTCAAGTTTTAGTTGCTAGGAAAATCCCAATCCCCTTTCTCATTATTCTTTTACATCTCACCTGCCTCATTCTCAGATCCACGGAGCTGCTCTCACCCCCCGCCTTCCCCATCTTCCCCCTCTGTACCAGGCCCAGAGAAAAATCTTAACTGAACTTCTTCAGAAGTCTTCACCATGGCTGACATTAGGACTTTCAGCAAAAGAGTCCCTACAAAAGAGTTCAGTGTAGATAAACTCCCTTTTGTTCTGTTGCCCTATTCTACTTAGCCACTGGCTGGAAAAATCAGCACTCCTAAGCTAGATACCCCCTTAATAGTTTTTCACACAATATGTGAACAAGGCCTCTGGCCTTGAGCTGGGGCTTCAAAGAGATGGCTACATTTCAAAGATAAAAAATTACCAGCTGGGCTCCATGGTAACAGCTGCAGGGGGATAAAAGAAAATGAAGAAAAAGCTCTCTCCCTCCCAGGTGTCCTTGAAAAGTTAACTTGCCCAGAACAGAGGAAAAAACAGAAAAAAATTTCTTTTTGTGAAGTTCTGCACACTGTGAACTTCTGAGCCCCTTCCCTTTCATGCTGGGTACAAAATTCTGAAACTACATAAACGTGGGGTTAAGGGAGTTAATTGATTACAACAGAAACAATGCCCTCTGAATCCAGTGGCAACCAAATAGGACTTTTTCCCTGTCTTCGGTGCTATCTTAGGTGCCTTGCCTTGTCCACCCCTACAACAGTAAAATCTATATACTTAAATATTTTTTATGTTTTCATGAAATGGTCAACAGATGTGATTAATTGTGTAATGGTGCAGATGTTTCCCAGAGTGCTCTATAATGATGCAGGTTCATTAGAAGTTCAAACAGGGGGGCATACAACCCGGTTCCGCTGCGAACATATTTCTCTCACTTTAGCCTTCCTATTAGGAATAGAAGTTGCTGCAGGGGTGGTCACAGGAACCACTGCCCTGCTCCATGGGACACAACAAATGACCCAATTAGAAGCAGCAATAGACCAAAACTTAAAGATATTAGAAACCTCCATCACAGCTTTACAGGAATTTTTATCCTCTCTCTCTGAAGTAGTTTTACAGAACAGTCAAGGGTTGGACCTCCTCTTCATGAGAGATGGGGGCCTTTTGCTGCATTGAGGGAAGAATGTTGTTTTTATGGCAAACATACTGTAGTTGTAAAAAAATATATGAGTAAATTAAAAAGACACCTTGAAGAGGGTCAATGAGAGAGAGAGGCACAAAAAGGGTGGTTTGAGTCTGGTTCATACAGTACCCCTGGTTAACTTCGCTTCTATCAACCCTGGTCGGTCCAATAATAATCCTCATATTATTGCTAACTATGAAACCCTGTGTGCTCAAACGTGTAATTTGTTTTCTCCAAGCTCAAATTGGAGAATTTAAACTTTTGGTAATTCCCCACTTGCAGACATAGAATGTGACACCCACCAATGATCACTTTTATGATTAACAGTAGCCAGAAGAAGTGGGAAAAGAAAGGTTAATAAAATAGGTACTTGTAATTTCCTGTTTTTTCTGTATGCTTAACAAAACACTGTTGAAATATTGAGAACTGTTTGCTAATCTTGTTTCCAGAATGTGCTGTCCCCTAACTGCCAAATTGCAGAATGTATTCCCTCACCCGGTTACACGCAAACCGCCCACTCGCCCTGACCCATCAATAAACTTCCATCCCTGCCCTCTCCAAGGAAATTATATAAGCTCTGCTTAAGCTGTTCTCAGGGCTCTCTGCTCTGTTCATGTGAGCTCTGAACCCCAGCATGCTGGACCCCCAATAAACCCTTTGCTGTTGCATGAGACAGTCTCTTTGTGGTCTCTTCCTCCCATGCTCGCACAAACATTACTTGGATGATTGAATGTAGAAGAGAAAATTCAGTCGAAAAGGGATAGTCAGTAGGATTTAGAAGATAGTCGGTAGGTTTCGGAAGAAGAGTGAGTATAGGATTTGGAACAAAAGTTCTTTAGCAAGAGGGGTTCGGTTAGAGAGTGAATGTAAATGTCAGCACATGTGAACAGTCAGAATAATGAACTGGGAAAAATATGAAGGAAAGCAGATATCAATATATCAGGCAAACTATAAAGTGAGTGATACGATTAGACATTTTCAAGAGGGTTGACTTAGAATATATAATCTTAGGAAGAAACAAATATGTAATCACCAATAGGATTGACATTTGAAAGCATTAGGCAACCTTGACATGGATGTTTTTTGTAATCCCTGCTCACTTTCCATTTAGGCTTTGGTACAATCATAAGTGTGACATTTGCGTTTTTTGTCCAGAATATTACACTGATAAAATGTATATGTAGATCTGGTGACATGAGTATTTCTTCCACCATTTCTGGGAGCAATATTTTGAAGACATATAAATGGGTATTGGGGGTACAAAGAGGTGTACACTGTGTCTATGAATATAGAGATAATGCATGAATGGACCATACAGTGAATAAATAATATAAGTGTTTCCACATTAAATAATGGATTGAATTGATATCTGAAAATATATAAAAAATCTTATATTGATATACAATCATTCATTCCAACCAGTTATACATATAATATTAATATTAGGGTTATGGTTGATCATGAAGATATGTTAGTTTTGCTACAAAAGTGATTATGGAAATCGAAAATAATGTGTTTGGAAAGAGTCAGTCACAATGCTGGCCATATGTGAACAAGGCCTCTGGCCTTGAGCTGGGGGTTCACAGAAATGTCTATATTTCTAAGATAAAGAAGTTACAAACTGGGCTCCATGGTAACAGCTGGCAAGGAAAAAAAGGGAAGAAAAAAGCTCTGCCCCTCCCAGGGGTCCTTAAAATGTTAACTTGCCCAGAATAGAGAAAAAAACCCTGCTTTTTGTGAACTTCTGCAGACTGTGGAATTCTGAGCCCCTCCCTTACATGTTGGGTACAAAATTGTGAAACAACCTAAACTTGGGGTTCAGGGGATTAATTGATTACAACAGAAGCAATGCCCTCTAAACCGATAAATGGTGAAAAAGCTCATTTCAATGAAAGCTCTGGACAACAGTCCAAATAGGACTGTTTCCCTATCTTCGGTGCTATCTTAGGTGCCTTGCCTTGCCTTGTCCGTCCCTTTTCTCATGAAAAGACCAGTCAAGAAATATGGAGGAATACATGTGTTCTGAAGCAGGAAGTGATTGATAGTGAAAGAAATGCCTATAAATTTCCTAACTTGTGGATGAAATATATATCCTATGATGTGCATAAATTAAAGAAATAGTAATCTACCAGTGTTGAATAAAAATGAACGTCAAAATACACATCATGTCTGATTGGAATCTACTTGCATTGATGTTAATCTGGGTCAGTTACTGTAGAAATATTAGGATTTGTATGCACCATTCACTGAATTATTTTCAGTACTAGGAAACAAATATGTATTTCAGGTGAATGAATATTTCTAAGAATAACCTTGTGAAAAGTTGATTATAAATCCACATACATGAATATGAATGAATTTGGTGAGTGTAAAATAAGACACACATTTCATATTTTGAAAAATCTGGAGAGTGTATATATAAATATATGTATATATATATATATATATATATATATATATATATATATATATATATAGATAGATAGATATAGATAGATATAGATATATAGATAGATAGATAGATAGATATAGATATATATAGATAGATATATAGATCTAGATATATAGATATATAGATACACACACACAGAGATACATTAAAAATAGCAATATATATGCCAATCAAAATTTATATTGAAATATATATCATCGACAGATCCAAAAATATTTATTTTACTGAACATGGATTTATGAATAATATTGTTCAAGTAGAAAGCTCACACATAATTTGAATTTTCAGTTTCAACATCGTTTAGGAAGAGTGATCCCTTACAATTTGTATCTGCCAAGTTAGCCACCTCACAAGAATGTGCGTGTGGTCCCAGGTAGGATTCTATGTGTGCATATAAAAATACAGGTGGTGAATAGGCTACAGAGAAAGGGAGACAGGAATTCACAGAATGGTTTACTTTCAAAAAACATGTAGAACGATTTCAACAAAAAATTGACTAGATTTATAACTCCTACCATATTTAAGGCAAAAGGCAAGTCCAACTATACACTATGCCTCCTGTAATGCTTGTATTTTTATTCTGTTTGGGTTATTTTTCTCCATCTTATTAGTATTAGTAGTCAGAGTGTAGTAGGTTACGGGTTAGTGTCAGGGATTCAATATTTGGAATGGAAAATTAGAAAATGAATCCAATGTGTATGTAAATATGTGCTACAAAAAAATGTTCCCACTCTCATCCAGAATAATGCCTTGACAGTACTTTCACCCCAACTAAAACACCATTAGAGGAGAAGAGTTAGAAAGTCAGTGAATACATATCTGGAATGGAATATGCTCAAGGTTTTGAAACCTTGGAGGTGGTAGAGGAGTTTCCAAATGTAAAGGACATGGTAAACACTCCACAAACATGGAGCTCTGCTGGCCTAAAGACTTCTTGAGAAACTGCCTGTGTGGTTGGGCACTTGAAATATATGTAGTTGTCAGGAGCTTTAGCTTCCCTTGTAGTGAGACGATCAAAGCTGGGTGTGCATCTATGTGACCTGGAGGACATGGTTTCTTATTTTCCAATGAAAATGAGGAAGCAGTGCTGAATTCCCTTTTAGTAGGTAACCTGTGGACACTGGGGGCTAAGTTTCTCCCCGTGTGGACTGTGAAGCCATTTGGTCATCCTGCAATTTTTGTGGTGTCTCTTGCTGCTGCACTGGGAGTTTGGTATTTGCTTCACAAAATACAAGGAGTTCAACTGTGTCACAGTGCTGGAGGGATTTCTGTCTGAGTGGTGGGTCAGGGTCTGCAGGAGAATGCACCAACCAGGCTTCTATCCCACATAGTTTGCTCTCTTGACCATAGCAACCTGTTTCTGAACATTGCCCTGAAATCTCTCCATATAACAAGATGCCTTTACAAAGAAGGGTCTTCTGTCTGCACCATGTCAGTCACAAGCCATTTGGAAGCCAAAAAGAGATCCATATTGCCCCACCACATGTTTTATCACACACCTGCCCAGCACTGTTCTAGCCCCACTACTCAGCCGGCTCCAACTTACTGGCATCTCTGTTCTACACCATTTTCATGAAACCCAGTCAATCAAGGCACTGTCTGGCATACTCAAGATCAACACCAGGACATCCAAAGGTTCTCCAGTGCTACCTGGTCATGGGAATTTGAAAAAAATTATGGTATCCATCTAGCCATTTTTCAAGGATGATGTTGGAGGCACTGTGGCTTTCAATATATTAAGGAACCGTTAAATGGTGAGGAAGCTCATTTCAATGAAAGCTCTGGAGAACTCTCACAGGCAAGGCTTCCCAAAGAATGGCCAAAAGGTCACATGAAGCCAGGCCTATTGAGGTCTACAATGTGAGGTCCGTGTGATATTTGACTCTCTACTATGGCTGCCAAGTTTTTCAGAATAAATTCATTTGGTATCCTGGCTGAGATTCCCAGTGATATGTGGAAAGCCAACCTGGGCCTAGATCTCAGTTTCCAAGGGTGACTCTTATGCGTGGCCTCCTAAAATCCCAACACAATTCATGGCAATACTTCTCTGATGTCGGTTCAAGAACTCAGTCTCTAAGAGGAATCACACCAGAGTTCAAGGCCAGGTGGACCTTGTCATTTCTTCCAACCACCACACAAATGACCACAATTAAATCCAAAACACTCCACACGGCCCTAATCTTCTTCCATATAGACACTCATCATAACCTTTGGCTGGAGTTTTCCACTAGGGGTGCAACCAAAGACAGTGTCCAAAAAATGCTCCCTTGCCTCTCATTTGTCTAAAGTCACTGTGGCCTCGACATCATTCCTGTGAACCAGGAGTGATCAAATAGGCCTGCCATTAATACTTTTCCACTTCTCCAACTTGAGGTCTCTGACTGTGGGGTTTAGATTCTTTATGTGAACTGGACTCATGAGAAAACCCAAGCACCTATGGGCTACCCTCTGCAGGGCCTTGAAGAATTCATTTGATCAAAGGATCCCTATTCTCACTTGATGGAGGTCAGGAACCTTACAGAGGAAGGCGAGAGGCTTCATCAACAATGACTGCAATTTTTGCCATTTTGATTTTGGATGCACACATGGTATCTTTCTTTACATCCATCAGGAGTTGAGAATATAAGCCATAGCCTCACAGAGGGCTAAGAGGCTGATTCAAACACATATCTTTACAAAGCAATTAAGCAAAGAGCCACAGGGGATGCCCATTCATTTCCATTTGAAAACTGTTTCTTCAGGCTTCACAAACGTGTGGCCTGAGGCAAAGACCTTCCTGACATTCAGGGCAAAAGAACAATAGGTAAACAAAAGGCCCAAAGCAGGGTTTCTCCACTGAGACTTTCCTGGTCACACTGTATGGAAACAGAAATCTAAGTAAGATTTGAAGCCCAGAAAAGTATGAGGCCCTTGATTGGGAGACTTAGCTCTGAATTATGTCCTGCACAGATGTCTCAGATAAATTAATATACATTGGCATTGGATCTTGTACCTTGGGTGATTGAATGTCGAAGAGAACACCAATTCAAAAAAGGATAGTCAGTAGGATTTGGGAGATAGTAGGTATATTCAGAATGAAGAGTGAGTATAGGATTTGGACCAAAAGTTATTTAGAAATTGGGTTTCAGGTAGAGAGTGAATGTAAATGTCAGCACATATGAACAGTCAGTCAAAATCATGAACCTGGGAAATTATGTAGGAAAGCATATATCAGTAGAGACTTTTGGATATCAGGCAAAGTAAAAGTGAGTGATAGGATTAGACATTTTCAACAGGGTTGAGTTTGAATATATAATCTTAGGAAGAAACACATATGTAGTCACCAATTGGATTGACATTTGAGAGCATTAGGCAACCTGGACATGGATGTTTTAGAAATACATGCTCACTATAAATTTAGGCTTTGGAACAATCAGAAATATGACCTTTGCATTTTGTGTCCAGAATACTACTGTGATAAAATGTATATGTAGATCAGGTGACATGAATAATTTTTCCACCATTTCTGGGAGCAATATTTTTAAGGTGTATAAATGAGTATGGGGGTACAAATAGGTGTACCCTGTGTCTATGAATATATAGAGATAATGCAAGAATAGACCATACTATGAATAAATAATATAACTGGTTCCACTTTAAATAAAAGATTGAATTGATATCGGAAAATATACAGGAATTCTTATATTGATATGCAATCATTCATTCCAACCAGTTATACTTCTAATGGTAATATTAGGGTTATGTTTTATTATGAAGAGTGTGTGAGTTTTGCTTCAAAAGTGATTATGGAAAACGAAAATAATGTGTTTAGAAAGAAGTCTTATGAAAAGACCAGTCAAGAAACAAGGAGGAATACATGTTTTCTGAAGCAAGAAGTTATTGAAATTGAAACAAATGACTTTAAATTTGCTAACTTGTGGATGAAATATATATCTTATGATGGGCATCAACTGAAGAAATAGTAATGTACCAGTGTTGACTAAAAATAAACATCACAATACACATCATGTCTCATAGGAATCTACTTGCATTGATGTTAAACTGTGTCAGTTAGTGTAGAAATATTAGGATTCGTATGCACCATTCACTGAAGTTGGTTTTCAGTTCTAAGAAACAAATATGTATTTCAGGTAGATGAATTTTTCTGAGAATAAACTTTTGAAAATTGGTTTATAAATCCACATACAGTGGATATGAATGAACTTAGGGAGTGTACAATAAGACACATATATTTCATATTCTGAAAATAAAAAGTAGCAATATATATGCCAATCAAAACTCATCATGAAATATATATCATCCAATGATCCAAAAATATTCATTTTACTGATCATAGATTTATTTATCATGTTGTTTATCTACGAAGCTCACCCATAGGTTGAATTTTCAGTTCTAACTGGGTTTAGGAGGAGTGATCTGTTATCCCAATTTGTATCTGCCCAGTCAGCCACCTCCCAAGAATGTACATGTGATAACAGGTATGATTCTATATGTGCATATGAAAATACATGTGCTGAATTGGCTACAGAGAAAGGGAGAGAGGAATTCACCTATTTGTTAACTTTAAAATCACATGGAGAACTATTTCAACAAAAAATTGAGTAGATTTAATACTACTACCCTATATAATGTAAACGGCAAGTCCAAGTATACACCATGCCTCCTCTGAACTGCTTTTATTTCTATTCTGTTTGGGTTATTTTTCTCCATCATATTTGAATTAGTTGTCAGAGTCTAGTAGGTTATGGGTTAATGTCAGGGTTCAGTATTATGAATGGAAAATAGGAAAATAAATTCAATGTATATGTAAATATGTACTACATAAAAATCTTCCCACTCTCATCCAGAACAATGACTTGACTTTACCTTCGCCCCAAGTAAAACACAATTAGAGTTGAAGAGTTAGAAAATCTGTGAATACATATCTGGAATGGAATATGCTTAAGAGTTTACAACCATGAAGGTGGTAGAGGAGTTTCCAAAAGTAAGGGACAGGGTAAATACTCCACAAACATGGAGCTCTGCTGGACTAAAGACTTTTTGAGAAACTGCCTCTGAGTTTGGGCACTTGAAATATTTGTTGTTTTCAGGAGCTTTAGCTTCCTTTGTAGAGAGACCATCAAAGCTGGGCATGTATCTAAGTGACCTGGAGGACATGGTTTCTTATTTTCTAATGAACATATGGGAGCAGTGCTGAATTCTCTCTTTGTAGGTAAACTGTGGCCACTGGGGGCTAAGTCTGTCTCCGTGTGGACTGTGAAGTCTTTTGGTCATCCTCCACTTGTCGTGGTGTTTCTTGCTGCTGCAATGTGAGTTTGGTATTTGCTTCACAAAATACAAGGAGTTCAACTGGAACACAGTGCTGGAGGGAGTTCGGTCATGTGTGGTTTTTCAGGGTCTGCAAGAGAATGCACAGAACAGGCTTCTATCCCACATAGTTTTCCCCATTGACCATAGCAACCCGATTCTGAACAATGCCCTGAAACCTCTCAATATAAAAAGATGCCTTTACATAAAAGGGTCTGCTGGCTGCACCATGTCAGTCACAATCCATTTGTAGGGTAATGGCAGATCCCCATGAACCCACCATGCATGGTTAATCACACACCTCCCCACCACTGCTCTAACCCCACTACTTAGCGTGCTCCAACTTCCTGGCATCTCAGTTCTACACCATCAAGGCACTGTCTAGTACACTCTTGATCAGGAACAGGACATTAAAAGGTGCTCCAGTGCCACCTTGCCATGGGAAATTTAAAAATTTCGTGGTATTTATCTATCCATTTTTCAAGGATAAAATTGGAAGCACTGTGGTTTTCAATTCATTCAGGAACCATTAAATGTTTAGGAAGCTCATTTCAATGAAAGCTCTGGAAAACTCTCCCAAGCATGGCTTCTCAAAAAGTGGCCAAAAGGTCAAATGAAGCCAGGCCTATTTAGGTCTACAATGTGAGGTCTATGTACGTTTTGACTCTCAACTATGGCTGGCAAGTCTTTCAGAATAAAATCATGGGATATCCTGTCTGAGATTCCCAGTTTTTTGTGGAAAGCCACCCTGGGCATAGATCTCATGTTCCAAGGGCGAATGTCATGTGTGGTCTCCTAAAACCACAACACAATTCATGGCAATATTTCTCTGAGGTCAGTTCCAGATCTCAGTCTATAAGTGGAATCACAGCAGAGTTCAAGCCCAGGTGGACCCAGTCATCTCTTCCAACCGCCACACAAATGACCACAATTAAAACCAAAACACTCCCACATGGCCCTCATCTTCTTCCATATAGACACTACTCATTACCTCTGGCTGGAGTTTTCCATGAGGGGCGAAGCCCAAGACATTGCCCGTCTTTTCCCTAAAATCAGGGTGGCCTGAACACCCCTCCTGTGAACCAGGAGGGATCAAATATGCCTTCCATTAATACTGCTCTGCTTCTCCAATTTGAGGCCTACTGACTGTCGGGAATAGATTCTTTATGTGATTTGGAGACATGACAAAACACAAGCATGTATGGGCTAGCCTCTGCAGTGCTTTGAAGAACTCATTTGTTTCAAAGGATCACTATTCTCACTTGATGGAGGTCAGGAACCTAACAGAGGAAGGCGAGAGACTTCATCAACAATGACTGATCTTTTTCCATTTTGGTTTTGGATGCACACATGGGATCTTTCTTTTGATCCAACAGGTGCTGAGATCTAAGCCACAGCCTCACACAGGGCCAAGAGGATGATTCAGACATATCCGTTTCCAAAGCAATTCACAAAGAGCCACAGGTGATGCCCATTCATTTCCATTTGAAAACTGTTTTCTTCAGGCTTCACAAAGGAGTGGCCTGAGGCCAAGACCTTCCTCACATTCAGTGGAAGAGAAGAATTGGTTAGCAAAAGGCCCAAAGCAGGGTTACTCCACTGAGGCTTTCCACGTCACTCTGGTATCTGAGTTTTCTGAGATGCTCGCCATTCCTTTAGCTATTCAGTACATGGCTATGTCACAGAGCTTGGAGGTGGTACATTTTTTGGACACAAAACCATGAGCCAATTCCGGAGAGTAGACAGAATCAGGAAGAAAACAGGACCTTAGGAAAATAGTAGGTGTTGCCCATCCATAAGGGAAGCGACAGTCCATTCATCAATCGGGCAGGATGAATGCTGGGAAGCTTTCTACTAAAGAGGACACATCCATTGATGCATTCTATTTTCTAATATCTACAACCATGAACACAGTGGGATACACAGACATAGAAACACTCACCTTGTCAAAAGAATTACTAGAAACAGTCCACTCCAAACCAAATAAACCTCCCTTCCTACCTATTCTTAGAACATGAGACAAAACCACAAACTCACACCCACACCCACAAAGGCACCTCCTTTCCCCAAGTAGGTCTGTGACTATCCAGAGTGTCCTCTGACTGGTGGGCCATACTACGTTTCCCTGAAATGGCCTGTCCTGTCTCAAATCTGATCTCATTGGACAACTCTGTGAAGTTGTCAGGAGCCAGCGGTGAGCCACTACCTGCTTTCTCAGGAAAGGCCCCTCTGCAGAGCTCTCCTGAAATTTGGCCATCCTCATATCAGTAGGTACCAAGAAAGATTGACTTTGTTCTTGGTAAATCCAAACATGTGAGCCCACTGGGAATGGTACTGGGACTGGCTCTGGGTGCATGGCTTCCTGGATCCCAATTTCAGAGAGTTCTATCACCAAGGAAGTGAAGAAGGTCACTTCCTTTATGAACTGAATGAGGTCACTGCTTTGGCAACCAATTTGTCCTAACATTTGCTTCCAAGGTTCTCCTGAGAACTAGGCTGCCCCTACTTCCTGTGACACTTTCACAACTGTGAATTGTATATCAACCATAGGCACCCGGAACAGCTCTCCACACAGGCCTGGTTTGGTCCATCTTGTCAACATTAAGAAGAGTGAGGCTGATTCTGACACATCCCTTCATCCTGACCAGGTTGTTTGCCATGAAAGATGAGTTCTGCTCTCTCAGGTCCTTCATAGCTGCCTACATCTTCTCCAGGGATCATTTCTGCATGGAACTTTGAGTTTCTCAGTAGCTGGAAGATCCCCTACATTTATATATTGGAAGACCAATTCTGTCCCTCCTCTTCTGTAAAGTTAGATTGAGGGACCATTGTATGGTTAAGGTTAATAACAGGTTCCATTTGGTTTAGAAATCATTCTGCGGGATGAATAATGGTATTGTGATTTTGCAATATTTACAAGAATATATAGGTGAAATATAAGTATGAACACAGAAATCTAGATAATTTTTAAAGCCCAGAAG
This sequence comes from Callospermophilus lateralis, assembly GCF_048772815.1. Lineage (NCBI taxonomy): Eukaryota > Metazoa > Chordata > Mammalia > Rodentia > Sciuridae > Callospermophilus > Callospermophilus lateralis. The sequence continues at coordinate 534,776 of NW_027516996.1, read as the reverse complement.
GGCATTGTGCCCATGATTTGGATTCTTAACTTTAAATTATGTTCTGCACAGGTGTCTCAGATAAATCGATATACAATGTCATAGGACCTTGTCCCTCGGATGATTGAATGTCAAAGACAACATCCAGTAAAAAAGGGATAGTTGGTGGATTAAGATGATAGTCGGTAGGTTTATAATGAAGAGTGTGTATAGGATTTGGACCAAAAGATCTTTAGCAATACGGATTTGGGTAGAGAGTGAAAGTAAATGTCAACACATTTGAAGAGTTGGTCACAATGATTAACTGGGGAAAAAATATAGAAAAAAAGATATCAATGAAGACATTCGGAAATCAGGCAATGTATAAAGTGAGTGATAGGATTAGACATTTTCAACAGGGTTGAGGTGGAATATGTAATTTCAGGAATAAACAAATATATATTCACCAATAGGATTGACATTTGAGAGCATTAGGCAACCTGGACATGGATGTTTTTACTAATCCATGCTCACTTTCCATTTAGGATTTGGTACAATCATAAGTGTGACCTTGCTTTTTGTTTCCACAATATTACTGTGATAAAATTTATATATAGATCACGTGACATGAGTATTTCTTCCACCATTTTGAGGAGCAATATTTTGAACATAATAAATTAGTATTGGGGGTACAAATAGGTGTAGTCTGTGTTATATGAATATAGAGAAAATGCATGAATAGACCATACTCTGAATAAATAATATAACTGGTTCCAAATTTAAAAAATGGATTGAATTGATATCTGAAAATATATAGGAAATGTTATATTGATATTCATACATTCATTCCAACCTGTTATACATCTAATGGTAATATTAGTGTTATGGTTTATCATGAAGTGTGTGTGACTTTTGCCTCAATAGTGGTTATGGAAATCCAAAATTATGTGTTTAGAAAGAAGTCTCATGAAAAGACTAGTCAAGAAACATGGAGGAATACATGTGTTCTGAAGCAGGATGTGATGGAAAGTGAAAAAAAATTCACATAAATTTGCTAACTTGTGGATTAAATATATACCCTATGATGTGCATAAACTGAAGAAATAGTAATTTACCAGTGTTGAAAAAAATGAACGTCAAAATACATATCATGTCCCATAGGAATCTACTTGCATTGATGTTAAACATGGTCAGTAACTGTAGAAATATTAGGATTTGTATGCACAATTCACTGTAGTTAGTTTTCAGTACTAGAAAACAAATATGTATTTCAGGTGGATCAATATTTCTGAAAATAATCTTGTGAAAAGTTGATAATAAATCCACATACATGAACATGAATGAATTGAGGGAGTGTATAATAAGACACATATATTTTATATTTTGAAAAATCTGGACAGTAAATATATATATATATATATATATATATATATATATATATATATATATATATATATATATTTATACCTACACACACACACACACACACACACACAGACATTTAAAAGTAGCAATATATGCCAATCGAAATACATCATGAAATATATATCATCCACAAATCCAAAAATCTTCATTTTACTGAACATAGATTTATGTATAATGTTGTTCAACTAGGAAGCTCACCCATAGTTTGAATTTTAATTTCCAACAGCGTTTAGGAGGAGTGATCTCTTCTCACAATTTGTATCTGCCATGTCAGCAACCTCATAAGTATTTACTTGTGATACCAGGTAGGATTGTATATGTGCATATAAAAATACATGGGCTGAATAGGGTACAGAGAAATGGAGACAGGAATTCACATATTTGTTAACTTTAAATACACATGAATAGAAGGAGGGACAGAGCCACCAACCGCACCTGTAAGGTAGGCGGACTATCCACCCACCGGTAGAACAGGCCTAGCGGCCCGCCAATCGTAAAAGACACATCGCACTGGTTGGGGAAAGGGCAGAGCCACCGCCCGGCTGCAAGGTACGCGGACCTGCGACCCACAGGCAGAACAGGCCCAGAAAACCGCGGTGGGGCAGAGGCGCCCCTTGCGACGTCAAGGTTGGTGAACAGCAACCCATCGGCAGAACAGGACCAGCGGCCTTCAGAGGGGCAGAGACGCCCCCCGCACCTGCGAAGTAGGTGGACCTGCGAACATGGACAGACCAGGCCCAGGGGCCCGACAGGGTGGTAGACACATCACCAGGTTGGGGGAGGGTCCGAGCTGCCGCCTGTGCCTGCAAGGCAGGTGGACTTCTGACCCACCAGCACAAGAGGCCCTGTGACTTGCCAGCGTGTTAGACACATCACCCCGGTTTGGGAAGGAGTAGAGCCGCCACCCGCGGCTGCAAGGTAGACCGACCTTCAACCCACAGACAGAAGAGGCCCAGCGTCATGAGGAGGGTCAGAGCCGACAACCGCACCTGCAGGGTAGGTGGACCTGTGACCCACTGGCAGAACAGGCCCAGCGCCAGCAGAGGGGTAGAGCTGCTGCCCGCTCCTCCAAGGTAGGAAGACCTGCTACCGACCGGCAGAACAGGCCAAGCAGCCTGCTGGTGAGGTAGGCACATTGCCCGATTTGGAGGAGGGGCAGAGCCACGGCCTGCGCCTGTGAGGGAGACTTTGCAACTATAAAAGAGCAGTATAAATATTTAGGGGTAAAATTCAATAACACAACAATTTGAACAAACAGAAAGATACGCGAACAGTATGAAAAGACAAGGAAAGAAAGGACAACAAGCAATGAAGGTCAACTCAACATTAGAAGAGGTAATACCTGCAGCAGATGGAATGTCAAATAAAGAATTCAAAACATACATGCTTCAGATGATCTGGAGTCTCAAGGAAGTCATTAGAACGCAAAATCAGACAATGAAAGATCACTTTGACAATGAATTACATAAGCAAATCCAAGAAGCAAAAGATCAACTATACAGGGCGATAGAGGTTATAAAAAACAAACAAACAGAAATCATAGAAATGCAGGAAGCAATAAACCAACTTAAAAACTCAATTGAGAATACTACCAGCAGAGGAGATCACTTAGAAGATGGAACATCAGACAATGTATTTCAACTTGAAAAGAACCGAGACAGCTAGCAAGACTGTTAAGAAACCATGAGCAGAACATCCAAGAAATATGGGATAACATAAAGACACCAAACTTAAGAATCATTGGGATACAGGAAGGTATAGAGGTCCAAACCAAAGGAATGAGAAATCAATTCAATGAAATAATATGGGAAAACTTCCCAGACTTGAAGAATGAGACAGAATCCCAAATCCTAGAAGCCTACAGGATCCCGAATGTGCAAAATCATAAGAGATCCACATTTAGACATATTATAATGAAGATGCCAAACATACAGAATAAGGAGAGGATTTTAACAGCTACAAGAGAAAGGAAGCAGATTACATTTAGCGGTAAACCAATCATTATAACAGCTGATCTTTCAACACAGACTCTGAAAGCTAGAAGATCCTGGAATAACATTTTTCCAAAGCTGAAAGAAAATGGGTTTCAACCAATAATTGTGCATCCAGCGAAATTAAGCTTCAGGATGGAAGATGAAATTAAAACCTTCCATGATAAACAAAATTTAAAAGAATTTGCAGCTAGAAAACCATCTCCTCAAAACATCCTCGGCAAAAGATGATCAGAAGAGGAAATGGAAAATAACAATGAAAACCAACAGTGGGAGGTAGTACAGTAAAGGGGGGAAAATAATCAAAGAAAAACAAACCATGCTTAGTAACATAAATAAACAAATATGGCTGGAAGAACAACCCATATCTCAATAATAACCATAAAAGTTAATGGCTTAAACTCACAAATTAAGAGACACAGGATAGTAGAATGAATCACAAAACAAGACCCAACAATATGCTGCCTACAGGAGACGCAATTGATTGGAAAAGACGTACATAGACTGAAGGTGAACAGTTGAGAAAAATCATATCACTCATATGGACTTCAGCAACAAGCAGGAGTGTCCATACTCATATAAAATAAAATAGATTTCAAGCCAAAGTTTATCAAAAGGGATAAAGAGGGACACTACATACTGCTCAAGGGAACCATACACCAACAAGACATAACAATCATAAATGTATATGCCCCAAACAATGGTGCAGCTATGTTCACTAAACAAACTCTTCTCAAGTTCAAGAGTCTAATAGACCACCATACAGTAATCATGGGAGACTTCAACACACCTCTCTCACTACTGGACAGATCTTCCAAACAAAAGTTGAATAAGGAAACAATAGAAATCAATAACACAATTAATAAATTGGACTTAATTGACATATATAGAATATACCACCAAACAACAAGCAGTTACACTTTTTTCTCAGTAACACATAGATACCTCTCAAAAATACATCATATATTATGTCACAGGGCAACTCTTAGAAAATATAAAGGAGTACAGATAATACCAGGCATCTTACCTGATCATAATGGAATGAAACTGAAAATCAATGGTAAAAGAAGGAAGGAAAAATCATCCATCACTTGGAGAATGAACAATAGACTACTGAATGATCAATGGGTTATCGAAGACATCTAGGAGGAAAATAAAAAATATCTTAGAGATAAATGAAAAGACAGACTGAACATATCAGAATCTATGGGACACATTGAAAGCAGTTGTAAGAGGAAAATTCATTGCCTGGAGTACTTTCCTAAAAAAGGAAAAAGACAACAAATAAAAGATCTCATGGTTCATCTCAAAATTCTAGAAAAACATGAGAAAACAACAGCAAAAGAAGTAGAAGGCAAGAAATTGTTAAAATCAGAGCTGAAATTAATAAAATTGAAACAAAAGAAACAATTGAAAAATTGACAAAACTAAAAGTTGATTCTTTGAAAAAATAAATAAAATCGACAGACCCTTAGCCATGTTAAGGAAGAGAAGAAGAGAGAGAACTCAAATTACTAGCATACGGGATGAAAATGGCAATATCATAACAGACACTTCAGAAATACAGAAGATAATCAGAAATTATTTTGAATCCTTATACTCCAATAAATTAGAAGATAGTGAAGGCATCAATAAATTTCTTAAGTCATATGATCTGCCCAGATTGAGTCAGGGGGATATAGATAACCTAAACAGACCAATATCAATTGAGGAAACAGAAGAAATCATCCAAAGACTACCAAATAAGAAAAGCCTAGGATTGGATATATATACAGCAGAGTTTTACAAAACCTTTAAAGCGGAACTAATACCAATAGTTTTCAAGATATTTCAGGAAATAGAAAAAGAGGGACAACTTCCAATTTTATTCTAGGAGGCCAATATTACCCTGATTCCTAAACCAGACAAAGACACTTCAAAGAAACAAAACTACAGACCAATATCTCTAATGAACCTAGATGCAAAAATTCTCAATAAAATTCTGGCAAATCAGACACAAAAACATATTAAAAAAATGTGCAACATGATCAAGTAGGATTCATCCCTGGGATGCAAAGCTGGTTCAATATATGGAAATCAATAATTGTTATTCACCACTTCAATAGACTTAAAAATAAGAACCATATAATCATCCCGATATATGCAGAAAAAAAACATTCGACAAAGTACAGCAACCCATTCTGTTCAAAACTCTAGAAAAACTAGGGATAATAGGAACATACCTCAATATTGTAAAAGCAATCTATGCTAAGCCTCAGGCCAGCATCATTCTAAATTGATAAAAACTGAAGGCATTCTCTCTAAAATCTGGAACAAGATAGGGATGCCCTCTCTCAACACTTCTGTTCAACATAGTTTTCGAAATACTGGCAAGAGCAATTAGAAAAATGAAAGAAATTAAAGGCGTAAAAAAAAGGAAAAGAAGAACTTAGATTATCACTATTTGTAGCTGACATGATTATGTACCTAGCAGACCCAAAAGGGTCTACAAAAACCTATTAGAGCTAATAAATGAATTCAGCAAAGTGGCAGGATATAAAATCAACAAGCATAAATCAAAGTAATTCCTGTATATCAGTGACAAATCCTCTGAAATGGAAATGAGGAAACCACTCCACTCAGAATATCCTCAAAAAAATAAAATACTTGGGAATCAACCTAACAAAAGAGGTGAAAGACTTACACAATGAAAACTACAGAACCCTAAAGAGAGAAATAGAAGAAGATCTTAGAAGATGAAAAAATGTACCCTGTTCATGGATACGCAGAACTAACATCATCAAAATGGCGATATTCCCAAAAGTTCTCTGTAGGTTTAATGCAATGCCAATCAAAATCACAACGGCATTTCTTGTAGAAATAGATAAAACAATAATGAAATTCATATGGAAAAATAAAAGACTTAGAATAGCAAAAACAATGCTAAGCAGGAAGTGTGAATCAGGCGGTAGAGCGATACCAGACCTCAAACTATACTACAGAGCAATACTAACAAAAAGAGCATAGTACTGGTACCAAAATAGGTGGTTGGACTAATGGTACATAATAGGGGACACAGAAACAAATCCACAAAACCACAACTATCTTATATTTGATAAAGGGGCTAAAAGCATGCAATGGAGGAAGGATAGCATCTTCAAAAACTAGTGCTGGGAAAACTGGAGTTCCATATGTAACAAAATGAAACTGAATCCCTTTCTCTCGCCATACACAAAAGTTAAGTCAAAATTAATCAAACAGCTTGATATCAAATCAGAGACACGGCTTCTGATAGAAGAAAACCTTGGCTACGATGTACATACTGTGGGGTCGGGCTCCAAATTCCTCAATAGGACACCCATAGCACAAGAGTTAATAACTAGAATGAACAAATGGGACTTACTCAAACTAAATAGATTTTTCTCAGTAACAAAAACAATAAGAGAGGTAATTAGAGAGCCTACATCCTGGGAACAAATCTTACTCCTCACACTTCAGAGAGAGCCCTAATTTCCAAAGTATACAAGGAACCCAAAAAATTAAACAATAAGAAAACGAATAATGCAATCAACAAATGGGCCAAGGACCTGAACAGACACTTCTCAGAGGAGGACATACAATCAATCAACAAGTCCATGAAAAAATGTTCACCATCTCTAGCAGTCAGAGAAATGCAAAACAAATCCACCCTAAGATACCATCTCGCTCCAGTGTGAGTGGCAGCCAATATGAAGTCAAACAACAACAAGTGGTGGCGAGGATGTGGGGAAAAGGGTACACCTGTACATTGCTGGTGGGACTGCAAATTGGTGCAGCCAATTTGGAAAGAAGTATGGAGATTTCTTGGAAAGCTGGGAATGGAAACATCATTTGACCCAGCTATTTTTCTTCTCAGTCTATTCACTAAAGACCTAAAAAGAGCATCGTACAGGGACACTGATAAATCGATGTTCCTAGCAGCACAATTCACAATAGGAAGACTGTGGAACCAAACTCGGTGCCCTTCAAAAGATGAATGGATAAAAAAAAATTGTGGCATTTATACACAATGGTGTATTATTCTGCATTAAAAAATGACAAAATCATAAAATTTGCAGAGAAATGGATGGCATTAAACAGATTATGCTAAGTGAAGAGAGCAAAAGCCTAAAAAATAAATGCCAAATGTTTTCTTTGGTATAACGAGAGTAACTAAGAACAGAGTTGGGAGGAAGAGCATGAGAAGAAGATTAACATTAAACAGGGGTGACAGGTGGGAATGAAAGGAAAGAGAAGGGAAATTGCATGGAAATGGAAGGAGATCCTCATGGTTATACAAAATTAAATACAAGAGGAAATGAGAAGAAAGGGGAATAAAACAAGGGGAAGAAATAAATTACAGTAGGTGGTGTAGAGAGAGAAGATTGGAGGGAAGGGGATGGGAGATAGTAGATAGTAAAGACAGCAGAATACAACAGACACTATAGCAATATGTAAAACAGTGGATGTGTAACCAATGGGATGCTGCAATCTGTATACGGGGAAAAATGGAAGTTCATAACCCACTTGAATCAAAGTGTGAAGTATGATATGTCAAGAACTATGTAATGCTTTGAAGATCCAACAATAAAAATTAAAGGAAAAAAAACTCATGGAGAACTATTTCAATAAAAATTGACTAGATTTATAACACCTACACTTTATCATGCAAAAGGAAGTCCAACTATACACCATGCCTCCTCTGAACTTCTTGTATTTCTATTCTGTTTGGGTTATTTTTCTCCATCATATTAGGAATAGTAGTCTGAGTCTAGTAGGGTATGCGTTAGTGTCAGAGATTCAGTATTTCGAATGGAAAATGAATCCAATGTGTATGCAAACATGTGCTACATGAAAATCTTCCCACTCTCATCCACAACAATGCCTTCACGTCACCTTCGTCCCAAATAAGAAACAATTAGAGGAGAAGAGTTAGAAATTCTGTGAATATATATCTGGAATAGAAAATGCTCAGGAGTTCACAAACTTGGATGTAATAGAGGAGTCTTCCAACGTAAGGGACAGGGTAAACACTCCAGAAATATGGAGGTCTGCTGGCCTAAAAAAATTCTTGAGAAACTACCTCTGAGGATGGGCACTTGAAATATATGTTGTTGTAAGGAGTTTTAGCTTCCTTTGTATAGAGACCATCAAAGCTGGGTCTGCATCTATGTTTCCTGGAGGACATTCTTTCTTATTTTCCAATGCACATGAGGTAGCAGTGCTGAATTCTCACGTTGTAGGTAAATTGTGGCCACTGGGGGCTAAGGGTCTCCCCGTGTGGACAGTGAAGCTTTTTGGTCATCCTCAACTTTTCGTGGTTTTTTCCTGCTGCTGCACTGGGAGTTTGGTATTTACTTTATGAAATACAAGGAGTTCAACTGGGACACAGTGCTGGAGGGAGTTCTGTCACGTGTGGTTTTTCAGGGTCTGCAAGAGAATGCAACAATCAGGCTTCATTCCCACATAGCTTGCCCCCTTGTCCATAGCAACCTGATTCTGCACATTGCCCTGAAAACTATCCATATAACAAGATGCCTTTACATTCAAGGGTCTCCTCACTGCACCGTGTCAGTGTCAATCCATTTGGAAATCAATGGCAAATCCACATGGCCCCACCACAGATGATTTATCACACACCTGCACACCACAGCTTTGGCCCCACTACTCAGGAGGGTCCAACTTACTGGCAACTCTGTTCTGCACAATTTTCCTTAAACCCATTTAATCAAGGCACTGTCTGGTACACCACAAACTCACACCCACACCCACAATGGCACCTCCTTCCCCCAAGTAGGACTGTGACTATCTGGAGTGTCCTCTGACTGGTGGGCCATAATATTTTCCCCCCGAAATGGCCTGTCATGTCTCAGATCTGGTCTCCTTTGCCAACTCTGTAAAACTGTGAGGAGTCAGCGGTTAGCCACTACCTGCAATCTCAGGAAAAGACCCTCTTCAGAGCTCTACTGGCAATTGGCCCTCCTCACATCAGTAGTTACCAAGAAGGTCTGACTCTGTACTTTGTAAATCCAAAAAAGTGGGCCCACTGGGACTGGTACTGCGACTGGCTCTGGGTACCTGGCTTCTTGGATCCCAAGTTCATAGAGTTCCGTCACCAAGGAAGTTAGGTAGGTCACTTCCTTCAGGAACTGAATGAGGTCACTGCCTTGGCAACCACTTTGTCCTAACAGTTGCTTCCATGGGTCCCATGAGATGGACGCTGCCCCTACTTCCTGTGAAAATTTGACTACTTAGAATGGAATATCAACAATAGGCATGTGGGATCAGCTGTACACGCAGGGCTGGTTTGGTCCATCTTCTCTATATTAAGAAGAGAGAGGCTGATTCAGACACATCCCTTTTTCCTGTCCAGGTCGTTTGCCATGGAAAATGGCTTTTGCTCTCTCAGGTCCTTCATAGCTGCCTACATCTTCTCCAGGGATCATTTCTGCATGGAACTTTGAGGTTCTCAGTAGTTTGCAGATAACCTACATTCCTTTATTGTAAGGCAAACTCTGTCCCTGCTCTTTTGTAATGTTAGATTGAGGCAACAGTATAGAACTCAATAACACAATTAATAACATAGACTTAATTGACATATACAGAATAAATCACCCAACATCAAGCAGTTACACTTTTTTATCAGCAGCACATGGATCCTTCTCAAAATAGATCATATATTACATCACAGGGCAACTCTTAAACAATAAAAAGGAGTAAAGATAATGCCATGCATCTCATCTGATCATAATGGAATGAAACTGAAAATCAATGATAAAAGAAGTAAAGAAAAATCATGCATCACTTGGAGAATAAACAATAGGTCACTGAATGATCAATGGGTTTTAGAAGACATCAAGGAGGAAATTAAAAAATTCTTAGAGATAAATGAAAACACAGACACAACATATCAAAATCTATGGGACACATTGAAAGCAGTTTTAAGACGAAATTTCATTGCTTGGAATTCATTCCTTAAAAAAAGAAAAAAACCAACAAATTAATGATCTCATACTTCATCTCAAAACCCTAGAAAAAGAAGAAGAAAACAACAGAAAAAGAAGTAGAAGGCAAGAAATAATTAAAACCAGAGCTGAAATTAATGAAATCGAAACAAAAGAAACAATTGAAAAAATTGACAAAACTTAACGTTGGTTGTTTCAAAAAATAAATAAAATCGACAGAACCTTAGACATTTTAATGAAGAGAAGAAGAGAGAGAACTCAAATTACTAGCATACGGGATGAAAAAGACAATATCACAACAGACAATTCAGAAATACGGAAGATAATCAGAAAATATTTTGAATCCTTATACTCCAATAAAATAGAAGATAGTGAAGGCATCGATAAATTTCTTAAGTCATCTGATCTGCCCAGATTGAGTCAGGAGGATATAGACAACCTAAACAGACCAATATCAATGGAGGAAATAGAAGAAACCATCCAAAGACTATCAACTAAGTAAAGCCCAGGACCGGATGTGTATACAGCGGAGTTTTAAAAAACATTTAAATAGGAATTAATACCAATACTTTTCAAGCTATTTTAGGAAATAGAAAAAGAGGGAGAACTTCCAAATTCATTCTACGAGGCCAACATCACCCTGATTCCTAAACCAGAGAAACTCACTATAAAGTAGCAAAACTACAGACAAATATCTCTAATGAACCTAGGTGCAAAAATCCTCAATAAAATTCTGATGAATCGGATACGAAAACATATCAAAAAATTGTGCACCATGAGCATGTAGGATTCATCCATGGGATGCAAGGTTCGTTCAATATACAGAAATCAATAAATGTTATTTCCCACATCAATAGACTTAGAAATAAGAACTATATGATCATCTCGATAGATGCAGAAAAAGCATTCAACAAAGTACAGCATCCCTTTATGTTCAAAACTCTAGAAAAACTAGGGATAACAGGAACCTACCTCAATACTGTAAAAGCAATCTATGCTAAGCCTCAGGCTAGCATCATTCTGAATGGAGAAAAATTGAAGGCATTCCCTCTAAAATCTTGAACAAGACAGGGAGGCCCTCTCTCACCATTTCTGTTCAACATAGTTCTAGAAACACTGGCCAGAGCAATTAGACAGACAAAAGAAATTAAAGGCATAAAAATAGGAAAAGAAAAACTTAAATTATCACTATTTGCAGATGACATGATTCTATACCTAGCAGACCCAAAAGGGTCTACAAAGAAACTATTAGAGATAATAAATGAATTCACCAAAGTGGCTGGATGTAAAATCAACATGCACAAATCAAAAGCATTCCTGTATATCAGCGAAAAATTGTCTGAAATGGAAATGAGGACAACCACTCCATTTACAATATCCTCAGAAAAAATAAAATACTTGGGAATCAACCTAACAAAAGAGGTGAAAAACTTATACAATGAAAACTACAGAACCCTAAAGAGAGAAATAGGAGAAGATTTTAGAAGATGGAAAAATATACCTTGTTCATGGATAGGCAGAACTAACATCATCAAAATGGCGATATTACCAAAAGTTCTCTATAGGTTTAATGCAATGACAATCAAAATCCCAACGGCATTTCATGTAGAAATAGAGAAAGCAATCATGAAATTCATATCGAAAAATAAAAGACCCAGAATAGCAAAAACAATGCTAAGCAGAAAGTGTGAATCAGGCGGTATAGCGATACCACACATCAAACTATACTACAGAGCAATAGTAACACAAAGAGCATGGTACTGGTACCAAAACAGGCGGGTGGACCAATGGTACAGAATAGAGGACACAGAAACCAATCCAAAAAACTACATACTATCTTATATTTGATAAAGGGGCTAAAAGCATGCAATGGAGGAAGGATAGCATCTTCAAAAAATGGTGCTGGGAAAACTGGAAATTCATATGAAAAAAAATGAAACTGAATCCCTTCCTCTCGACATGCACAAAAGTTAACAAAAAATGGATCAAGGAGCTTGATATCAAATCAGAGACACGGCGTGTGATAGAAGAAAATGTTGGCTACGATCTACATACTGTGGGGTCGGGCTCTAAATTCTGCAATAGGACACCCATAGCACAAGAGTTAATAACAAGAATAAAGAAATGGGACTTAATCAAACTTAATTTTTTTTTCTCAGCAAAAGAAAGAATAAGAGAGGTAAATAGGGAGCCTACATCCTGGGAACAAATCATTACTCTTCACCCTTCAGATAGAGCCCTAATATCCAGAGTATACAAAGAACTCAAAAATTAGACAATAAGATAAAAAATAACCCAATCAACAAATGGCCCAAGGACCTGAACAGACACTTCATAGAGGAGGAATACAATCAATCAACAAGTATATGAAAAAATGCTCACCATCTCTAGCAGTCAGAGAAATGCAAATCAAAACCACCATAAGATACCATCTCACTCCAGTAAGATTGGCATCCATTATGAAGTCAAACATCAACAAGTTTTAGCGAGGATGTGTGTAAATGGGTACACATGTACATTTCTGGTGGGGCTGCAAATTGGTGCAGCCAATTTTGAAAGCGGTATGGAGATTTCATGGAAAGCTTGAAATGGAACCCACCACTTGACCCAGCTACTACTCTTCTCGGTCTATTTCATAAAGACCTAAAAAGAGCATGGTACATGGACACTGCTACATTGATGTTCATAGCAGCACGATTCACAATAGCAAGAGTGTGGAACCAACCTAGATGCCTTTCAATAGACGAATGGTTAAAAAATGTGGCATTAATTCACAATGGAGTTTTACTCAGCATTAAAAAATGACAAAATCATAGAATTTGCAGGGAAATGAATGGCATTAGAGCAGATTATGCTAAGTGAAGGAAGCCAATCCCTAAAAAACAAATGCCAAATGTCTTCTTTGATATAAGGAGAGTAACTAAGAACAGAGTAGGGATAAAGAGCATGAGAAGAAGATTAACATTAAACTGGGATGAGAGGTAGGAGGGAAAGGGAGAGAGAAGGGAAATTACATGGAAATGGAAGAAAACCCTCAGGGTTATACAAAATTACGGACAAGAGGAAGTGAGGGGAAAGGGAAAAATACAAGGGGGAAAAATAAATTACAGTATAGGGGGTAGAGAGAGAAGATGGGAGGGGAGGGGAGGGGAGGGGGGATAGTAGAGGATAGGAAAGGCAGCAAAATACAACAGACACTAGTATGGCAATATGTAAATCAATGGATGCATAACTGATATGATTTTGCAAACTATATACGGGATAAAAATGGGAGTTCATGACTCACTTGAATCAAAGTGTGAAATATGATATATCAAGAACTATATAATGTTTTGAACAACAAACAACAAAAGTTAAAAAAACACATGGAGAACTATTTCAACAAAAAATTGACTAGATTTATAACTCCAATTCTACATAATGCAAAAGGCAAGTCCAATTATACACCATGCCTCCTCTGAAATGCTTGTATGTCTATTCATTTTGGGTTATTTTTCTCCATTATATTAGGATTAGGAGTCAGAATATAGAGTCTAGTAGGGTATGGGTTAGTGTGAGTGATTAATTATTTCGAATGAAAATTAGAAAAATGAATCCAATGTTTATGCAAATATGTGCTAAAAATAATCATCCCACTCTCATCAAGAACAATGCCTTGACATTACCTTCGCCCCAAGTCAGACACAATTAGAGGAGAAGAGTTAGAAAATCTACGAATACTTATCTGGAATAGAATATGCTCAGGAGTTCACAACTTTGGGGGTGGTAGAAGAGTTTCCAAAAGTAAGGGACAGGGTAAACACTTCACAAACATGGTGCTCTGCTGACCGGAAGACTTATGAGAAACTGCCTCTGAGTTTGGGCACTGGAAATATATGTTGTAGTCAGGAGCTTTAGCTTCCTTTGCAGTGAGACCATCAAAGCTGGGTCTGCATCTATGTAACCTGGAGCACATGTTTTCTTTTTCTTTAATGAACATGAGGCAGTAGTGCAGAATTCTCTCTTTGTATGTAAACTGTGGCCAATGGGGGCTAAGTGTCTTCCTGTGTGGACTCTGAAGCCATGTGGTCATCCTCCATTTTTCATGGTCTTTCTAGCTGCTGCAATGGGAGTTTGGTGTTTGCTTCACGAAATACAAGTAGTTCAACTGGGACACAGTGCTGGAGGGAGTTCTGTCATGTGTGGTGGGTCAGGGTCTGCCAGGAGAATGCACCAACCAGTCTTATATCCAACATAGACTTCCCCCTTGTCCCTAGCAACTTGATTCTGAACATTGCCCTGAAACCTCTCCATATAACAAGATGCCTTTACATGCAAGGGTCTGCTGGCTGCACCATGTCAGTCAAAAGCCATTTGGAAGCCAATGGCCAATCCACATGACACCAACACAGATGTTTAATCACACACCTGCCCACCACTGTTCTAGGCCCACTACTCAGCAAATTCCAACTTACTGGCATCTCTGTTCTACACCATTTTCATGAAACCCAGTGATTCAAGGCACTGTCTGGTACACTCATGATCAGCAACAGGACATCCAAAGGTTCTCCAGTGCCACCTGGTCATGGGAATTTCAAAAATTTCATGGTATTTATCTAGCCATTTTTCAAGTATCAAGTTGGATGCACTGGTTTTTCAATTCATTCAGTAACCATTAAATGGTGAGGATGAAAGCTCTGGAGAACTCTAAAAGGCAACGCTTCCCAACGAGTGCCCAAAATGTCACATGAAGCCTGACCCATTGATGTCTACTCAATGTGAGTTCAATATGTGTTTTGACTCTTTACTATGGTTGCCAAGTCTTTCAGAATAAAATCGTCTTATATCCTGGTGGAGATTCCCAGTGCACTGTGGAAAGACACCCTGAGACTAGATCTCAGTTTCCAAGGGCGACTCTCATGTGTGGCCTCCTAAAATCCCACCAAAATTAATGGCAATACTTCCCTGAAGTCAGTTCCAGAACTCAGTCTCTAAGGGGAATCACACCAGAGTTCAGGTCCAGGTGTACCCAGTCATCTCTTCCAACCAGCACACAAATGACCACAATTAAATCCAAAACACTGCCACATGGCCCCCATCATCTTCCATATAGACACTCATCGTAACCTCTGGATGGAATTTTCCATGAGGGGCGAAGCCCAAGACAGTTTCCAAAATAAACTCCCTTGCCCCTCATTTGCCTAAAGTCAGGGTGACCTAGACACCCTTCCTGTGAACCAGGAGTGATCAAATAGGCCTGCCGTTAATACTGTTCTGATTCTCCAATTTAATCCTACTGATTGTAGGTATAAATCCTTTATGTGAGTTGGAGGCAATAGAAAACCCAAGCACACATGGGATCTTTCTTTAGATCTATCACCTTCTGAGAATCAAAGCCCCAACCTCACACAGGGCCAAGAGGCTGATTCAGGCACATCTCTTTCCAAAGCAATTAAGCAAAGATCCACAGGTGATGCCCATTCATTTCCATTTGAAAAATGTTTTCTTCAGGCTTCAGAAAGGGGTGGCCTGAGGCAAATACCTTCCTGACATTCAGGGCAACATAACCATAGGTAAGAAAATGGGCCAAAGCAAGGTTTTTAAACTGAGACTTTACTGGTTACACTGATATCTGAGTTTTCTGAGATGTTCCCATTCCCTTCAGCTATCCATTACATGGCCATGTAACAGATTTTGGAGGTGGTACATATCTTGGCCACAAAACCATGAGCCTATTCTGGAGAGAGGCCAGAAATCAAGATGTGTAGAGGACCTTAGGAAGATAGTAGGTGTTGCCCATCCATAAGGCAAGCCACAGTCCATTTATAAAGTGGGCAGGATGAATGCTGGGAAGCTTCCAACTAGACAGGAAACCTCCATTGATGCATTCTCTTTTCTAAAGACTACAACCACGAACACAGTGGATACACAGACATAGAAACACTCGCCTTGCCAAACGACTTCCTAGAAACAGTCAACTCCAAACCATACAAACCACCATTCCTACCTATTTTCAGAACATGAGACAAAACCACAAACTCACATCCCCATCCACAAAAGCACCTCCTTCCCCCAAGTAGGTCTGTGACTATCTGGAGTGTCCTCTGACTGGTGGGCCATACTATGTTGCCCCAAAATGGCCTGGCCTGTCTCAGATCTGTTCTTCTTGGCCCACTCTACGAAGTTGTCAGCAGGCAGCATTGAGCCAATACCTACTATCTAGGGAAAGGCCCCTTTTCTGAGCTCTACTGGCATTTGGCCATCCTCATAGCATTAGGTACCAAGAAAGACTGACTCTGTCCTTGGTAAATCCAAACAAGTTCGACCACTGGGACTGGGCCTGGGACTGGCTCTGGGTGCCTGGCTTCTTGGATCCCAATTTCAGAGAGTTCCATCACCAACGAAGTTAGGTAGGTCACCTCCTTCAGGAACTGAATGAGATCACTGCCTTGGCAACCACTTTGTCCTAACAGTTGCTTTCATGGGTCTCATGAGATGGAGGCTGCCCCTACTTCCTGTGACACTTTGACAAGTTTGAATGGTATATCAACAATGGCCACCCGGGAACACCTCTCCACGCAGGTCTGGTTTGGTCCATCTTCTCTACATTAAGAAAAGAGAGGCTGATTCATACACATCCCTTCGTTATCACAAGGTGTTTGCCATGGAAGATGGCTTTTGCTCTCTCAGGTCCTGCATAGCTGCCTTCATCTTCTCCAGGGATCATTTCTGCATAGAAATTTGAGGTTCTCAGCAGGTGTAAGATCCCCTACATTCCTGTATTGTAAGATGAACTCTGTCCCTGCTCTTTTGTAATGTTAGATTGAGGCAACAGTGTATGGTTAGGGATAATAACAGGATCGATTTGGTTTAGGAATCATTCTGTGGGATGAATAATGGTATTGGGAACCTGCAATATTTATAGGAATACAGAGGTGAAATATAAGTATGTAAACAGAAATCTAGGTGAGATTTGAAGCTCAGAAGTGCATTGGGCAATTGATTGCGATACATAGCTTTAAATTACGTTCTGCACACATGTCTCAGATAAGTCGATATACAATGCCATAGGACTTGTACCTTGGATGATTAAATGTAGAGGAGAACATCCACTCAAACAGGGATAATCAATAGGATCAGGAAGATAGTCGGTAGATTTTGGAACAAGGGTGAATTTAGTATTTGTATCAAAAGTTCTTTAGCAATTGGGTTTTGGTTAGAGAGTGAATATCAATGTCAGCACATGTGAAGGGTCAGTCACAATGATGAACTGGGGAAAATATGTAGGAAAGCCGATATCAATAGAGACATTAGGAAAACAGGCAAAGTACAGGGTGAGTGATAGTATTAGACATTTTCAACAGTTTTGAGGTTGAATATATTAGGAAGAAACAAATATGTAGTCACCGATAGGATTGACATTTGAGAGCGTTATGCAAGCTGGACATGGATGTTTTTAGTAATCCATGTTCAGTGTCCCTTTAGGCTTTGGTACAATCACACGTGTGAATTTTGCATTTTGCGTCCAGAATATTACTGTGATAACATGCATATTTAGATCAGGTTACATGAGTATTTCTTCCTCTATTACTGGGAGCAATATTTTGAAAACGTATAAATTAGTATTGGGGGTACAAAGAGGTGTACCCTGTGTCTATGAATATAGATAATGCATGAATAGACCATACTGTGAATAAATAATATAACTGGTTCCACTTTAAATCATGGATTGAATTGATATCAGAAAATATATAAGAAATCTTATATTGATATACAATCATTCATTCCAAACAGTTATACATCTAATTGTGAAATGATAGTTATGGTTTATCATGAAGGGTGTGTGAGTTTTGCTTAAACAATTATAAAGAAAATCGGAAATAATATGTTTGGAAATAAGTCTCACGAATAGACCAGTTAAGAAACCTGGAGTAATGCATGTGTTCTGAAGCAGGAAGTGATTGAACGTGAAACAAATGCCTATAAATTTGCCAACTTGTGCAAGAAATATATACCCTCTGATGTGCATAAACTGAAGAAATAGTAATGTACCAGTGTTGAATAAAAATGAACATCAAAATACAAATCATGTCCCATAAGAGTCTACTTGCATTGCTGTTAAACTGGGGCAGTTACTGTAGAAATATTAGGATAATGCCGCAGTCTTGCTGGGCACAATCAGGAGCCACTTGTCAAAAGAAACTAACTTTATTTTTAAAACCACACACGCCAAACAAAACAGCCTCTCAGGAAAACCCTCAGAGCCCCAACTGCCACCACTGGCTTCCCAAAAGCCTCTTCCTCCCACACAAGCCTCTCTCCACCTCCCACAATCCTCCTGCTCTTGAGGCCGATTGGCTAGGTCATGTGGGCAAAGCCAAATAAGTCCCCTAATGAGCAACTCCGTGGTCTGAAAGGGCAGGGAAACAGCCCAATGAGCATCACCGCAGAGGAGCCAATCAGCTAGATATTGCTGTGAGCCAATCATCAGCCAGCAGCTGGAAGGTTGCTGGCTTCTGGAATTTTGCTGGGGCCCCTTCGGATGTGGCTCTCAACATCTCCCCCTCTCTGTTTAAACAACACACATGTGGCTTAGGGACAGTGCCTGCCTTAGGTTGTCCAATAGTACATATGGTCCTTACCCGTTAAGTTGGTACCATTGCAATTGGATCTTACCCATCACTGACTACCGGTCCAGTTTACAGCAACACCTGTGGAGAGGTCTTTGTACCACCGGGGGGTGGTGAGGTTCTTTGCCTCACCTCTAATGGCCCCCAAACATTAGCTGGACGATAATGACACACAGAAGAGAGGAAGATACACCAAGCCAATTGACGGCTCCTTTTGGAAAAATTGTACCACCGATGACATCATCAGCAAATATACCCGAACACTACCACAAGTCGCTGCACAAACAGGTAGTTTACAATGCATACAGGAGAGTTCTCAATGTGTCTAGGCAAGTTCTGCAAGCATTTCAGTGATGGCTATTGCAGAAGCTGTAGATTGATTTTATCTTTGATTTCACCAGCACTGGGATGAAGATAGGAATTCTGGAAATAATGGCTAAAGAAAAATTATGTAACATTCCAGAAGGCACTGAAAGAAAACAATTTTCTTAACTATTTACATTGTCTTGAAGATAATTATTAAATATAATGAAAAGGAAAGGTGAAAGAAAGGAAACAGATCTGTTAACCTCCTTTTTTTCAAATTTTAAAACAAACCTCAACAGCTCTTTACCCAATTTAAATTAAACCATTTAAATAATGTGAATAAAAAAATATTTGGATCCATTTTTTTTATGAGCGCTCATCATATATCATATATGGACATACGAACATTCAAACATATAACACAAAACACAAGTGTGCACACATAATATAATACATACAACACATAACCTAATAGTAAAGGCCTTATAACTTTTTACACGTGAAATCTCCATTGCAATGTTCAAAAACTCTTTTGTCAAAAAATAGAACTGATCAGCAAAACATTAAACTAGGTCTGTATGAGCTCAAAAAACAAAATAGAATGTGGGAAAGGGCAATAATAAAATAGATAATGAAAAAAGCATCCTGGTTCTATCTCAGATGTAAGGATCGTCAAACTGGAATTTTGGATATCAGCTGATAAGGCCTTGAGTCAAATCACCTTCTTTTTGGATGTGCCCTGATATGTCTTATAAAGAATAGATCTTTTCTGTCCCAGATTAGACTTTTTATATTGGAAAGTAAAGAGAAAACAGTAGAGAAAGGAGAAATCTTACCAGCAACTTCAAGGGATACTATAGCATTAACTATATACTGACTATCGGAAAATAAATTAAATACAGAATATTTAAATATCTCAAAAGCTTGTAATACTGCATTAAGCTCTACCTTTTGAGCTGATTGTTTGGGTACTAAAAATTTATAAGTTTTATCAGGTATAACTATTGCTGCTGTACCATTATTTGATACATCAGTGAATATATTTGAAGCATTCATGATAAGTGTTTTTCTTCTCAATTTTGGAAAAATTACAGGATGCGATGACCAAAAAGACAATAAAGGGTTAGATGGTAAGTGGTTATCAAATGAAACATTAGATTGGACCATGATTATTGCCCAAGTATTTAACTCATTAGCTAACTCATCAATTTGATTCAGAGTATATGGAGTAAAAATTTTATTGGAAGAAATTCCAAACACTCCCTTTGCTGCTTTAATTCCTTTGAGTATTAATTATCCTAAAGCCTCAGGATACCTAGTAAGAATAGTGTAAGGAGAATAAGATAAATGTATCCATAATAATGGACCTTCTTGCCAAAATACTCCTGTAGGAATATTTTTTGTTGGTAGTGCAATAAATAATAAAGGCAAACTTATATCAATTCTATCCAAATGCATATTTTCCATATATGTTTCATTGATTTTTAATGCCTTTCTTGCTTCAGGTGTTAACATGCGGGGTGAATTTTTATCTGATAGACCTTTTAGGATATCAAATAAAGGTCCCAACTCTCCTGTTGGTATACCTAGATAAGGCCTTATCCAATTTATGTCTCCTAATAACTTTTGAAAGTCGTTATGTGATTTGAGTTGATCTACTCGTATTTGAATTTTTGGTGGACTGACCATGGTTGAGGATAACAGAACTCCTAAATAATTAATTGGAAAATTTAATTGTACTTTATCTATTGCTATCTCTACATTATAATTTTTAATAAGTTTGTAAGTGTGGCATAACTTTCTAGCAATGTGTTTTTAGCTTTGTGTGCTAATAATACATCATCCATATAGTGAAATATTTGTGTTCAGAATTTTGATTTCTAAGTGGCTGGATTACTTTGTTAACATAAATATGACACATAGTTGGGCTGTTAGCCATCCCTTGAGGGAGTACTTTCCATTCATATCTCTGATCAGGACCTTCATGATTCAGTGCAGGGATAGTAAAAGCAAAACCTGGACTATCCTTAGGATGAATTATAATTGAAAAAAAAAAACAATATTTAATATCTATACCTAAAACATACCAGGTTATTGGCAAAGCAGACAATTGAGGAATCCCTGATTGAGCAGGTCCCATAATAACCATCTCATTATTAATGGCTCTAAAATCTTGCAATAGTCTCCATTTACCAGATTTCTTTTTGATGACATAAATGGGAGTATTTTGGGGATATACAGTCGGTTGTATATGTCCTTCTGCTAATTGTTTTTTTACCAGGTCATGGACTGCTTGTATCTTTTCTTTAGTCAGGGGCCACTGAGGAACCCATACTGTCTTTCTGATTTTCAGGTAATTTTTATTGTCTCAGTGGCCCTTTCTGAAAATCCAACCCATGTCTCTCTGTTCCTTGATCTATTTGTATTGGTGCTGCTATGACTTATTCTTGTTTTTCTAATCTTTTTTCTTTCCTAAAACCTTGTCTAGTCATAATAGTGGCTGCATTTTGGTTGATGTTATTTGTTAATTTCAAACCTAATTGATCTAGGACATCTCGTCCCCATAAATTTATGGGAAGATGATCCAATACATATGGCTGTATAGTTCCTTCACATCCTTTAGGATCCTTCCTATCTAATACCATTTTACTTCTATGGGGATTAGTCGCCACTTATAGGCCTCGAAGCGTTTGAGTGGCTTGTTGTAATGTCCAATGTTTTTGCCATTCTTGACGAGAGATGATGCTAATGTCTGCACCTGTATCCAGTAGCCCATTCAATTCATGCCCTTGAATATTTAGTTTTAGCATGGGGCGAGAATCTAAATTTAAAGAAAGCATAGCCAAATCTACACCTGTGGAGCCGAATCCCTTGGAACATCTTTCTACAGTACGACTGGAAAATTTATCATACAGGCTGGGTATTATTAGTAACTGTGCTATTCTGTCTCCTTGTGAAATTACTGATATGTCCTTTGGAGAACTGGCTATAATTTTTATTTCACCTTCATAATCGGGATCAATCACCCCAGGACTTATCATAAGTTCTTTTAGAGTAGAAGAGCTGCATCCCAATAATAAGCCCATGGTTCCTTTGGGAAGAGGTCCTTTTACCCCTGTGGGAATGATTTGAACTCCCATCTCTGGAGTTAGTACTGATCTGGCAGAGGCGCAGATGTCCAACACTGTGCTCCCTCTGGTTTGTCTGATGAGGGATCTGATGGACAATGTGTTCTGGGCACTACCCTGATGGGGTTGCTGGGTTCCTCCAGTGCTCTGTATATTTGTGGTTTGGGGCCCCGGAGCATTGGAACCCCCTGTCCATTTATTTGGCAATTGAGCCCAATGCCTTTCTCCATGATATCGTGGATAAACACCTGGTCCTTGTTCATTTTTTGATAATTGAGTACCCTCTATGGTGGTTTGAGAACAGCACTCATTAGCCCAATGTCTCCCTCTATGGCATTGTGGCCAAATACCTGGTATTCTACTCCTTTGATACCTAATATTGTTAAACCCTCCTTCTATGGGCCAATTCCTTTTAAAATGTCCTGTTTCTTCACATTGGTAGCATGTTCTTGGTCTGGCATCTAAAGCCTGTTTTACTGTAGCTGCCACAATTTTCCCTTGTTCATTAATGTATCTGGCAACTAAAGCCTGTTTTACTGCAGCTGCCATGACTTGCTCTTGTTCATTAATGTCTCTACATAATTAAATCAATGTGTTTAAATCTTCATTTTTCCATGGTCTAATGATATCTCTGCAACAACGATTCGCTTGCTCATAAGCCAGTTGTTTTAGTAATGACATTGCTTGTTCTGTATTCCCAAAAACTCTGGTAGCTCTTTGAATAAGCCTATCTACAAATTCAGCATAAGGTTCATTAGCTCCTTGTATTACCTTAGATAATTGACCTTGTAAACCTCCATGTTCTTGTAAAGTCTTCCATGCCTTAATTGCATCTACACCAATTTGTGCACATACACCATGATCATATGCAATTTGCTGCTGCTGATCTTCATAAGGTCCCTTTCCTAACAACATATCTAGATTTCTCTGAGGATAACCAGCTCCTGCATTTCGCCTAGCTGTCTCCTTTCAACATTCCTCATTGGCAACCTTCCATAACATGCATTGTCCTCCATTTAGCACAACATTACACATATTAGCCCAATCCACTGGCTTCATGTTCAAGTTGTTAATGGATTCGACCATGATTACATTGAAGGGTGCTTGAGGACGATTGGTTGTTACAGCCTCTTTTAGCTGCTTAACTGTTTTGAAATTTAAAGCATGGTAAACACGCTGCCCTCCTCCCTCAAATACAGGGCATGTTAATATTTGAGATCTTGTCTCAGGATCCTAACTATCAACTGCGGGAGTTGGGGGCCTCCCAGCATAAGAAAGTGGCCTTGTTAGTTGGACACTTATGTCATCTGGTGATAGAAAGGTGTTAGTAGCAGTCTCCTGTTGTAAATTTCCCCTGATGTTTTTTACTGTTTTACACTTTCTTTCTCTGTCTAACTAGCTTTAGAGGCCTTCTCTTTTACTTGAATTTTTTCCTCTGTCTGACTAGTTCGAGAGACGTTCTCTTTTACTTGAATAGATTCCTCTATCTGACTAGCTCGAGAGACCTTCTCTTTTACTTGA
Organism: Callospermophilus lateralis; assembly: GCF_048772815.1. Taxonomy (NCBI): domain Eukaryota; kingdom Metazoa; phylum Chordata; class Mammalia; order Rodentia; family Sciuridae; genus Callospermophilus; species Callospermophilus lateralis. Next base: position 510,876 of record NW_027516996.1, on the reverse strand, counting down.
ATTTTTTCTTCTGTCTGACTAACTTGAGACACCTTCTGTTTTACTTGAATCAATATGTCTTCTTCTTCCTCTACCATTGACTGAACTGAAGGCTTTGAACTAAGCAAACAAGATATGAATGTCCACAATGGCAATGTGCCAACTGGCAGAATCCCTGGGCTTTTCTTTTCTATTCTTTTTAAATCTGCACCATGATGGTTCCATTGTGATATATTTAACAACTCCTCCTTAAAAAGCCATGGTCTACATTTTTGTATTGTATCAACAATTGCCATGACTGCTCTTGATTTTACTGGGATGCCTCCTTCCTCTAACAATTTACTTAACACTTTTTTGGTTTGTTTTTTACTAATTTTTGATCCCATATTTCTACTATAATACAAACCAACAAGATAACACCAAACAAAAAAAGAGATAGAACGAAATAAAAATGGAACAACAAAAAATTATTATAGCCTTTCTCCCTATCTGTTCCTCAGACACAAATAGTTTTTCCTCAGATGTGAGCAGTTTTTCTTCCATCTCACTCATCTCCAGAGACAGGCAACTTAAAACAAAAGAGGAATCATAAAATGGCTACCCATCCTCTCGCCCTGCCCTCAAGAGCGAGCAGTTTACCTTATCAGTTACCCTCAGTCGCTCCCCATATGAGCCACCAAATGCCGCTGTCTGGCTGGGCACAATCAGAATCCACTTGTCAAAAGAAACTAACTTTATTTTTAGAACCACACACGCCAAGCAAAACAGCCTCTCAAGAAAAATCCTCAGAACCCCAACTCCCAACACCAGCTTCCCAAAAGCCTCTCCCTCCCACACAAGCCTCTATCCACTTCTCACAATCCTCCTGCTCTTGAGGCAGATTGGCTGGGTCACGTGGGCAGAGCCAAAAAAGTCCCCCAATGAGCAGCTCCATGGTCTGAATGGGCAGGGAAACAGCCCAATAAGCATCACCGCAGAGGAGCCAATCAGCTAGATGTTGCTGGGGCTGCTGTGAGCCAATCATAAGCTGGAAGTCTGAAAGGCGGGGAAACATCTCAATGAGCATCTTCAATGAGCATCACCACAGAGGAGACAATGAGCTAGAAGTTGCTAAGGCCGCTGTGAGCCAATCATCAGCCTGCAGCTGAAAGTTTGCTGACACCTGGAAGTTTGCTGTGGCCCCTTCGGCTGTGACTATCAACAGGATAAGTATGCACCATTCACTGAAGTTAGTTTTCAGTAATAGAAAACAAATATGAATTTCAGTTGGATGAATATTTCTGAAAATAATCTTGTGAAAAGTTGATTATAAATCCACATACTTGAACATGAATGAATTTAGGGAGTGTAAATAAGACACATATATTTCATATTTTGAAAAATCTGGAGAGTGTGTATGTGTGTATACACACACACACACACAAATTTTAAAATGTAGCAACATGTATGCCAATCGAAATTCACCATGAAATATACATCATTCACAGATCTAAAAATATTCAATTTACTTAACAGGGATTTATGTATAATGTTGTTCTCCTAGGAAGCTCACCCATAGGTTCAATTTTCAGTTCCAACAGCATCTAGGAGGAGTGATCTCTTCTCAAAATTTGAATCTGCCAAATCAGCTACCGCACAAAAATATACACGTGATAAAAGGTAGGATTCTTTAAGTGCATATAAAATAGATGTGCTGAATAGGATACAGAGAAAGGGAGACAGGAATTCACATATTTGTTAACTTTAAAAATACATGGAGGACTATTTCTATTAAATATTGACTAGAATTATAACACCTACTTGCAAAAGGCAAGTCCAAATATATACCATGCCTTCTCTGAACAGCTTCTATTTCTTTTCTGTTAGGATTCTTTTTCTCCATCATATTAGGATTAGTAGTCAGATTCTAGTACAGTATGGGTTAGGGTCAGGGATTCAGTATTTCAAATGGAAAATAGGAAAATGAATCCAATGTGTATGCAAACATATGCTAAACAAAAATCTTTCCACTCTCATCCAGAAAAATGCCTTGACATTACCTTCGCCCCAAGTAAGACACAATTAGAGGAGAAGAATTAGAAAATCTGTTAATACATATCTGGAATGGAAAATGCTCAGGAGTTCACAACCTTGAAGGTGGTAGAGGAGTTTCCAAAAGTAAGGGAAAGGGTAAACACTCCAGAAACATGGAGCTCTGCTTGCCTAAACACTTCTTGAGAAACTGCCTCTGAGGTTGGGCACTTGAAATATACGTTGTTGTCAGAAGCTTTAGCTTTCTTTGTAGTGAGACCATCAAACTGGGTCTTCATCTATGTGACCTGGAGGATGTTGTTTCTTATTTTCCTAATGAACATGTGGCAGCAGTTCTGAATTCTCTCTTTGTAGGTAAACTGTGGCAACTTGGGGCTAAGTGTCTCCCTGTTTGGACTGTGAACCCAGTTGGTAATCCTCCAGTTTTCGTGGTGTTTCTTGCTGCTGCACTTGGAGTTTGGTATTTGCTTCTTGAAATACAAGGATTTCAACTGGGGCACAGTGCTGGAGGGATTTCTGTCACATGTGGTGTGTCAGGGTCTGCATATAAATGCACCAACCAGGCTTCTATCGCACATGCTTGCCCCCTTGACCATAGCAACTTGATTCTGAACATTGCCCTGAAAAATCTCCATATAACAAGATGCCTTTACATATAAGGGTCTGCTGGCTGCAGCATGTCAGTCACAAGCCATTTGGAAGCCAATGGCAGATCCACATGGCCCCAACACAGATGTTTTATCACACACCTGCACATCACTGCTCTAGGCCCCAACTCAGCAGTCTCCAAATTACTGGCATCTCTGTTCTACACCATTCTCATGAAACCAAGTCAATCAAGGCACTGTCTTGTACACTCATGATCAACAGCATAAGATCCAAAGTTACTCCAGTGCCATCTGGTCATGGGAATTTAAAAAATGTCATGGTACTTATCTAGCCATTTTTAAAGGATGAAGTTGGAGGCACTGTGGGTTTAAATTTATTCAGGAACCATTAAATGTTGAGGAAGTTTATTTCAATGAAAGTTCTGGAGAACTCTCAGAGGAAAGTCTTCCCAAAGAGTGACCAAAAAGTCACATGAAGCCAGGCCCATTGAGGTCTACAATATGAGGTCCATGTGAGTTTTGACTCTCAACTATTGCTGCCATGTCTTTCAGAATGAAATCATGTGATATCCTGGCTGAGATTCCCAGTGTTCTGTGGAAAGCTACCCTGGTCCAAGATCTCAGTTTCCAAGAGCGACTCTCATGCATGGCCTCCTAAAACCCCAACACAATTCATGCCAATACTTCTCTGACGTCAGTTCTAGACCTCAGTCTCTTAGGGTATCACACCAGAATTCAAGCCCAGGTGGACCCAGTCATCACTTCCAACCACCACACAAATAAACACAATTAAAACCAAAACACTCCCACAAGGCCCTCATCCTCTTTCATATAGACACTAATCATAACCTCTTGCTGGAGTTTTCCATGAGGGGCGCAGCCCAAGACAGTGTTCAAAAGAGCTCCCTTGCCACTTATTTTCCTAAAGTCAGCGTGGTTTTTTACCATTTTTGTTTTGGATACACACATGGAATCTTTCTTTAGATCCATGAGGTGCTGAGAATCTAAGCCACAGCATCACACAGGGCCAAGAGGCTGAATCAGACACATCCTTATCCTAAGCAATTAAACAAAGAGCGACAGGTGATGCGCATGCATTTCCATTTGAAAACAGTTTTCATCAGTCTTCCCAAATGGGTGGACTGAGGCAAAGACCTCCTGACATTCAGGTCAAAGAACAATAGGTAAGCAAAAGGCCAAAAGAAGGGTTTTTCCACTGAGACATTACTGGTCACACTGATATCTGTGTTTTCTGAGATGCTCCCATTTCCTTCAGCTATCCAGTACATGGCCATGTCACAGAGCTTGGAGGGGTACATATCTTGGACACAAATCCATAAGACTATTTTGGAGAGTGGCCAGAATTTAGGAAGAAAACATGAACTTAGGAATTTAGTAGGTGTTGCACATCTATAAGACAAGCCACAGTCCATTAATAAATTGGGCAGGATGAATGCTGGGAAGCTTCCTAATAGACAGGACACATCCTTGATGCATTCTCTTTTCTAATGTCTTCAACCATGGACACAGTGGAATACATAGATAAAGAAACACTCACCTTGTCAAACGACCTACTATAAAGAGTACACACCAAACCAAAAAAAAACCCGCCTTTTCCACCTATTCTCAGAAGATGAGACAGAACCAAAAACTCACACCCACACCCACAAAGGCACCTCCTTTCCCCAAGTAGGTCTGTGACTATACAGTGTGTCCTCTGAATGGTGGGCCATACTATGTTACCCCAAAATGGCCTGTCTTGTCTCAGATCTGTTTTCTTTGGCCAACTCTGTGAAGTTGTGAGGATCCATTGGTGAGCCACTTTCTGCTTTCTCAGGAAGGGCCCCTCTTCAGAGCTTTTCTGGCATTTGGCCATCCTCACATCAGTAGGTACCAAGAAAGACTGACTCTGTCCTTGGTAAATCCAAACAAGTGAGACCACTCTGACTGGTACTGGGACTGGCTCTGTGTGCCTGGTTTCCTGGATCCCAAGTTCAGAGATTCCATCACCAAGAAAGTGAGGTAGGTCACTTCCTTCAGGAACTGAATGAGGTCACAGCCTTGGCAACCAATTTGTCCTAACAGATGCTTCCAAGGGTCCCATGAGATGGAGGCTGCACCTACTTCCTCTGACATTTTCATAAGTTAGAATGGTATATCAACCATAGGTACTGGGGAACAGCTCTCCACAGAGGATTGGTTTGGTCCATCTTCTCTACATTAAAAAGAGAGATTCTGATTAAGACACAACCCTTTATCCTGACCATGTTTTTTTGCCATGGAAGATGACTTTTGCCCTCTCAGGTCGTTCATAGCATCCTACACATTCTCCAGGGATTATTTCTACATGGACCTTTGAGGTTCTCAGCAGGTGGAAGATCCATACATTCCTGTATTGTAATACAAACTCTGTCTCTGCTCTTCTGTAAAGTTAGATTGAGGAACAGTGTATGGTTAGGATTAATAACATGTTCAATATGGGTTAGGAATCATTCTGCTTGATGAACAATGTTATTGGAAACCTGCGATATTTACATGAAAATATAGGTGAAATATAAGTATTGAAATATAAATCTAGGTAAGATTTGAATCCTAGAAGGGAATTTGGCCTTTGAGTGGGATACTTAGCTTTGAATTATGTTCTGCACATATGTCTCAGATAAATTGATATGCAATGGCATAGATCCTTGTACCTTCGATGATTGAATGTAGAAGAGAGCATCCAGTTAAAAAAGGGATTTTTGCTAGGATTAGGGATATAGTCGGTAGGATTACGAAGAAGATTGAGTATAGAATTTGGACCAAAAGTTCTTTAGCAATAGGGTTTCTGGTAGAGATTGAATATAAATGTCAGCACATGTGAAGAGTCAGTCACAATGATGAACTGGGGAAAAAAGTAGGAAAGCAGATGTGAATAGAGAGTAGGAAATCAGGCAAATTATAAAATGAGTGAGAGGTTTAGACAGTTTCAACAGGGTGAGATTGAAAATGTAGTCTTAGGAAGAAACACATATGTAATCACCAATAGGATTGACATTTGAGAGCATTAGGCAACCTGGACATGGATGTTTTTAGTAATCCATGTTCACTTTCCATTTAGGCTTTGGGACAGTCATAAGTGTGACCTTTGCATTTTGTGTCCAGAATATTACTGTGATAAAATGTATATGTAGATCAGTTGACATGCATATTTTTTCCACCATTTCTGGGAGCAATATTTTGAAGATATAGAAATTATTGTTGGGAGTACACAGAGGTGTACCATGTGTCTATCAATATATAGACAATGCATGAATAGACCATACTGTGAATAAATGATATAACTGGTTTCACTTTGAATAATCGATTGAATTGATATCTGAAAGTATACAAGAAATCTTATATTGATGTACAATCATTCATTTAAACCAGTTTTACATCTAATGGTAATATTAGTGTTATGTTTTATCATGACGGGTGTGTCAGTTTTGCTTCAAAAGTGATAATGGAAATCGAAAATAATGTGTTTGGAAAGAAGTGTCACAAAAAGAGAAGTCAAGAAACATGGAGGAATACATGTGTTCTGAAGCAAAAGTGATTGAAAGCAAAACAAATGTGTCTATATTTGCTAAATTGTGGATGAAATATACATCCTATGATGTGCATTAACTGGAGAAATAGTAATGTACCAGTGTTGAATAAAAATGAACGTCAAAATACACATTATATCACATAGGAATCTTCTTGCATTGATGTTAAACTGGGTCAGTTACTGTATAAGTATTAGAATTTTATTTTGGTGTTATAATACAATTTATTTTAGCACTAGCATGCCACAGAATGTAGAAGAAAGAGCAATGGATTTTTAGTTATAACACTAATAATCTAGCATTTAATGATTATTTTGGGGAGTCTAGAATTTACATAAGGCTATGCAACATAATTTTTTGTATTTAACATTCATAAAATCCTGGAATTTTGGTAATATTTCTCCTTTTTTATTTTTTCAGTTGTTGATAGACCTTCATTTTATTTATTCGTATGTGGTGCTGAGAATATAACCCACTGCCTCACACATGCTAGACAAGCATGTTAACACTGAGTCACAAACCCAGCCCCTCCACTTTTATCTTTTCATCAAACACTCCTCTCCCTCTTCTTTACTCACTTTCTTCCTCATTTTCCCCCTTCTCTCTCTTCCTTTTTCATTTTCCCTCCATAAGTATTTTTCTCTCATAGCATTACAAACAGTACTATGCTATGAAATTTACATTTAAAACTGTTTTTTATAGTCATTCTTTTTTCTTGAGAAAATTTAAAAATTATAACCACCTGATAAATATATTACAATATATTTATTATGCATATGTATCTATATTCATGCATATGTGTTTTATATATATATATATATATATATATATATATATATATATATATATATATATATATTTAAAAGTACTTTGATTAGCCTGTTAGAAATAATATAGACCAAGTCTTTCTTAATTCTCAAGTCTTCCAGAATTAACATCTTACAGTGAAAATCAAATAAACATATTTAAGTAAACAGGTATCATACTTATTTATCAATACTGATAATTTAAGGTTTTTATATCACATTTAGCTGTAATATGGCATATTAACTCTTTTGAATTAGAGAATTTTTTTTTGAACAACCTATTATTTAAGGACCATATGCACTGACATTTTAAATGGCTTTCTTGTGATTTCACTTTCTATCAATTGCATATTAATTGCCAAATACTTATTTTAGTAATTTTCATATTCATAATTGATATAAAGTCAATTGATTAATTCTTTTTGTAAGGAGTTACTAATTACAGTAGGGACAGTATTAATAATTCTAAATCTTTATAAAAATGGTACAAAAATATTTTCATGCAAAATTATGTATAATTGCATGCTCTAAATGTTTGATTGTTGATACATATAATAAAGAGCTTTTGATGAGTCTCTTCCCCAGTAAAACAGAAAATGCAAAGATATAGTTGGGTATGTATGTCCAAACAAACATATGGAAAAATACACATTATCATCTAGAAACTATTAAATAAAAGATGAAAAGAACAATCCAACACATTGTACCAACTTGTCAGATGAGGTAGTATTCTGGAAGAATAGCCTAAGTCTAGACCTGGTCCATGTCAAAATATTCACAAAAAAATAAAATATGAAAAATATAGGAAATGCTATGAGTTTTTCTTGAAGGTAAGTGGATTATCCTTTAATCTCAATTATGTGCATTTTTAAAAGCCAGTTTTCTGGTAAAATAAATTTGTGATAGTTACAAGTACACAAAACAAAGTTTCTGCTTAGCAAAATGAATGCATCTCAACTGTTTTTTAGCTGATTTCTTCCCACTCAACTTTAAACCTTTATTTATTTATTTTTTATTGGTTGTTCAAAACATTACAAAGCTCATCCTATATCATCTTTCATACATTTGACTCAATTGGGTTATGAACTCCCAATTTTCCCCAAATACGAGTTGCAGAATCACATCGGTTACACATTCACATTTTTACATAATGTCATATTAGTGACTGTTGTATTCTGCTACATTTCCTATCCCCTACTATCCCCTACTATACCCCCTCCCATCCCCTCCCATCTTCTTTCTCTACCTCATCTGCTGTTGTTCACTTCTCTCCCTTGCCCCACCTTTCCCCAATTTTCCCTACCCCATTGTTTGAAGATGCTATCCTACTTCCATTGCATGCTTTTAGCCCCTTTTTCAAATATAAGAAAGTTGTAATTTTGAGGATTGGTTTCTGTGTCCTCTATTTTGTACCATTGTTCCACCTGCCTATTTTGTTACCAGTACCACGCTGTTTTTGTTACTATTGCTTTTAGTACAGTTTGAACTCTGGTATCACTATACCTCCAGATTCATATTTTCTGTTTAGAGTTGCTTTTGCTATTCTGGGTCTTTTGTTTTTCCATCTTCTAAGATCTTCTTCTCTCTCTCTCTTTAGGGTTCTGTAGTTTTCAGTATATAAAACTTTCAAGTCTTTTGTTAGGTTGATTCCCAAGTATCTTATTTTATTTGAGGATATTGTGAATGGAGTGGTTTTCCTCATTTCCATTTCAGAAGTTGTGTTGCTGACATACAGGATTGCCTTTCATTTATGCGTGTTAATTTTATATTCTGCCACTTTGCTGAATTCATTTATTAACTCTAGCCGTTTCATTGTAGACCCTTTGGGGTCTGTTAAATATATTTTCATGACATCTGCAAATAGCGATAATTTAAATACTTCTTTTCCTATTTTTATGCCTTTAATTTTTTTTTGTCTGTCTAATTGTTCTGGCTAGTATTTCAAGAACTAAATTGAATAGAAGTGGTGATAGAGGGCATCCCTGTTTTGTTCCAGATTTTAGAGGGAATGCCTTCAGTTTTTCCACATTTAGGATGATGCTAGCCTGAGGTTTAGCATATATAGCTTTTACAATGTTGAGGTAAGTTCCTGTTATCCCTAGTTTTTCTAGTGTTTTGAACATAAAGTGATGCTGAACTTTGTCAAATGTTTTTTCTGCATCTATTGAGATGATCATATGGTTCTTGTCTTTATGTCTATTGATGTGGTGAATGGCATTTATTGATTTCCGTATATTGAACAAGCCTTGCATCCCAGGGATGAATCTTACTTGATCATGGTGCACAATTTTTTTGATATGCTTTTGTATTCGATTCGCCAGGATTTTATTGACAAGTTTTGCATCGAAGTTCATTAGAGATATTGGTCTGTAGTTTTCTTTCTTTGAAGTGTCTTTGTCTGGTTTCGGGATCAGGGTGATTTATCCTCATAGAATAAATTTGGAAAAGTTCCTTCTTTTTGTTTTTCTTGAAATAGCTTGAAAAATATTGGTATTAATTCTTCTTTAAAGGTTTTGTAGAACTCCACTGTATACCCATCCGGTCCATGGCTTCTTTTGGTTGGTAGTTTTTGATGGCTTCTTTCATTTCTTCCTTTGTTATTGGTCTGTTTAAATTGCGTGTGTCTTCCTGACTCAATCTGGGCAGATCATATGACTTAAAAAATTCATCGATATCTTCACTATCTTCTATTTTATTGGAATATAGTGTTTCAAAATACTTTCTAATTATCTTCTGTATTTCTGTAGTGTCTGTTGTGATATTGCCTGTTTCATCCCGTATGTTAGTAATTTGAGTTCTCTCTCTTCTTCTCTTCATTAGCATGGCTGTGGGCCTGTCAATCTTATTTATTTTTTCAAAGAACCAACTTTTAGTTTTATCAAATTTTTTAATTTTTTTTGTTTCAATTTTGTTGATTTCTGCTCTAAATTTAATTATTTCTTGTCTTCTACTACATTTGCTGTTGTTTTGCTCTTCCTTTTCTAGGTTTTTGAGGTGTAGTGTGAGTTCATTTATTTGTTGATTTTTTTCTTTTTTTGAGGAAAGAACTCCAAGAAATGAACTTCCCTCTTAAACTGCTTTCATTGTGTCCCATCGATTCCGGTATGTTGTGTCTGTATTGTCATTTGTCTCTAAGAATTTTTTTTATCTCCTCCATTATGTCTTCTGTAACCCATTGATCATTCAGTAGCATGTTGTTCATTTTCCATGTGATGTAGGATTTTTCCTTCCTTCTTTCATCATTGATTTCCAGCTTCATTCCATTATTATCAGATATAGTGCATGGTATAATCTCCATGCTTTTATATTTACTAAGAATTGCCCTATGGCATAATATATAGTCTATCTTTGAGTAGGATCCATGTGAAACTGAGAAGAACGTGTATCCACTTGATGATGGCTGATATATTCTATATATGTCGTTTAAGTCTAGGTTACAAATTGTGCTGTTGAGTTTGATAGTTTCTTTATTCAGTTCTTGTCTAGAGAATCTGTCTAATGCCGAGAGTGGTGTCTTGAAGTCACCCATAATTATTGTGTTGTAGTCTATTTGGCTATTGAACTTGAGGAGAGTTTGTTTTATGAACATTGCAGCTCCATTGCTTGGTGCATACAAATTCATAATTGTTATGTCTTGTTGGTGGATGGTTTCTTTTAACAGAATATAGTGTCCTTCTTTATCCCTTTTGATTAACTTAGGTTTGAAGTTGATTTTATTCCACATGAGTATGGCCACTCCTTCTTGCTTCTGAGGGCCATGTGAGTGGTATGATTTTTCCCAACCTTTTACCTTCACCCTGTGTATGTCTTTTCCTATCATATGAGTCTCCTTAAGGCAGCATATTGTTGGATTTATTTTTTTTGATCCAGGTTACTAGCCCATTCTCTTGATTGGTGAATTTAGGCCATTAACATTTAAGGTTACAATTGAAATATGATTTGTTCTTCCAATCATGTTTATTTATTTATTATGTTTTAGTTTGGCTAGTTTTTACTTTTTTGGTTATTTTCCTCCCCCTTTACTGAGATACCTCCTGCTGTTAGTTTTCGGCAGTATTTATCAATTCCTGTTCTTGTAGTATTTTGCTCAAAATGCTTTGCAGTGCTGGTTTTCTGGCTGCGAATTCTTTTAGCTTTTGTTTATTGTGAATGACTTTAATTTCGTTTTCAAATCTGAACCTTGATTTTGCTGGATACAGTATTCTTGGTTGGAATCCATTATTTTTCAGCATTTGAAATACATTGTTCAAGGATCTTCTTGCTTTCAAAGTCTGTGATGAAAAATCAGTCATTAACCTAATTGGTTTTCCCCTGAATGTAATCTGCCTCCTTTCTCTTATAGTGTTTAATATTCTCTCCTTGTTCTGTATGTTGGCTATCTTCATAATTATATGTCTTGGAGTTTGTCTATTATGATTTTGAATGTTTGGGGTCCTGTAGGCTTCCAGGATTTGACAATCCGATCCATCTTTCATCTCTGGGATGTTTTCTAGAATTATTTTATTTAATATGTTCTCCATTCCTTTGGTTTGAATCTCTATGCCTTCTTCTATCCCAATGACTCTCATTTTTTATGACATCCAATATCTCTTGAATAGATTGCTAATGGGATTTAAGCCTCTTTTCTGTGTTGATTATATTCTTTTCAAGTTGATAAACTTTGTCTTCATTATCTGATATTCTGACTTCTGCTTGATCTAGTCTATTTGTAATATTCTCGTTTGAGTTTTTAATTTGGTTAATACTTTCCTGCATTTCTAGTATTACTGTTTGATTTCTTTTAAGATCTCTATCTCCTGGTAAAGCTCGTTGTTTGCCATTTGAGTTTGTTTGTTTAATTCATTTTCAAAATATACTTTTATTGCTTGGACTTGCTGCCTCATGTCTTCTCTAATATTCCTTTCCATCTGAGTTAGGTATGCCTTAAGTTCTTTCCCCATCCCTGTTTCTGATGCTTCTAGGTCCTCCTGTAGAATTAAGTTGTCCTGCATTGTTTGTACTCCTTTCTTTCCCTTGTTTTTTCATGATGCTCATGTTACTTTCCAGCTCTATTTGATTGCTGTGTTTCTGTTTTATTCTATAGATTTGTTTTGGTGTTGTGTATCTCTGTTGTCTCTCCTTTGTGTTGGTAGACTATGCCTGCTAAAGTGGATTCCACTTGTAGGGAATTCCGAAGGCCGAGCTCCAGTGACGTCACCCCTCTGCTTTGGCGGGCCCAGGCTCCTTGCCGAAATGTTCGAATACGGGGATGGAACTGGACTGTCTCCAGTTGGATTCAGCTCTAGGTCACTGGCGGGTGGGCAATCACTAGCCACCCAGTGGCGCAGTCGGTCTCCTGCACGCCGGTGTTCTCCAGACGCCCAGTCACGCGGACAGCAGGTGGACTGTCACCTGCGCTTCTGTGTTCTCCAGCTTCCCAGTCACAAGAGCCTGGCCTCTAGTCCCCTGGTTTCTCCTGCTAGTCCTGGTTTCTCCTGCTAGACTAGATTTCCCCTGAGTGATGCTTCTCTGCAGTTCAATCTGTATTCTGGGCCTGTCATTTGTTGGGTGTGGAGGGTGTCTATTGGAACCCAGACACTCTATTGTTTTGAGGATCAGTCAGACCGGATCTCCGGTTGCACATTTGGCTCGTTTTTCAGACCCAATTACCAGATCTCAGTGCTAAAAATCTTTCTTATAGGTTTTGGTGCACCCCCATTTTGCTGTAAGTTCTTAACAAGATAGTTTTTTGTGGTTCTATCTCGTTATTCACCTGTGCAGTGGCGCGTTACACTGGGTGTGATGCACTCTATTCGTGGCCATCAGGCAATGATGAAATATTATGCTTTGTATGCAGCATTTACTGAAGTTAGTTTTCAGTATTAGGAAACAAATATGTATTTCAGGTGAATGAATAATCTGAATTTCTGAGAATAATCTTGTGAAAAGTTGATTATAAATCCACATACGTGAATATGAATGATTTTAGGGAGTGTATAATAAGACACATATATTTCATATTTTGAAAAATCTGGAGAGTGATATATATATATATATATATATATATATATATATATATATATATACACAGAAACACACTCACAGACATTAAAAAGTAGCAATATATATGCCAATCGAAATTCAAAATGAAATATATATTCTTCACATATCCAAAAAAATACATTTTACTGAAAATGGATTTATGTATAATGTTGTTCAACTAGGAGGCTCACCCATAGGTTGAAATTTCAGTTCCAAAAGGGTTTAGGAGGAGTGATCTCTTCTCACAATTTGTATCTGCCAAGTCAGCCACCTCAGAAAAAAGTCTGTGTGATACCAGGTAGTATTCTATATGAGCATATAAAAATACATGTGCTGAATAGGTGACAGAGAAAGGGGAGAGGAATTCACATATTTGTTAACGTTAAAAACACATGGAGAAATATTTCAATAAACATTGACTATATTTATAACTCCAACCCCATATAATGCAAAAGGGAAGTCCAAGTATACACCATGCCTTCTCTGAACTGTTTGTATTTCCATTCTGTTAGGGTTACTATTCTCCATCATATTAGGATTAGTAGTCAGATTCTAGTAGGTTATGGATTAGTGTCAGAGATTCAGTATTTCGAATAGAAAATAGGAAAATAAACCCATTGTGTTTGCAAATATGTGTGATACAAAAATCTTCCCACTCTCATTCAGAACAATGCCTTGACATTACCTTCTCCCCTAATAAGACACAATTAGAGGAGAAGAGTTAGAAAATCTGTGAATACATATCTGGAATGGAATATTCTCAGTGTTCACAAGCTTGGAGGTGGTAGAGAAGTTTCCAAAAGTAAGGGACAGGGTAAACACTCCACAAACATGGAGCTCTGCAGGCCTAAAGACATATTGAGAAACTGCCTCTGAGTTTGGGCACTTAAAATGTATGTTGTGGTCCGAAGCTTTAGCTTCCTCTATAGTGAGAGCATCAAAACTGGTCTGCATCTATGTGACCTGGGGGACATGGTATCTTATTTTCCAATGAACATGAGGCAGCAGTGCTGAATTCTCACTTTGTAGGTAAACTGTGGCAACTGGAGTCTAAGGGTCTCTCTGTGTGGACTGTGAAGCTAATTGATCATGCTCTACTTTTCTTAGTAGAGCACTGGGAGTTTGTTATTTGCTTCACAAATACAAGGAGTTCAACTTGGTCAGAGTGGTGGAGGGAGTTCTGTCACATGTGGTGCCTCAGGGTCTGCAGGAGAATGCACCAGTCAGGCTTCTATTTCACATAGTTTGCCCCCTTGACCATAGCATCCTGATTCTGAACATTGCCCTGAAACCTCTCCATATAACAAGATGCCTTTACATATAAGGGTCTGCTTGCTGCACCATGTCAGTTACAAGCCATTTGGAAGCCAATGGCAGATCTACATGGCCCCAACACAGATGTTTTATCACACACCTGCCCACCACTGTTCTAGGCCCACTACTCAGCAGGCTCCAACTTACTGGCATCTCTGTTCTACACCATTTTTAAGAAACGCAGTCAATCAAGGCACTGTCTGGTATACTCATGATCAGCAACTGGACATCAAAAAGTTCTCCAGTGCCACCTGGTCATGAAAATTTCAAAAATTCCATGGTATTTCTCTAGCCATTTTTCAAGGATGAAGTTGGAGGCACTATGATTTTCAATTCACTCAGGAACCATTAAATGTTGAGGAAGCTCATTTCAATGAAAGCTCTGGAGAACACTCACAGGCAAGGCTTCCCAAAGGGTCGCCAAAAGGTCACATGAAGCCAGGCCCATTGAGGTCTGCAATGTGAGATCATGTGTGTTTTGCCTCTCAACTATGGCTGCCAAGTCTTTCAGAATAAAATCATGTGATATTCTGGCTGAGATTCCTCGTGCCTTGTGGAAAGCCTTTCTGGGCACAGATCTCAGTTTCAAAGGGCGACTGTCATTCATGGCCTCCTAAAATCCCAACACAACTCATGGCAATAATTCTCTGAGGTCAGTTCCAGAACTCAGTCTCTAAGGGAGATCACACCAGAGTTCAAGACCAGGTGGAGCCAGTCATCTTTTTCAACCGCCACACAAACTTCCAAAATTAAAACCCAAACACTCCCACAAGGCCCTCATCTTCTTCCATATAGATACTCATTATTAACTCTGGCTGGAGGTTTCCATGAGGGATGCAGAACAAGATAGTGTCCAAAGTTAGCTCCCTTGCCCCTCATTTGCCTAAAGTCGGGGTGGCCTGAACACCTTCCTGTGAACCTGGAGTGATCAAATAGTGTGCCGTTAATACTGCTCTGCTTCTCCAATTTGAGGACGACTGACTGTGGGGTTTAGAATCTTTATGTGAATTGGAAGCATGAGAAAATGCAAGCACCTTTGGGCTTGCCTCTCCTTGGCTTTGAAGAATGCATTTGACCCAAAGAATCCCTCTTCTCACTTGATGGAGGTCAGGAACCTTACAGAGGAAGGCAAGAGACTTCATCCGCAATGACTGATCTTTTGATCATTTTG
This sequence comes from Callospermophilus lateralis, assembly GCF_048772815.1. Lineage (NCBI taxonomy): Eukaryota > Metazoa > Chordata > Mammalia > Rodentia > Sciuridae > Callospermophilus > Callospermophilus lateralis. Next base: position 495,377 of record NW_027516996.1, on the reverse strand, counting down.
GTTTTGGATGAACACATGGGATCCATCAGGTGCTGAGAATCTAACCACAGCCTCACACAGGGCCAAGAGGATGTTTCAGACAAATCCATTTCCAAAGCAATTAAGCAAAGAGCTACAGGTGATGTCCATTCATTTCCATTTGAAAACTTTTTTCTTCAGGCTTCACAAAGAATTGGCCTGTGGTAAATACCTTCCTGATATTCAGGGCAACAGAACAATAGGTAAGCAAAAAGCCCAAATCAGGGTTTCTCCACTGAGACTTTCCTGGTCACACTAGCTACCCACTACATGGCCATATAACAGAGCTTTTAGGTGGTAAATATCTTGGACACAAAACCATGAAGCTATTCTGCAGAGTGTCCAGAATTCAGAAAGAAAACAGAAACTTATGAAGATATCAGGTGTTGCCCTTTGATAACAAAAGCCACAGTCCATTTATAAATTGGGCAAGATGAATGCTGGGAAGCTTTCTACTAGACAGGACACATCCTTTGATGCATTCTTATTTCTAATGTCTACAACCACGGACACAGTGGGATACACAGACATAGAAGCACTCGCATTGCAAAACGACTAACTAGAAACAGCCCACGCCAATCCAAACGAACAGTCTTTCCTACCTATTCACAGAACATGAGACAAGACCATGAACATACACCCACACCCACAAAGGCACCACCTTTGCTCCAAGTAGTTCTGTGATTACCCAGAGTGTCCTCTGAATGGTGGGCCATACTATATTCCCCCCAAATGGCCTGTCCTGTCTCAAATCTGGTCTCCTTGGCCAATTCTGTGAAGTTGTCATTAGCCATGGGTGAGCCACTACCTGCTTTCTCAGGAAAGGCCCCTCTTCAGAGCTTTTCTGGCATTTGAATATCCTCACATCTGTAGGCACTAAGAAAGACTGACTCTGTCCTTGGTAAATTGAAGCAAGTGAGACCACTGAGCCTGGGACTGCGACTGACTCTGGGTGCCATTCTTCCTGGATCCCAAGTTCAGAGAGTTCCATCACAAAGGAAGTGAGGTGAGGTCACTTCCTTCAGAAACTGAATGAGGTCACTGCTTTGGCAACAACTTTGTCCAAATAGTTACTTCTAAGGGCCCATGAGATGGAGGCTGTTCCTACTTCCTGTAACACTTTCAAAAGTTAGAATGGTATATCAACCATAGGCACCTGGGAACACCTCTTCACACAGGCCTGGTTTGGTCTATCTTCTCTACATTAAGTTGATAGAGGCTGATACAGACACATCCCTTCATCCTCACCAGGTTGTTTGCCATGGAAGATGACTTTTGCTCTCTCGGAAACTTCACAGCTGCCTACATCTTCTCCAGGGATTATTTCTACATGGACCTTTGATGTTCTCAGCAGGTGGAAGATTCCCTACATTCCGGTATTTAAAGAGAAACTCTGTCCCTCCTCTTCTGTAAAGTTAGATTGAGGTAACAGTGTATATTTAGGGTTAATAACATGTTCGATTTGGGTTAGGAATCTCTCTGCCGGATGAATAATGGTATTGGGAACCTGTGATATTTACAAGAATATATAGGTGAAATATAAGTATGAAAACAGAAATGTAGGTAAGATATGAAGCCAGAAGGGCATTGGGCCCTTGAGTGGGATACTTAGGTTTGAATTATGTTCTGCACATGTGTCTCAGATGAATTGATATAAAATGGCATAGGACCTTTTACCTTGAATGATTGATTGTTGAAGAGAACATCGAGTTAAAAAGTGATAGTCAGTAGGATTAGTAAGATAGTCAGTAGGTTTATAAAGAAGAGTGAGTATAGGATTTGGACCAAAAGTTCTTTAGCAATAGAGTTTCGGGTAGAGAGTGAATGTAAATGTCACCATATGTGAAGTATGAGTCACAATGATGAACTAGGGAAAATATGTAGGAAAGCAGATATCAATAGAGATATTAGGAAATCAGGCAAAGTGTAAATGAGTGATAGAATTAGACATTTCCAACAGGCTTGAGGTTGAATATATAATCTTAGGAAGAAACAAATATGTAGTCATCAATAGGATTGACATTTGAGAGCATTAGGTAACCAGGACATGGTTGTTTTTGGTAATCCATGCTCACTTTCCATTTAGGCTTTGATACAATCATGAGTTTGACCTTTGCTTTTTGTGTCCAGAATATTACTGTGATAAAATGTATATATAGATAAGGTGACATCAGTATTTCTTCCACCATTTCTGGGAGCAATATTTTGAAGAGGTACAAATTAGTAATGGGGGGACAAATAGGTGTACACTGTGTTTATGAATATAGAGATAATGCATTAATAGACCATACAGTGAATAAATAACATAACTGGTTCCAACTTTAAATAATGGATTGAATTGAAATGTGAAAATATACAGGAAATTTTATATTGATATGCATACATTCATTCCAACCAGTTTTACATCTAATGGTAATATTAATGTTATAGTTTATCATGAAGAGTGTGTGAGTTTAGCTTCAAAATTAATTATGGAAATCGAAAATAATGTGTTTGGAAAGAAGTCTCATGAAAAGACCAGTCAAGTAACATGGAAGAATTCATGTGTTCTGAACCAGGAAGTGAAACAAATTCTTATTAATTTGCTAACTTGTGGATGAAATATATGTCCTATGATGTGCAAAAACTGAAGAAATACTAATGTACCAGTGTTGAATTAAAATAAAGGTCAAAATAGACATTAAGTCCCATAGGAATCTACTTGCATTGATGTTAAACTGGGTCTGTTACTGTACAAATATTAGGATTTGTAAGCACCATTGATTGAAGTTAGTTCTCATACTGGGAAACAAATATGTATTTCAGGTAGATGAATATTTCTGAGAATAATCTTGTGAAAAGTTGATTATAAATCCACATACATGAACATGAATGAATTGATGGAGTGTATATAAGAGACATATATTTCATATTTTATAAAATCTGGAGAGTGTGTGTGTGTGTGTGTGTATATATATATATATATATATATATATATATATATATATATATATATATATATATACAGAAAAACACAAAAATACATTAAAAAGTATCAATATATATGCCAAACGTAATTTATCAGTAATATATATCATCCACAGATGAAAATATATTTATTTTACTGAACATGGATTTATGTATAAATTGTTCTACTGGGAAGCTCACCCATAGTTTTAATTTTCAGTTCCACCAGCGTTTACGAGATTTCTTCTCACAACTTGTTTCTGCCCAGTCAGCCAACTCAAAAAAATGTACGTGTGAGACCATGTAGGATTCTATATTTGCATATAAAAATACATGTGCTGAGTAGGCTACATAGAAAGGAAGACAGGAATTTACATATGTGTTAACATTAAAAACACATGGAGGACTATTTCAATTAAAAATTGAGTAGATTTAGAATACCTACCCTCTATCATGCAAAAAGGAAGTCCAACAATACACCATGCCTGCTGTAAACTGCTTGTATTTTCATTCTGTTTGGGTATTTTTCTCCATCATATTAGGATTAGTAGTCAGAGTCTAGTAGGGTATGAGTTAGTGTCAAGAATTCAGTATTTCAAATGGAAAATTGTAAAATGAATCAATGTGTATGCAAATGTGTGCTACACAAAAATTCTCCCACTCTCATTCAGAACAATGCCTTGACATTACCTTCACCCCAAGTAAGACACATTTAGAGGAGAAGAGTTAGACAATCTTTGAATACATATCTGAAATGGAAAATGTTCAGGAGTTCACAACCTTGGAGTTGGTAGAGGAGTTTCCAAAAGTAAGGGACAGTGTAAAATCTCCACAAACATGGAGATTTACCAGCCTAAAGACTTCTGGAGAAACTGCCTCTAGGTTGGGCACTTGAAATATATGTTGTTGTCAGGAGCTTTAGCTTCCTTTCTAGTGAGACAATCAAAGCTTGGTCTGCACATCTGTGACCTGGAGGACATGGTTTATAATTCTCCAATGAACATGAAGCAGCAGTGTTGATTTCTCTCTTTGTAGGTAAACTTTGGCCACTGGGTCTAAGTGTCTCCCCATGTAGACTGCTAAGCCATTAGGTCATCCTCCACTTTTCAAAACGTTTCTTGATACTGCACTCGGAGTTTGGTATTTGCTTCATGAAATACAAGGAGTTCAACTGGGACAAAGGGCTGGAGGAAGTTCTTTCACGTGTGGTGGGTCAGGGTCTGCAGGAGAATGCACCAACAGGGCTTGTATACCACATAGGTTGCTCCCTTGACCATAGAAACATGATTTTGAACATTGCACTGAAACCTCTCTATATAACCAGATGTCTTTACATACAGGATCTGCTGGCTGCACCATGTCAGTCTCAAGCCATTTGGAAGCCAATGGCAGATCCACATGACCCCACCACAGATGTTTTATCACACACTTGCTCACCACCGCTCTGGGCCCATTACTCAACAGGCTTCAAATGACTGGCATCTCTTTTCTACACCATTTTCATGAAAACCAGTCAATCAACACACTGTCTGGTACACTCATGATCAGCAACTGGACATCCAAATGTTCTCCAGTGCCACCTGGTCAAGGAAATTTCAAAAATTTCATGGTATTTATCTAGCCAATTTTCAAGGATGAAGTTGGAGACACTGTGGGTTTCAATTCATTCAGAAATTATTTAATGGTGAGGAAGCTCATTTCAATGAAAGCTCTGGAGAACTCTCACAGGCAAGGCTTCCCAAAGAGTGGCCAAAAGGTCACATGAAGCCAGGCCCATTGAGGTCTACAATTGAGGTCCATGTGTGTTTTGACTATCAAATATGTCTGACAAGTTTTTCAGAATAAAATTGTGTGATATCCTCCTGAGATTCCCAGTGCTCTGTGGAAAGCAACACTGGGCCTAGATCTCAGTTTCCAAGGGTGACTCTCATGCGTGGCCTCCTAAATCCCAACACAATTCATGGCAATATTTCTCTGAGGTAAGTTCCAGAACTCAGTCTCTAAGGGGAATGACACCATAGTTCAAGCCCAGTTGGATCCAGTCATCTCTTCCAACCGCCACACGAATGACCACAATTAAAACCAAAACACTCCCACATGGCCCTCATCTTGTTAAATATAGACACTCATCATAAACTCTGGCTGGAGGTTTCCATGCGGGACGCATCCCAAGACAGTGTCCAAAATATTCTCCCTTGCCCCTCATTTGCCTAAAGTCAGGGTGGCCTGGACACCCTTCCTGTGAACCAGAAGTGATCAAATAGGCCTGCCGTTAATACTGCTCTGCTTCTCCAATTTGAGCCCTATTGACTCTCAGGTATAGATTTTTTTATGTGATTTGGAGTCACGAGAAAACACAAGCACCTCTGCAGGACTTTGAAAAACTCATTTGACCAAAAGGATCCCTGTCTCACTTGATAGAGGTCAAGTACCTAACAGAGGAAGGCAAGAGACTCATCCACAATTACTGAATTTTTGCCATTATGGTTTTGATTGCACACATGGTATCTATCTTTAGATCCATCATGTGCTGAAAATTTAAGCCAAATAAACCTCCCTTCCTACCTATTCTTAGAACATGAGACAAAACCACAAACTCACACCCACACCCACAAAGGCACCTCCTTAACTCAAGTAGGTCTGTGACTATCCAGAGTGTCCTCTGAATAGTGGGCCATACTATGTTCCCCTAAAATGGCCTGTACTGTCTCAGATCTGGTCTCCTTGGCCAACTCTGTGAAGTTGTCAACAGCCAGCGGTGAACCACTACCTGCTTTCTCAGTAAAGGCCCCTCTTCAGAGCTCTTCAGGCATTTGGCAATCCTCATATCAGTAGGTACCAAGGAAGACTGACTCTGTCCTTGGTAAATCCAAACAAGTGAGACCACTGGGATTGGGACTTGGACTGGCTCTCGGTGCCTGGCTTCCTGGATCCCAAATTCATAGATTTCCATCACCAGGAAAGTGAGGTGAGGTCACTTCCTTCAGGAACTGAATGAGGTCACTGCCTTGGCAACCACTTTGTCCTACCAGATTCATCCAAGGTTCCCATGAGATGGAGGCTGCCACTACTTCCTGTGACACTTTCACAAGTTAGAATGGTATATCAACCATAGGCACCTGGGAACAGCTCTCCACACAGGCATGGTTTGATCAATCTTCTCTACATTAAGAAAGGAGAGGCTGATTCAGACACATCCCTTAATACTGACCAGGTTGTTTGTCATGGAAGATGACTTTTGCTCTATTAGGTCCTTCATAGCTGCCTGCAACTTCTCCAGGGTATCATTTCTGCTTGTACCTTTGATGTTCTCAGCAGGTGGAAGAGCCCCTACATTACTGTATTGTAAGAAAAACTCTCTCCCGGCTCTTTTGTACAGTTAGTTTGAGGGTACAGTGTATGGTTAGAGTAATAACAGGTTTGATTTAGGTTAGAAATCATACTGAGGAATGAACAATGGTATTGGGAACTCGCGATATTTACGAGAATATATAGGTGAAATATAAGTATGAAAACAGAAATCTAGATAAGATTTGAATCCAAGAAGGGCATTGGGCTGTTGATTGGGATACTTAGCTTTGAATTATATTCTGCACAGATGTCTCAGATAAATTGATATACAATGGCATAGGACCTTGTACCTTGGATGATTGATTGTCAAAGAGAATTTCCAGTCAAAAAGGGATAGTCGGTAGGATTAGGAAGATAGTTGGTAGGTATAGAAAAAAGAGTGAGTATAGGATTTCGAACAAATTTCTGTAGCAATAGGGTTTCGGATAGAGAGTGAATGTAAATTTCAGCACATGTAAAGAGTCAGTCACAATGATGAACTCAGGAAAATATGTATGAAAGCAGATATCAATGGAGATATTAGGAAATCAGGAAAAGCATAAAGTGAGGGTTAGTATTAGTCATTTTCAACAGGGTTGAGGTTGAATATATAATCTTAGAAAGCAACAAATATGTAGTCACCAATAGGATTGATTTGTGAGCATTAAGCAACCTGGACATGGATGTTTTTAGAAATCCATGCTCACTTTCCATTTAGGATTTGGTGAAAGGTTAATAAGATAGGTACTTGTCACTTCCTGTTTTTCTGTATGCTTAACAAAACACTGTTGAAACCTTGAGGACTGTTTGCTAATTTTTTTCCCAGAATGTGCTGTCCCCGACTGCCAAACAGAGAATGTACACCCTCACCTGTTTACACGCAAACCGCCCACTCGCCCTGACCCATCAATAAGCTTCCCTCCCTGCCCTCTTCAAGGAAAGTATATAAGCTCTGCTTAAGCTGTTCTCATTGCTCTCTGCTCTATTCAAGTGAGCACTGAGCCCCAGATTGCTAGACTCCCAATAAACCCAGGGTAACTTTTGATGTGGAGGGGACCCCAGTAAACTTTGAAGTGGATACAGGGGCAGTATACTTAGTCCTTAAGGCCCCACTGGGCCCTCTATCACATAAAAGCTCTCTAGTTCAAAGTGCTAACACCAGTAAATATGGGAATTAGACAACTAAGAAAACCATGGACATGAGGAAAGGAAAAATCCATCACTCCTTCCTAATAATCCCAGAATGCCTGGCCCCATTGATGGGCAGAGTTCTGCTCACCAAGCTCCGGGCCAAAATGACTTTTAACCGTGAAGGCCCCAAAATGATATTTCTAAATCCTTTAGTATAAACTCCTATATTCACGGCTTTAAATATGTCAGTAGAAGATGAACAGCAACTCTTCACACCCCCCAAGACTGATCAAACAGGCAAGCTACCCCAGAAATGGATAACAGATTACCCAGATGCCTGGAAAAAAACTGCTGGGTTAGGACTAGCCATGAAACAACCTCCAAAAACAGTGGAGTTCAAAACCTCAGCCTCCCCAATCAATGTCAAAAAATATCCTCTGAGCAAAAAAGCTAAAGATGGGATAAGGCCCCATATTCAGAAATATCTGGCCTTAGGGTCCTAAGGCCTTGTCAATCATCCTAAAACACTCCCCCGCTACCAGTATAAAAAGCCAGGAGCCGGGGACTATCCCCCATTAAAGACATAAGAGAGACCTACAACAGAGTGTAGGACATTCACCCCAGTGTACCTAATCCGTACAATCTGCTTATCACTCTGAACCCTGAGAGGAAATGGTATACTGTTCTGGACTTAAAAGATGCTTTCTTTTGCTTGCCTCTGCATAAATATAGTCAGTTGCTGTTTGCTTGCTAGTGGGTAGACCCAGAAACTGGAACGTGTGGTCAACTAACTTGGACTAGACTCCCCAAAATGGTTGAAAAACTCCCCCACTCTCTTTGATGAAGCCCTCCAAAGAGATCTCAACAGCTTCAGAACTACGCACCCCGAAGTCACCCAGCTTCAATACGTGGATGACCTGCTACTGGCACCCAACACCAAGGATATCTGTGAATCTGGGACCCAAGCAGTATTATGTGAGCTTCCTCAACTCGGGTATAGAGCTTCTTCCTAAAAGGCCCAAATTTGCCAGCAAGAAGTAATCTTCCTGGGCTATTCCTTTAGGGGCAGTAAACGATGGCTCACTGAGCCCAGAAATCAAACGGTTGTGCAGAAACCACCCCCATCTAACAGCAGACAACACAGAGAGTTTCTTGGGACTGCTGGGTTTTGCAGGTTAAGGATTCCTGTGTTTGGGTCCTTAACTTCTCATTTACACCCGCTGTTAAAGGGAGATGCCCAATTCTAATGGACCCCTGAGATCCAGCAAGCTTTTGATAACATCTAAGGACACTGACACTGTACTCCTCAACTTCACTGAGCAAAGCCTGAAATTTCAGAAAGCCCTACACTACGTTAAAAATGTACATCAGTTTACTCACCTTGGTTCAAAGAAATTGCAGGCATTCCTGAAGGATCAAGAACAGAGTTTTCCACTAACCGACTCACAGTGAAAGGAAATAACTAAACAGGTAAAAAAAAGCCTGTCGGGTCTGTCAATAGGTTAATGCTTACACTTCCAAGCTTCCTGCAGGAAAGCACCTACGAGGAACCAGACCAGGACAATTCTGGGAAGTGGACTTTACTGAAATTAAGCAAGCATGGTATGGACTTAAATATCTCCTACTCTTTGTAGATATATTTCAAGATGGATTGAAGCCTCCCCCCCCAAAAAAAAAAGGCGCAAATGGTGGTCAAGAAGATCCTGAAAGATATTTTTCCAACGTACGGCCTGCCTAAGGTAATAGGGTCTGATAATGGACCAGCGTTCATGGCCCAGGTAACTCAGGGGTTAGCCAGGACCCTGGGGATTAATTGGAAGTTACATTGTGCTTATAGACCCCAGAGTTCAGGACAGGTAAAAAAATTAAATAGAACCATTAAAGAGACCTAAACGAAATTAAGCTTAAAGAGTAGCATAAAAGATTGGACTATGCTCCTGCCTTATGCACTATTTCATGCAAGAAATACTCCCTCTGTTTCTTTGTGTAAACTCACCCCCTATGAAATTCTCTATGGGGCCCCATCTCCAGTAAGGGACCTAACCCTAACTCAAAGATCTAACGATCCCTTCCACACCACCTTGCTTGACAGACTTAAAGTTCTGGAAGGAACTCAGCAATACCTGTGGAAACAGCTGGCCACTGCCTACCAACCTGCTGAAGAGGGTACTCCACATCTATATCAAGTAAGAGACTTTGTCTACATAAGACAACATCAGGTGTCATCCCTGGAACCCGGCTGGACAGGACCATACCAGGTGCTACTTATAACACCTACAGTGCTAAAGTTAGACGGAATCACTTCCTGGTTCCTAATTCTCATCTCAAGCCTGTGCCCTGTCCAGAATCTGGCTGAAAAATGGAAAAGACTGGTAACATTTTCAAATTGTATATTCGCCATGTGAATAAGACTATAGACTCTACAATTGGTCACCAGTAGTCCTAACCCTCATCAACCCGTTCAGCAGCGATGGCTGATCACAAATCCTACTAGACAAGAAGTATGGTCTATCGCACATACAGCCCACTTAGGGACCTGGTGGCCATCTCTCCACCAAGAAATTTGTCAGCTGGCTATACGTCTTTCCTATTGGGAAATCCCTGATGAAGAGGATCCCCAAAAATTCCATTAAATACTTTCCATACAATAGATAATGGAAACAAACATTATGGATGTAGGGACACGCGAGCCAGATGCAGGTTGGCTAGCCTAGATTACTTTGTTTGCCTGGCGGACTACCAAAGCCAAAAACAGCCACGCCTGTGTGGGGGAAAAGCCAACTTCTTCTGTAAATAATGGGGATGTGAGGATACAGGGGCTACCTGGTGGAAGCAAAACTCCTCATCAAATTCAGTACACAGCATTGGCCATATTACCAGTTAGATAACAAAAACCGATGGCCACCAGAGGGGTCTCTAGATCCTCAAATTTTGCGTGACCTTTTCAACTTCGACAAGTGCTCAAAAGTGTGGAAGGAAATTCCCCTACGTTTAGGCCTTTTCCCTCCTATGCTCAAATCCTGAACTATGCTTCTCCAATAGATACTCACCCGCAGCCTTCTGCCCCAGACTCTCTGCTGTCACTCCCACATCAGCAACCTGATTTCTCAGCTCCAGTTACTAGATCAAAAACCCAAATTTCCGTCGGTTCTCAGACCATTGCCCCTTGCTGAGCTTGCAGGTACTGAGGTACCCTTCCACCCTCTCACTCCTCTCTCCTCCTGTCAGTGCCCACACCGGGTCCCACCAGGTCCTCTTACCAGCTAACCCAAAGCTCAAACCAGCTAAGGAGTGCCCTCAGACGCCTATCAAAGATGTAATTAAAATGGCCTTTAAAGTTGCTTTGTCATCACTGAAAACAGGTTACTAAGAATTTAAAGTCCCTCACAGGCTTTTTGGGATACTCACTCCCGTCTTCCCCTCTGCTCTACCTGTTCTACTGCTCAAGTTTTGTTGCCAGGAAAATCCCAAACCCCTTTCCCATAATTCTTTTATATCTCTTTTTCCTCATCCTCAGATCCACGGAGCTGCTCTCATCCCCTGCCTTCCCTGTCTTCCCCTCTGTACCAGGCCCACAGAAAAGTCTTAAATGACCTTCTCCAGAAGTCTTCACCATGGCTGACTTTAAGCCTTTCAGCAACACAGTTCCTATAAAAGAGTTCAATGTAGATAAACTTCCTCTATTCGTGTTGCTCTGTTCTACTTGGCCACTGGCTGGAAAAATCAGCACTCCTAAGCTAGACACCCCCTTAGTAGTTTTTAACAAAATATATGAAGAAGGCCTCTGCCCTAGAGCTGGGGCTTCATAGAGATGGCTACATTTCTAAGATATAGAAGTTACCAACTGGGCTCCATGGTAACAGCTGGCAGGGAGGAAAAGAAAAAAAAAGAAAAAAGCTCTCCCCCTCCCAGGTGTCCTTAAGAAGTTAACTTTCCCAGAACAGAGGAAAAAAAAAACAGAAACAAAAACTGCTTTTTGTGAACTTCTGCAGACTGTGAACTTCTGAGCCCCTTCCCTTATATGCTGGGTACAAAATTCTGAAACAACCTAAACTTTGGGTTCAGGGATTAATTGATTACAACAGAAGCAATGCCCTCTAAATCCGGATGCAACCAAATAAGACTGTTTCCCTGTCTTCTGTGCTATCTTAGGTACCTTGCCTTGTCCATCTCTACAGCAGTACAATTCTATACACTTAAACATTGTTTATGTTTTCATAAAATGGTCAACAGATGTGATTAATTATGTAATGGTGCAGATGTTTTCCAGAGTGCTCTATCATGACGCAGGTACATTTAAATATCAAATAGGGGGGGCAAACAACCCGGTTCTGCCAGGAACCTGTATCCCTCACTTTAGTCATCCTATTATGAATAGGAGTTGCTGCAGGGGTGGGCACAGGAACCACTGCCCTGGTCCATGGGACACAACAAATGACCCAATTAGAAGCAGTAATAGACCAAAACTTAAAGATATTAAAAACCTCCTTCACAGCTTTACACGAATCTTTAACCTCTCTCTCTGAAGTTATTTTACAGAACAGTCGAGGGTTGGACCTCCTCTTCATGAGAGAAGGGGCCTTCGTCCTGCATTGAGGGAAGAATGTTGTTTTTATGCCGACCATACTGGAGTTGTAAAAGAATCTATGATTAAATTAAGAAGATGCCTTGAAGAGCATCAACAAGAGAGAGAGGCCCAAAAACGGTGGTTTTAGTCTTGGTTCACAAAGCCCCCTCATTAACTACGTTTTCATCAGCCCTGGCCGGTCCATTAATAATCCTCATATTATTGGTAATTGTAGGACCCTGTTTGATCAACCGTGTAGTTTCCTTTCTCCATGCTCAAATTGGACAAGTTAAACTTATGGTAATCAGAAAACAATATACCACACTAGTAAACATAAAATGTGACACCCCCGATGATCATTTTTATGATTAAATGTAACCAAAAGAAGAAGTGGGGAATGAAAGGTTAATAAAATAGGTACTTGTCACTTCCAGTTTTTCGGTATGCTTAACAAAACACTGTTGATGTCTTGAGAACTGTTTGCTAATCTAGTTCCCTGAAAGTGCTGTACCCAACTGCAAAACTGCAGAATGTACTTCCTCACCCATTTGGACGCAAACCGCCCACTCGCCCTGACCCATCAATAAACTTTCCTATCTGCCCTCTCCAAGGAAAGTATATAAGCTCTGCTTAAGCTGTTCTCAGGGCTCTGTGCTCTATTCAAGGAAGCTCTGACCCCAGCATGCTGGACCCCCATAAATCCTTGGCTGTTGCATGAGACAGTCTCTGGTAGTCTCTTCCTCCGACACTCGCCTGACCTTTACATTGGTAAAATAATAAGTGTCATCTTTGCTTTTTGTGTCCAGAATATTACTGTGATAAAATGTATAGGTAGATAAGGTGACGTGAGTATTTCTTCCACCATTTCTGGGAGCAATATTTTGAAGATGTATAAATTAGTATTGGGGGTACAAATAGGTATATCCTGTGACTCTGAATATAGAGATAATGCATGAATAGACCATAATGTGAATAAATAATATAATGGGTTCCAAATTTAAATAATGGATTCCATTGATATCTGAAAATATACAGGAAATCTTATATTGATATACATACATTCATTTCAACCACTAATACATCTAATGGTAATATTAGGATTATGGTTTATCATGAAGAGTGTGTGAGTTTTGCTTCAAAAGTGATCATGGAAATTAAAAATAATGTGTTTGGAAAGAAGTCTCATGAAAAGCCCAGTCAAGAAACCTAGAGGAATTTATGTGTTCTGAAGCAGGAAGTGATGAAAGTGAAACAACTGCCTATAAGTTTGCTAACTTGTGGATGGAATATATATCCTATCATGTGCATAAATTGAAGAAATAGTATTGTACCAGTGCTGAATAAAAATGACCTTCAAAATACACATCATGTCCCACTGGAATCTACTTGCATTGATGTTAAACTGGGTCAGTTACTGTAGAAATAATAGTATTTGTATGCAAAATAAACTGAAGTTAGTTTTAAGTACTGGAAACAAATATGTATTTCAGGTGGATGAATATTTCTGTGAAAAATCTTGTGAAAAGTTGATTATAAATCCATATACATGAACATGAATGAATTTAGAGAGTGTATATAAGACACATATATTTCTGGAGAGTATATATACATATATATATATATATATATATATATATATATATATATATATATATATACACACACACACACACATACACACACACACACACAAAATACACACACACACACACACAGACATTAAATTAGCAATATATATGCCAATCGAAATTTATCATGATATATATATCATCCACAGATGCAAAAATATTTCTTTAATTGAACATGGATTTATGTATAATGTTGTTCAACTAGGAAGCTCACCTATAGGTTGAATTTTCAGTTCCAACAGCGTTTAAGAGGAGTGATCACTTCTCACAAATTTTATTTGCCAAATCAGCCACCTCACAAAAATGTACATGTGATACCAGGTATGATTCTATATGTGCATTTAAAAGTACATGTGCTAAATAGGATACAGAGAAAGGGAGCCAGGAATTCACATATTTGTTAACCTTAAAAACACATGGAGAACTATTTAAATTAAATATTGACTAGATTTATAACACCTACCATTAATCATGCAAAATACAAGTACAACTATACACTATGATTTCTCCTAACTGCTTGTATTCCTATTCTGTTTGTGTTATTTTTCTCCATCATATTAGGAGTAGTAGTCAGAGTCTAGTAGGGTATGGGTTCATGTCAGAGATTCAGTATTTTGAATGGAAAATTGTAAAATGAATGCAATGTGTATGTAAATATGTGCTACAAAAAAATGTTCACACTCTCATCCAGAACATTGCCTTGACATTGCCTTTGTTCCGAGTAAGACACAATTAGAGGAGAAAAGTTAGAAAATCTGTGAATATATATCAGGAATGAAAAATGCTCAGGAGTTCACAACCTCCGAGGTGTTAGAGGAGTTTTCAAAAGTAAGGGACAGGGTAAACATTTCTCAAACATGGAGCTCTGCTGGTGTAAAGACTTCTTGAGAAACTTCCTCTGAGGTTGGGCACTTAAAAATATATGTTGTTGTTAGGAGCTTTAGCTTCCTTTGTTGGGAGACCATCAAATCTGGGTGTGCAACAATGTGACCTGGAGGATATTGTTTCTAATTTTCCAATGAACATGAGGCAGCCATGCTGAATACTCTCTTTGTAGTTTAACTATGGTCACTGGGTTGTAAGTGTCTCCAAGTGTGGACTGTGAAGCCATTTGGTCATTCTCCAATTTTCGTGGTGTTTCTCACAGGTGCACTGGGAGTTTGGTATTTGCTTCATGAAATACAAGGAGCTAAACTGGGACACAGTGCTGGAGAGAGTTCTGTCCCGTGTGGAGGGTCACGGTCTGCATGAGAATGCACCAACCAGGATTCAATTCCACATAAGTTGCCCCCATTTCCATAGCAACCTGATTCTGAACATTGCCCTGAAACCTCTCTATGTAAAAAACACCTTTGCATAGAAGGGTCTGCTGGCTGTACCATGTCAGTCACAAGCCTTTGGGAAGCCAATGGCAGATCCACATGTCACCACCACACATGTTTTATCACACACCTTCACACCACTGCTCTAGGCCCACTAATGAGCAGGATCCAACTTACTGGCATCACTGTTCTACACAAATTTCATGAAACCCAGTAAATCAAGGCACTGTCTGGTACACTCATCATCAGCAACAGGACATCCAAAAGTTCTCCAGTGCCACCTGGTCATGGGAATTTCAAAAATTTCATGGTATTTATCAAGCCATTTGTCAAGGATGAAGTTGGAGGCTCTGGAGGTTTCAATTCATTCAGGAACCATTAAATGTTGAGGAAGCTCATTTCAATGAAAGCTCTAGAGAACACTCACAGGCAAGGCTTCCCAAAGAGTAGCCAAAAGGTCACATGAAGCCAGGCCCATTGAGGTCTACAATGTGAGGTCCATGCGTGTTTTGACTCAACTGTGGCTGCAAAGTCTTTCAGAATAAAATCATGTGATATCCTGGCTGAGATTCCCAGTGCTCTGTGGAAAGCCACTCTGGGCCTAGATCTCAGGTTCCAAGGGCAACTCTCATGCATGGCCTAGTAAAATTCAAACACAATTGATGACAATGCTTCTCTGAGGTCAGTTCCAGAACTCAGACTCTAAGGGGAATCACACCAGAGTTAAAGCCCAGGTAAACCCAGGCATCTCTTCCAACTGCCACACAACTTACCACAATTCAAAACAAAATTCTCCCACATGGCCCTTATCTTCTTCCATGTAGACCCTCATCATAACCTCTGGATGGAATTTTCCATGAGGGGCACAGACCAAGACAATGTCCAAAATAACCTACCTTTCCCCCGATTTGCCTAAAATCAGTGTGACCTGGAAACCCTGACTGTGAATGAGGAGTGATCAAATAGGTCTGCCATTAATACTGCTTGGCTTCTCCAATTTGAGGCCTACTGACTGTGGGGTTTAGATTCTTTATGTGAATTGGAGTAATGAGAACACCCAAGCACGTATGGGCTAGCCTCTGCAGGGCTTTGAATAACACACTTGACCCAAAGGATCCCTATTCTCACTTGATAGATGTCAGGAACCTTTGAAAGGAAGGCGAGAGTCTTCATCCACAATGACAGCTCTTTTGGCTATTTTGGTTCTGTATGCATCCATGGGATCTTTCTTTAGATCCATCAGGTGCTGAGAATCTAAGCCACAGCCTCACACAGGGCCAAGAGGCTGATTCAGACACATCCCTTTCCAAAGCAATTAAGCAAAGAGCCCTAGGTGATGCCCATTCATTTCCATTTGAAAACTATTTTCTTCAGGCTTCACAAATTGGTGGCCTGAGGCAAAGAACTTCGTGACATTCATAGCAACAGAATAATAAGTAAGCAAAAGGCCCAAAGCAGGGTTTCTCCACTGAGATTTAGTGGTCACACATATATCTGATTTTTCTGAGATGCTCACAATTCACTTGAGCTATCCAGTACATGGCCATGTCACAGAGCTTGGAGGTGATACATACCTTAGAGACAAAACCATGAGACTATTCTGGAGAGGGGCCAGAATTCTGGAAGAAAACTGTAACTTAGGAAGATTGCAGGTGTTACCCATTGATAAGGCAATCTGAACTCCATTCATAAATTGGGCAGGATGAATTCTGGGAAGCTTTCTACTAGACAGGACACATCCATTGATGCATTCTTTTTTTCTAATGAGTACAACCACGGACACAGTGAGGTAAACAGACATAGAAACACTCACCTTGTCAAATGACTTACAATAAACAGTTCATTCCACAGCACATAAAGCGCCTTGCCTACCTATTCTCAGAAAATGAGACAAAACCACAAACCAACACCCACAAAGGCAGCTCCTTCCCCCAAGAAAGTCTGTTACTATCCGGAGTGTCCTCTGACTGGTGGGCCATATTATTTTCCCCCTAAATGGCCTGAAATGTCTCAGATCTGGTCTCCTTGGCCAACTCTGTGAAGGTGTCAGGACCCAGAGGTGAGCCACTACCTGCTTTCTCAGGAAAGGCCCCTCTTCAGAGCTTTACTGGCATTTTGCAATCCTCACATCAATACGTACCAAGAAAGACTTACTCTGTCCTTGGTAAATCCAAACAAGTGAGACCACTGGGACTGGGACTGGGACTGACTCTGGGTGCCTGGCTTCATGAATCTCAAGTTCTGAGATTTCCTTCTCTAAGGAAGTGATGTGAGGTCACTTCCTTCAGGAACTGAATGAGGTCACTGCCTTGGCAACCACTTTGTCCAACCAGTGGCTTCCAAGTCTCACATGAAAAGGAGGCTGTCCCTAATTCCTGTGACACTTTCACAAGTTAGAATCTTATATCAACCATAGGCACCCGGGAACAGCTACCCACACAGGCCTGGTTTGGTCCATCTTCTCTACATTAAGAATAGAGAGGCTGATTCAGACAGAAACCTTCATCCTGACCAGGTTGTTTGCCATTGAACATGATTTTGCTCTCTCAGGTCCTTCATAGCTGCGTATATATTCTCCAGTGATCATTTCAGCATGGAACTTTGAGGGTCTCAGTAGGTGGAAGACCCCCTACATTTCTTTACTGTAAGACCAACTCTGTCCCTTCCCTCTGTAAATTTAGATTGAGGGAACAGTGTATGGTTAGGGTTAACAACATGTTTTATTTGTGTTAGGAATCATTCTGCTGGATGAATAATGGTATTGGGAACCTGAAATATTTATAAGAATATGTATTTGAAATATAAGTATGAAAAGAGAAATCTAGGTAAGATTTGAAGCCAGGAAGGGCATTGGGCCCTTGATTATGATATTTAGCTTTGAATTACATTCTGCAATGTGGTCGCAGGTAAATCTACATACAATGGAATAAAACCTAGTACCTCAGATGCCTGAATGTCGAAGAGAACATCCAGTCAAAAAGGGATAGTCAGTAGGATTAGGAAAATAGTAGGTTTAGGTTGAAGAGTGAGTCTTTGAGTTGGAAATATAGTTCTTTAGCAATAGGGTTTCGTTTAGAGAGTGAATGAAAATATCAGCACATATGAAGAGTCAGTCACAATGATGAACTGGGGAAAATATGTAGGAAAGCAGATATAAAATAGAGACATTAGGAAATCAGGCAAAGTATAAAGTGAGTAACAGGATTAGACATTTTCAACAGGGTTGAGGTTGAATATATGATATTAGAAGAAACAAATATGTAGTCACCAATAGGATTGAAATTTGAGAGCATTAGGCGACCTGGACATGGATGGTTTTAGTAATATATATTCACGTTCAATTTAGGTTTTGGTACAATCATAAGTGTTACCTTTACATTTGTGTCCAGAATATTACTGTGATAAAAATGTATATGTAGATCAGATGATATGAGTATTTCTTTCACCATTATGGGGAGCAATATTTTTACAACCTATAAATTAGTATTGGGGAAAAAAATAGGTGTACCCTGTTTTGATGAATATAGAGATGATGAGTGAATAGACCAAACTGTGAATAAATAATATAACTGGACCCAACATTAGAAATTGGAATTGGAATAAATTGATATCTGAAAATATACAGGAAATCTTATATTGATATTGGCATACATACATTCATTACAACCAGTTGTACATCTAATGGTAATATTAGTGTTACGGTTGATCATGAAGAGTGTGTGAGTTTTGCTTCAAAATGGATTATGCAAATCGAAAATAATGTGTTTGCAAAGAAGTCTCATGAAAGACCAGTCAAGAAACATGGAGGAATACATGTGTTCTGAAGCAGGAAGTGATTGAAAGTGAATCAAAAGTTTTAAATTTTGAAATTTTGGATGAAACATTTATCCTATGATGTGCATAAACTGAAGAAATAGTACTGTACCAGTGTTGAATAAAAATGAATGTCAAAATACACATCATGTCCCATAGGAATCTACTTGCATTGATATTAACCTGGGTAAGTTACTGCAGAAATATTAGGATTTGTATGCACCTTTCATTGAAGTTAGTTTTCAGTACTAGTAAACAAATATGTGTTTCAGGGGGATGAATATTTCTGAGAATAATCTTGTAAAAATTTGATTATAAATCCACATACATGAATATGAATGTATTTAGGGAGTGTATAATAAGACACATATATTTTATATTTTAAAAAATCTGGAGATTGTATATATATATATATATATATATATATATATATATATATATATATATACACACACACAAACACAAAACACACACAGACATTAAAGAGTAGCAGTATATATGCCAATCGAAATTCATGGTGAAATATATATCGTCCACTGATCCAAAAATATTAATTTTACTGAACATGGATTTATGAATAATGTTGTTCAACTAGGAGATCACCCATAGGTTGAATTTTAAGATCCAACAGCATTTACGAGGAGTTATCTCTTCTCATAATTTTTATCTGCCACGTCAGCCTCCAAACAAGTATGTATATGTGATACCAGCTAGGATTCTATATGTGCATATAAAAATACATTTGCTGAATAGGCTACAGAGAAAGGGAGATAGAAATTCACATATTTGTTAACTTTAAAAACACATGGAGAACTATTTCAATTAAAAATTATCTAGATTTATAACACCTACCCTACATAATGCAAAAGGCAAGTCCAACTATACACCATGCCTTCTCTGTACTGCTTGTATTTCTATTCTGTTTGGGTTATTTTTCTCCATCATATTAGGATTAGTAGTCAGAGTCTAGTAGGGTATGGGTTCGTGTCAGGGATTCAGTATTTTTAATGGGAAATTGGAAAATGAATCCAATGTGTATGCAAATATGTGCTACACAAAAATCTTCCCACTCTCATCCACAACAATGCCTTGACATTACCTTCACCCCAGGTAAGACACAATTAGAGGAGAAGAGTTAGAAAATCTGTGAATACTTATCTGGAATGGAATATGCTCAGGAGTTCACAACCTTGGAGGTGGTAGAGCAGTTTCCAAAAGTAAGGGACATGGTAAACACTCCACAAACATTGAGCTCTGCTGGCCTAAAGACTTCTTGAGAAACTGCCTCTGAAGCTGGGCACTTGAAATATATGTTGTATTAAGGAGTTTTAGCTTCTTTTGTAGTGAGACCATCAATGCTGGGTCTGCATCTATATGACCTGGAGAACATGGATTCTTATTTTCAAATGAACCTGAGGCAGCAGTTCTGAATTCTCTCTTTGTAGGTAAAGTGTGGCCACTGGAGGCTAAGTTTCACCCCGTGTGGACTGTGAAGCCATTTGGTCCTCCTCAAATTTTTGTGGTGGTTCTTGCTGCTGCACTGGGGCTTTTGGTTCTTGCTGCTGCACTGGGCTTTTTGAACAACAAGTTCAACTGGGACACAGTGCTAGAGGGAGTTCTGTCACGTGTGGTGGGTTAGGGTCTGCAGGAGAATGAAACAACCAGGCTTCTTTCTCACATAGCTTGCACCCTTGACCATATCAACCTGATTCTGATCATTACCTTGAAATCTCTCCAAATAAAAAGATGCCTTTACAAATAAGGGTCTGCTGGCTGCACCATGTCAGTCACAAGCCATTTGGAAGCAAATGGGCTAATCACATGGACCCACCACAGATGTTCTATCACACACGTGGCTACCACTGCTCTAGGCCCACTACTCAGCAGGCTCCAACTTACTACCATCTCTGTTCTACATTATTTTTATAAATTCCAGTCAATCAAGGCACTCTCTGGTACACTCATG
Organism: Callospermophilus lateralis; assembly: GCF_048772815.1. Classification (NCBI taxonomy): domain Eukaryota; kingdom Metazoa; phylum Chordata; class Mammalia; order Rodentia; family Sciuridae; genus Callospermophilus; species Callospermophilus lateralis. The sequence goes on along the minus strand of NW_027516996.1, from coordinate 474,656 downwards.
ATCAGCAGCAGGACATCCAAAGATACTCCAGTGCCACCTGGTCATGGGAATTTCAAAAATTTCAAAGTAGTTATCTAGCCATTTTTCAAGGATGTAGTTGGGAGGCACTGTGGCTTTCAAGAACCATTAAATGTTGAGGAAGCTCATTTCAGTGAAACTCTGGAGAACTTTCATAGGCAACGCTTCCCATAGAGTGGCCAAAAGGTTACATGAAGCCAGGCCTATTGAGGTCTACAATGTGAGTTCCATGTGTGTTTTGACTCTCAAGTATGGCTGCCAAGTCTTTAAGAATAAAATCATGGGATAATTTGGCTGAGATTCCCAGTGCTCTCTGGAAAGCCACCCTGGACCTTGATCTAAGTTTATAAGGGCGACTCTCATGCATGGCTTCCTAAAATCCCAACTCGATTCATGGCAATACTTCTCTGAGGTCACTTCCAGAACTCAGTCTCTAAGGGGATTCACACCAGAGTTCAAACCCAGGTGGACCCAGTCATCTCTTCCAACTGCCACACAAATGACCACAATTAAAACCAAAATAGTCCCACATGGCTCTCATCTTCTTCCATATAGACACTCATCATAACCTCTAGCTGGAGGTTTCTATGAGGAGCGCAGGACAAGACAGTGTCCAAAATACGCACTCTTGCTCATCATTTCCATAAAGTCAGAGTGGCCTGGACACCCCTTCTGTGAACCAGAAGTGATCAAAAAGGCGTACCATTAATACTGCTCAGCTTCTCCAATTTGAGGCCTACTGACTGTGGGGTTTAGATTCTTTATGTGCATTGGGGTCATGAGAAAACCCAAGCACCTATTGGCTAGCCTCCGCAGGGCTTTGAAGAAGTCATTTGACCCAAAGGATTCCTATTCTCACTTGATAGAGGTCAGGAACCTTACAGAGGAAGGCAAGAGATTTTATCCACAATGACTGCTCTTTTGGCCATTTTGGTTTTGGATGCACACATGGCATCTTTCTTTAGATCCATCAGGTGCTGAGAATGCAAGCCACAGCCTCACACACAGCCAACAGACTGGCTCAGACACATCCCTTTCAAAAGCAATTACTCAAAGAGAGACAGGTGATGCTAATTCATTTCCATTAGAAAACTGTTTTATTCAGGTTTCACAAAGTGGTGCCTTAGGCAAAGACCTTCCTGACATTCAGTGCTACAGAACAATAGGTAAGCAAAGGCCCAAAGCAGGGATTCTCCACTGAGACTTTCATGATCACACAGATATCTGAGTTTCCTGAGATTCTCGCCATTCCCTTCAGCTATCCAGTACACGGCCATGTCACAGAGCTTTGAGGTGCTACATATCTTGGTCACAAAACCATGAGTCTATTCTGGAGAGTGGCCAGAATTCAAGAAGAAAACAGAAACTTAGGAAGACAGCAGGTCTTGCCCATCAATAAGGCAAGCCTCCGTCCTTTCATAAATTGGGCAGGATGAATGTGGGGAAGCTTTCTCCTAGACAGGACACATCCATTGATGCATTTTCTTTTGTAATGTCTACAACCATGGACACAGTTGGATACACAGACATAGAAACACTTGCTTTGTCAAATGACTTACTAGAAACAGTCCATTCTAAACCAAAGAAACCGCCTTTCCTACCTATTCTCAGAGCATGAGACAAAACCACATACACACACTCATTCCCACAAAGGCACCTTTTTCCCCCAAGAGGGTCTGTGACTATCAAGAGTGTCCTCTGCCTTGTGGGCCATACTATGTTCCCCCGAAATGGCTTCTCTATTCTCTAATCTGGACTCCTTGGCCCACTCTGTGAAGTTGTCAGGAGCCAGCGGTGAGCCAATACCTGCTTTCTCAGGAAAGACCCCAATTAAGATCTTTCCTGGCATTTGGCCATCCTCACAACTGTAGATACCAAGAAAGATTGACTCTCTCCTTGGTAAATCCAAAAAGTGAGACTTCTGTGACTGTTATTGGGCCTGACTCTGGCTGCCTGTTTTCAGGGATCCCAAGTTCAGAGAGTTCCATCACCTAGAAAGTGAGGTAGGTCACTTCCTTCATGAAGTGAATGAGCTCACAGCCTTGGCAACCACTTTGTCCTAACAGTTTCTTCCAAGGGTCCCATGAGATGGAGGCTGCCCCTACTTCCTGTGACACTTTCACAAGTTAGAATGGTATATCAACCATTGGTACCGGGGAAAAGATCTCCACACAGGCCTGGTTTGGTCCATTTGCTCTATATTAAAAAGAGAGAGGCTTATTCAGACACATCCCTTCATAGTGACCAGGTTGTTTGCCATGGAAGCTAACTTTTGCTCTCTCAGGTCCTTCATAGCAGTCTACATCTTCTTCGGGGATCATTTCTGCATGGATCTTTGATATTCTCAGCAGGTGGAAGATCCCCAACATTCCTCCTTTGTAAGACCAACTCTGTCCCTGCACTGCTCTAAAGTTAGATTGAGGGAACAGTGTATGGTTAGGGTTAATAATATGTTCAATTTTGGTTAGCAATCATTCTGCTGGATGAATAATGGTATTGGAAACCTGTGATATTTACAAGAATATATAGGTAAAATATAACAGAAATCTAGGGAAGATTTGAAGCCAAGTAGGGCATTGGGCCCTTGAGTGGGATACTTAGCTTTGAATTATATTCTGCACAGATGTCTCAGATAAGTCAATATACAATGAAATTGGATCTTGTACCTCGGATGATTGAATAACAAACAGAACATCTAGTCATAAAGGAATAGTCCGTAGGATTACCAAGGTAGTCAGCAGGTTTATAAAGAAGAGTGAGTATAGGATTTGGACCAAAAGTTCTTTACAAATAGGGTTTCGGGTAGAGAGTGAATGTAAATGTCAGCACATGTGAAGAGTCAGTCACAATGGTGAACAGGGGAAAATATGTAGGAAAGCAGACATAAATAGAGACATTAGGAAATCAGCAAAAGTATAAAGTGTGTAATTGGTTTAGACATTTTCAACAGGGTTGAGTTTGAATATATAATCTTAGGAAGAAACAAATATGTTGTCACAAATAGGATTGAATTCGAGAGCATTAGGTAACCAGGACTTGGATGTTTTTTTGTAATCCATGTTCACTTTCCATTTAGGCTTTTTTAAAATCATAAGTGTGACCATTGCATTTTGTGTCCAGAATATTATTGTGATAAAATGTATGTGTAGATCAGGTGACATGAATATTTCTTCCACCGTTTCTGGAGCAATGTTTTGTAGACGTATAATTTAGTATTTGGGGTACAAATAGGTGTACCCTGTGTCTATGAATATGCAGATTATGCATGAATAGACCATACTGTGTATAAATAATATAACTGGTTCCACTTTAAATAATGGATTGAATTGATATCTGAAAATATAAAAGAAATCTCATATTGATATGCAATCATTCATTCCAACCACTTATACATCTAATGGTAATATTAGGGTTATATTTTATCCTGAAAAGTGTGTGAGTTTTGCTTCAAACGTGATTATGGAAATCAAAAATAATGTGTTTGGAAAGAAGTATCATGAAAAGAATAGTCAAGAAACCTGGAGGAATTCATGTGTTCTGAAGCAGGAAGTGATTGAACGTGAAACACATGCATATAAATTTGCGAACTTTTGAATGAAATATATACAGTATGATGTGCATAAGCTGCAGAAATAGTAATGTAGCAGTGTTGAATAAAAATGAACATCAAAATACACATCATGTCCCCTAGGAATCTACTTGCATTGATATTAATCTGGGTCAGTTACTGTAGAAATATTAGGATTTTTATGCACCATTTACTGAAGTTAGTTTTCAGTACTAGGAAACAAATATGTATTTCAGGTGGATGAATATTTCTGAGAATAATCTTGTGGAAACTTGATTTTAAATCCATATAAATCGCAAAACATTATAAACAAAAAACACACACAGACATTAAAATGTAGCATAGTATATGCCAATTGAAATTCACCTTGAAATATATATCATCCACTGATCCAAAACTATTTGTTTAATGAACTTGGATTCATGAATAATGTTGTTCAACTAAGAAGCTCCCCCATAGTTTGAATTTTCTGTTCCAACAGTGTTTAGGAGGAGTGATCTCCTAAATGTGTATGCAAATATGTGCTACACAAAAATATTTCCACTCTCATCCAGAACAATGACTTGATATTACCTTCGCCCCAAGAAAGACACAATTGGAATAGAAGAGTTAGAAATTCTGTGAATACATATCTGGAATTAAAATGCTCGGGAGTTCACAACATTGGAGTTTGCAGAGGAGTTTCCAAAAGTAAGGGAGAGGCTTGATAGACCCAACCTGATTTTTTATTAAAATTGGGAACCATCTTGCCACAAAGCCGTGAAAAGATAATTTTGGCTTTACTCTAAATTACTGCAAATTCTGAACCTGCTTGGAACGCCTGCCCGTGCCTTGAACTCATCCACACCTGGCTCTCTGACCAGATAACAGTACTTTCTGAAACTTTAGTGACACCTCATAAATATTGGCCTTCCCTGGCCAGACAACAACCCTCTCTGAGGCTCTAATGGTCCTCATTATTTCTGATATTGGGGCCAGCAAAAAAAAAAAAAATGTAAACTACCATTAGTGTGATGCTTTCAAAGTTTTGTTATCTGTAACCACCCGTTTGTGTAACTTTCTGGGCTATATAGCTGGGCTGTAGGAAAGGTGGGGTTGCTGTCTTGTTCCTGCCATTTTGGGAAGGAGAGGCAGCCCAGCCTGTTGAAATAATAAGCTTGCCTTAATTTGATTTTAATTGGAGTCAGTGGTCTTTTCTTGCATCCTAGTCCAAAATTTTGGAGTTCCCCAGTGAGATGACCCTGCCCGAGCAGATCACAAAACCAGACTGCTGAAAATTCTAAAGCTGGCCTTCCCTCCAGGGCACTGGGCTGGAGAACCACTCTAGGGGGTGCACAACTTGAGATGTTCCAAGGCCTTGGAGTGAGCCGTCAGTCTGGGGAGCACTGCAGTGAACCACCACACTAAAACTATCATCCAGCCCCTGGTGGAGGAGGCCTCCATAGGTAAGTGGCGCCTTTATAACATCTGATATCTGGTTAAGGGAGATCTCTTCTGATGACAGAGAGGTGGCCTGGGGAGGCTCACATACACTCCTGTCCAGGACAGTAATGAGAATCATGCTGTCCTCTGTTCTGTTCTGTAGGGAATTCCTCTGGAAGGGTAGAGAGGTGCCGATGGGCACACACACGCTCCTACCCTGGAGCTTTAGCAAGATGTTGCATTGCTCCTCTGTTTTTCTGTTTCGGCACCAGGATTCTGTTTTTCTGTGTTTTGTTCTGTGGTCTATATGTTTTTTGTTCTTTGTTTTTGTGCGTTTTTTTGTTTGATTTCTGTGGTAAAATTTTAAGGATATTGGACGTGAAAAAGGGTAACAAATCAAGTATGCCTGACACCCTTTCGACTGTGTTTTAAGGAACTGTGATGAACTTTACCCACCTTTGTTAAGCAGGAAGAAAGAAGCCCCTAGCTGGCTGCCTGGAGCACACCCACTGCACAGGGCAATGCCTGCTGGGGAACGAAGAACTGAGTATATCCCAGGTTAACAAGTGAAACTCTTTAAAATCCCTTGTCCCTCCAGATCATGAGAGTCACAACCTTTTGGCAGAGTCCCCTTGTTTTTCCTTTGTTAGCAAAGCAATAAACCTCCATTTTCTTTTTCTCAAAACCCTGTCCTCATTATTAAATTAGCATTAATTTGCTTCAGGGTCAGAAACCGAACTTTAAGTTACAAATTTTGATACCCGGCCCCGTCCCAGAACTTTTTGAGAGCTGACGACTGAAATGTTAGGAGATGGAGCATGCTTGGAGTGGACCCGAAACAGAAGAGCTAATCCTGTAAGTAAAAGGAGGGACTCAGGGACCCCAGCAACTGCCAAAGCCCTGTTGCTTCAGGGAATTCCCTCCTTCCTTCCCTGCACTGTAAGCATTATGACACCTCTGTCTTCTTTTAAAAGAGAAAAATAAAAAGGGGACACTAAATGCAGTAAAGTCACCATGGAGACCCTTGATTTTACATTTCAGGTAGCTTCTCTGTGAAAACATCTGGTCCCCTTGTGGGGACATCTGTGGTGCCACTGGTGCAGGAGATTTTTCTCTTATCTGCTCTGTTTTAAAGGCTTCTGTCTGTCAGCCATATTCTGGAGTTCCTTTCTGTCTGTCTTGTGCCTTTGTTTTTGGCCCTTTAAGACATGTGCAATAATGTGTTTATATTATAAATTGTTTCTTGAGAATGATCTTAGCTGAATGTGTGTCTAAATGATGATGTTTTATTGTAAAAATCTGGTATCTGAATGCGTTTTTTGAAGCATTGCACAATATTGCAGTTAAAAGTCGGGTTTAGGTAATTGTTTAGTTTTTGATTTCAGATAATTCATGCCAGAGAACTTAAATACTTAGGATGGAAAACTAAAGAACTCTACTTCCAAGTTGGCAAGTAACTTCCCAATCATGCAGTATTTTTTTCTCCAATTTTGAATTGGGTAGCCTGGGAAAATGTCACTGTGTTTACCAGTGCATTAATTTGGACAAGGATAGTAAATCATAGTATGATATCTGTTGACAAAACAAGATGTAAAGATATAAAATTTTGTGAATTGTATCTTAAACTTGTAGCATAATTTTCAACATCCTAACCAGAAAATTATGGTTAACATGCCTTAGGCCTGAGGTGTCTGCTCAGAATAGCAGTTTTTTTCCTGCTCCTTCCAGACCTCAGCCAGGACTTCTGTTGAAATGCAAATGAAAGTCTCCAGTAAGCTCAGTAGGAGACTGATCTGAGGCCTAAGGGAAAAAAATGGTAAATTGTATGGTATTTACTAATTACCGGCCAGTTATTTTTTCTAGGACTCATAATTTTTTTTTAGATTCTTTTTTTTTTTTGAGTTTATGATTTTGATCCTACAGACCTAGGTTAATGTTTTTCTGATCAGTTTTATCTTTGACCAACTGTGGAGTTTTAAAAACATTGCAATGGTGATTTCACCTGTGAAAAGCTACAAGGCCTTCACTATTATTAGGTGTGCACACTTTTGTTATGTGTTGTATGTCTATATATATATATATATTATATATATATATATATATATATATATATATACACATATGTCCGTATATCATTCAAATGATACACAAATTAACATATATAAGGAGCACTCATATAAAAAAGCGCTCATAAAAACAAATTTTAAAAAGTGGACCACAGATCTTTAATTCACGTGGTTTAAATGTTTCAATTTAGATTGGATAAACAGATAAATATAAATGTCTTCAAATTTATGCCTATAAGTTTTTCTAGGTGTTCAAAAATCTAATAAAATATTATTGTATACCAAAGGTCTATATGACTTTGTTCTAGGACTTTTCCTTCAACCAAAAAATGGTTTACACTGTTCAATACATTTGTCTAATATTTTGATTAAAAAGTAAAGTAAATTTGATTTGGATTTACTCATTCATGAGTGTTTTTGTTTGATATCTGATTGATATACTAAGGTCTATCAATTTTTAGTACAAAATCTGTATAAAATGTTTACAATCTTATACAGACTTTCTACTAAAGTCTGTGTAAGATTGTAAAAATTAGTCATGTGTTAAAGAGACAAAAATTTCTTAAAACATAAGATTACTCATAACATTGTGTTTATTAAGTTTTATTTTTTCCAGAGCAAGCAACCATAAAAATTAAACAACTGTTTAAAACAGAACTGTTATTTTAGAGCACTGTACTGCCATTTCTTTAAAAGATAAACTTGGTTAATGTAGAAACATCAATGTAACTGTGATGCTATTAATGTGCTCATATCTTCCAGTTATACAACTCGATAAGGTAGAAACTTTAAAAGAGCATTATATCAAGCTGGTGTTCTGAAGTTGTATGATAAATAAAATATATATTGGGGATTTATTTACCTGTTATCAATAAGATATGTAAAGTTTTATGTTACACTTTACATTGTGCAACAATTTAAATGTATTTTTAAATTAATGAGAGCCTAATCTATTTGAATGTTAAAAACATTCAGCCTTTCTTTAATTCATGTTTCAAAAGTGATATTATATGGTGTTAGCTAATGTTCATGTGACCTCAAACAATTTATGTAAACTTTGTAAAAGGATATTAAAAAACGAAGATCAGCTTTAGAACTAAAACACTTAAGATTTATAAAGAGCCCTGTCTTACCTGAGATAAGGCTCTGTGTCCCATCTTACTACATGTGAGAATGACTACGAAAGCAGTAGGTCAGATTTTATTTCATTTAAAGTTATGTTCAAAAGTTTTGTTTTTTTTCTTTTTTTTTTTCTCTCAAGTTTACTAGGATCTCAAACAGGGAATATAAAGTATAACTCACCCAAAAAATTCAGGGTAGCATTACATTAACTAAGTATTTTTACTCTTGTTAAAAAATTTTGTTTTTTAATTTGCTTATAAGTGATCTAAAGATTCCCTGTTGGTGTTTTAACTATGGCTGGAATCTTTCAGAATAAAATCTTGTGATATCCTGGCTTAGATTCCCAGTGCTCTGTGTAAAGTCACCCTGGGCCAAGATCTCAGATTCCAATGGTGAATCTCATGTGTGGCCTCCTGAAATCCCAACACAATTTATGGCAATACTTCTCTGAGGTCAGTTACACAACTCAGTCTCTAAGGGGAATCACAACAGAGTTCAAGCCCAGGTGGACCCAGGCATCTCTTCAAATTGCCACACAAATGATGACAATTAAAACCAAAACACTCTCACATGGCCCTCTTCATCTTTTTATATAGACACTAATCATAACCTCTAGCTGGAGGTTTTCATGAGGGGCACAGCCCAAGACAGTGTCAAAAATAATCTCCCTTGTCCCTCATTTGCCTAAAGTCAACTTAGTGTGAACCAGAAGTGATCAAATAGGCCTGCCGTTAATACTACTCCACTTCTCAAATTTGAGGCCTACTGACTGTGGGGTATAGATTTTTAGTGTGAATTGGAGTTATAAGAAAACCCAAGCACCTATTGTCTCCCCTCTGCAGCCCTTTGAAGAACTTATTTGACACAAATGATCCCTATTCTCACTTGATGGAGGTCAGGAATCTTACAGAGGAAGGTGAGAGGCTTCATCCACAATGACTGATCTTTTTTCCATTTAGGTTTTGGATGCCCACATGGGATCTTTCTTTAGATTCATCAGGTGCTGAAAATCTAAACCACAGGCTCACACAGGGCCTAGAGGCTGATTCAGACACATCCATCTCCAAAGCAATGAAGCAAAGAGCCACAGGTGATGCCCATTCATTTCCATTTGAAAACTGTTTTCTTCAGGCTTCACAAAGGGGTGGCCTGAGGCAAAGACCTTTCTGACATTCAGAGCAACAGAACAATAGGTAATCAAAAGGCCCCAAGCAGGGTTTCTCCACGGAGACTTTCCTTGTTACTCTAATATGTGAGTTTTCTGAGTTGCTCGCCATTCCCTTCAGCTATCCAGTACATGGCCATGTCACAGAGCTTGGAGGTGGTACATATCTTGTACAAAAATACATGATACTAATCTTGAGAGTGGCCAGAATTCATGAAAAAATGGAAAATTAGGTAGATAGCAGGTGTTGCCCATGGATAAGGCAAGCCTCAGTCCATTCATTAATTGGAAAGGATGCATGCTGGGAAGCTTTCTACTAGACAGGACACACCCAATGAGCTATTTTTTCTAATATCCACAAAGAAAAACACAGTGGGATACACAGACATAGAAACAGTCTCCTTGTCAAATGACTTACTGGAAACAGTCCACTCCAATCCAAACAAACCTCCTTTTTTACCTATTCTCAGAACATGGAAAAAAACCACAAACACAAACCAACACCCACAAATGCAACTCCTTCCCCAAGTAGGTCTGTCACTATCTGGAGTGTCCTCTGACTGGTAGGCCATACGATGTTCCCCACAAATGGCCTTTCTGTCTCAGATCTGGTCTCCTTGGTCAACTCTGTGAAGTTGTCAGGAGGCAGTGGTGAGCCAATTCCTGTCCTCTCAGGAAAGACCCCTCTTCAGAGCTTTCTTAGTATTTGGCAACCCTTACATCAGTAGGTACCAAGAAAGACTGACTCTGTCCTTAGTAAATCCAAACAAGTGAGCCCACTGCGACTGGGACTTGGACTGGCTCTGGTGCCTGGCTTCCTGGATCACAAAATTCAGAGAGTTCCATCGCCAAGGAAATGAGGTGAGGTCACTACCTTCAGGAAATAAATGAGGTCCCTGTCTTGGCCACTACTTTGTCCTAACAGTTGCATCCTAGTGTCTCCTGACATGGAGGCTGCCCTACTTCCTGTGATACTTTCACATGTTAGAATGGTATAGAAACCATAGTCACCTGGGAACAGCTCTCCACACAGGCCTGCTTTGGTCCATTTTTCCTGCATTAAGAATAGAGAGGCTGACTCAGACACATCCTTTCATCCTGACCATGTTGTTTGCCATGGAATATGACTTTTATTCTCTCAGGTCTTTCATAGCTGCCTACATCTTGTCCAGGGATTATTTCTGCATGATTTTGAGGTACTCAGCAGGTGGAAGATCTCCTAACTTCCTGTATTGTAATATCAACTTTATCCCTGCTCTTCTGTAAAGTGAGATTGAGGGAACATTGTATGGTTAGGGTTAATAGCATGTTCCATTTGGCTTAGGAATCATTCTGCTGGATGAATAATGGTATTGGGAACCAGCAAAATTTATAAGAATATAGAGGTAAAATATAAGTATGAAAACAGAAATCTAGGTAATATTTGAAGCCCAGAAGGATTGGGCTCTTGATTGGATCCTTAGCTTGAGTAATGTTTTGCACCGAGGTCGATGCAAATCGATATACAATGGCATAAGACCCTGTACTCAGATGATTGAATGTAGAAGAGAACAGCCAGTGAAAAAGGGATAGTGTGTAGGATTAGAAAGATAGTCAGTAGGTTTAGGAGGAAGAGTGAGTCTAGGATTTGGACCAAAAGTTCTTTAGCAATAGGTTTCGGTTAGAGAGTGAATATAAATGGCACCATATGTGAAAAGTTGGGCACAATGATGAACTGGGAAAAATATGTAGAAGGCAGACATCAATAGAGACATTAGGAAATCAGGCAAAGTATAACGTGAGTGATAAGATTTGACATTTTCAACAGGGTTGAGGTTGAATACATAATCTTAAAAAGAAACAAAAATGTAGTCACCAATTGGATTGACATTTGAGAGCATTAGGCAAACTGGACATGGATGTTTTAGTAATCCATGTTCACATTCCATTGAGGCTTTATTGCAATCATAATGGTGACCTTTGCATTTTGTGTCCAGAATATTACTGTGATAATATGTATATGTAGATCAGGTGACATGAGTATTTCTTCCACCTTTTCTGGGAGCAATATTTTGAAAACATATAAATTAGTACTGGGGATACTAAGAGGTTTACCCTGTGTTGATGAATATAGAGATGATGCATTAATAGACCATACTGTGAAAAAATTATGTGACTGGTTCCAAATTTACATAATGGATTGTTTTAATATCTGAAAATATAGACGAAATCATATATTGATATATGTACATTCATTCCAACAAGTTATATATCTAATGGTATTATTAGGGTTACCGTTTATCATGAATAGTGTGTGAGTTTTGCTTCAAAAATGATAATGGAATCGAAAATAATGTGTTTAGAAAGAAGTCTAGTGAAAAGACCAGTCAAGAAACATAGAGGAATATATGTGTTCCGAAGGAGGAAGTGATTGAAAGTAAACCAAATATTTATAAATTTGTGAACTTGTGAATGAAAGGATATATTTTATGATGTCCATAAACTGAATAAATAATAACGTACCAAGTTTGAATAAAAATGAACTTTAAAAAACACATCATATCCAATAGGAATGTATTTGCATTGATGTTAAACTTGGTCAGTTAGTCTAGAAATATTAGGATTTGTAAGAACCCTTCCCTGAATTTAGTTTTCAGTACTAGGAAACAAATATGTATTTCAGTGGATGTATATTTCTGAGAATAAACTTGTTAAAAGTTGATTATAAATCCACATATATGAATATGAATGAATTCAGGTGGTGTATAAGAAGACATATATTTCATATTTTGGAAAATCTGGAGACATATATATATATATATATATATATATATATATATATATATATAGAGAGAGAGAGAGAGAGAGAGAGAGAGAGAGACAAACACACACACATTATAATGTCGCAATATATATGTCAATCGAAATTCATCATGAAAAATAACTCATCCGCATATCCCAAAATATTCATTTTACTGAACATGGATGTATGTATAATGTTGTTCATCTAGGAAGCTCACCCATGGGTTGAATTTTCTGTACCAACAGCGTTTAGGAGGAGTGATCTCTTCTCACAAATAGTATCTGCCAAGTCAGCCACCTTACAAGAATGTACGTGTGAAAACAGGTAGGATTCTATTTGTGCATATAAAAATACATGTGCTTAATAGGCTACAGAGAAAGGGAGACAGGAATTCATATATTTATTAACTTTAAAAACACATGGAATAGTGTGTAGTGTCCCTCTTTATCCCTTTTGATTAACTTTGGCTTAAAAAAAAGAATTTTATTGAGAATTTTTGTATATATCTTTGTCAGGAATATTGCTCTGAAGATTTCTTTCCTTGATGTGTCTTTGTCTGATTTTGCTATGTGAGTGATAATAGCCTCATGGAATGAGTTTGGAGGAGTTCCATCCTTTTCTATTTTATGGAATAATTTGAGGAGTATTGTGATGAATGCTTCTTTGAAGGTCTTGTAGAACATGGCTGAGAATCTGTCTGTTCCTGGGCTTTGCTTGATTGGTAGGATGTTGACAGCAACTTCTATTTCATTGCTTGAAATTGATTTGTTTAAATTGTTCACATCCTACTAATTCAGTTTGGGTATATCTCTAAAATTTTATTGATGTCATCATGGTATTTTATTTTATTAGACTATAAATTTTCAAATTAGTTTTCAATTATTCTCTGTATTTTAGTTGTGTACTCTGTAAAAGTTCCTTTATGATCCTTAATTTTAGTAATTTGAGGTTTTTTTTTCTTCATTAGCTTGGTTAAGGAAGTGTCAATTTTATTTATTTTTCAAAGATTAAATTTTGTGTTGTGTCAAAAAAAATAACACATGGAAAATTATTTCAATAAATTGAATAGATTTATAACTCCTACCTTATATTATGCAAAAGGCAAGTCCAACTATACACCATGTCTCTTCTGAAATGCTTGTATCTATTCTGTTTGGGTTCTTTTTCTCCATTATATTAGTATTAGTGGTAAGAGTCTCGTAGGGTATATGAATGTTTCTGAGAATAATCTTGTGAAAAGATAATTATAAATCCACATTCATGAATATGAAAAATTTAGGAAGTGCAAAATAAGACACATATATTTCATATTTTGAAAAATTTGGAGAGTATATCTATATTTATATCTATATATCTATATCTATATCTATCTATCTATCTATCTATCTATATATATATATATATACACACACACACACACACACACACACACACACACAACACTCACAGACATTAAAAAGTACCAATATAAATGCCAATCGAAATTCATCAGTAAATATATATCATCCACAAATGCAAAAAATATTTATTTTACTGAACATGAGTTTATATATAATGTTTTTCTAATAGGATGCTCTCCTATAGGTTGAATTTTCATTTCCAAAAGCATTTTGGAGGAGTGAACTCTTCTCACAATTTGTATCTGCCAAGACAGCCACCTCACAAAAATGTACGTGTGATACCTGGTAGGATTCGATATAAGCATATAAATATACATGTGTGAATAGGCTACAGAAAAGGGAAACAAGAATTCACATATTTGGTAAGTTTAAAAACACATGGAAAATATTTCAATTAAAATTTGACTAGATTTATAACTCCAACCTTATATAAGGCAAATGTCAAGTCCAACTATACAACATGTCTCCTCTGAAGTGCTTGTATTTCTATTGTGTTGGGTTAATTTTCCCGATTATATTAGGATGAATAGTCTGAGTCTACTAGGTATGGGTTAGTGTCAGGGATTCAGTACTTCGAATGAAAAATTGGAAAATGAATCCAATGTGTATGTAAATATACGCTGCACAAATATCCTCCCGCTCTCATCCAGAACAATGCCTTGACATTACCTTCACCACAAGTAAGACACAACTAGAGGAGAAGAGTTACAAAATCAGTGAATACATATCTGGAATGGAAAATGCTAAGGAGTTCACATTCTGGAGGTGGTAGAGGAGTTTCAAAAAGTAAGGGACAGGGTAAACACTCCACAAACATGGAGCTCTGCTGGCTTAAAAACTTTTTGAGAAACTGCCTCTGAGCTTCCGCACTTGAAATATATGTTGTTTTCAGGAGATTTGGCTTCCTTTGTAGTGAGACCATCAAAGCTGGGTGTACATCTATGTGACCTGGAGGACATGGTTTCTTATTTTCCAATGAACAAGATGAAGCAGTGCTAAATCCTCTCTTTGTAGGTAAACTGAGGCCACTGGGGACTAAGTGTCTCCCCGTGTGGACTGTGAAGCCATTTGGTCCTCCTCCATCTTTTGTGGAGTTTTTGCTCCTGCACTGTGAGTTTGGTATTTGTTTCACGAAATACTAGGAGCTAAACTGGGACACAGTGCTGGAGGGAGTTCTGTCACGTGTGGTGGGTCAGGGTCTGCAAGAGAATGCACCAACTAGGCTTCTATCTCTCACAGCTTTCCCCATTGCCCCCTTTTCCATATCAACCTGATTCTTAATTTTCCTCTGAAAACTCTCCATATAACAAGATGCCTTTACATATAAGGGTCTGCTGGCAGCACCATGTCAGTTACAAGCCATTTGGAATCCAATGGTAGATCCACAAGGCCCTTCCACGAATGTTTTATCAAACACCTCCCCACCACTGCTCTAGACCCACTACTCAGCAGGCTACAAACTACTGGCATCTCTGTTCTACACCATTTTCATGAAACTCAGTAAATCAAGGCACTGTCTGGTATAATCATGATCAGCAAAAGGACATCCAATGTTTCTCCAGTGCCACATGGTCATAGGTATTTCAAAAATTTCATGGTATTTATCTAGCCATTTTTCAAGCATGAAGTTGGAGGCACTGTGGGTTTCAATTCATTCAGCAAAGATTAAATGGTGAGGAAGCTCATTTCAATAAAATCTCTGGAGAACTCTCACAGGCAAGGCTTCCCAAAGAGTGGACAAAAGGTCACATTAGGCGAGGCCCATTGAGGTCTATAATGTGAGGTCCATGTGTGTTTTGACTCTCAACTATGGCTTCCATTTCTTTAAGGATAAAATCATGTGATATCCTTGCTGAGATTCCCAGGCCTCTGTGGAAATCCACCCGGGGCCTAGGTCTCAGTTTCCAAGAGCGACTTTCATGCATGGCCTCTTAAAATCCCAACAAAATTCATGGCAATGCTTCTCTGAGTTCAGTTCCAAAACCCAGTCTCTAAGGGGAATCACACCAGAGTTCAAGCCCACGTGGACACAGTCATTTATTCCAATGCCACACAAATGAGCAACAGTAAAACCAAAACACTCCCACATAGCCCTCATCTTATTCCATATAGTCAATCATCTTAACATCTGGCTGGAGGTTTCCATGAGGGGCGCAGCCCAAGACAGTGTCCAAAATCAGCTCGTTTGCCCCTCATTTGCCTAAAGTCAGGGTAGGCTGGACACCGTTTCTGTGAACCAGGAGTGAACAAATAAACCTGCCGTTAATACTTCTGTATTTCTCCAATTTGAGGTCTACTGATTTTAGGTATCAATTCTTTAGGTGATTAAGAGTCAAGCGAAAACACAAGCACCTCTGCAGGGCTTTGAAGAACTCATTTGACCCAAATAATCCCTATTCTCATTTGATGGAGTGCAGCAACCTAACAGAGGAAGGCAAGAGACTTCATCCAAAATGAATGATATTTTTTGCCATTGTGGTTTTGGAAGCTCACATGGGATCATTCTTAAGATCCATCAGGTGCTGAGAATCTAAGCCACAGCCACACACAGGTCCAAGAGGCTGATAAAGACACATCCCTTTCCAAAGCAATTAAGCTAAGAGCCACAGGTGAGGCCGATTCATTTCCATTTGAAAACTGTTTTCTTCAGGCTTCACAAAGGGGTGGCCTGAGGCAAAGACCTTCCTGACATTCAGTGCAACACAACAATAAGTAAGCAAAAAGCCCAAAGCAGTGTTTCTGCACTGAGACTTTCCTGGTCACACTGATATCTGAGTTTTCTGAGATGCTCGCCATTCTCTTCAACTATCCTTTACATGGCCATGTCACAGAGCTTGGAGGTGGTAGATATTTTGGACACAAATCCATGAGCCTATTCTGGAGAGTGGCCAGAATTCAGGAAGAAAACAACAACTTAGAAAGATAGCAGGTGTTGCACATCGATAAGACAAGCTGCAGTCCATTCATATATTGGGCAGGATGAATTATGGGAAGATTTATACTAGACAGGACACATCCATTAATGCATTCTCTTTTCTAATGTCTACAACAACGGACACAGTGGGATACACAGAAACAGAAACACTCGCCGTGTCAAATGACTTACTAGAAACTGTCCACTCCAAACCAAACAAAAAGCCTTTCCTATCTATTCTCAGAACATGAGACAAAACAACAAACCCACACCCACTCCCACAAAGGCACCTCCTGCCCCCAAGTAGGTCTGTGACTATCAGAAGTATCCCCTGACTGGTGGGCCATACTATGTTCCCCCGACATGGCCTGTCTTCTCTCAGATCATGTTTCTTTGAACAACTCTGTGAAGATGTCAGGAAAAAGTGGTTAGCCACTACCTGTTTTCTCAGGAAAGGTCCATCTTCAGAGCTCTCCTGGCATTTTTCCATCCTCACATCAATAGGTACCAAGAAAACTGACTCTGTCCTTGGTAAATCCAAACAAGTGAGCCCACTGGGCCTGGGACTGGGACTGCCTCTGGGTGCCTGGCTTCTTGGATACCAAGTTCAGAGAGTTCCATCACCAAGGAAATGAGGTATGTCACATTCTTTGGAACTGAATGAGGTCACTGCCTTGGCAACCACTTTGTCCTAACAGTTGCTTCCAAGGGTTACATAAGATGGAGGTTTCCCCTACTTCCTGTGACACTTTCATAAGGTAGAATGTATATCAACCATTGGCACCCGGGAACAGCTCTCCACTCAGGCCTGGATTGTTCCACCTTGTCTACAATAAGAAGAGAGAGGCAGATTCAGACACATCCCTTCATCCTGACCAGGTTGTTTGCCATGGAAGATGACTTTTGCTCTCTCAGGTGCTTCATACCTGCCTACAACTTCTCCAGGTATCATTTGTGCATGGACATTTGAGGTTCTCATCTGGTGGAAGATCCCCAACTTTCCTGTATTGTAAGAACCCCTCTGTCCCTGCTCTTCTGTAAAATGATTCAGGGAACAGTGTATACTTGGGGTTAAAAACAGGTTTGATTTGGTGACGAATGATTCTGTGCGATGAATAATGGGATTGGGAACCTGCAATATTTACAAGAATATAGAGGTAAAATATAAGTATGAAAAAAGAAATCTAGGTATGATTTGAAGCCCAGAAGGGTTTTGCCCTTGATTGGGATACTTAGCTTTGAATTATGTTCTGCAAAGATGTCTCAGATAATTCGAATTACAATGGCATAGGACCTTGTACATTGGATGATAGAATTTAGAAGAGAACATCAGGTCAAAAAGGGATATTCAGTAGGATTAGGAAGATAGTCGGTAGGTTTAGGAAGAAGAGTGAGAATAGGATTTGGACCAAAAGTTCTTTAGCAATAGACTTTTGGTTATAGAGTGAATGAAAATGTCAGCACATATAAAGAGTCAGTCACTATGTTGAACTGGGGAAAATATGTAGAAAAGCAGATATCAATAGAAACATTACGAAATCAGGCAAAGTATAAAGTGAGGGATAGAATTAGACATTTTCAACAGTGTTGAGTTTGAATATATAAATTAGGAAAAAACAAATATGTAGTCACCAATAGGATTGACAATTGACAGCATTAGGCAACCTGGACATGGATGTTTTTAGAAATCCATGTTCACTTTAAATTTAGGCTTTGGTACAATCATAAGTGTGACCTTTCCATTTTCTGTCCAGAATATTACTGTGATAATGAGGTGACATGAGTATTTCTTTCACCATTTCTGGGAGCAATATATTGAAGATGTAATATTAGAATCGGGGTACAAAGAGGTGTACCCTGTTTCTATGAACATAGAAAAAAAGCATGAATAGACCATACTGTGAATAAATAATATAATTTTTTCAACTTTAAATAATGAATTGAACTGATATCTGAAAAATTAAAGGAAATCGTATATTGATATACAATCATTCATTCCAACCAGTTATATATCTATTGGAAATATTAGTGTTTTGGTTTATCATGAAGAGTGTGTGAGTTTTGCTTCAAAATGATTATGGAAATTCAAAATTATGTGTTTGGAAAGAAGTCTGATGAAAAGACCAGTCAAGAAACCCTGACAATACATGTGTTCTGAAGCAAGAAGTGATTAAAGTTGAAACAAATGCCTATTAATTTGTGAACTTGTTCATGCAATGTATATCCTATGATGTGCAAAAACTGAAGAAACAATAATGTACCAGTGTCGAATACAAATGAATGACAAATTACATATCATGTCCCATAGGAGTCTTCTTGCATTGATGTTAGACTGGGTCAGTTACTGTAGAGTAATTAGGATTTGTATGCACCATTCACTGAAGTTAGGTTTCAGTACTATGAAACAAATATGTATTTCAGGTGGATGAATATTTCTGAATATAATCTTGTGAAAAGTTGATTATAAATCCACATACATGTACATGAATGAATTTAGAGAGTATATATTAGACACATTTTTTCATATTTTGAAAAATTTGGAGAGTATATATATATCTATGTCTATACACACACACAGACACACAAACACACACAGACACACACACACAGACACACACACACACAACATTCACAGACATTAAAAAGTACCAATATAAATGCCAATCGAAATTCATCAGTAAATATATATCATCGAGAGATGCAAAAATATTTATTTTACTGAACATGAGTTTATGCATAATTTTGTTCTACTAGGACGTTCTCCTATAGGTTGAATTTTCATTTCCAACAGCATTTGGGAGGAGTGAACTCTTCTCACAATTTGTATCTGCCAAGACAGCCACCTCACAAAAATGTATGTGTGATACCTGGTAGGATTTTATATATGCATATAAATATACATGTGTGAATAGGCTACAGAAAAAGGAAACAACAATTCACATATTTGTTAAGTTTAAAAAGAGATGCAGAATATTTCAATTAAAATTTGACGAGATTTATAACTCCTACCTTATATAATGCAAATGTCGAGTCCAACTATACAACATGTCTCCTCTGAAGTGCTTGTATTTCTATTGTGTTGGGTTAATTTTCCCCATTATATTAGGATAAATAGTCTGAGTCTACTAGGTAAGTTTTAGTGTCTGGGATTCAGTACTTCAAATGGAAAATTGGAAAATGAATCCAATGTGTACGTAAGTATATGCTGCACAAATATCCTCGCGCTCTCATCCAGAACAATGCCTTGACATTACCTTCACCCCAAGTAAGACACAATTAGAGGAGAAGAGTTAAAAAATCAGTGAATACATATCTGGAATGGAAAATGCTCAGGAGTTCACAACCTTGGAAGTGGTAGAGGAGTTTCCAAAAGTAAGGGACAGGGTAAACACTCCTCAAACATGGAACTCTGCTGGCCTAAAAACTTTTTGAGAAACTGCCTCTGAGCTTCCGCACTTGAAATATATGTTGTTTTCATGAGATTTGGCTTCCTTTGTAGTGAGACCATCAAAGCTGGGTCTGCATCTATGTGACCTGGAGGACATGGTTTCTTATTTTCCAATGAACAAGATGAAGCAGTGCTGAATCTTCTCTTTTTAGGTAAATTGAGGCCACTAGGGACTAAGTGTCTCCCCGTCTCCCCGTGTGGACTGTGAAGCCATTTGGTCCTCCTCCACTTTTTGTGGTGTTTAGGCTGCTGCACTGTGAGTTTGGTATTTGTTTCACGAAATACTAGGAGCTAAACTGGGACACAGTGCTGGAGGGAGTTCTGTCACGTGTGGTGGGTCAGGGTCTGCAAGAGAATGCACCAACTAGGCTTCTATCTCTCACAGCTTGCCCCATTGCCCCCTTGTCCATATCAACCTGATTCTTAATTTTCCTCTTAAAACTCTCCATATAACAAGATGCCTTTACATATAAGGGTCTGCTGGCAGCACCATGTCAGTTACAAGCCATTTGGAATCCAATGGTAGATCCACATGGCCCTACCACGGATGTTTTATCAAACACCTCCCCAGCACTGCTCTAGACCCACTACTCAGCAGGCTCCAACTTACTGTCATCTCTGTTCTACACCATTTTCATGAAACTCAGTAAATCAAGGCACTGTCTGGTATACTCATGATCAGCAATAGGACATCCAATGTTTCTCCAGTGCCACCTGGTCATAGGAATTTCAAAAATTTCATGGTATTTATCTAGCCATTTTTCAAGCATGAAGTTGGAGGCACTGTGGGTTTCAATTCATTCAGCAAACATTAAATGGTGAGGATGCTCATTTCAATGAAATGTCTGGAGAAATCTCACAGGCAAGGCTTCCCAAAGAATGGACAAAAGGTCACATTAGGCCAGGCCCATTGAGGTCTACAATGTGAGGTGCATGTGTGTTTTGACTCTCAACTATGGATGCCATTTCTTTAAGAATAAAATCATGTGATATCCTTGCTGAGATTCCCAGGCCTCTGTGGAAATCCACCCGGGGCCTAGGTCTCAGTTTCCAAGAGCGACTTTCATGCATGGCCTCTTAAAATCCCAACTAAACTCATGGCAATGCATCTCTGAGTTCAGTTCCAAAACCCAGTGTTTAAGGGGAATCACACCAGAGTTCAAGCCCACGTGGAACCAGTCATTTTTTCCAATGCCACACAAATGACCAACATTAAAACCAAAACACTCCCACATGGCCCTCACCTTATTCCATATAGTCAATCATCTTAACATCTGGCTGAAGGTTTCCATGAGGGGTGCAGCCCAAGACAGTGTCCAAAATCAGCTCGTTTGCCCCTCATTTGCCTAAAGTCAGGGTAGCCTGGACACCGTTGCTGTGAACCAGGAGTGAACAAATAAGCCTGCCGTTAATACTTCTATGTTTCTCCAATTTGAGGGCTACTGATTTTAGGTATCGATTCTTTAGGTGATTTAGAGTCATGCGAAAACACAAGCACCTCTGCAGGGCTTTGAAGAACTCATTTGACTCACATAATCCCTATTCTCATTTGTTGGAGTGCAGGAACCTAACAGAGGAAGGCAAGAGTCTTCATCCACAATGAATGATATTTTTTGCCATTTTGGTTTTGGAAGCTCACATGGGATCATTCTTAAGATCCATCAGGTGCTGAGAATCTAAGTCACAGCCACACACAGGACCAAGAGGCTGATAAAGGCACATCCCTTTCCAAAGCAATTAAGCAAAGAACCACAGGTGAGGCCCATTCATTTCCATTTGAAAACTGTTTTCTTAAGGCTTCACAAAGGGGTGGCCTGAGGCAAAGACCTTCCTGACATTCAGTGCAACACAACAATAAGTAAGCAAAAAGCCCAAAGCAGTGTTTCTGCACTGAGACTTTCCTGGTCACACTGAAATCTGAGTTTTCTGAGATGCTCGCCATTCTCTTCAACTATCCTTTACATGGCCATGTCACAGAGCTTGGAGGTGGTACATATTTTGGACACAAATCCCTGAGCCCATTCTGGAGAGTGGCCAGAATTCAGGAAGAAAACAACAACTTAGAAAGATAGCAGGTGTTGCACATCGATAAGACAAGCTGCAGTCTATTCATATGTTGGGCAGGATGAATTATGGGAAGATTTATACTAGACAGGACACATCCATTAATGCATTCTCTTTTCTAATGTCTACAACAACGGACACAGTGGGATACACATAAACAGAAACACTCGCCTTGTCAAATGACTTACTAGAAACTGTCTGCTCCAAACCAAACAAACCGCCTTTTGGATCTATTCTCAGAACATGAGACAAAACAACAAACGCACACCCACTCCCACAAAGGCACCTCCTGCCCCCAAGTAGGTCTGTGACTATCCGGAGTGTCCTCTGACTGGTGGGCCATACTATGTTCCCCCAAAATGGCCTGTCTTCTCTCAGATCTTGTTTCCTTGACCAACTCTGTGAAGATGTCAGGAAAAAGTGGTTAGCCACTACCTGTTTTCTCAGGAAAGGTCCATCTTCAGAGCTCTCCTGGCATTTGGCCATCCTCACATCATTAGGTACCAAGAAAACTGACTCTGTCCTTGGTAAATCCAAACAAGTGAGCCCACTGGGCCTGGGACTGGGACTGCCTCTGGGTGCCTGGCTTCTTGGATACCAAGTTCAGAGAGTTCCATCACCAAGGAAATGAGGTATGTCACATTCTTTGGAACTGAATGAGGTCACTGCCTTGGCAACCACTTTGTCCTAACAGTTGCTTCCAAGGGTTACATAAGATGGAGGTTTCCCCTACTTCCTGTGACACTTTCATAAGGTAGAATGTATATCAACCATTGGCACCCGGGAACAGCTCTCCACTCAGGCCTGGATTGTTCCACCTTGTCTACAATAAGAAGAGAGAGGCAGATTCAGACACATCCCTTCATCCTGACCAGGTTGTTTGCCATGGAAGATGACTTTTGCTCTCTCAGGTGCTTCATACCTGCCTACAACTTCTCCAGGTATCATTTGTGCATGGACATTTGAGGTTCTCATCTGGTGGAAGATCCCCAACTTTCCTGTATTGTCAGAACCCCTCTGTCCCTGCTCTTCTGTAAAATGATTCAGGGAACAGTGTACACTTGGGGTTAAAAACAGGTTTGATTTGGTGATGAATGATTCTGTGCGATGAATAATGGGATTGGGAACCTGCAATATTTACAAGAATATAGAGGTGAAATATAAGTATGAAAAAAGAAATCTTGGTATGCTTTGAAGCCCAGAAGGGTTTTGCCCTTGATTGGGATAGTTAGCTTTGAATTATGTTCTGCAAAGATGTCTCAGATAATTTGATATACAATGGCATAGGACCTTGTACATTGGATGATTGAATTTAGAAGAGAACATCCAGTCAAAAAGGGATATTCAGTAGGATTAGGAAGATAGTCGGTAGGTTTAGGAAGACGAGTGAGTATAGGATTTGGACCAAAAGTTCTTTAGCAATAGACTTTTGGTTATAGAGTGAATGTAAATGTCAGCACATATGAAGAGTCAGACACTATGTTGAACTGGGGAAAATATGTAGAAAAGCAGATATCAATGGAAACATTACGAAATCAGGCAAAGTATAAAGTGAGGGATAGAATTACACATTTTCAACAGGGTTGAGTTTGAATATATAAATTAGGAAAAAACAAATATGTAGTCACCAGTAGGAGTGACAATTGACAGCATTAGGCAACCTGGACATGGATGTTTTTAGAAATCCATGTTCACTTTCCATTTAGGCTTTGGTACAATCATAAGTGTGACCGTTCCATTTTTTTTCCAGAATATTACTGTGATAATGAGGTGACATGAGTATTTCTTTCACCATTTCTGGGAGCAATATATTGAAGATGTAAAATTAGAATCGGGGGTACAAATAGGTGTACCCTGTTTCTATGAACATAGAGAAAAACCACGAATAGACCATACTGTGAATAAATAATATAACTTTTTTGAACTTTAAATAATGAATTGAACTGATATCTGAAAAATGAAAGGAAATTGTATATTGATATACAATCATTCATTCCAACCAGTTATATATCTAATGGAAATATTAGTGTTTTGGTTTATCATGAAGAGTGTGTGAGTTTTGCTTCAAAATGATTATGGAAATTCAAAATAATGTGTTTGGAAAGAAGTCTCATGAAAAGACCAGTCAAGAAAACCTGACAATACATGTGTTCTGAAGCAAGAAGTGATTAATGTTGAAACAAATGCCTATTAATTTGTGAATTTGTGGATGAAATGTATATCCTATGATGTGCAAAAACTGAAGAAACAATAATGTACCAGTGTCGAATACAAGTGAATGACAAATTACATATCATGTCCCATAGGAGTCTACTTGCATTGATGTTAGACTGGGTCAGATACTGTAGAATAATTAGGATTTGTATGCACCCTTCACTGAAGTTAGCAGTCATTACTAGGAAACAAATATGTATTTCAGGTGGATGAATATTTCTGATTATAATCTTGTGAAAAGTTGATTATTAATCAACATACATGAACATGAATGAATTTAGAGAGTGTATACTAGACACATATATTTCATATTTGGAAAACTTTGGAGAGTATATCTATATCTATATCTATACACACACACACACACACACACACACACAACACTCACAATCATTAAAAAGTACCAATATAAATGCCAATCGAAATTCATCAGTAAATATATATCATCCACAGATGCAAAAATATTTATGTTACTGAACATGAGTTTATGTATAATGTTGTTCTTCTAGGACGCTCTCTTATAGGTTGAATTTTCATTTCCAACAGCATTTAGGAGGAGTGAACACTTTTCACAATTTATATCTGCCAAGATATCCACCTTACAAAAATATACGTGTGATACCTGGTAGGATTCTATATATGCATATAAATATACATGTGTGAATAGGCTACAGAAATTGGAAACAAGTATTCACATATTTGTTAAGTTTAAAAACACATGGAGAATATTTCAATTAAATTTGACTAGATGTATAACTCCTACCTTATATAATGCAAATGTCAAGTCCAACTATAGAACATGTCTCCTCTGAAGTGCTTGTATTTCTATTGTGTTGGGTTAATTTTCCCCATTATATTAGGATGAATAGTCTGAGTCTACTAGGTATGGGTTAGTGTCAGGGATTCAATACTTCGAATGAAAAATTGGAAAATGAATCCAATGTGTATGTAAATATATGCTGCACAAATATCCTCCCGCTCTCATCCAAAACAATGCCTTGACATTACCTTCACCCCAAGTAAGACACAATTAGAGGAGAAGAGTTACACAATCAGTGAATACATATCTGGAATGGAAAATGCTCATTAGTTTACAACCTTGGAGGTGGTTTAGGAGTTTCCAAAAGTAAGGGACATGGTAAACACTCCACAAACATGTAACTCTGCTGGCCTAAAAACTTTTTGAGAAACTGCCTCTGAGCTTCCGCACTTGAAATATATGTTGTTTTCATGAGATTTGGCTTCCTTTGTAGTGAGACCATCAAAGCTGGGTCTGCATCTATGTGACCTGGAGGACATGGTTTCTTATTTTCCAATGAACAAGATGAAGCAGTGCTGAATCCTCTCTTTATAGGTAAACTGAGGCCACTGGGGACTAAGTGTCACCCCGTCTCCCCGTGTGGACTGTGAAGCCATTTGGTCCTCCTCCACTTTTTGTGGTGTTTAGGCTGCTGCACTGTGAGTTTGGTATTTGTTTCACGAAATACTAGCAGCTAAACTGGGACACAATGCTGGAGGGAGTTCTGTCACCTGTGGTGGGTCAGGGTCTGCAAGAGAATGCACCAACTAGGCTTCTATCTCTCACAGCTTGCCCCATTGCCCCCTTGTCCATATCAACCTGATTCTTAATTTTCCTCTTAAAACTCTCCATATAACAAGATGCCTTTACATATAAGGGTCTGCTGGCAGCACCATGTCAGTTACAAGCCATTTGGAATCCAATGGTAGATGCACATGGTCCTACCACGGATGTTTTATCAAACGCCTCCCCAACACTGCTCTAGACCCACTACTCAGCAGGCTCCAAATTACTGGCATCTCTGTTCTACACCATTTTCATGAAACTCAGTAAATCAAGGCACTGTCTGGTATACTCATGATCAGCAATAGGACATCCAATGTTTCTCCAGTGCCACCTGGTCATAGGAATTTCAAAAATTTCATGGTATTTATATAGCCATTTTTCAAGCATGAAGTTGGAGGCACTGTGGGTTTCAATTCTTTCAGCAAACATTAAATGGTGTGGAAGCTCATTTCAATGAAATCTCTGGAGAAATCTCACAGGCAAGGCTTCCCAAAGAATGGACAAAACTTCACATTAGGCCAGGCCCATTGAGGTCTACAATGTGAGGTGCATGTGTGTTTTGACTCTCAACTATGGATGCCATTTCTTTAAGAATAAAATCATGTGATATGCTTGGTGAGATTCCCAGGCCTCTGTGGAAATCTACCCGGGGCCTATGTCTCAGTTTCCAAGAGCAACTTTCATGCGTGGCCTCTTAAAATCCCAACAAAATTCATAGCAATGCTTCTCTGAGTTCAGTTCCAAAACCCAGTGTTTAAGGGGAATCACACCAGAGTTCAAGCCCACGTGGAACCAGTCATTTTTTCCAATACCACACAAATGACCAACATTAAAACCAAAACACTCCCACATGGCCCTCACCTTATTCCATATAGTCAATCATCTTAACCTCTGGCTGGAGGTTTCCATGAGGGGTGCAGCCCAAGACAGTGTCCAAAATCAGCTCGTTTGCCCCTCATTTGCCTAAAGTCAGGGTAGCCTGGACACCGTTGCTGTGAACCAGGAGTGAACAAATAAGCCTGCCGTTAATACTTCTATGTTTCTCCAATTTGAGGGCTACTGATTTTAGGTATCGATTCTTTAGGTGATTTAGAGTCATGCAAAAACACAAGCACCTCTGCAGGGCTTTGAAGAACTCATTTGACTCACAGAATACCTATTCTCGTTTGTTGGAGTGCAGGAACCTAACAGAGGAAGGCAAGAGTCTTCATCCACAATGAATGATATTTTTTGCCATTTTGGTTTTGGAAGCTCACATGGGATCATTCTTAAGATCCATCAGGTGCTGAGAATCTAAGTCACAGCCACACACAGGACCAAGAGGCTGATAAAGGCACATCCCTTTCCAAAGCAATTAAGCAAAGAACCACAGGTGAGGCCCATTCATTTCCATTTGAAAACTGTTTTCTTCAGGCTTCACAAAGGGGTGGCCTGAGGCAAAGACCTTCCTGACATTCAGTACAACACAACAATAAGTAAGCAAAAAGCCCAAAGCAGGGTTTCTGCACTGAGACTTTCCTGGTCACACTGAAATCTGAGTTTTCTGAGATGCTCGCCATTCTCTTCAACTATCCTTTACATGGCCATGTCACAGAGCTTGGAGGTGGTACATATTTTGGACACAAATCCCTGAGCCTATTCTGGAGAGTGGCCAGAATTCATGAAGAAAACAACAACTTAGAAAGATAGCAGGTGTTGCACATCGATAAGACAAGCTGCAGTCCATTCTTATATTGGGCAGGATGAATTATATTGAAGATTTATACTAGACAGGATACATCCATTAATGCATTCTCTTTTCTAATGTCTACAACAACGGACACAGTGGGATACACATAAACAGAAACACTCGCCTTGTCAAATGACTTACTAGAAACTGTCTGCTCCAAACCAAACAAACCGCCTTTTGGATCTATTCTCAGAACATGAGACAAAACAACAAATGCACACCCACTCCCACAAAGGCACCTCCTTCCCCCAAGTAGGTCTGTGACTTTCCGGAGTGTCCTCTGACTGGTGGGCCATACTATGTTCCCCCGAAATGGCCTGTCTTCTCTCAGATCTTGTTTCCTTGACCAACTCTGTGAAGATGTCAGGAAAAAGTGGTTAGCCACTACCTGTTTTCTCAAGAAAGGTCCATCTTCAGAGCTCTCCTGGCATTTTTCCATCCTCACATCAATAGGTACCAAGAAAACTGACTCTGTCCTTGGTAAATCCAAACAAGTGAGCCCACTGGGCCTGGGACTGGGACTGCCTCTGGGTGCCTGGCTTCTTGGATACCAAGTTCAGAGAGTTCCATCACCAAGGAAATGAGGTATGTCACATTCTTTGGAACTGAATGAGGTCACTGCCTTGGCAACCACTTTGTCCTAACAGTTGCTTCCAAGGGTTACATAAGATGGAGGTTTCCCCTACTTCCTGTGACACTTTCATAAGGTAGAATGTATATCAACCATTGGCACCCGGGAACAGCTCTCCACTCAGGCCTGGATTGTTCCACCTTGTCTACAATAAGAAGAGAGAGGCAGATTCAGACATATCCCTTCATCCTGACCAGGTTGTTTGCCATGGAAGATGACTTTTGCTCTCTCAGGTGCTTCATACCTGCCTACAACTTCTCCAGGTATCATTTGTGCATGGACATTTGAGGTTCTCATCTGGTGGAAGATCCCCAACTTTCCTGTATTGTAAGAACCCCTCTGTCCCTGCTCTTCTGTAAAATGATTCAGGGAACAGTGTATACTTGGGGTTAAAAACAGGTTTGATTTGGTGACGAATGATTCTGTGCGATGCATAATGGGATTGGGAACCTGCAATATTTACAAGAATATAGAGGTGAAATATAAGTATGAAAAAAGAAATCTAGGTATGCTTTGAAGCCCAGAAGGGTTTTGCCCTTGATTGGGATACTTAGCTTTGAATTATGTTCTGCAAAGATGTCACAGAT
The DNA here is from genome assembly GCF_048772815.1 of Callospermophilus lateralis. Taxonomy (NCBI): domain Eukaryota; kingdom Metazoa; phylum Chordata; class Mammalia; order Rodentia; family Sciuridae; genus Callospermophilus; species Callospermophilus lateralis. The sequence goes on along the minus strand of NW_027516996.1, from coordinate 445,941 downwards.
AATTTGATATACAATGGCATAGGACCTTGTACATTGGATGATTGAATTTAGAAGAGAACATCCAGTCAAAAAGGGATATTCAGTAGGATTAGGAAGATAGTCGGTAGGTTTAGGAAGACGAGTGAGTATAGGATTTGGACCAAAAGTTCTTTAGCAATAGACTTTTGGTTATAGAGTGAATGTAAATGTCAGTACATATGAAGAGTCAGACACTATGTTGAACTGGGGAAAATATGTAGAAAAGCAGATATCAATGGAAACATTACGAAATCAGGCAAAGTATAAAGTGAGGGATAGAATTACACATTTTCAACAGGGTTGAGTTTCAATATATAAATTAGGAAAAAACAAATATGTAGTCACCAATAGGAGTGACAATTGACAGCATTAGGCAACCTGGACATGGGTGTTTTTAGAAATCCATGTTCACTTTCCATTTAGGCTCTGGTACAATCATAAGTGTGACCGTTCCATTTTTTTTCCAGAATATTACTGTGATAATGAGGTGACATGAGTATTTCTTTCACCATTTCTGGGAGCAATATATTGAAGATGTAAAATTAGAATCGGGGGTACAAATAGGTGTACCCTGTTTCTATGAACATAGAGAAAAACCACGAATAGACCATACTGTGAATAAATAATATAACTTTTTTGAACTTTAAATAATGAATTGAACTGATATCTGAAAAATGAAAGGAAATTGTATATTGATATACAATCATTCATTCCAACCAGTTATATATCTAATGGATATATTAGTGTTTTGGTTTATCATGAAGAGTGTGTGAGTTTTGCTTCAAAATGATTATGGAAATTCAAAATAATGTGTTTGGAAAGAAGTCTCATGAAAAGACCAGTCAAGAAACCCTGACAATACATGTGTTCTGAAGCAAGAAGTGATTAATGTTGAAACAAATGCCTATTAATTTGTGACCTTTGGATAAAATGTATATCCTATGATGTGCAAAAACTGAAGAAACAATAATGTACCAGTGTCGAATACAAATGAATGACAAATTACATATCATGTCCCATAGGAGTCTACTTGCATTGATGTTAGACTGGGTCAGATACTGTAGAATAATTAGGATTTGTATGCACCCTTCACTGAAGTTAGTAGTCAGTGCTAGGAAACAAATATGTATTTCAGGTGGATGAATATTTCTGATTATAATCTTGTGAAAAGTTGATTATAAATCAACATACATGAACATGAATGAATTTAGAGAGTGTATACTAGACACATATATTTCATATTTGGAAAACTTTGGAGAGTATATCTATATCTATATCTATACACACACACACACACACACACACACACACACACAACACTCACAGACATTAAAAGTACCAATATAAATGCCAATCGAAATTCATCAGTAAATATATATCATCCACAGATGCAAAAATATTTATGTTACTGAACATGAGTTTATGTATAATGTTGTTCTTCTAGGACGCTCTCTTATAGGTTGAATTTTCATTTCCAACAGCATTTAGGAGGAGTGAACACTTCTCACAATTTGTATCTGCCAAGACATCCACCTTACAAAAATGTACGTGTGATACCTGGTAGGATTCTATATATGCATATAAATATACATGTGTGAATAGGCTACAGAAATTGGAAACAAGTATTCACATATTTGTTAAGTTTAAAAACACATGGAGAATATTTCAATTAAAATTTGACTAGATGTATAACTCCTACCTTATATAATGCAAATGTCAAGTCCAACTATAGAACATGTCTCCTCTGAAGTGCTTGTATTTCTATTGTGTTGGGTTAATTTTCCCCATTATATTAGGATGAATAGTCTGAGTCTACTAGGTATGGGTTAGTGTCAGGGATTCAGTACTTCGAATGAAAAATTGGAAAATGAATCCAATGTGTATGTAAATATATGCTGCACAAATATCCTCCCGCTCTCATCCAAAACAATGCCTTGAAATTACCTTCACCCCCAAGTAAGACACAATTAGAGGAGAAGAGTTACACAATCAGTGAATACATATCTGGAATGGAAAATGCTCAGGAGTTCACAACCTTGGAGGTGGTTTAGGAGTTTCCAAAAGTAAGGGACATGGTAAACACTCCACAAACATGTAACTCTGCTGGCCTAAAAACTGTTTGAGAAACTGCCTCTGAGCTTCCGCACTTGAAATATATGTTGTTTTCATGAGATTTGGCTTCCTTTGTAGTGAGACCATCAAAGCTGGGTCTGCATCTATGTGACCTGGAGGACATGGTTTCTTATTTTCCAATGAACAAGATGAAGCAGTGCTGAATCCTCTCTTTATAGGTAAACTGAGGCCACTGGGGACTAAGTGTCTCCCCGTCTCCCCGTGTGGACTGTGAAGCCATTTGTTCCTCCTCCAATTTTTGTGGTGTTTAGGCTGCTGCACTGTGAGTTTGGTATTTGTTTCACGAAATACTAGCAGCTAAACTGGGACACAGTGCTGGAGGGAGTTCTGTCACGTGTGGTGGGTCAGGGTCTGCAAGAGAATGCACCAACTAGGCTTCTATCTCTCACAGCTTGCCCCATTGCCCCCCTGTCCATATCAACCTGATTCTTAATTTTCCTCTTAAAACTCTCCATATAACAAGATGCCTTTACATATAAGGGTCTGCTGGCAGCACCATGTCAGTTACAAGCCATTTGGAATCCAATGGTAGATGCACATGGTCCTACCACGGATGTTTTATCAAACGCCTCCCCACCACTGCTCTAGACCCACTACTCAGCAGGCTCCAAATTACTGGCATCTCAGTTCTACACCATTTTCATGAAACTCAGTAAATCAAGGCACTGTCTGGTATACTCATGATCAGCAACAGGACATCCAATGTTTCTCCAGTGCCACCTGGTCATAGGAATTTCAAAAATTTCATGGTATTTATCTAGCCATTTTTCAAGCATGAAGTTGGAGGCACTGTGGGTTTCAATTCATTAGGCAAACATTAAATGGTGAGGCAGCTCATTTCAATGAAATCTCTGGAGAACTGTCACAGGCAAGGCTTCCCAAAGAATGGAGAAAACGTCACATTAGGCCAGGCCCATTGAGGTCAACAATGTGAGGTCCATGTGTGTTTTGACTCTCAATTATGGCTGCCATTTCTTTAAGAATAAAATCATGTGATATCCTTGCTGAGATTCCCAGGCCTCTGTGGTAAACTACCCGGGGCATAGGTCTCAGTTTCCAAGAGCGACTTTCATGCGTGGCCTCTTAAAATCCCAACAAAATTCATGGCAATCCTTCTCTGAGTTCAGTTCCAAAACCCAGTGTCTAAGGGGAATCACACCAGAGTTCAAGCCCACGTGGAACCAGTCATTTTTTCCAATGCCACACAAATGACCAACATTAAAACCAAAACACTCCCACATGGCCCTCACCTTATTCCATATAGTCAATCATCTTAAGCTCTGGCTGGAGGTTTCCATGAGGGACGCAGCCCAAGACAGTGTCCAAAATCAGCTCGTTTGCCCCTCATTTGCCTAAAGTCAGGGTAGCCTGGACACCGTTGCTGTGAACCAGGAGTGAACAAATAAGCCTGCCGTTAATACTTCTGTGTTTCTCCAATTTGAGGCCTACTGATTTTAGGTATGGATTCTTTAGGTGATTTAGAGTCATGCGAAAACACAAGCACCTCTGCAGGGCTTTAAGAACTCATTTGATCCAAAGAATCCCTATTCTCATTTGTTGGAGTGCAGGAACCTAACAGAGGAAGGCAAGAGACTTCATCCACAATGAATGATATTTTTTTGCCATTTTGGTTTTGGAAGCTAACATGGGATCATTCTTAAGATCCATCAGGTGCTGAGAATCTAAGTCACAGCCACACACAGGTCCAAGAGGCTGATAAAGACACATCCCTTTCCAAAGCAATTAAACAAAGAGCCACAGGTGAGGCCCATTCATTTCCATTTGAAAACTGTTTTCTTCAAGCTTCACAAAGGGGTGGCCTGAGGCAAAGACCTTCCTGACATTCAGTGCAACACAACAATAAGTAAGCAAAAGGCCCAAAGCAGGGTTTCTGCACTGAGACTTTCCTGGTCACACAGAAATCTGAGTTTTCTGAGATGCTCGCAATTCTCTTCAGCTATCCAGTACATGGCCATGTCACAGAGCTTGGAGGTGGTACATATTTTGGACACAAATCCCTGAGCCTATTCTGGAGAGTGGCCAGAATTCAGGAAGAAAACAACAACTTAGAAAGATAGCAGGTGTTGCACATCGATAAGACAAGCTGCAGTCCATTCATATGTTGGGCAGGATGAATTATGGGAAGATTTATACTAGACAGGACACATCCATTAATGCATTCTCTTTTCTAATGTCTACAACAACGGAAACAGTGGGATACACATAAACAGAAACACTCGCCTAGTCAAATGACTTACTAGAAACTGTCCGCTCCAAACCAAACAAACCGCCATTTCTATCTATTCTCAGAACATGAGACAAAACAACAAACCCAAACCCACTCCCACAAAGGCACCACCTTCCCCCAAGTAGGTCTGTGAGTATCTGGAGTGTCCTCTGACTGTGGGCCATACTATGTTTCCCCGAAATGGCCTGTCTTCTCTCAGATCTTGTTTCCTTGACCAACTCTGTGAAGATGTCAGGAAAAAGTGGTTATCCACTACCTGTTTACTCAGGAAAGGTCCATCTTCAGAGCTCTCCTGGCATTTGGCCATCCTCACATCATTAGGTACCAAGAAAACTGACTCTGTCCTTGGTAAATCCAAACAAGTGAGCCCACTGGGCCTGGGACTGGGACTGCCTCTGGGTGCCTGGCTTCTTGGATACCAAGTTCAGAGATTTCCATCACCAAGGTAATGAGGTATGTCACATTCTTTGGAACTGAATGAGGTCACTGCCTTGGCAAGCACTTTGTCCTAACAGTTGCTTCCAAGGGTAACATAAGATGGAGGTTGCCCCTACTTCCTGTGACACTTTCATAAGGTAGAATGTATATCAACCATTGGCACCCAGGAACAGCTCTCCACTCAGGCCTGGATTGGTCCACCTTCTCTACAATAAGAAGAGAGAGGCAGATTCAGACACATCTCTTCATCCTGACCAGGTTGTTTGCCATGGAAGATGACTTTTGCTCTCTCAGGTGCTTCATACCTGCCTACAACTTCTCCAGGTATCATTTTTGCATGGACATTTGAGGTTCTCATCAGGTGGAAGGTTCCCAACATTCCTGTATTGTCAGAACCACTCTGTCCCTGCACTTCTGTAAAATGATTGAGGAAACAGTGTATACTTAGGGTTAAAAACAGGTTTGATTTGGTGACGAATGATTCTGTGCGATGAATAATGGTATTTGGAACCTGCAATATTTACAAGAATATAGAGGTGAAATATAAGTATGAAAACCGAAATCTACGTATGATTTGAAGCCCAGAAGGTGTTTGCCCTTGATTGGGATACTTAACTTTGAATTATATTCTGCAAAGATGTCTCAGATAATTCGATATACATTGGTATAGCACCTTGTACATTGGATGATTGAATTCAGAAGAGAACATCCAGTCAACGGGATATTCAGTAGGATTAGGAAGATAGTTGGTAGGTTTAGGAAGAAGAGTGAGTATAGGATTTGGACCAAAAGTTCTTTAGCAATAGACTTTCGGTTATAGAGTGAATGTAAATGTCAGCACATATGAAGAGTCAGTCACTATGTTGAACAGGGGAAAATATGTAGAAAAGCAGATATCAATGGAAACATTATGAAATCAGGCAAAGTATAAAGTGAGGGATAGAATTAGACATTTTCAACAGGGTTGAGTTTCAATATATAAATTAGGAAAAACAAATATGTAGTCACCAATAGGATTGACAATTGACAGCATTAGGAAACCTGGACATGGATGTTTTTAGAAATCCATGTTCACTTTCCATTTAGGCTTTGGTACAATCAGAAGTGTGACCTTTCCATTTTTTGTCCAGAATATTACTGTGATAATGAGGTGACATGAGTATTTCTTTCACCATTTCTGGGAGCAATATATTGAAGATGTAAAATTAGAATCGGGGGTACAAATAGGTGTACCCTGTTTCTATGAACATAGAGAAAAACCACGAATAGACCATACTGTGAATAAATAATATAACTTTTTTAAACTTTATATAATGAATTGAATTGATATCTGAAAAATTACAGGAAATCGTATATTGACATACAATCATTCATTCCAACCAGTTATATATCTAATGGAAATATTATTGTTTGGTTTATCATGAAGAGTGTGTGAGTTTTGCTTCAAAAGTGATTATGGAAATCAAAAATAATGTGTTTGGAAAGAAGTCTCATGAAAAGACCAGTCAAGAAACCCTGACAATACATGTGTTCTGAAGCAAGAAGTGATTAAAGTTGAAACAAATGCCTGTAAATTTGTGAACTTGTGGATGAAGTGTATAACTTAAAATGTGCAAAAACTGAAGAAATAATAATGTACCAGTGTTGAGTACATATGAACGTCAAATTACATATCATGTCCCATAGGAATCTACTTGCATTGATGTTAGACTGGGTCAGTTACTGTAGAATAATTAGGATTTGTATGCACCATTCACTGAAGTTAGTTTTCAGTACTAGGAAATAAATATGTATTTCAGGTGGATGAATATTTCTGATTATAATCTTGTGACAAGTTGATTATAAATCCACATACATGAACATGAATGAATTTAGAGAGTTTACATTAGACACATATATTTCATATTTTGAAAAATCTGCAGAGTGTACAGATATATTACACACACACACACACACACACACACACACAAACACACAAAACACTGACAGACATTTAAAAGAAGCAATATAAATGGCAATAGAAATTCATCAGTAAATATATATCACCCACAGATGCAAAAATATTTATTATACTGAACATGAATTTATGTATAATGTTCTTCTACTAGGAAGCTCCCCTATAGGTTGAATTTTCAGTTCCAACAGCGTTTAGGAGGTGTGAACTCTTCTCACAGTTTGTATATGCCAAGTCAGCCACCTCAAAATGTACGTGTGATACCTGGTAGGATTCTATATATGCATATAAATATACAAGTGTGAATAGGCTAAAGAGAAAGGGAAACAAGAATTCTCGTATTTTTTAAGTTTAAAAACTTATGGAGAACTTCTTTGATTAAAAATTGACTAAATTTATAACTTTTACCTTATATAATGCAAAAGGCAAGTCCAACTATACAACATGCCTCCAATGAACTGCTTGTATTTCTATAGGTTTGGGTTATTTTTCTCTATCATATTAGGATGAGTTGTTTGAGTCTAGTAGGTATGGGTTAGTGTCAGGGATTCAATATTTCAAAATGAAAATTGGAAAATGAATCCAATTTGTATGCATATATATGCTGCACAAATGTCCTCCCACTCTCATCCAGAACAATGCCTTGACATTACCTTCACCCCAAGTAAGACACAATTAGAGGAGAAGAGTTAGAAAATCAGTGAACACATATGTGGAATGGAAAATGCTCAGGAGTTCACAACCTTGGAGGTGTTAGAGGAGTTTCCAAAAGCAAGGGACAGGGTAAACACTCCACAAACATGGAGCTCTGCTGGCCTAAAAACTTTTTGAGAAACTGCCTTGAGATAGGGCACTTAAATATATGTTGTTGTCAGGAGATTTGGCTTCCTTTGTAGTGAGACCATCAAAGCTGGGTCTGCATCTATGAGACCTGGAGGACATTGTTTCTGATGTTTCAATGAACATGAGGCAGCAGTGCTGATATTTTTCTTTTTAGGTAAACTGTGGCCTCTGGGGTCTAAGTGTCTCCCCGTTGAACTGTGAAGCCATTTGGCCCTCCTACACTTTTTGTGGGGTTTTTGCTGCTGCACTGGTAGTTTGGTATTTGCTTCATAAAATAGAAGGAGTTCAACTGGGACACAGTGCTGGAGGGAATTCTGTCACATGTGGTGGGTCAGGGTCTGCAGGAAAATGCACCAACCAATCTTCTATCCCTCAAAGCTTGCCCCATTGCATCCTTGTCCATAGCAACCTGATTCTGAACATTGCCCTGAATCCTCTCCATATAACAAGATGCCTTTACTTATAAGGGTCTGCTGGCTGCACCATGTAAGCCACAAGCCATTTTTAAGCCAATGGAAGATCCAAATTGCTCCAACACAGAAGTTTTATCACACTCCTGCCCACCACAACTCTAGGCCCACTTCTTAGGAGCCTGAAACTTACTGGGACCTCTGTTGTACACCATTTTCATAAAACCCAGTCAAGCAAGGCACTGTCAGGTACATCCATGATCAGCAGCAGGACATCCAAAGGTTCTCTAGTGCAACCTAGTCATGGGAATTTCAAAAATTTCATGGTATTTATCTAGACATTTTACAAGGATGAAGTTGGAAGCACTGTGGGTTTCAATTTTTTCAGGAACCATTAAATGGTGAGGAAGATTATTTCAATGAAAGCTCTGAAGAACCCTCACAGGCAAGGCTTCTCAAAGAGTGGACAAAAGGTCACATTAAGCCAGGCCCATTGAGGTCTACAATGTGAGTTCCATGTGTGTTTTGACTCTCAAATATGGCTGCCAAGTCTTTCGAATGGAATCATGTGATACCTTGGCTGAGATTCCCAGTGCTCTGTGCAAAGCCACTCTGGGGCTAGATCTCAGTTTCCAAGGGTGACTCTCATACATGGCCTCTTTAATCCCAACACAATACATGGCAATACTTTTCTGAGGTCAGTTTCTGAACTCAGTCTCTAAGGGGAATCACACCAAAGTTCAAGCACAGGTAGACCCAGTTATGTCTTCCAACTGCCACACAAATATCCACAATTAAATCCAAAACACTCCCACATGTCACTCATCTTTTCTATATACCCACTCATCATAACCTCTGGCTGGAGGTTTCCATGAGGGGTGCTGCCCAAGACAGTGTCCAAAATAACCACCCTTGCCCCTCATTTGCCTAAAATCAGGGTGGCCTGGACATCCTTCCAGTGAACCAGGAGTGATCAAATTGGCCGGCCATTAAGATGGCACTGCTTCTCCAATTTGAGGCCTACTGACTGTGGGGTTTAGAGTCTTTATGTGATTTGGAGTCATGAGAAAAATCAAGCACTTAGGGGCTATCCTCTGCAGGGTTTTGAGGAACACATTTAAACCAAATGATCCCTATTCTCACTTGATGAAGGTCAGGAACCTTACAGAGGAATGCGAGAGACTTCATCCAAAATGAATGCTCTTTTGCCCATTTTGGTTTTGGATGCACACATGGGATCTTTCTTTAGATCCATCAGATGCTAAGAATCTAAGCCACAGCCTCACAATGGGCCAAAAAGCTGATTCAGACACATCCCTTTCCAAAGCAATTAAGCAAAGAGCCACAGGTGATGCCCATTCATTTCTATTTGAAAACTATTTCTTTTGACTCTACAAAGGTGTGGCCTGAGGCAAAGACGTTCTGACATTCATGGCAACAGAACAATTGGTAAGCAAAAGGCCCAAAGCAGGGTTTCTCCATTAGAATTTTCTGGTCACACTCATATCTGAATTTTCTTAGATGCTCCCATTCCTTTCAGCAGTCCAGTACATGGCCAAGTCTCAGAGCTTGGAGGTGGTACATATTTTGGACACAAAACTATGAGACTATTCTGGAAATTGGCCAGAATTCAGGAAGAAAACAGGACCTTAGCAAGATTGTAGGAGTTGCCCACCCATAAGTCAAGCCACAGTCCATTCATAAATTGGGCAAGATGAATCTTGAGAAGCTTTCTACTAGTCAGGACACATACAATGATTCATTCTCTTTTCTAATGTCTAAAACCACGGACACAGTGGGATACACAGACAAAGAGACACTGGCCTTGTCAAACGACTTACCAGAAACAGTTCACTCCAAAACAAACAAACCGCCTTTCCTACCTATTCTCAGAACATGAGACAAAACCTCAAACCCACACCCACACACACAAAGGCAGCTCCTTCCCCCAAGTAGGTCTGTGACTATCAGGAGTGTCCTCTGACAGGTGGGCCATACTATGTTCTGATGAAATCGCCTGTCCTGTGTCAGATATGGTCTCATTGGCCCAATCTGTGAAGTTGTCACTAGCCAGCTGTGAGCCACTACCTGCTTTCTCAGGAAAGGCCTCTCTTCAGAGCTTTCCTGACATTTGTCCATCCTCACATCAGTAGGTACCAAGAAAGACTGACTCTGTCCTTGTTAAATCCAAACAAGTGAGACCACTGGGACTGGGTATGGGACTGGCTCTGCGTGCCTGGCTTCCCGGATCCCAAGTTCAGAGAGTTTCATCACCAAGGAAGTGAGGTGAGATTACTTCCTTCAGGAATTTAATGAGGTCACTGCCTTGGCAACCACTTTGTCCTAACAGTAGCTTCCAATAGTCCTATGAGATGGAGGCAGCCCTTACTTCCTGTGACACTTTCATATGTTAGAATGGTATATCAACCATAGGCACCCAGGAACAGCTCTCCACACATGCCTGGTATGGTCCATCTTCTCTACATTAAGAAGAGAGGCTTATTCAGACAAAACCCTTCATTCTGGAAAGGTTTTTTGTGATGTAAGATGACTTTTGCTCTCTCAGGTCCTTCATAGCTGCCTAATCTTCTCCAGGGATCAAATCTGCATGGACCTTTGAGGTTCTCAGCAGGAGGCAGATCCCCTACATTCCTGTATTGTAAGATGAACTCTCTCGCTGCTCTTCTGTAAAGTTAGATTGAGGGAAGAGTGTATGGTTAGGGTTATTAACATGTTCGATTTGGATTACGAATCATCCTGCAGGATGATTAATAGTATTGGGAACCTGCGATATTTATAAGATTATAGAGGTGAAATATAAGTATGAAAACAGAAATGTTGGTAAGATTTGAAGCCCAGAAGGGCATTAGGCCCTTGATTGGGATACTTAGCTTTTAATTACGTTCTACACAGATGTCTCAGATAAATTGATAATCAATGGCATAGGACCTTATACTTTGGATGTTTGATTTTAGAAGAGAACATCCACTCAAATTGAGATAGTCGGTGGGATTAGGAAGATAGTCGGTAGGTTTATAAAAAAGAGTGAGTATAAAATTTGGACAAAAATTTCTGTAGCAATAGGGTTTCGGTTATAGAGTGAATGTAAATGTCAGCACATGTGAAGAGTCAGTCACAATGATTAACTGGGGAAAATATGTAGGAAGGAAAATATCAATAGAGACATTATGAAATGAGGCAATTATATAGTGAGTGATAGGATTAGACATTTTCAATAGGGTTGAGATTGAGTACATAATCTTAGGAAGAAACAAATATGTAGTCACCAATAGGAATGACATTTGAAAGCATTAGGCAACCTGGATATGGATGTTTTTAGTAAGCCATGTTCACTTTCCATTTAGGATTAGGTACAATCATAAGTGTGACCTTTGCATTTTGTGCCCAGAAAATTATTGTGATCAAATATATATGTAGATCATATGATATGTGCATTTCTTCCACCATTTCTGGGAGCAATATTTGAGGACACATAAATTAGTATTGTGGGTACCAAGTGGTGTACCCTGTGTCTACGGATATAGAGATAATGCATGAATAGACCTTAGTGTGAATAAATAATATAACTTTTTTCACTTTAAATAATGGATTGAATTGATATCTTAAAATATATAGGAAATCATATATTGACATACAATCATTCACTCCAACCAGTTACACATATAATGGTAATCTTAGGGTTATTGTTTATCATGAAGTGTGTGTGAGTTTTGTTTCAAAAGTGTTTATGGAAATCGAAAATAATGTGTTTGGAAGGAAGTCTCATGAAAAGACCAGTCAAGAAATATGGAGGAATCCATGTGTTCAAAGCAGGAATTGATTTAAAGTGAAACAAATGCCTATAACTTTGCTAAATTGTGGATGAAATATATATCCTGTGATGTGCATAAACTGATGAAATAGTAATGTACCAGTGTTGAATAAAAATGAAGGTCAAAGTACACATCATGTCCCATAGGAATCTACTTGCATTGATGTTAAACTGGTTCAGTTACTGTAGAAATATTAGGATTTCATGCATTATTCACCATAGTTAGTTTTATTTTTTTTCATTTTTATTTATAATTGTTCAAAACATTACATAGTTGTTGTTATATCATATTTCACATATTTCAAGTGCATTATGAACTCCCATTTTTACCCCATGTACAGATTACAGAATCATATCATTTACACATCTATTGATTCACATATTGCCATACTAGTGTCTATTGAATTCTGCTGCCTTTCCTATCCTCTACTATCCCTCCTCCCCTCCCCGCCCCTCCCCTCTTCTCTCTCTACCCCCTCTACTGTAATAAATTTGTCCCCCTTGTATTATTTTTCCCTTTCCCCTCACTTTCTCTTGTATGTAATTTTATATAACCCTGAGGGTCTCCTTCCAATTCCATGCAATTTTCCTTCTCTCTCCCTTTCCTTTCCACCTCTCATCCCGGTTTAATGTTAATCATCTTGTCATGCTCTTTGTCTCTCCTCTGTTCTTAGTTACTCTCCGTATATCAAAGATGACATTTGGCATTTGTTTTTTAAGGATTGGGTAGCTTCACTTAGCATAATCTGCTCTAATGCCATCCATTTCCCTCCAAATTCTATGATTTTTTTTCATTTTTCAATGCAGAGTAATACTCCATTGTGTATAAATGCCACAGTATTTTCTCCATTCTTTCATTGAAGGGCATCTAAGTTGGTTTCACAGTCTTCCTGTTGTGAATTGTTCTGCTATGAACATCGATGTAGCAGTGTCCCTGTAGCATGCTCTTTTTAGGTCTTTAGTGAATAGACTGAGTAGGGGAATAGCTGGGTCAAATGGTGGTTCCATTCCCAGCTTTCCAAGAAATCTCCATACTGCTTTCCAAATTGGCTGCACCAATTTGCAGTCCCACCAGCAATGTACAAGTGTACCTCTTTCCCCACATCCTTGCCAGAACTTGTTGTTGTTTGACTTCATAATGTCTGCCAATCTTACTGGAGTGAGATGGTATCTTAGGGTGGTTTTGATTTGCATTTCTCTGACTGCTGGAGATGGTGAGCATTTTTTCATGTACTTGTTGATTGATTGTAAGTCCTCATCTGATAAGTGTCTGTTGAGGTCCTCAGCCCATTTGTTGATTGGGTTATTTGTTATCTTATTGTCTAATTTTTTGAGTTTTTTGTATACTCTGGATATTAGGGCTCTATCTGAAGTGTGAGGAGTTTAGATTTCTTCCCAGCATGTAGGCTCCCTATTTACCTCTCTTATTGCTTCTTTTGCTGCGAAAAAACTTTTTAGTTTATGTCCCATTTGTTGATTCTAGTTATTAACTCTTGTGCTATGGGTGTCCTATTGAGGAATTTGGAGCCCGACCCCACAGTATGCACATCGTAAGCAAATTTTTCTTCTATCAGACACTGTGTCTCTGATTTGATATCAAGCTCATTGATCCATTTTGAGTTAACTTTTGTGCATGGCAAGAGAAAGGGATTCAGTTTCAATTTGTTACATATGGATTTCCAGTTTTACAAACACCATTTGTTGAAGATGCTATCCTTCCTCCATTGCATGCTTTTAGCCCCTTTATCAAATATAAGATAGTTGTAGTTTTGTGGATTGGTTTCTGTGTCCTCTATTCTGTACCATTGGTCCACCGGCCTATATTGGTACCAGTACCATGCTATTGTTGTTACTATTGCTCTGTAGTATAGTTTGAAGTCTGGTATCGCTCTACCGCCTGATTCGCACTTCCTGCCTAGCATTGTTTTTGCTATTCTGGGACTTTTATTTTTCCATATGTATTTCATGATTGCTTTCTTTATTTCTACAAGAAATGCCTTTGGGATTTTGATTGGCATTGCATTAAACCTATAGAGAAATTTTGGTAATATCGCCATTTTGATGATGTTAGTTCTGCCTATCCATGAACAGGATATATTTTTACATCTTCTAAGATTTTCTTATATTTCTCTCTTTAGGGTTCTGTAGTTTTCATTGTATAAGACTTTCACCTCTTTTGTTAGGTTGATTCCCATCTTTTTTTTTTTTTTAGGATATTGTGAATGGAGTGGTTGTTCTCATTTCCATTTCAGAGGATTTGTCGCTGATATAGAGGAATGCCTTTGATTTATGTGTGTTGATTTTATATCCTGCCACTTTGCTGAATTCATTTATTAGCTCTATTAGTTTCTTTGTAGACCCTTTTGGGTCTGCTAGGTATAGAATCATGTCTTCTGCAATAATAATAATTTAAGTTCTTCTTTTCCTATTTTTATGCCTTTAATTTCTTCCGTCTGTCTAATTGCTCTGGCCAGTGTTTCGAGAACTGTATTGAACAGAAGTGGTGAGAGAGGGCATCCCATTCTTGTTCCAGATTTTAGAGGGAATGCCTTCAATTTTTCTAGATTCAGAATGATGCTAGCTTGAGGCTTAGCATAGATTGCTTTTACAATATTGAGGTATGTTCCTGTTATTCCTAGTTTTTCTAGAGTTTTGAAGATAAAGGGATGCTGTACTTTGTCGAATGCTTTTTGTGCATCTATCGAGATGATCATATGGTTCTTATTTTTAAGTCTATTGATGTGGTGAATAACATTTATTGATTTTCGTATATTGAACAAGCCTTGCATTCCACGGATGAATCCTACTTGATGATGGTGCACAATTTTTTTAATATGTTTTTGTATCTGATTCGCCAGAATTTAATTAGGGATTTTTGCATTTAGGTTCTTTAGGGATATTGGTCTGTAGTTTTCTTTGTTTGAAGTGTTTATGTCTGGTGTAGAAATTAGGGTGATATTGGCCTGGTAGAATGAATTTGGAAGATCTCCCTCTTTTTCAATTTCCTGAAATAGCTTGATAAGTATTAGTATTAGTTCATATTTAAGGGTTTGTAAAACTCTGCTGTATACCCATACTGTCCTGGTCTTTTCTTAGTTGGTAATCTTTGGATGGTTTCTTCTATTTCCTCAATTGATATTGGTCTGTTTAGGTTGTCTATATCCTCCTGACTCAATCTGGACAGATCATATGACTTAAGAAATTTTTCGATGCCTTCACTATCTTCTATTATATTGGAGTATAACGAATCAAATTAATTTCTTATTATCTTCTGTATTTCAGAAATATCTGCTGTGATTGCCAGGGGGTGACAAATAACTTTTGTAGATTGATACAGCAGGAGTGGAAGCCATTTATTGTAGAATCCAAGCGATATTTATACATTTTATAAAGCTTATCTAATTAGCATAAAATAGATACAGCAGTCAACCAATAAGGAATCTCCACACTTAATGGCTTGCTTTTGTTACTTCAAAAACCACTCCCTATGGCATTTGGCCAGGCGCCATCCAGACTTGTTTACAGACCCTAACATTTCTCTGGCAAAATACCAGGTGCCATGCTGACTTGTTTATAGACCTTAACATGTGATATTGACTTTTTCATCCCGTATGCTAGTAATTTGAGTTTTCTCTCTTCTTCTTTCATTAGCATGGCTAAGGGTCTGTCGATTTTATTTATTTTTTCAAAGAACCAACTTTTAGTTTCCTCAATTTTTTCAATTGTTTCTTTTGTTTCGATTTCATTAATTTCAGCTTTGATTTTAATTAAATCTTACATTCTACTTATTTTGCTGTTGTTTTCCTCTTCTTTTTCTAGGATTCTGAGATGAAGTATGAAATCATTTATTTGCTGTTGTTTTTTTCTTTTTTTAAGGAACGAAATCCAAGCAATGAATTTTCCTCTTAGAACGGATTTCAATGTGTCCCATAGATTCTGATATGTTGTGCCTGTGTTTTCATTTATCTCTAAGAATTTTTTAATTTCCTCCTTTATGTCTTCTATAACCCATTGTTCATTCAGTAACCTGTTGTTCATTCTACTAGTGATGCATGATTTTTCCTTCCTTCTTTTATCATTGATTTTTAGTTTATATTCCATTATGATCAGATAAGATGCATGGTATTATCTCTACTGCCTTATATTGTCTAAGAATTGCCCTGTGACATAATATATGATCTATTTTTGAGAAGGATCCATGTGCTGCTGAGGAAAAATGTAACTGCTTGATGTTGTGGAGTATATTCTATATATGTCAATTAAGTCTAGGTTATTAATTGTGTTATTGAGTTCTATAGTTTTCTATTTCAACTTTTGTTTGGAAGACCTGTCCAGTGGTGAGAGAGGTGTGTTGAAGTCTCCCATGATTATTGTATGGTGGTCTATTAGACTCTTGATCTTGAGAAAAGTTTGTTTGATGGACATAGCTGCACCATTGTTTTGGGGCATATATATATTTATAATGGTTATGTCTTGTTGCTGTATGGTTCTCTTGAGCAGTATATAGTGTCCCTCTTTATCCCTTTTGATTAACTTTGGCTTGAAATCTATTTTATTTGATATGAGTATGGACACTCCTACTTGTTTCCGAAATCCATATAAGTGATATGATTTTTCCCAACCTTTCCCCTTCAGTCTATGTATGTCTTTTCCTATCAAATGCGTCTCCTGTAGGCAGCATATTATTGGGTCTTGTTTTGTGATCCATTCTACTAGCCTCTGTCTCTTAATTGGTGAGTTTAAGGCATTAACATTTACAGTTATTATTGAGATAATGGTTGTTCTTCTAGCCCTATTTGTTTATTTATGTTATTAAACATGGATTGTTTTCTTCTTTGATTATTTCCCACTTTTACTGTACTACATCCCACTGTTGGTTTTTATTGTTATTTCCCTTTCTTCTTCCTGTATTATTTTCCGAGGATGTTTTGAAGAGATGGTTTTCTAGCTACAAATTATTTTAACTTTTTTTTTATCATGGAAGGTTATAATTTTATCTTCCATCCTGAAGCTTGATTTCACTGGATACACAATTCTTGGTTGGAATCCATTTTCTTTCAGTGTTTGAAAAATGTTATTCATGGATTTTCTAGCTTTCAGAGTCTGTGTTGAAAGATTAGCTGTTATCCTGATTGTTTTACCCCTAAATGTAATCTGCTTATTTTCTCTTGTAGCATTTAAAATTCTCTCCTTATTGTGTACGTTGGGCATCTTCATTATAATGTGTCTAGGTGTGGATCTCTTATGATTTTGCACATTTGGCGTCCTGTAGGCTTCTAGGACTTGGGAGTCAGTCTGATTCTTCAAGTCTGGGAAGTTTTCTCATATTATTTCATTGAATACATTCCTCATTGCTTTGGTTTTAACCTCTATACTTTCCTGTATTCCAATGACTCTTATGTTTGGTCTCTTTATGTTATCCCGTATTTCTTGGATATTCTGTTCATGGTTTCTTAACAGTCTTGCTGAGCTGTCTATGTTCTTTTCAAGTTGGAATACTTTGTCTTCATTGTCTGATGTTCTACCTTCTAAGTGTTCTACTCTGCTGGTAGTCTTCTCAATTGAGTTTTTTAGTTGGTTTATTGCTTTCTGCATTTCTAGGATTTCTGTTTGTTATTTTTTACAACCTCTATCTCTCTGTATAGCTGATCTTTTGCTTCTTGGATTTGTTTATGTAATTCATTGTCGAAGTGATCTTTCATTGTCTGATTTTGCTGTCTAATGTCTTCCTTGAGACTCCAGATCATCTGAAGCATGTATATCCTGAGTTCTTTATCTGACATTCCATCTGCTGCAGCTATTACCCGTGGACCCCTGGGGTGTTCTGCCGATCGGTCGCAGGTCTGCCTACCTTGTAGGTGCTGGCGGCGGCTCTGCTCTGCCCCTATTCCAATTGGGGTGACGTGACTACCATGCAGGTGTGTTGCTGGGCCTGTTCCGCCAGTTTGTCGCAGGTCTGCCTGCCTTGCGGGCACGGGCAATGGATCTGCTCTGCTCCTTTTCCAAATGGGGTGAAGTGTCTGCCGTGCCGGCAGGGCGATGGGCCTCTTCTGCCAGTCAGGTGCAGGTGTGCCTACCTTGCGGGCGCGGGTGATGGCTCTGCTCTGCCCCTACTCCAATTGGGGGGTCGTGACTACCATGCCGGCAGGTTGCTGGGCCTGTTCTGGGTGCGGGCGAAGGCTCTGCTCTTCCCCTACTAATATTGGGGTGACCTGACTACCATGCCGGTGGGCCACTGGGATTGTACTAGGTGCGGGAGAAGGCTCTGCTCTGCAACTACTCCAATTCGGTTGATGTGACTACCACGCCTGCGGGTCGCTGGGCCTGTTCTGGGCAAGGGTGGCAGCTCTGCTCTGCCTCTATTCCAATTGGGGTGACATGACTACCATGCAGGTGTGTCGCTGGGCCTGTTCTGGGTGTGGGCGGCGGCTCTGCTCTGCCCCTCTGGCTTGATGACAAAGTGAGAGAGACCCGGGTGTTTGTGACTCACTTTCTTTACCAGGAGACCAACTGTTTCTGTCACCGCTGGTATCAATGAGGTTATCTCCTCTGCTGCTTTCTGATGACATCAGATCTCTGCCATGTTGGTATCCCATGCAAAAGGCAGCATTTCGTTCCCTTTGTTGGGTGACTAAAGCAATCGGTGAGTCCTGACCGGCATTCACAAGCCCCGTCTCAATCCTGTTGCCACTGCCTATGAAGGCTCGGTAGGTATTTACTGATATTCAGCAAGACCCGGACCGAGAAGCAGTTTCCGCCGGTTCTTTAGCCCTGGGCCAGATCAGTTCCTGGAGGCGGAATTCGGCCGCTCTGGGCTCGCTGTATGTTCTAATAGAAGCAGGCTCCAAGACGCAGTTTCTGCGGGTTCTTTAGCACTGAGCCTGAGTAATTTGTCTGCAACACAAAGGTGAATGGCATCCTGAAATTACCTGTTCTATAGCTGAATAAGCTGCGATCAGTCGAAAACAGGGATGATGAAGTCACCTCTCCATGATGGTGGCCGCTGGGTTCCTCTGTGGTCTGACGGGTGTGGAGAAACGAGTTGGACTGCATGCTTTCCCATCTCAAACCCAGAATTCAGCACTGAGCACAGTGATTGCATACCTGGCAGGAGCCCACAGTACCTGCACCGTTGTATATTTGCCTTGCTATCTCGTCGTTTCCCAGCACGCGCCACAGACTCTAGCCACGGAGCGATTTCCTGAATAAGTCGCATGACCTTCTGTGAGGACAAATCACTCGCGTTTGAGCCCCCGTAGCTGATCCTCCTGAGATGGAAATATGTACACTTGGTTTTGGAGAACCACAATTTTGCTGGAAATTCCTAACAAGATAGGTTTTAGCCATTCTAACTCGTCATTCTCCCTCACAGTGACGCAGTACATGGTGGTGATGCACTCCCTTCGCAGCCATCATATGATCCCCTGAAGTTAGTTTTCAGTACTAGGAAACAAATAAGTATTTCAAGTGGATGAATATTTCTGAGAATAATCTTTTGAAAAGTTGATTATAAATCCACATACATGAATATGAATGAATTTAGGGAGTGTATAATAAGAAAAATATACTTCATATTTTGAAAAATCTGCAGAGTGAAAAAAAATATATATGTGTATATATATATATATATATATATATATATATATATATATATACAGAGAGACATTAAAAAGTAGCATTATGTATGCCAATCGAAATTCACCATGAAATATATATCATCCACAGATCCAAAAATATTCATTTTAATGAACATGGATTTATGTCGTTCAACTAAGAAGCTCACCTGTATGTTGAATTTTCAGTTCCAACAGCATTAAGTAGGAGTGATCTCTTCTCACAATTTTTATCTGCCAAGCCAGCCACCTCACAAAATGTACGAGTGATACCAGGTAGAATTCGATATGTGCATATAAAAATACATGTGATGAATAGGCTACAGAGAAAGGGAGACAGTTATTCACATATTTGTTAACTTTTAAAACACATGGAGAACTATTTCAATTAAAATTTGCTAGATTTATAACACCTACCATTTATCATACGAAAGGCAAGTCCAACTATACACCATGCCTCCTGTGAACCTCTTGTATTTCTATTCTGTTTGGGTTATTTTTCTCCATAATATTAGCATTAAAAGTCAAAGTCTATTAGGGTATGTGTTAGTGTCAGGGATTCAGTATTTCGAATGGAAAAATTGAAAATGTATCCAATGTGTATGCAAATATGTGCTACACAAAAAACTTCCCACTCTCATTCAGAACAATGCCTTGACATTACCTTCGCCCCACATAAGACACAATTAGAGGAGAGGAGTTAGAAAATCTGTGAATACATATGTGGAATGGAAAATGCTCAGGAGTTCACAAATTTGGAGGTGGTAGAAGAGGTTCCAAAAGTAAGGGACAGGGTAAACACTCCACAAACATGAAGTTCTGCCAGCCTGACATCTGGAGAAACTGCCTCTAAGGTTTGGCAATGAAATATATGCTGTTGTCAGGAGCATTAGCTTCATTTGGAGTGACACCATCAAAGCTGGGTCTTCATCTATGTGACATGGATGACATTGTTTCTTATTTTCCAATGAACATGAGGCAGCAGTGCTGAATTTTCTATTTGTATGTAATTTGTGGCCACTGGGGTCTAAGTGTCTCCCCGTGTGCACTGTAAATCCATTTGGTCATCCTCCACTATTCATGGTGTTTCTTGCTGCTGCACTGGGAGTTTGGAATTTGCTTCATGAATTACAAAGAGTTCAACAGGGACACAGTGCTTAAGTGAGTTCTGTCAATTGTGGTGGGTCGGGTTCTACAGGAGAATGCACCAACCAGGCTTCTATCCCACATTGCTTACCCCATTGACCATAGCAACCTGATTTTGAACATTGCCCTGCAACCTCTCCATATAACAATATGCTTTTATATATAAGAGTCTACTGGCTGCAAAATGTCAGTCACAATCAATTTGCAAGCCAATGGCAGATCCACATGGCCCACCACAGATGTTTTATCACCCACCTGCCAACCACTGGTCTAGGACAACTACTCAGCAGGATCCAACTTACTGGCATCTCTGTTCTACACCATTTTCATAAGACCAAGTCAATCAGGTCACTGTCTTGTATACTCATGATCAGCAACAGGACATCCAAATGTTCTCCTGCCACCCGGTCATGGGAATTTCAAAAATTTTTATGGTATTTATCTAGCCAATTTTCAAGAAAGAAGTTGGAGGCACTGTGGGTTTCAATTTATTCAGGAACCATTAAATGGTGACTAAGCTCATTTCAATGAAAACTCTGGAGAATTCTCACAGGCAAGGCTTCCCAAAGAGTTGCCAAAATGTCAGATTAAGCCAGGCCCATTTAGGTCTACAATGTGAGGTCCATGTGTGTTTTGACTCTCAAAAATGGCTGCCAAGTCTTTAAGAATAAAATCATGTGATATCCTGGATGAGATTTCCTGTGATCTTTGGAAAGTCAACTTGGGCCTAGATGTCACTTTCCAAGGGCAACTCTCATGCATGGCCATCTAAAATCCCAACACAATTCATGGCAATATTTCCCTGAGATCAGTACCAGAACTCAGTCTCTAAGGGGAATCACACCAGAGTGCAAGCCCAGGTGGACCCAGTCATCTCTTCCAACCACCATTCAAATGTCCACAATTAAAACCAAAACACTCCCACATGGCCCAAATCTTCTTCCATATAGACACTCATCATAACCTGTGGCTGGAGGTTTCCATGAGGGGAGCAGTCCACGTCAGTGTCCAAAATAAGCTTCCTGCCCCTCATTTGCCTAAAGTCAGGGTGGCGTGGACACCCTTCCTGTAAACCAGGAGTGATCAAATAGGCCTTCCTTTAATACTGTTTGGCTTCTCCAACTTGAGGACTACTGACTTTGAGGTTTAGATTCTTTAAGTGAATTGGAGTCATGAGAAAAAAACAAGCATCTATGGGCTAGCCTCTGCTGGGTTTTGAAGAACTTATTTGACCCAAAGGATCCCTGTTCTCACTTGATGGATTTCAGAAACCTACCAGAGAAAGGCAAGAGAGTTAATCAACAATATCTGATCTTTTTGCCATTTTGGTTTTGGATGCATGCATGGGATCTATCTTTAGATCCATCAGGTGCTGAGAATCTAAGCCACAGCCTCACACAGGGCCAAGAGACTGATTCAGACATATCCCTTTTCAAAGCAATTAAGCATGGATCCACAGGTGATGCCCATTTATTTGCATTTGAAAACTGTTTTCTTCAGGCTTCACAAAGTGGTGGCTTGAGGCAAAGATCTTCCTGACATTCAGGGCAACAGAACAATAGGTAAGCAAAAGGACCAAAGCAGGGTTTCTCCACTGAGACTTTCCTGGTCAACTGATATCTGAGATTTCTGAGATGCTAGCCATTCCCTTCAACTATCTAGTACATGGCCATGTCACAGATATTGGAGGTGGTACATATCTTGGACACAAAACCATGATACTATTCTGGAGTGTTGCCAGAATTGAAGGAGAAAACAGGAAATTATGAAGCTAGTAGGTGTTGCCCATCTATAAGGCAAGCCTGAGTCCACTCATATATTGGGCACAATGAATGCTGGCAAGCTTTCTAGTAGACAGGAAACATCCATTGATCCATTCTCTCTTCTAATGTCTAAAATCATGAACACAGTGCGATACACAGACACTCGCATTGTCAAAGGACTTACTAAAAATAGTCCACTCTAAACCAAACAAACCGCCTTTCCTACCTATTCTGAGAACATGAGCCAAAACCACAAAATCACACCCACACCCAAAAAGGCACCTCCTTCCCCCAAGTAGGTCTGTGACTCTCCGGAGTGTCCTCTGACTGGTGGGCCATACTATGTTTCCCCAAAATGACCTCTCCTGTCTCAGTTCTGGTCTGCATGGCCAACTCTGTGAAGTTGTCAAGAGCCAGTGGTGAGACACTACCTGCTTTCTCAGGAAAAGCCCCTCTTCAAAGGTTTCCTGGCATTTCGTCATCCTCACATCTGTAGGTTCCAAGAAAGACTGACTCTGTCCTTGGTAAATCCAAACATGTGAGACCACTGGGACTGGGACAGGGACTGTCTCTGAGTGCCTGGCTTCCTGGATCCCAAGTTCAGAGAGTTTTATCACCAAGGAAGTGAGGTGAGGTCACTTTCTTCAGGATCTGAATTATGTCACTGCCTTGACAAGCACTTTGCCCTAACAGTTGCTTCCAAAAGTCCCATGAGGTGGAGGCTGCCCCAGTTTTCCTGTAACACTTTCACAAGTTAGAATGTCATATCAATCATAAGCACCCCGGAACAGCTCTCCACACAGAACTGGTTTGGTCCATCTTGTATACATTAAGAAGAGAGAAAATGATTCAGACACAACCCTTCAACCCGACCAGGATGATTGCCATGGAAGATGACTTTTGCTTTCTGAGGTCTTTCATAGCTGCCTTCATCTTCACCAGGGATCATTTCTAAATGAACATTTGAGGTTCTCAGCAGGTGAAGATACCCTACATTCCTGTATTTTAATACCAACTCTGTCCCTGCTCTTCGGTAAAGTTAGTGTATGGTTAGGGTTAATTATATGTTCGATTTGGGTTAGGAATCATTCTGCAGGATGAATAAAGGGATTGGGTACCTGCGATATTTATAAGAATATATAAGTGAAATATATGTATGAAAACGGAAATCTAAGAAAGATTTGAAGCCCAGAAGGGCATTGGGCCCTTGATTGGGATACATAGTGTTGAATTACGTTCTGTACAATTGTCTCAGTTAAATCAATATACAATGGCATAGGACCGTGTACCTTGGATGATTGAATGTAGAAGAGAACATCCAGTCAAAAAGTGATAGTCGGTAGGATTAGAAAGATAGTCGGTAGGTTTAGGAAGAAGAGTGAGAATATGATTTGGAATAAAAAGCTTATTTAGCAATAGGGTTTCGTTTAGAGAGTGAATGTAAATGTCAGTACATGTGAAGAGTCATTCACAATAATGAACTGGGGAAATTATGTAGAAAAGCAAGTATCAATAGCGACATAACGAAATCAGGCAAAGTATAAATGAGTGATAGGATTAGACATTTTCAACAGGGTTGAGTTTGAATATATAATCATAGGTAAAAACAAATATGTTGTCACCAATGGGATTTACATTTGAGAGCATTAGGCAACCTGGACACGGATGTTATTAGTTATCCATGTTCACTTTCCTTTTAGGCTTTGGTACAATCATAAGTGTGACCTTTACATTTTTTTTGTTCAGAATATTACTGTGGTAAAATGTATATGTAGATCAGGTAACATGAGTATTTCTTTCACTATGTCTGGGAGCAATATTTTGAAGACATATACATTAGTATTAGGGGTACAAAGAGGTGTACCCTGTGTCTATGAATATAGAGATAATGCATGAATAGACGATAATATGAATAAATAATGTAACTGGTTCCACTTTAAATAATGGATTGAATTGAAATCTGAAAACATATAAGAAATCTTATATTGATATATAATCATTCATTCCAACCAGTTATATATTTAATGGTAATATTAGGATTATGGTTTATCATGAAGGGTGTTTGAGTTTTGCTTTATAAGTGATGATGTTAAACGAAAATAATGTGTTTGGAAAGAAGTCTCATGAAAAGACCAGTCAAGAAACATAGAAGAATCATGTGTTCTGAATCAGGAAGTGATTGATCGTGAAACAAATGCCTATAAATTTTCTAACTTGTGAACGAAATATATATCCTATGATGTGCATTAACTGAAGGAGTAGTAATGTACCAGTGTTGAATAAAAATGAAAGTCAAAATACACATCATGTCCCCTAAGAATATACTTGCATTGATGTTAAACTAGCTCAGTAACTGTAGAAATATTAGGTTTTGTTTGCACCTTTCACTGAATTTAGTTTTCAGTACTAGAAAACAAATATGTATTTCAGGTGGATGATTATTTCTGAGAATAATCTTGTGGAAAGTTGATTATAAATACACATATATGAATATGAATGAATTTAGGGAGTGTATAATAAGACACATATATTTCATATTTTAAAAAATCTGGAGAGTGTATATATATATATACACACTCTCATACATACACACTCACATGCACAGATATAAAAATTAGCAATACAGGAGATCCATCATGAAGGCAGGCATGGAAAAATCAAGTCTCTGACCTCTTCAGCTGAGCGGGCATAGGGAGTCGTAAACTGTCTAAATGCTGTTTGCTCAGAATCAGTAGGCAATGTTGACCTGATGTGGATCTGGGGCGAACATTCTGGGCCCCTCAGAACACACACCGAGCCTGGATGGGCTGCATTCAACCTCCGGTTTGCCTGGTTCTCATGACTCAGCACTAAGATCCCACTGAAATAACTGTTCGGCCCTTCTGAACTTTCAGAGGTAAAAGCCAACCAAGCCTTCAAAAGCAGTGGCCACAGGATTGAAACGGCGCTTGGGAGAGACAGTCAGGACCCACCCGTTGCGTTGGTTACCTTGCAAAGGGAACAAACGGTCACCATTTGCATGGGATACCACCATAGCATAGAAATGACGTCACGGGCAGAGGAGATAACTTCATTAAAACCAGCGTGACAGGTGTGTAATCCCCTAGCCATCTCTCTCAACACAGCGGGGAAACCTTAAGGGCCCCTCCCAGCTCAGCCTTAAGGGCCTCTCCCAGCTCTCCCGTGAGCACGATAGCCAGACCTAGGGAATCAGGATTGGCTCGGGACTAGCGCGTGGAATTCCCGGCTCCTGATCCCACAAGTGCTGACAATTGAGGTCTCTTACACCACGTACCGGGGGCATGGCTCCCAGAGGGCAAGAAAATTTGCTGGGGGTCCTCAGCCCCAAGCTCTACAAAACTAGGGTCTGAGGGAGGCAAACAGGGAGAGTGTGCCCAGGCATTCATGAAAACAGGGCTGCCAGGAGTAGAGTTCTGGCTTGTAACCACTATTGTGGTGAGCGTCACAGGTGATCAAGGCATGGCTTGAGGAAGCACAAGAGAAGGCCCTAGGCACTCAGGATTGGAGATCCGCCAAGTCTGGGAGGAAGAGCTGCTGCACAGTGATTGGTTCCCATTTATTCAGAGGAGAAGCTTGGCCCAGTGCACACAGCTCCACCTACTGAAAGAGAAGTTAATTGAACTCTATGACTGCATTTATTATTATTATTTTTTTAATTTATATTTTTTCTATTTCTTTCATTTTCATTTTTGTTGTTGTTGTTCTTTAACTTTTTTTAATGTTTTTATTTTTTTTATTTTATCATTATTATTATTAATATTATTCTAAATTTTAATTTTCATCTTTTAATTATAATTATTATTTAAATTTTTTTTCTTTATTTATTTTCTATTTTTCTTTTGTCTTTTCATTTCTTTTCAATTTTCTTATTCCCCCTTCCTTGAATTCTACCTGCCTACTCTCATTCTCTTTAGTGACTTCTTCCCTTCCCTTCTAATATCTTTCCTCCGAAGCATCAAATAAATTTATAAGAGTAAGCAGTAACTCAGCAGTCAAACAAAACAACAAGTAACGTGAGCAGCATAAAAAAACAAGGAAGAAAAGGAGTACAAACAACAATGGACAGCCTAAATATTCAGAAGGAATCATCAGAAAAATGGTCACATAAAGAACTCAAGGAATACCTTAGACAGATGGAATGGAACCTTAAAGAGGATACGAGACATCAAAACCAAACAGTGAAAGAACACATTGAAAATGAATTACATAAACAGATATAAAAAGAAATTAAGCATCTTTATTAGGAGATAGAGATTATAAAAAAATCAAACAATAATTCTAGAAATGAAGGAAATGATAAACCAAATTAAAAACTCAATTGAGAGTATCACTAACAGAGTGGAGCGAGTAGAAGACAAAATGTCAGATAATGAAGACAAAATATATCATCTTGAAAAAAGTCTAGCCAACAAAAAAATGCTGGTAAAAAGTCATGAGAAAAAAATCCAAGAGATATGGGATATCATAAAAAAAAAAAAAACTTATGAGTCATCTGGATAGAGTAAGGTACAGAGATTCAAACCAAGGGAATGAGTAACCTGCTGAATGAAATAATTACAGAAAACTTTCCAGAAATAAAAGTGGAAACAGATAAAAAAAATTGTAGATGCTTACAAGACACCGAGCACAAAAAAATCACAGTAGACCAATGCCAAGAAACATTGTTATGAAGATATCCAATGTACAAAACAAAGAGAAAATATTAAAAGCTACAAGAGAAAGGAGGCAGATTACAATCAGGGGTAAACCAAAAATGTTAACAACAGATTTTTCATCACAGACGCTGAAAGTGAGAAGATCCTGGAACAACGTATTTCAAACACTTAAAAACAATGGATGACAACCAAGAAATCTGTATTCAGAAAAATTAAGTTTCAGGTAAGACAACTAAATAAAAATATTTTGTGATAAACAAAAGCTAAAAGAATTTGCAGCCAGAAAACCAGCATTGCAAAGCATCTTAAGGAAAACACTACACGAGGAAAAAATGAATATCAACAACGAAAACCATCAGTGGGAATTGCCTCAGTAATGACAGAGGGAGGGGGAAAAGCTAATCATGGATAAACAAACTAAATTTTAAAAAAAAGATAAATAATCAAAGACGGGTGGCAATACAAACCATATATCAATAGTAACTCTAATCGTTAATGGCTTAAACTCTCCAATAAAGTGACATAGGCTTGTAACGTGGATTAAAAAAAACAAATCCAACAATATGTTGCTTCCAGGAGACACATCTGAATGGAAAAGACATACACAGGCTGAAGGTGAAAGGTTGGGAAAATTTATACCATGCACACGGTCCTTGTAAGCAAGCAGGGGTGGCCATCCTCATACGGAATAAAATCGACTTCAAGACTAATTTAATCAAAAGGGATAAGGAAGGACATTATATACTGTTAAAAGAAACCATTCACCAACAAGACATAACAATTATCAATATTTACGCAGAAAATAATGGTGCTACGACATTTATAAAACAAATTCTCCTCAATTTCAAGAATCAAATAGACCACAACACAATAATTATGGGAGACTTCAACTCACCTCTCTCACCATTGGACAGATCCTCCAAACAAAAGTTGAATAAAAAAAATATAGAATTCAATATCACAATCAATACCCTAGACTTAACTGACATATATAGAATATATCAACCATCATCAAGTGGATATACTTTTTTCTCACCAGCACATGGATCCTTCTCAAAAATAGACCATATATTATGCCATAGGGCAACACTCAGTAAATATAAAGGGGTGGAGATAATACCATGAATTTTTTTCTGATCACAATGGAATGAAACTGGAAACCAATGGTAAAAGAAGGAAGGAAAAATCCTACATCACATGGAAAATGAACAATATATTACTGAATGATCAATGGGTTACAGAAGACATAAAAGAGGAAATCAAAAAATTCTTAGAGATAAATGAAAATACAGACACAACATATCAGATTCAATGGGACACAATGAAACAAGATTCAAGAGGCAAATTCATCGCCTGGAGGTCATTCCTCAAAAAAAGAAAAAAAAAACAAAAACAACAAATAAATGAGCTCTCACTTCATCTCAAAGCCCTAGAAAAGGAAGAGCAAAACAACAGCAAATGTAGCAGAAGGCAAGAAATAATTAAAATCAGAGCGTAAATCACGAAATTGAAACAAAAGAAACTATTAAAAAATTAACAAAACTAAAAGTTGGTTCTTCGAAAAAATAAATAAGATGGACAGACCCTTAGCCATGCTAACGAGGAGAAGAAGAGAGAGAACTCAAATTACTAACATACGGGATGAAAAAGGCAATATCACAACAGAAGCTACATAAATACGAAAGACAATTAGAAATTATTTTGAAAACCTATATTCCAATAAAATAGAAAATAGTGAAGACATCGATACATTTGTTAAGTCATATGATTTGCCTAGACGGAGTCAGGAGGATACACACAATTTAAACAGACCAATATCAATCGATGAAATAGAAGAAGCAATCAAACGACTACCAACCAAGAAAAGCCCAGGACCGGATGGGTATACAGCGGAGTTTTACAAAACCTTTAAAGAAGATTTAATACCAATACTTTTCAAGTTATTCAGGAAATAGAAAAACAGGGAGCTCTGCCAAGTTCATTCTATGAGGCCAACATCACCCTGATTCTGAAACCAGACAAAGACACCTCAATGAAAGAAAACTACAGACCAATATCTCTGATGAACCTAGATGCAAAAATTTTCATTAAAATTCTGGTGGTTTGGATACAAAGGCACATCAAAAAAATTGTGCACCATGATCAACTAGGATTCATCCCTGGGATGCAAGGAGGGTTCAATATATGGAAATCAATAAATGTTATTCACAACATCACTAGACTTAAAAATAAGAACCATAAGATCATCTTGATAGATGCAGAAAAACCATTAGACAAAGTAGAGCATTCCTTTATTTTCAAAACATTAGAAAAACTAGGGATAACAGGATCATACCTCGACATTGTAAAAGCTATCTATGTTAAGCCTCAGACTAGCATCATTCTGAATGGAGAAAAAATGAAGGCATTCCCTCTAAAATCTGGAACAAGACAGGAATGTCCTCTATCACCACTTCTATTGAATATAGTTCTCGAAAAACTGGCCAGAGCAATTAGACAGATGAAAGACATTAAAGGCATAAAAATAGGAAAAAAAGAACTTAAATTATCACTATTTGAAGATGACATGATTCTATACATAGAAGACCCAAAAGGGTCTACAGAAAAAACTACTAGAACTAATAAATGAATTCAGCAATGTGGCAGGAAATGAAATCAACATGCATAAATCAAAGGCATTTCTGTATATCAGCGACAAAACTTCTGAAAAGAAAATGAGGAAAAACATTGCATTCACAATATCCTCATAAAAAATTAAATACTTGGGAATCAACCTAACAAAAGAGGTGAAAGATTTATACAATGCAAACTACAGAGCCCTAAAAAGAGAAGTAGAATAAGATCTTAGAAGATGGAAAAATATACCCTGTTCATGGATAGGCAGAATGAACATCATCAAAATGGCGATATTACTAAAAAGTTCTCCATAGGTTTAATGAAATGCCAATCTAAATCCCAAAGGAATTTTTTGTAGAAATAAATAAACCAATCATGAAATTCATATGGAAAAATAAACGACCCAGAATAGCAAAAGCAATTCTAACCAGGAAGTGTGAATCAGGTGGTATAGCGATACCAGATTTCAAACTATATTACAGAGCAATAATAACAAAAACAGCATGGTACTGGTACCAAAACAGGCGGGTGGACCAATGGTACAGAATGGAGGACACAGAGACTAATCCAAAAAGCTACAACTATCTTATATTTGATAAAGGAGCTATAAGCATGCAATTGAGGAAGGATACCATCTTCAACCAATCGTGTTGGGAAAACTGGAAATCCACATGCAACAAAATGAAACTGAATCCCTTTCTCTCGCCATGCACAAAAGTTAACTCAAAGTGGATCAAGGAGCTAGATTCAAATCAGAGACTCTGCATTTGATAGAAGAAAAAGTTGGTTCCGATCTACATATTGTATGGTCAGGCTCCAAATTCCTTAATAGGACAGCCATAGCACAAGAGTTAATAACAAGAATCAACAAATGGGAGTTACTTAAACTGAAAATTTTTTTTCTCAGAAAGAGAAACAATAAGAGAGGTAAATATGGAGCCTAGATCATGGGAACAAATTTTTACTCCTCACCCTTCAGATGGAGCCCTAATATCCAGAGTATACAAAGTATACAAAGAACTCAAATAATTAGACAATAAGATAACAAATAACCCAATGGGCCAAGGACCTGAACAGACACTTCTCAGAGGAGGACATAGAATCAATCAATAAGTACAAGAAAAAATGCTCTCCATTTCTTGCAGTCAGAGAAATGCAAATCAAAACCACCCTAAAATACCATCTCAATCCAGTGAGATTGGTAGCCATTATGAAGTCAAACAACAACAAGTGCTGGCGACGATGTGGGGAAAAGTGTACTCTTGTACATTGCTGATGGGACTGAAACTGGTGCAGCCAATTTGGAAAGCAGTATGGAGATTCCTGGGAAAGCCGGGAATGGAAGCACCATTTGAACCAGCTATTGCCCTTCTCGGACTATTCCCTGAAGACCTTAAAAGAGCGTACTACAGGGATACTGCCACATCGATGTTCATAGCAGCACAATTCACAATTGCTACACTGTGGAACCAACCCAGATTCCCTTCAATAGATGAATGGATAAAAAAAAAATGTTTTTTTTTTATGTACTATGGAGGATTACGCAGCACTAAAAAATGACAAAATCATGGAATTTGCAGGGAAATGCATGGCACTAGAGCAGATAATGCTTAGTGAAGCTAGCCAATCCCAAAAAAACAAATACCAAATGACTTATTTGATATAATGAGAGCAACTAAGAACAGAGCAGAGAGGAAGAGCATGAAGAAAAGATTAACATTAAGCAGAGACATGAGGTGGCAGGGAAAGGGAGAGAAAAGAGAAATTGCATGGTAATGGAGGGAGACCCTTATTGTTACAAAAAAATACATATAAGAGGTTGTGAGTGTAATGGGAAAATAAACAATAAGAGAAATGAATGACAGTAGGTAGGGTAGAGAGAGAAGATGGGAAGAGAGGGGAGGGGGGATAGTAGAGCATAGGAAAGGTAGCAGAATACAACAGTAACTAATAAGACATTATGTAAAAATATGGATGTGTAACTGATGTGATTCTGCATTCTGTATTTGGAGTAAAAATTGGAGTTCAAAACCCACTTGAATTTAATGTATGAAATATGATATGTCAAGAGCTTTGTAATGTTTTGAGCAACCAATAAAAGAAAAAAAAAGTAGCAATATATATGCCAATCGAAATTCATCATGAAATATATATAATCCAAAGATCGAAAAATATTCATTTTACTGAACATGGATTTATGTATAATGTTATTCAACTAGGAAGCTCACCCGTAGGTTGAATTTTCAGTTCCAACAGCGTTTAGGAGGAGTGATCTCTTCTCACAATTTGCATCTGCCAATTCAGCCACCTCACATGTGTGTACAAGTGATATCAGGTAGGATTCTATATGTGCATATAAAAATACATGTGCTGAATAGGCTACAGAGAAAGGGAGACAGGGATTCACATATTTGTTAATTTTAAAAACACATGTAGAACTATTTCAACAAAAAAATTGACTAGATTTAAAACTCCTACATTATATAATGAAAAAGGCAATTCCAACTATACACCATGCCTCCTCTGAACTGCTTGTATTTCAATTCTTTTTGGGTTATTTTTCACCATCATTTTAGGATTATTAGTCAGAGACTAGTAGGGTACGGGTTAGTGTCAGGGGTTAAGTATTTCAAATGGAAAATTGGAAAATGAATCCAATGTGTATGTAAATATGTGCTACACAAAAATCTTCCCACTCACATCCAGAGCAATGCCTTGACAATACCTTTGCCCCAAGTAAGACACAATTAGAGTAGAAAAGTGTAAAAATCTAGGAATACATATATGGAATGGAATATGCTCGGGAGTTCACAACCTTGGAGGTGGTAGAGGAGTTTCCAAAAGTAAAGGAAAGGGTAAACACTCCACAAACAAGGAGCTCTGCTGGCCTAAGAATTCTTGGGAAATGGCCTCTGAGGTTGGGATCCTGAAATATATGTTGCTGTCATGAGCTTTAGCTTCCTTTGTAGTGAGACCATCAAAGCTGGGTCTGCATCTATGTTACCGGGAAGAGATGGTTTCTTATATTCCAATGAACATGAGGCAGCAGTGCTCAATTCTCTCTTTGTAGGTAAACTGTGGCCACTGGAGGCTAAGTGTCTCCCAGTGGGGACTGTGAAGACATTTGGTCATCCTCCACTTTTCATGGTGTTTTTTGCTGCTGCACTGGGAATTTGGTATTTGCTTCACAAAATATAAGAAGTTCATCTGGGATACAGTGCTGGAGGGAGTTCTGTCACTTGTGGTGGGTCAGGGTCTGCAGGAGAATGCACCAACCAGGCTTCTATCGCACAGAGCTTGCCCCAATAACCATAGCAACCTTATTCTGAACATTGCCCTTAAAACTCTCGATATAACAGGATGCCTTTACATATAAGGGTCTCATGTCTGCACTATATCAGTCACAAGCCATTTGGAAGCCAATGGCAGATCCACATAGCCCTTCCATGATGTTTTATCACACTCCTTCCCACCACTGTTCTAGGCGCACTACTCAGAAGGCTCCAAATTACTGGCATCTCGTGTTCTACATCATTTTCATGAAACCCAGTCAAACAAGGCACTGTCTGGTATACACATGATAAGCAACAGGACATCAAATTTTCTGCAGTTCCACCTGGTCATGGGAATTTCAAAAATTTCATGGTATTTATTTAGCAATTTTTCAAAAATGAAGTTAGGGGCACTGTGCGTCTCAATTCATTCAGGAACCATTAAGTTTTGAGAAAGTTCATTTCAATGAAAGCTCTAGAGAACTCTCACAGTCAAGGCTTCTCAAAGAATTACCAAATGGTCACATAAAGCCAGGCCAATTGACGTCTACAATGTAAGGTCCATGTGTGTTTTGACTCTCATCTATGGCTGCCATGTCTTTCATAATAAAATCATGTGATATCCTGGCTGAGATTCCAAGGCCTCTGTGGAAAGCCACCCTGGGCATAGATCTCAGTTTCCAAGAGTGAGTCTTATGTGTGTCCTCCTAAAATCCCAACACAATTCATGGCAATACTTCTCTGAGGTCAATTCCAGAATGCAGTCTCTAAGGGGAATCACACCAGAGTTCAAGCCTAGGTGGATCCAGTCATCCCTTCCAACCGCCACAAAAATTACCACAATTAAAATCAAAACACTCCCACAGGCCCATCATCTTCTTCCATGTAGACACTCCTCATAACCTCTAGCTGGAGGTTTCTATGAGCCCAAGGTAGTGTCCAAAATAAGCTCACTTGCCCCTTATTTGCCTAAAATCATGGTGGCCTGGACACTCTTCCTGTGAACCAGGAGTGATCAAATATTCCTGCTGTTAAAGTGTTCCACTTCTCCAATTTCAGCCTACTGGATGTAGGGTATAATTCTTTATGTGATTTGGAGTCATGAGAAAACCCAAGCACATATGGGGTAGCCTCTGCACGGATTTCAAGAACTCATTTGACCCAAATGATCCCTATTCTCACTTGATGGAGTTCAGGAACCTAAAACAAGAAGGCAAAAATATTCATCCACAATGACTGCTCTTTTGGACATTTTAGTTTTGAAAGCACATGGGATCTTTCTTTAAATCCATCAGGTGCTGAGAATCTAAGCCACAACCTCATACAAGGACAAGAGGCTGATTCAGACACATCCCATTCCAAAGCAATTAAGCAAAGAGCCACAGGTGGTGTCCATTCATTTCCATATGAAAACAGTGTTCCTCAGGCTAAACAAAGGGGTGGCCTGAGGCAAAGACCTTTCTGACATTCAGGGTAATAGAAATAGAATTAAGCAAATGGCCCAAAGAAGGGTTTCTCCACTGAGACTTTACTGGTCACACTGATATCTGAGTTTTCTGAGATGCTCTCATTCCCTTCAGCTATCCAGAACATGGCCATGTCACAGAGCCTTGTGGTGTTACATATCTGGGAAACAAAACCATGAGTCTATTCTGGAGAGTGGCCAGAATTCACGAAGAAAAGTGGAACTTTAGAAGATAATAGGTGTTGCCCATCCATAAGGCAAGCTGCAGTCCATTCATCAATTGTGCAGTATGAATCGCGGAAGCTTTCAACTAGAGACAACACATCCATTGATGCATTCTGTTTTCTAATGTCTACAACCATGGATACAGTGGGATACACAGACATAGAAACACTCACAATGTCAAACGACTTACTAGAAACAGTCCACTCCAAACCAAACAAACCACCTTTCCTACCTATTCTCAGAACATGAGAAAAAACCACAAACTCACACCTACAACGGCAAAGGCACTTTCTTCCCCTAAATAGGTCTGTGACTATCCGAAGTGTCTTCTGACTGGTGGGCCATATTATGTTCCCCCAAGATGGCCTGTCCTGTTTCACATCTGGTCTCCTTGTCCAACTCTGTGAAGTTGTAAGGAGCCAGTGGTGAGCCACTACCTGCTTTCTCAGGAAAGGCCCCTCCTCAGAGCTCTGCTGGCATTTGGCCATCCTCATATCAGCAGGTACCAAGAAAGACTGACTATGTCTTTGGGAAAAGCAAACAAGTTAGCCCACTGGGTCTGGAGTGGGACTGGCTCTTGGTGCCTGGCTTCCTGGATCCCAAGTTCAGAGAATTCCATCACCAAGGAAGTGAAGTGAGGTCACTTCTTTCAGGAACTGAATATGGTCATGCCTTGGTAACCACTTTGTCCTAACAGTTGCTTCCAAGGTTCCCATAAGATAGAGGCTGCCCCAACATCCTGTGACACATTCAGAAGTTAGAATGATATATCAACCATAGGCACCCTGGAACAGCTCTCCACAGAGGCCTGGTTTGGTCCATCTTCTCTACATTAAGAAGAGAGAGGCTGACTCAGACACATCAATTCATCCTGACCAGGTTGTTTGCCATGGAAGATGACTATTGCTCTCTCAGGTCCTACATAGCTGCCTACATATTCTCCAAGGATCATTTCTTCATGGATCTTTGAGGTTCTCAGCAGGTGGAAGATCTTCTACATTCCTATATTGTAAGACCCACTCTGTCGCTGCTCTTAAGTTAGTTATATTGAGGGAACAGTGTATGGTTAGGGTTAATAACATGTTCGATTTGGGTTACGAATCATTCTGCAGGATGAATAATGGTATTGGCAACCTGTGATATTTACAAGAGTATACATGTGAAATATAAGTATGAAAGCAGAAATCTAGGTAAGATTTGAATCCCAGAAGGGCATTGGGGACTTGAGTGGGATACCTAACTTTGAGTAATGTGCTGCACAGATGTCTCAGATAAATCAAAATACATCGGACCTTGTACCTTGGATGATTGAATGATGAAGAGAACATCCAGTCAAAAACCGATATTCGGTAGGATTAGGAAGGAAGTTGGTAGGTTTAGAAAGAAGAGTGAGTATAGGATTTCGACCAAAAGTTCTTCAGCAATAGGGTTTCGGGTAGAGAGTGTATGTAAATGTCAGCACATGTGAAGAGTCAGTCACAATGATGAACTGGGGAAAACATGTAGGAAAGCAGATATCAATAGAGATATTAGGAAATCAAGCAAAGTATAAAGTGTGTGATAGGGTTAGACATTTTCAACAGGTTTGAAGTTGAATATATATAATCTTAGGAAGAAACAAATATGTAGTCACCAATAGGATTGATATTTGAGAGCATTAGGCAACCTGCACATGGATGTTTTTAGTAATGCATGCTATCTTTCCATTTAGGCTTTGGTACAATTGTAAGTGTGATCTTTGCTTTTTGTGTCCGGAATATTTCTGTGATAAAATGTGTATGTAGATCAGGTGACATGAGTATTTCTTCCACCATTTCTGAGAGCAATATTTTGAAGATTTATAAATTAGTATGGGGGTAGAAATAGGTGTACCCTGCTTCTATTAATATAGACATAATGCATGAATAGACCATACTGTGAATAAATAATATAACTGGATCCACTTTAAATAATGGATTGAATGAATATCTGAAAATATATAAGAAATGTTATATTGATATACAATCATTAATTCCAACCAGGTATATATCTAATGATTATCTTATGGTTATGGTTAATCATGAAGGGTGTGTGAGTTTTTCTTCAAAATTGATTATGGAAATCGAAAACAATATATTTGGAAAAAAAAGTCTCATGAATAGACCAGTCAAGAAACATAGAGAAATACATGTGTTCTGGAGCAGGAAGTGACTAAAAGTGAAACAAATGCCTATAAATTTGCTAACTAGTGAATGAAATATATATCCTATGATGTGCATAAACTGAAGAAATAGTAATGTACCAGTGTGGAATAAAAATTAACGTCAAAATACACATCATGTCCCATAGGAACCAACATGCATTGATGTTAAACTGGGTCAGTTAATGCAGACATATTAGAATTTGTATGCACCTTTCACTGAAGTTAGTTCTCAGTACTAGGAAACAACTATGTATTTCATGTGTATGAGTATTTCTAAGAATAATCTTGTGAAAAGTTGATTATTAATCCACATCCATGAACATGAATGAATTTAGGGAGTGTATATAAGACACATATTTTTCATATTTTTAAAAATCTGGACAGTATATATATATATATATATATATATATATATATATATATATATATATATATACACATATATGGACACACACACACACACAAACACAGAAATTAAAAAGTAGCAATATATATGCCAATCGAAATTCATCATGAAATATATATCATAAAGATGCAAAAACATTCATTTTACTGAACATGGGTTTATGTATAATGTTGTTCCACTGGGAAGCTCACGCATAGGTTGAATTTTCAGTTCTAACAGCGTTTAGGACGAGTGATCACTTCTCACAATTTGTATCTGCCAAGTCATGTAACTCAAAAGAATGTACGTTTGATACCATGTAGGATTCTATTTGTGCATATAAAAATACATGTGCTGAATAGGCTCCAGAAAATGAGAGACAGTAATTCACATATTTGTTAACTTTAAAAACACATGGAGAACTATTTCAATTAAAAATTGACTAGATTCATAATACCTACCCTTTATCATGCAAAAGGCAAGTCCAACCCTGAACTGCATGTATTTACGTACTGTTTGGGTTATTTTTCTCCATCATATTAGGATTAGTAGTCGGAGTCTATTAGAATATGGGTTAGTCTCAGGGATTCAGAATTGCAAATGGAAAAATAGGAAAATTAATCCAATGTGTATGCAAATATGTGCTAAAACAAATCTTTCGACTCTCATCCAGAACAATGCCTTGAAATTATCTTCGCCCCAAGTAAGACACAATTAGAGAAGAAAAGTTGCAAAATCTGTGATTACATTTCTGTAATGGAAAATGCTCAGGAGTGCACAAACTTGGAGGTGGTATAGGAGTTTTCAAAAGTAAGGACAGGGTACATACTCCACAAGCATGGAGCTCTGCATGCCTAAATCTTTTTGAGAAACTGCCACAGTGGTTGGGCACTGATATATAGGTTTTTGTCAGGAGTTAAGCTTCCTTTGTAGTGATACCCTCAAAGCTGGGTCTGCATCTATGTGACCTGGAGGACAAAGTTTCTTATTTTCCAATGAACACGAGGCAGCAGTGCTGAATTCTCTCTTTATAGATAAACTGTGGCCCCTGGGGGTTTATTTTCTCCCCGTGTGGACTGTGAAACCATTTGGTCATCCTCCAATTTTCGTGGTGTTTCTTGCTGCTGCACTTGGAGTTTGGTACATGCTTCACGAAATACAAGGAGTTCAACTGGGAAACAGTGCTGGAGAGAGTTCTGTCACGTGTGGTGGGTTATGGTCTGCAAGAAAATGCACAAACCAGGTTTCTATCTCTCAAAGATTGCCCTCTTGTTCATAGCAACCTGATTCTGAACATTGCCCTGAAACCTCACCATATAACAAGATGCCATTACATATAAGCGTCTGAAGTCTGCACTATGTCAGTCACAAGCCATTTGGAAGTAAATGGCAGATCCACATGGACCCACCATGATACTTTATCACACACCTGCCCACCACTGCTCTACGCCCACTACTCAGCAGGCTACAAATTACTGGCATGTCTGTTCTAAACAATTTTCAGAAAACCCTGTCAATCAAGGCACTCTCTGGTACACTCATGATAAGCAATAGGAGATCCAATGTTTCTTGAGTGCCACCAGGTCATGGGAATTTCAAAAATTTCATGGTATTTATCTAGCCATTTTTCAAGGATGACATTGGATGCACTGTGAATTTCAGTTATTCAGAAACCATTAAATGTTGAGAAAGCTCGATTCAAAGAAAATTCTGGAGAACTCTCACAGGCAAGGCTTTCCAAAAAGTGGACAAAAGGTCACTTGAAGCCAGCACCATTGAGGTCTACAATGTGAGGTCCTATGTGTTTTGACTCTCTACTATGGCTGCAAAGTCTTTCAGAATAAAATCATGTGATATCCAGGCTGAGATTCCCAGTTCTTTGTGGAAAGCCACCCTGGTCCTAGATCTCAGGTTCCAAGGGCGACTCTCATGCGTGGCCTCCTAAAATCCCTACACAATTCATGGCAATACTTCTCTGAGGTCAGTTTCAGAAATCAGTCTCTAAGGGGAAACACACCAGAGTTCAATCCCTGGTGACCCAGTCATCTCTTCCAACCGCCACACAAATGACCAGAATTAAAACCAAAACACTCACACATGCCCCTCATCTTCTTTCATATAGACACTAATCATAACCTTGGCTGGAAGTTTCCATGAGGCACACAGCACAAGACAATGTCAAAATAAGCTCCCTTGCCCTTCATTTGTCTAAAGTCAGTGTTTCTGGACACCGTTCCTGTGAACCAGGGCTGATCAAAGATGCCTGCCATTAATACTGTTCCGCTTCTCCAATTTGAGGCATACTGACTGTCAGGTATAGTTTCTTTATGTGATTTGGAGTCATGAGAAAACCCAAGCACCTATGGGCTAGCCTCTGCAGGGCTTGAAGAACTCAGTTGACCCAAAGGATCCCTCTTCTGACTTGATGGAGATCAGGAACCTTACAGAGGAAAGCAAGAGACTTCATCAACAATGATTGCTCTTTTGGCCATTTTGGAATTGGATGCACACATGGGATCTTTCTTTAGATCCATCAGGTGCTGAGAATCTGAGCCATGGACTCACACTGCACTAAGAGGCGGATTCAGACATATCCCTTTGCAAAGCAATTAAGCAAAGATCCTCAGGTGATGCCCATTTATTTCCATTTGAAAACTGATTTTTTCAGGCTTTCGAAAGGTGTGGCCTTAGGCAAAGACCTTCCTTACATTCAGGGCAACAGAACAATAGGAAAGCAAATTCCCAAAGCAGAGTTTCTCCACTGAGACTTTCCTGGTCACACTGATATCTGAGTTTTCTGAGATACTCACCATTCCCTTCAGCTATCCAGTACATGGCCATGTCCCAGATTGTGGAGGAGATACATATCTTGAACACAAAACCATGAGCCTATGGGAGAGTGGCCAGAATTCAGGAAGAAATCAGGAATGTAGAAAGGTAGTAGGTGTTGCCCATCTATAAGGTAAGCTGCAGTCCATTCATAAATTGGACAAGATGAATGCTGCAAAGATTTCTACTAGACAGGACACATCCTTTGATGCATTCTCTTTTCTATTGTCTACAACCACGGACACAGTGGGATACACAGAAACACTCACCTTCTCAAAGGACTTACTAGAAACAGGCCACTCCAAATTAAACAAACCGACTTTCCTACATATTCTTAAAACATGAGACAAAATCACTAACACACAAACACACCCACAAAGGCACCTTCTTTCCCCAAGTAGGTCTGTGACTATCCAGAGCATCCTCTGACTGGTGGGCCATACTATGTTCCCCTGAAATATGCTGTTGTATGTCAGATCTGGTCTCCTTGGCCAACACTGT
Source organism: Callospermophilus lateralis (assembly GCF_048772815.1). Taxonomy (NCBI): domain Eukaryota; kingdom Metazoa; phylum Chordata; class Mammalia; order Rodentia; family Sciuridae; genus Callospermophilus; species Callospermophilus lateralis. The sequence continues at coordinate 405,392 of NW_027516996.1, read as the reverse complement.
GATATTGTCAGGAGCCAGCGGTGAGCCACTGCCTGCTTTATCAAAAAAAAAAAGCCCCTCTTCAGAGCTTTCCTGGCATTTGTCCATCTTCAATTCAGTATTTGCCAAGAAAGACTGACTCTGTCCTTGGTTAATCCAAACATGTGAGACCACTGGGACTGGGACTGGGCCTGCCTCAGGGTGCCTGTCTCCCTGGATCCAAAGTTCAGAGTGGTACATCAACAAGAAAGTGACGTAGGTCACTTCCTCTAGAACTGAATGAGGTCACTGCCTTGGCAACCACTTTGTCCTAACAGTTGCATCCAAGGGTCCATGAAATGGAGCGTGCTCCTACTTCCTATGACACTTTTACAAGTTAAAATGGAATATCAACCATAGGCACCCGGGAGCAGCTCTCCACACAGGCCTGGTTTGGTCCATCTTCTCTAGATTAAGAAGAGAGAGACTGCTTCAGACACATCCCTTCATCCTTACCTGGTTGTTTGTCATGGAAGATGACATTTGCTCTCTCAGGTCCTTCATTGCTGCCTATATCTTCTCCAGGGATCATTTCTGCATGGACCTTTGAGGTTCTCTGCAGGTTGAAGATCTCCTACATTCCTGTATTGTAAGACCAACTCTGTCCCTGCTCTTCTATAAAGGTAGATTGAAGGAATCGTGTATGGTTAGGGTTAATAACATTTTTGATTTGGGTTAGGATCATTCTGCTGGATGAATAATGGTATTGGGAACCTGCGATATTTATAAGATTATAGAGGTGAAATGTATGTATGAAAACAGAAATCTCAGTAAGATTTAAAGCCCAGAAGGTCATTGGGTCCTTGATTGGAATAGTTAGCTTTGAATTATGTTCTGCCCAGATGTCTCAGATAAATCTATACACAATGGCATAGGATCTTGTACCTTAGATGATTGAATGTTGAGGAGAACATCCATTCAAAAAGGGAGAGTTGGTAAGATTACGAAGATAGTTGGTAAGATTAGAAAAACGTGTGAGTATAGGATTTGGACAAAAAGTTCTTTAGCAATAGGGTTTCAGGTACACAAAAAAATGTAAATGTCAGCACATGTGAAGAGTCCGTCACAATGATGAACTGGGGAAAATATGTAGGAAAGCAGATATCAATAGAGACATAAGGAAATCAGGCAAAGTATAAAATGAGTGATAGCAATAGATATTTTCAACAGGATTGAGATTGAATATATAATCTTAGGAAGAAACAAATATGTAGTCACCAATAGGATTGACATTTGAGAGCATTAGGCAACCTGGACATGGGTGATTTTCATAATCCATACTCACATTCCATTTAGGCTTTTGTACAATCGTAAGTGTGACTTTGCATTTTGTGGCCAGAATATACTGTGATAAAATGTATATGTAGATCAGGTGACATGAGTATTTCTACCACCATTTCTTGGAGCAATATTTTGAAGAGGTATAAATTAGTATTGGGGGTACATATAGGTGTACCATGTGTGTATGAATATAGAGATAATGCATGAATAGACTATAGTGCGAATAAATAATATAACTGGTTCGAACTTTAGAAATTGGAATAAATTGATATCTGAATATACACAGGGAATCATATGTTGATATACATACATTCATTTCAACCATTTATATATCCAATGGAAATATTACGGGTGTGGTTCATCATAATGAGTGTGTGAATTTTGCTTCAAAATTGATTATGGAAATCGAAAATAATGTGTTTGGAAAGAAGTCTCATGAAATGACCAGTCAAAAACAAAGAGGAATACATATGTTCTGAAGCAGGAAGTGATAGAATGTGTTACAAATTTCTTTAAATTTATGAAGTTGTGGATGAAATGTATATTCTATGATGTACAAAAACTGAAGAAATAGTAATGTACCAGTGTTGTATAAAAATGAACGTCAAAATACACATCATGTCCCATAGGAATCTACTTGCATTGATGTTAAAGTGGGTCAGTTACTGTAAAAATATAAGGATTTGTTTGCACCATTTACTGAAGTGAGTTTTCAATACTATAAAACAAATATGTATTTCAGGTGGATGAATATTTCTGAAAATAATCTTATGAAAATTTGAATATAAAACCACATACATGAACAAGAATGAATTTAGGGAGTGTATAATAAGACACATATATTTCATATTTTGAAAAATCTAGAGAGTATATATATATATATATATATATATATATATATATATATATATATACAAAACACACACAGAGACATTAAAAAGTAGCAATATATATGCCAATTAAAATTCATCGTGAAATATATATCATCCACAGATCCAAAAATATTAATTTTACTGAACATGGATTTATGTATAATGTTTTTCAACTAAGAAGCTCACTCATAATTTGAATTATCAGTTCCAAAAGCATTTAGGAGGAGTGATTTCTTCTCACACTTTGTCTCTGCCAAGTTAGCCACCTCTCAAGAATATAGGTGTGATAACAGGTAGGATTCTATATGTTCATATAAAAATACATGTGCTGAATTGGCTACAGAAAAAGGGAGACAGGAATTCACATATGTGTTAACTTTAAAAACACATGCAGAACTCTTTCAACAAAAAATTGACAAGATTTATAACTCCTACCCTATATCATGCAAAAGGGAAGACCAACTATACACCATGGCTCCTCTGAAGTGCTAGTATTTCTATTCTGTTTGGGTTATTTTTCTCCATTATATTAGAATTAGTTGTCAGAATCTAGTAGGGTATAGGTTAGTGTCAAGGATTCAGTATTTCAACTGGAAAATTGAAAAATGAATCCAATGTGTATGTAAATATGTGCTACACAAAAATCTTCCCACTCTCATCCAGAACAATGCCTTGACAATACCTTCGCCCCAAGTAAGACACAATTAGAGGAGAAGATTTAGAAAATCTGTGAACAAATATCTGGAATGGAATATGCTCAGGAGCCCACACCTTGGAAGTGGCAGAGGAGTTTCCAAAGGTAAGGGACAGGGTAAACCCTCCACAAACATGGAGGTCTGCTGGCATAGACACTTCTTGAGAAACTGCCTGTGAGGTTGGGCACTTGAAAAATATGTTGTTGTCAGGAGCTTTAGCTTCCTTTCTAGTGAGACCATAAAAGCTTGGTCTGCATCTATGAGACCTGGAGGACATGCTTTCTTATTTCCCAATGAACATGAGGGAGCAGTGCTAAATTCTCTTTTTAGGTAAACTGTGGCCACTGGGGGCTAAATGTCTTTCTATGTGCACTTTGAAGCCATATGGTCATCCTCCATTTTCGTTTTGTTTCTTCCTGCTGCACTGGGAGTTTGGTATTTGCTTCACGAAATACAAGGAGTTCAATTGGGTCTCAGTGCAAGAGGGAGTTCTGTCATGTGTGATGGGTCGGGTTCTGCAGGAGGATACAAGAACCAGGATTATATCCCACATAGCTTGCCCCCTTGACCATAGCAACCTGATTCTGAACAATGTCCTGAAAACTCTCCATATAACAAGTTGCCTTTACATGGAAGGTTCTGTTGGCTGCACCATGTAAGTCACAAGCCATTTTGAAGCCAATGGAAGATCCACATGGCCCCACCACAGATGTTTTATCACATACCTGCCCACCACTGCTCTAGTACAACTACTCAACAGAGTCCAACTTACTGGCATCTCTGTTCTACACCATTTACATGAAACCCAGTCAATCAAGGCACTGTCTGGTATATTCATGATCAGTAACAGGACATCCAAAGGTTCTCCAGTGCCACCTGGTGATGGGAATTTCAAAAATTTTATGGTATTTTTCTAGCCATTTTTCAAGGATGAAGTTGGAGGCACTGTGAGTTTCAATTCTTTCAGGAACCATTAAATGGTTAGGAAGCTCATTTCAATGAAAGTTCTGGAGAACACTCACAGGTAAGGATTCCCAAAGAGTGGCCAAAAGATCACATGATATTATGCCCATTGAGTTCTATAATGTGAGGTCCATATGAGTTTTGACTCTCAACTATAAGTGCCAAATCTTTCAGAATAAAATCATGTGGTATCCTGGCTGAGAGGCCTAGTGCTCTGTGGAAAGCCATCCTGGGCCTAGAACTTAGTTTCCAAGGGCGACACTCATGCCTGGCTTCATAAAATCTCATCACTATTCATGGCAATACTTCTCTGAGGTCAGTTTGAGAACTCAGTTTCTAAGGGAATCACACCAGAGTTCAAGAACATGTGGACCAAGTCATCTCTTCCAACCGCCACCCAAATGACCACAATTTAAAACAAAACACTCCAATGTGGCGCTCATCTTTTTCCATATAGACACTCATAATGACCTCTGGCAAAAGTTTTCCATGAGGGGCACAGCCCAAGACCGTGTCCAAAATAAGCTCTCTTGCACCTAATTTGCCTAAAGTCAGGGTGGCCTGGACACCCTTCTTGTGAACCAGGAGAGATCAAATAGGCCTCCCATTAATACTGCTTTGCTTTTTCAATTTGAGGCAAACTGACTGTGGATTCTGGATTCCTTATGTGAATTGGAGTCTTGAGAAAACCCAAGAAACTATGGGCTAGCCTCTGCAGGGCTTTGAAGAACTTATTTGACCCAAAGGATCCCTATTCTGGCTTGATGGAGGTCAGGAAAGTTACAGAAGAGGCGAGAGACTTCATCCACAAGGACTGCTCTTTTGGCCATTTTGGTTTTGGATGTACACATGGGATCTTTCTTTAGATCCATCAGGAGCTTAGAATCTAAGCCACACCCTCACACAAGGCAAATAGGCTGATTCAGACACATCCTTTCCAAAGCAATTAAGCAAAGAGCCACAGGTAATGCCCATTCATTTCCATTTGAAAACTGTTTTCTTCAGGCTTCACAAAGTGGTGGACTGAGGAAAAGACCTTCCTGACATTCAGGGCAACAGAAGAATTGGTAAACAAAAGGCCCCAAGCAGGGTTTCTTCACTGAGACTTTCTTGGTCAAACTGATATCTGAGTTTTCTTAGATGCTCGCCATTCCCTTCAGCTATTCAGTACATGGTCATGTCACAGAGCTTCAAGGTTGTACATATCTTAAACACAAAACCATGAGCCTATTCTGGAGAGTGGCGAGAATTCAGGAAGAAAACAGGAACTTAGGTAGATAGCAGGTGTTTCACATCAATAAGGCCAGCTGCAGTCCATTCATAAATAGGGCAGGATGAATGCTGGGAAGCTTTCTACTAGATAGGACATATTCATTGATGCATTCTCTTTTCTAATGTCTACAACCACGGACATAGTGGGATACATAGACATAGAAACACTCACCTTGTCAAACGACTTACTAGAAACAGTTCACTCCAAACAAAACAAACCGCCTTTCATACCTATTCTCAGAACATGAGACAAAACCACAAACCCACACCCACACCACAAAGGTACCTCCTTCCCCCATGTAGGTCTGTGACTATCCGGAGTGTCCTCTGACTGGTTGGCCATACTATGTTCTCTGGAAATGGCCTGTTCTGTCTCAAATCTGGTCTCCTTGGCCAACTCTGTGAAGTTGTCAGGAGCCAGCGGTGAGCCACTGCCTGCTTTCTCAGGAAAGGCCCCTATTCATAGCTTTACTTGCATTTGGCCATCCTCACATCAGTAGGTTCCAAGAAAGACTGAGTCTGTCCTTGGTAAATCAAAATAAGTTTGACCACTGGGACTGGGACTGGGACTGGCTCTTGGTGCCTGGATTCCTGGATTCCAAGTTCAGAGAGTTCCATCACCAAGGAAGTTAGGTGAGGTCACTTCCTTTAGCAACTGAATGAGGTCACTGCCTTGGCAACAACTTTGTCCTAACAGTTGCTTCCAAGGTTCCCATGAGAAGGAGGCTGCCCCTACTTCCTGTGACACTTTCACCAGTTAGAGTGGTATGTCAACCATAGGCATGCAGGAGCAGCTCAACACATACCTGCTTTGGTCCATCTTCTATACATTAAGAAGAGAGTGGCTGATTCAGACACATCCCTTCATCCTGAGCTGGTTGTTTGCCATGGAAGACTTCTGCTCTCTCAGGTCCTTCATAGTTGCCTACATCTTCTCCAAGGATCATTTCTGCATGGACCCTTGAGTTTCTCAGCAGGTGGAAGATCCTCTATATTCCTGTATTTTAAGACCAACTCTGTCCCCACTTTTCTGTAAAATTAGATTGAGAGAACAGTGTATGGTTAGGTTTAATAACATGTTCGATTTGGTTTAGAAAGGAAACTACACGGTTGAGCAAACAGGGTCCTACCGTTAGCAATAATATGAGGATTATTAATGGAACGGCCCTGGCAGATAAAAGCGTAGTTATGTGAACAAAGACTCAAACTTTCCTTCTGGGGCCTCTGTCTCTCTTTGACGCTATTCAAGTCGTTTTCTTAATTTACTCATTGATTCTTTTACAACTCCAGTATTGTCGGCATAAAAACAACATTCTTCCCTCAATGCAAGCAAAAAGGCACCTTTCTCTCATGAAGAGGAGGTCCAACACTCGCCTGCTCTATAAAACAACTTCAGAGAGAGAGAGGTTAAAATTCCTGTAAAGCTGTGATGTCGGTTTTTAATGTCTTTAAGCTTTGGTCTATTTCTGCTTCTAATTGTGTCTTTGTTGTGTCTCATGGACTAGGGCAGTGTGCCCACGCCTTCAGCAATTATTATTCCTAATAGGATGGCTAAAGTGAGGGATACAGGTTCCCGGTGGAACCGGGTTGTATGCCCCCCTATTTGAACTTTAAATGAACCTGCGTCATGATAGAGCACTCTGAAAAACATCTACATCATTACATAATTAATCACATCTATTGACCATTTTATGAAAACATAAATAATGTTAAAGTGTATAGAATTATACTGTTTTATGGATGGACAAGAAAATGCACCTAAGATAGCACCAAAGTGAGGAAAACATTCTTATTTGGTTGCATGCGGATTTAGAGGGCATTGCTTCTTTTGTAATCAATTAATCCCCTGAAACCCAAGTTTTGGTAGTTTTAGAGTTTGTACCCAACATGTAAGGGAAGGGGCTCAGAAGTTCACAGTCTGCAGAAATTCACAAAAATTAGTTTTTGTTTCTGTTTTTTTTTTCCTCTGTTCTGGGCAAGTTAACTTTTCAAGGACACCTTGGAAGGGGAGAGCTTTTTTGTCTCTTTTTTTTTCTCCCTGCCAGCTGTCACCATGGAGCCCAGTTGCTAACATTTTTATCTTAGAAATGTAGCCATCTCGGTGAAGCCCCAGCTCAAGGCCAGAGGCCTTGTTCACATATTTTGTGAAAAACTGGTAAGGAGGTGTCTAGCTTAGGGGTGGTGATTTTTCCAGCCAGTGGTCAAGTAGAACAGGGCAACACGAAAAGTGCAAGTTTATGTACATTGAACTCTTTCAGAGGGACTCTTTTGCTGAAAGACCTAAAGTAAGCCTTGGTGAAGACTTCTGGAGAAGGTCATTTAAGACATTTCTATGGACCTAGTACAGAGGGGGAAGACGGGGTAGTCGAGGCTGAGAGCAGCTCCGTGGATCTAAGAATGAGGAAAGAGAGATGTAAAAGAAAAATGGGAAAGGGGTTTGGGATTTTCCTAAAACAAAACTTGAGCAGTAGAACAGGTAGAGCAGAGGGGAAGATGGGAGTAAATATTCCAAAAAGCCTTTGAGGGACTTTAAATTCTTAGAAACCTGTTTTCAGTGATGACAAAGCAACTTTAAAGGCCATTTTCATTACATCTTGTATAGGGGTCTGAGGCCTCTTATCAGCTGGTTTGAGCTTTGGGTTAGCTTGCTAGAGGACTTGCTGGGACCTAGTGCAGGCACTGACAGGAAAAGAGAGGAGTGAGTGGGTGAAGGGGTACCTTGGTACCTGCTACCTCAGCAAGGGGGCAATGTTCTGAGAACCAGCGGAGGTTTGGGTTTTTGATTTAGTAATTGGAGAGGAGAAATCAGGTTGCTAAGATGGGAGTGATAGCAGAGAGTCTAGAGCAGAAGGCTGAGGGTGAGGAACTATTGGAGAAGCATAGTACAGGATGTGAGCAAAGGAGGGAAAAGGATTCACATAGGGAAATTTCCCCCTTTTGAGAACTTGCCAAAGTTAAAAATGTCACACAGAATTTGAGGATCTAGAGAACCCTCTGGGGGCCATAGTATTTGGTTGTCTAATTGGTAATATGGCCAATGCTGTGTACTGAATTTGATGAGGAGTTTGGGTTCCACCAGGCAGCCCCTGTATGCTCACATTCACTTGACTTACACAAGAAGTCGGCTTCTCCCCGACACAGCCGTGGCTGTTTGTGCCTTTGATAGTCCGCTAGGCAAACATAGTAATCTAGGCTAGCCAACCTGAATCTGTCTCGCGTGTCCCTGCATCCATAATGTTTGTTTCCATTATCTATGGTACAGAAGAGATTTAATGGAATTTTAGTGGGATCCTCTTCATCAGGGATATCTCAATAGGAAAGACCTATACCGAGCTGACAAATGTCTGGGTGGATAGATGGCCACCAGGTCTCTAAGGGGGCTGTATGCGAGATAGACCATACTTCTTGTCTAGTAGGATTTGTGATCAGCCATTGCTGCTGAACTGAATGATGAGGGTTAGAACTACTGGTGGCCAAGGGGAGAGTCTATAGTCTTATCCACATAGCGAATACGCAATTTGAAATGGTTAGAAGGCTTTTCCAGTTTCCAACAAGAGTCTGGACACAGCGAAGGATTGAGATGAGAGGCATGGATCCAAAAAGTGATTCCGTCTACTTTTACCGCTTTAGGTTTTATAAGTAGCACCTGGTATGTTCCTTTCCAGTGGGGTTCCAGGGATGACACCTGATGTTGTCTTATGTAGACGAAGTCTCTTACTTGATATTGACTTAGAGTCCCCTCCTCCCAAGGTTGGTAGGCAGTGGCCAGCTGTTTCCACAGGTATCACTGAGTTCTTTCAATGACTTTAAGTCTGTCAAGCAAGGGGGTGTGGAAGTGATCGTTAGGCCTTAGAGTTGGGGTTAGGTTCCTTACTGGATGATGGGCATCATAGAGAATTTCATAGGGGGTGAGGTTACACAAAGAAAGAGAGGGAGTATTTCTCGCATGAAACAGTGCATAATGCAGGAGCATAATCCAATCTTTTATGCCGGGCTCTAAGCTTAATTTCGTTAAGGTGTCTTTAATGGTTCTATTTATTTTTTCTACCTGTCCTGAGCTCTGGGGTATATAAGCATAATGTAACTTCAAATTAATCCACAGGGTCCCAGTGAACACCTGACTTACCTGATCCATGAACACCAGTCCATTATCAGACCCTATTGCCTTAGGCAGACCGTATCTTGGAGAAATATCTTTCAGGATCTTCTTGAAAACCATTTGTGCAGTTTGGTTGTTTTTTTTTTTGTGTGTGTGTGTTTGTGTGTAAGGCTTCAGTCCATCCTGAAAATGTATCTACAAAGACTAGGAGATATTTAAGTCCATACGTTGCTGGCTTAATTTCACTATTGTCCACTTCCCAAAATTGTCATTTTCTGGTTCCTCGTAGGTGCTTTCCTCTAGGAAACTGGAAGGGTAAGCATTAACCAATTGACGGACTCGACAGGCTTTTGTTACCCGTTCAGTTATTTCCTTTCGCTGTGAGTCGATTAGTGGAAAACTCTGTTCTTAATCCTACAGGAATGCCTGCAGTTTCATTGAACCAAGGTGAGTGAGTTGGTGTACATTTTTAACGTAGTGTAGGGCTTTCTGTAATTGCAGCCTGAGCTCAGTGAAGTTGAGGCGTTCAGTGTCAGTGTCCATAGATGTTATCAAAAACTTCCTGGTGATCAGGGGTCCATTGGAATTGGGCATCTCCCATTAACACCGGGTATAAAGGAGCAGCTAAAGACGCAAACCCAGGTATCCATAACCTGCAAAAGCCAGCAGTCCCAAGAAACTCTCTGAGTTGTCTCCTGTTAGATGGGGGTGGTATCTACACAATGGTTTGTTTTCTGGGCTCAGTGAGCCATCGTTTACTGCCGCTAAGTTAACAGCCCAGGAAGATTACTTCATGCTAGCAAATTTGGGCTTTTTTGGCCGAAACTCTATACCCAAGTTGAGCAAGCTCATATAATAGTGCTTGGGTCCCAGACTCACAGTTTTCCTTGGTGTTGGCTGCCAGTAGCAGGTCATTCACGTATTGAAGCTGGGTGATTTGGGGTGCATAGTTCTGAAATTGCTGAGATCTCTGTGGAGGGCTTCATCAAAGAGAGTGGGGGAGTTTTTGAACCCCAGTGGGAGTCTAGTCAAAGTTAGTTGACCAGACGTTCAGGTTTCTGGGTCTACCCACCCAAAAGCAAACAGCAACTGACTATCTTTATGCAGAGGCAAGCAAAAGAAAGCATCTTTTAAGTCCAGAACAGTATACCATTTCCGCTCAGGGTTCAGAGTGCTAAGCAGATTGTACGGATTAGGTACCGTGTGGTGAATGTCCTGCACTCTGTTGTTGATCTCTCTTAGGTCTTTAACAGGACAATAGTCCCCGGTTCCTGGCTTTTTTTTTCTAGTAGCAGGGGAGTGTCCCAGGCCAATTGACAGGGCCTTAGGAGCCCTAAGTCCAGATATTTCTGAATATGGGGCCTTATCTCATCTTTAGCTTTTTTTGCTTAGAGGATATTATTTGACATTGATTGGGGAGGCTGAGGTTTTTAACTCCACTGTTATTGGAGGTTGTTTCACGGCCAGGCCTAACCCAGCAGTTTTTGCCCAGGCATCTGCGTAATCTGTTATCCATTTCTGGTGTAGCTTGCCTGTTTGATCAGTCTTGGGGGGTGTGAAGAGTGGATGTTCATCTTCTACTAATATAGTTAAAGCCGTGACTATAGGAGTTTTTACTGAAGAATTTAGAAATTTCATTTGGGGGCCTTCAGGGTTAAAAGTTATTTAGGCCAAGAGCTTGGTGAGCAGATCTCTGCCCATCAATGGGTCCAGGCATTCCTGGATTACTAGGAAGGAGTGATAGATTTTTCCTTTCCCAAGGTCCATGGTCCTCTTAGTAGTCTAAGCCCGATATTTACTGCCATTAGTTCTTTGAACTACAGACCTTTTATTTGATAGAGGGCCCAATGGGGCCTTAAGGGCTGAGTATACTGCTCCTGTTTTCATTTCAAAGTTTACTGGGGTCCGCTACACTTCAAAAGTTACCCTGAGCTAGGGGAAGTGATCTGAGCCCCAACTTTTTTAGTCATGCTCCAGAGTCAGAATGGCTGGCTGGCGTGGCTGTCTCTTTATAGGGCACTCTTTGGCCCAGTATCCTTTTTTTTTACAGTAGGCACATTGATCTGAGGCTAGGGGTGGCCTCCGGCATGGCCCCAGGTATCCCTTCCTGTCACCTTACGTCTTAATTTCTGGCCTCTTTCTTGTTGTGACCAGGATCTTGGTCAATCCCTTAGTCTGTCTTTTGCTTCTCTCATCCTTCCTTTGCTCCCTTTCTTTCTCCCTGTTTCTCTCTTATAGTATATTTTCTCGGCTTCTCTGACTAAATCTCTCTCTTTAAATTTTTTTAATATCCATGGCAGCTTGCCCAATTAAGGCCATCGTTACAGATGAATTTTGATCCGCTGCCTGAGGATCGAAAGGAGTATATCTCTTATATGCCTCCATAATTCTTTCTAGAAACAAAGAGGGAGATTCATCAAGCCTTTGAATAATTTCTCTTACCATGGCCAAATTAGTTGGTCACCTAGTAGCCCCTTGGAGACCCGCTATTTGAGCCAGGAAATAATTGGACAGATGCTCTTTATCTTCAAAGGTGTTGGGGTTCCAGTTGGTTTGGTTTAAGGGTAAGCTGGCTTTGATTATGTTGGGAAGTTGTGTTGGTCGCCAATCAGGTCCGAGGATTTTTTTTTTAGTTTCTTGGAGGTTTTTCTCTTATTCCTCTGTCATAAAGAAAGTCCCTAGGAGTTGTTGGCAGTTATCCCAAGTAGGCAGGTGTAAAAACGTTGGCGAGTTCTCTGAGTTCTTTTAGCCGGGCCAGCTTCCTCCAGGGAAGGAGGGGCTCTGTGTGCCACGGGACAGTCATCTGGATGGTGCTGGGCCATCCTAGCTTCTTTGAATGGTGGAGAGGCTGAGTCAGCAGGAAGGGAATCACTTAGAGGGTGTTGGGAGTTGGGGGATGAAGGCAGAGGATAAGGAGGGGGAGGAGAGTCCAGTAGAGTCTTGAGACTCATGGAGAACAGAGGGTGCAAGAGGAGGAGCAGAGAGTTAAAGAGATAGAATCGTTGGGGAAGGAGTAGGAGCGGGTGCAGGGACAAGGAAAGGCTTCATCCTTGGAGGAGGAGATTTGTAGAGGTCCTGACAAGTTAAGATATATGGCTGTTGATCTGGATGTCTACGTGGCCCCTGCTAAAAGACAATATCTCGAACTTTTCAAATTAGTGCGAAGTAGAAAGATCCTTCTAGGGGCCATCCGACTACAAAGGTGGGTCATTCTGAGACACAGAATCTGCCAGATCCGGCATTTTACTGAAAAATAAAGATTCTGAGCCCTTAAGCAGACTTTGGTCTAGTGATCAAGGGTCAGGAACAGAGGCATTGAAGTGCTCTGTCCCATAATGAAATATACACAGATAATAAAAGCAATGACACATGACACAGACAAGATAAGACAATAAAAACAGGCAATGGACGTCCAATACTGAGACCAGGACTGAGTAGCCGGCAAAACATGATGGGCTGGCAATACCGAATCCGAAACAAAATATCACTGAATCAAGGAGACTATTGTTCCTCGATTTCATGAGTTCATCCCCCAGGGACATGGCCTGTGGCTCTGTGACATGTGTGTCAGTCACCGTGGGAGAGAGCTCATGCTCTTTACCAATAGCCATTTTGTGAAACCCTAACCTGAATCCTGAAACCAGAAAGAGGGGCCTTATTTACCCCCAGAGGAGCCCGTTGGGGGTCTTTCACCTGTGGCTGCCGGATCTCACTGGGGCCACGAGATGTAAAGATCGGGCGAGGGTCGGTTGAAGAGACCACCAAGAGACTGTCTCATGCAACAGCAAAGGCTTTATTGGGAGTCCGGCATGCAAGGGCTAAGAGCTCTCTGGAATAGAGCAGAGAGCCCTGAGAACAGCTTAAGAAGTGCTTATATATTTTCCTTGGAGAGGGGAGGGAGGGAAGTTTATTGATGGGTAAGGGCGAGTGGGTGGTTTGCGTGCAACTGGTTGACCGAGTACATTCTGCAGTTTGGCAGTTGGGGACAGCACATTCTGGGAAAAAGAATAGCAAACAGTTCTCAAGATTTCAACAGTGTTTTGTTAAGCATACAGAAAATCAAGAACTGACAAGTACCTATTTTATTAACCTTTCAATATAAGTATGAAAACAGAAATATAGGTAAGATTTGAAGCCCAGAAGTTCATTGGGCTCTTGATTGGTATACTTAGCGTTGAATTACATTCTGTAGTGATGTCCCAGAAATATGGATATACAATGGCATAGGACCTTATACATTCTCGGAGGTCAATTCCAAAACACAGACTCTAAGAGGAATCACACCAAAGTTCAAGCCAAGGTGGACCCAATTATCTCTTCCAACCGCCACACAAATGACCACAATTAAAACCAAGACACTCCCACATGCCACTCATCTTCTTCCATATAGACACTCACCATAACTTCTGGCAAGAGGATTCCATGAGAGGCGCAGCACAAGACAGTGTTCCAAATAAGCTCCCTTTCCCCTCATTTGCCAATAGTCATGGTGGCCTGGACACCCTCCCTGTGAACCAGGATTTATCAAACAGGTCTGCCATTAATACAGCTCTGTTCTCCAATTTGAGGCCTACTAACTGTGGGGTTTAGATTCTTTATTTGAATTGGATTCATAAGAAAACCCAAGAACCTATGGGCTAGCATCTGCAGGGCTTTGAAGAACTCATTTGACCCAAAGGATCCCTATTCTCACTTGATGTAGGTAAGGAACCTTACAGAGGAATGTGAGGGACTTCATCCACAGTGACTGATTTTTGGCCATTTTGATTTTGGATCCACACATGGGATCGTTCTTTAGATCCATCAGGTGCTGAGAATCTAAGCCACAGGCTCACACAGGACCAAGAGGCTGATTCAGACACATCCCTTTACAAAGCAATTAAGCAAAGAGCCACAGGTGGTGCCCATTCATTTCCGTTTGAAAACTGTTTTCTTCAGGATTCACAAAGGCGTGGCCTCAGGCAAAGAAATTACTGACATTCAGGGCAACAGAAAAATAGGCAATCAAAAGGCCCATTGCAGGGGTTCTCCACTGAGACTTTCCTGGTCACATCGATATCTGAGTTTTCTGAGATGCTTGCCAATCCCTTCAGCTATCCAGTACATGTCCATGTCACAGTGCTTGGAGGTGGTACATATCGTGGACTCAAAAGCATGAGCCTATTTTGGAGAGTGGCTAGATTTCAGGAAGAAAACAGGAACTTAGGAAGATAGCAGGTGTTGCCCATCGATATGGCAAGCCCTAGTGCATTCATAAATTGGGCAGGATAAATGCTGGGAAACTTTCTACTAGACAGGAAACATCCATTGATGCATTCTCTTTTTCTAATGTCTACAACCACGGACACAGTGGGATACACAGACATAGAAACACTCGCCTTGTCAAACAACTTACTAGAAACAGTTCACTCCAAACCAAACAAACCGACTTTCCTACCTCTTCTCAGAACATGGGGCAAAACCACAAACACACATCCACACCCAAAAAGGCACCTCCTTCCCCCAAATAGGTCTCTCACTATCCGGAGTGTTCTCTGACTGCTGGGCCATACTATGTTCCCCAGATATGGCCTATCCTGTCTCAGATCTGGTCTCCATATCCAACTCTGTGAAGTGGTCAGGAGCCAGCTGTGAGCCACTACCTGCTTTTTTAGGAAAGGCCCCTCTTCAGAGTACTCCTGGCATTTGGCCATCCTCACATCAGTAGGTACCAAGAAAGACTGACTCTGTCCTTGTTAAATTGAAGCAAGTGAGACCACTAGGACTGGGACTGGGACTGACTCTGTGTGCCTGGCTTCCTGCATCCCAAGTTCAGAGAGTTCCATTACCAAGGAAGTGAGGTGAGGTTGCATCCTTCAGGAACTGAATGAGGTCACTGCCTTGGCAACCACTTTTTCCAAACAGTTGCTTTCAAGCATACCATGAGAAGGAGGCTTACCCTACTTTCTGTGGCACTTTCACAAATTAGAATGGTATATCAACCATAGACAACAAGAAACAGCTCTCCACACAGGCCTGATTTGGTCCATCTTCTCTATATTAGGAAGAGAGCCTTTAGTCCGGGGAGCACTGCAGTGAACCTTTGCACTAAAACTATTAGCAAGCACCTGGTGGAGGAGTCCTCCATAGGTAAGTGGGGCTTTTATAACATCTGATATCCGGTTAAGGGAGATCTCTTCTGATGACAGAGATGTGGCCTGGGGAGGCTCACATATACTCCTTTCCAGGAGAGTAACCAGAATCGTTCTGTCCTCTGTTCTGTTCTGTAGGGAATTCCTCTGGAACTGTAGAGAGGGGCCGACGGGCACGCATGCACTCCTACCCTGGAGCTATAGCAAGATGTTGCACTGTTCCACTGTTTTTCTGTTTAGGCGCATGGTTTCTGTTTTTGTGTTTTGTTTTGTGTTCTATTTTTTTGATTGTTTGTTTGTTTTTGTTCATTTTGTTGTGTGATTTCAGTGGTAAAAACTTAAGGATTTGGGACGTAAAAATAGGTAATAAAGAGAGTAAGCCTGACACCCCTTTGGACTGTGTTTTAGGGAACTGCGATGAACTTTACTCGCCTTTGTTAAGCAGGATGATAGAAGCTCCTAGCTGGCTGCCTGGAGCACACCCATTGTAGAGGGCAATGCTTGCTGGGGACCTAAGAACTGAGCATCTCCCAGGTTAACAAGTGAAACTCCTTTAAAACCCCTTGTCACTCCAGATCAAGAGAGTCACAACCTTTGGCAGAGTCCCCTGTGTTTCTCCTTTGTTCGCAAAGCAATAAACCTCCCTTTTTCTTTTTCTCAAAACTCAGTCCTCATTATTAAATTGGTATTAATTGGCGTCAAGTTGAGGAATCGAACTTTAATTTACAAATTTGGTACCCTCCCTCCACCCCGGAACTTTGTGAGAGCTGTCTACTGAAATATTAGGAGATGAAGCATGCTTGGTGTGGAACTGAACAAGAGGAACTAATCCTGTAAGTAAAAGGAGGGACTGAGGGACTCCCAGCAGCTGCCAAAGCCCTGTTGATTCAGGGAATTACCTCCTTCCTCCCCGCACTGTAAGAATTATGCCACCTCTGTCTTGTTAAAAAAGAGAAAAAGAAAAAGGGGACACTAAATGCAGTGAAGTCACCATGGAGACACTTTATTTTACATTTCAGGTTTCCCCTCTGTTAAAACATGTGGTCCCCCCCCTGTGGATATCTATGGTGCACACTGGTGTAGGAGATTTTTCTCTTATCTGCTCTGGTTTAAACGGTTCTCTCTGACAGCCATAGTCTGAACCTCCTTTCTGTCTGTCTTGTGTCTTTGTATCTGGCCCTTTAAGACATGTGCAATAATGTGTTGATATTATAAATTGTTTCTTGGGAATGATCTTAGCTGAATGTGTGTCTAAATGATGATGTTTTATTTTAACAATCTGGTATCTGAATGGGTTTTTGAAGCATTGCAGAATCTTGCAGTTAAAAGTCGGGTTTAGGTAATTGTTTAGTTTATGATTTCAGATAATTCATGCCAGAGAACTTAAATACTTAGTATGGAAAACTGAAGAACTCTACTTCCAAGTTGGCAAGTAAATTCCCAATCATACAGTCTTTTTTTCACCAATTTTGAATTGGATAGCCTCGGAAAATGTCACTGTGTGTACCACTGCATTAATTTGGACAAGGATAGTAAATCATAGAATGGTATCTGTTGACAAAACAAGATGTAAAGATATAAAATTTTGTGAATTGTATCTTAAATTTGTATCATAATTTTCAACATCCGAACCTCAAAATTATGGTTAAAATGCCTTAGGCCTGAGGTGTCTGCTCAGAATAGCAGTTTTTCCTGCTCCTTCCAGACCTCAGCCATGATTTATATTGAAATGTAAATGAAAGAAGCCTGAAAGCTTAGTAGGAGACTGATTTGAGGCCTAAGGGGAAAAAAAGGTAAATTGTATGGTATTTACTAATTACTAGCCAGTCACTTTTTCTAGGACTCTTTTTTTTTTCCTTAGATACTTTTTTTTTATTGAGCTCATGATTTTGAGCATACAGACCTAGGTTAATGTTTTTCAGATCAGTTCTATCTTTGACCAACTGTAGACTTTTTGAAACATTGCAATGGAGATTTCACCTGAGAAAAGCTACAAGGCCTTTACTATTATTATGTGTGCACACTTTTGTTATGTGTTGTATGTCTACATATACATATGTCCGTATATCATATATATGATACACAAATTAACATATACAAGGAGCACTCATAAAAAAGCGCTCATTAAAACAAATTTAAATAGGAGATCCAAAGATCTTTAATTCACGTGATTTAAATGTTTCAATTTAAATTGGATAAACAGATAAAAATCAATGTCTTTAAATTTAAGCTTACAATTTTTTTAGGTGTTCAAAAATCTAATAAAATATTAATATCTACAAAATGTCTAATATGCCTTTGTTCTAGGACCTTTCCTTCAAAATAAAAATGGTTTACACTGTCAATACATTTCTCTAGTATTTTGATAAATAAGTAAAGTAAATTTGATATGGGATTGCTCATTCATGAGTACTTTTCTTAGATATCTGATTGATTTACTAAGGTCTGAATAAGTTCTTATTAAAGTCTGTATAAGAATATAAAAATAAGTCATGTGTTAAAGAGACAAAAATTTCTTAAAACATAAGTTTACCCATAACGTTGTATTTATTAAGTTTTATTTTCTCCAGAGCAAGCAACCATAAAAATTAAACAACTGATTAAATAAGAACTGTTATTTTAGAGCACTGTACTGCCATTGCTTTAAAAGCTAAACTTGGTTAATGTAGAAACATCAATGTAATTGTGATGCTATCAATGTTTTCATATCTTATAGGTATGCAAGTCTGTAAGGTAGAAACTTTAAAAGAGCATTATATCAAGCTGGTGCTCTGAAGTTGTATGGTAAAAAGTATATTGGGGATTTATTTACCTGTTATCAATAAGATATGTAAACTTTTATGTTACTTTTTACATTGGGGAACAATTTAAATGTATTTTTTAGTTAATGAGAGCCTAATCGATGTAAAGGTTAAAAACTTTCAGCCTTTCTTTAATTCATGTTTTAAATGTGATATCATATGGTGTTAGCTAATGTTCAGGTGACCTCAAACAATTTATGTAAACTTTGTCAAATGATATTTAAAAATAAGGATTAGCTTTAGAACTAAAATACTTAAGATTTATAAAGAGCCCTGCCTTAGCTGAGATAAGGCTCTGTGTCCCATCTTACTACATGTGAGAATGACTACGAAACCAGTAGGTCAGATAATATTTCTTTAAAGTTATGTTAAAAAGTTGGTTTTTTTAAGGTCAATATTCCTAGGATCTCAAACAGGGGATATAATGTATAACTCAGCCAAAAAATTCAGGGTAGCTATTACACAAGCTAAGTATTTTTACTTTTGTTAATTTTATTTTGAAATTATTTTATAAGTGATCTAAAGATTCTCTGTTACTGTTTTACAAACGTGTTGCTTTAAGAACACAACATGGGTTTATTCAAGATAATAAGTCATTACTTACAATACAGACAGAAAAATACAGATCCCAATTAATAAAAAGATAATGATATGGTTATAGACATTAAAGCCCAGTACTCTTAATATAAGGCTGTTAAAATTTATTTGCTGGATGTTTAAGATTAGGATTTAAAATTAAAGTTAAATGAAAAGCGCCAAGAAAACCAATATTTGGCTTTTGCCCTCTGAGTCAGTCTGAATCCAGGGAACAGGGAACTTCTCTAAAGAGCTTTGAAACTCTGAGCCACATAACCTCCTCCTGATCAGGGAGATTAATGAGACCACTGGAGAACAGAAAGCCAATCAGGGTATTTGTTACGAAGAGGAGAGTCATCAAAGAAAGGAGACATCCCTGATGCTTCCTAGGGAAGCCAAATGGTCAAGCAAGATCTGGACCCACCTAGCGCAAATGGCACTAGCAGAACTGAGAATCTGCTCTCAAGTTTCCCCAGAATTGACTCCCATAAAAGCTCAGCTGACTGTTAACAATAGATGGAAACAAAAGTCAGTTTGACTGCTTCATCTTAAACACTTAGCAAAGACAGTTAAGAACAAAATACATCCATTCCTGGGCATTTTAAATTATAATAATAATAATATAATGTTAAGGTATGAACTTTATGTTTGCCTCCCAAAATAAGTAAGACTGGTGGCTACAAAGAAGAATTCTCAGAAAGGAATGCCTGATACTTATAAAAAGAGACTATCAAGAAGACCTGCCACAGGGATAAGTTTTCAGTTTAAGGCCTACAGATATTCCTAACCTACACAGGTAGGCTTGGTGTTTGCTAGTACAATTATCCATTTCTGAGTAACAGAATTAAAGGTTTCTCTAAGAGACACAGAGGTCATACTAGTAAAAAGATTTTACAAGATCAGATGACATTAAATTATTAAACTGTATCTTATGGGGAGGGACAAGTGTAACAGTACAAGTTAAGTTGACAGTCCGGATAACTGGGGATTTAAAGACTGGTGATGGAACTTCTATACAGTGACATGTTCCAGCTGCTGCAACATTTTTTCAGTACTCATGGTTTTTGTTTCTCTCATAGAAGAACCCATCCCCAGATGACTTTACAACCTGTTCTTCCCCAATCAGACTTCAAACCGAACTGACTTCTAAAAGGCAACTCATGTCCCTCAACTGACTTCTAAAAGGCAACTCATGTCCCTCATGCCATGCCCACTCATGTCACCCTGTCTCAGGTCAGAAGAAGAAAAAATGAGTGACACCACTCTTCTTAAAACAATGGAGAGAAAGATTAATAGACTATCAATATAAGTAATTAATTAAGTCAGGTAAAATCAGGGAGATCGGTTTTGGGTGAGTTCTAAAAATTTGGAGACTCTTACCTGAGGGATTAAAATTTCCTCAGTGCTCTTCCCGTAATCTATCAAAGATTTGAAAGGGACACAAAGAAAAGGGGGGAATGATAGACCCAACCTGATCTTTAATTAAAATTGGGAGCCATCTTGCCAAAAAGCCATGAAAAGATAATTTTGGCTTTAGCATAAATCACTTCAAATTCTAAACCTGCTTGGAATGCCTGCCCACGCCTGGAACTCACCCATGCCCGGCTCTCTGACCAGATAGCAGCCCTCTCTGAAACTTTAGTGACACATCATAAATATTTGCCTTCTTTGGCGAGACAACAACCCTCTCTGAGGCTCTAATGGTCTTCATGAACTCTGATGTAGGGACAGCAAAAAAAATGTAGACTGCCATTAGTGTGATGTTTGTCAGAGTTCTGTTATCTGTAAACCCCCTTTTGTGTAATTTTCTGGGCTATTAAGCTGCCTGTAGGAAAGCTGGGGTTGCTGTCTTATTCCCGCCATTTTGTGAGCGAGAGGCAGCACAGCCGGTGGAAATAATAAGCTTAATTTAATTTGATTTTAATTAGAGTCAGTGGTCTTTTCTTGTGTCCTGGTCTAACAGGTAATCACTCCAAAAACATGGAGCTCTGCTGGCCTAAACACTTCTTGAAAAACTTCCTCTGAGTTTGGGCACTTGAAATATATGTTGTTGTAAGGAGCTTTAGCTTCCTTTCTAGTGATACCATCAAAGCTGAGTCTGCATCTATGTGACCTGGAGGACATGGTTTCTTGTATTCTAATGAACATGAGGCAGCAGTGCTGAATTTTCTGTTTGTAGGTAAACTGTGGCCACTGGATGCTAAGTGTCTCCCCGTGTGGACTGTGAAGCCATTTGGTCATCCTCCACTTTTTGTGGTGTTTCTTGCTGCTGTAATGGGAGTTTGGTATATGCTTTATGAAATACAACGAGTTCAACTGGAACCCAGTGTTGGAGGGAGTTCTGTCACTTGTGGTGGGTCAGGGTCTGAAGGAGAATGCACCAACCAGGCTTTTATCTCACCTTGCTTGCCCCCTTGTCCTTAGAAATCTGACTCTGAACTTAGCCCAGAAACCTCTCCATATAACATGATGCCTTTACATAGAAGGGTCTGCTGGCTGCACCATGTCAGTCACAAACCATTTGGAAAGCAATGGCAAATCCTCATGGCCACACCACATATGTATTATCACACACCTACCCACCACTGCAATAGGCCCACTACTCAGCAGGCTCCAACTTACTGGCATCTTTGTTCTACACCATTTTCATGAAACCCGGTCAATCATGGCATTCTCTGGTACACTCATGATCAGCAACAAGACATCTAAAGGTTCTCCAGTGCCACCTGGTTAAGGGAATTTCAAAGATTTCATTGTATTTATCTAGCCATTTTTCTTAGATGAAGTTTGAGGCACTGTGGGTTTCAGCTTATTCAGGAACTATTAAATGTGAGGAAGCTATTTTCATTAAATTCTCTGGAGAAATCTCACAGGCAAGTCTTCCCATAGAGTGGTCAAAAGGTCACATGAAGCCAGGCCCATTGAGGTCTTTAATGTGACGTCCATGCGTGTTCTGACTGTCAACTATGGCTGCCAAATCTTTCAGAATAAAATCATGTGATATCCTAGCTGATATTCCAAGGCTCTGTGGAAAGCCACCCTGGTATTTGATCTCAGTTTCCAAGGGCGAATCCCATGCGTGGCCTCCTAAAATCTGAATGCAGTTTATGGCAATATTTCTCTGAGATCAGTTCCAGAACTCAGACTCTAAGGGGAATCACACCAGAGTTCAAGCCCAGATAGACCCAGTCATCACTTCCAACCGCCAAACAAATGACCACAATTAAAACCAAAACACACCCACAAGGCCCTCATCTTCTTCCATATAGACACTCATCATAACCTGTGGCTGGAGGTTTCCATGAGGGACTCAGCCCAAGACAGTGTACAAAATAACCTCCCTTGCCCGTCATTTGCCTAAAGTCAGGGTTGCCTAGACACCCTTCCTGAGAACCAGGAGTGATCAAATAAGCCTGCCGTAAATACTGCTCTGATTCTCCAATTTGAGGCCTCCTGACTCTCGGGTATAGATTCTTTATGTGAATTGGAATCATGAGAAAACCCAAGCACCTATGGGCTATCCTCTGCAGGGATTGAAGAACTCATTTGACAAAAAGGATCCCTATTTTCACTTGATGGAGATCAGGAATCTTACAGAGGAAAGCGAGAGACTTCGTCCACAATGACTGCTTTTTTGGCCATTTTGGTTTTGGAAGCACACATGTAATTGTTCGTTAGATCCATCAGGTGCTGAGAATCTATTCAACAACCTCACACATGGCCAAGAGTCTGATGCAGACACATCCCTTTCCAAAGCAATTAAGCAAAGATCTACAGCTGATGCCCATTAATTTCCATTGAAAACCGTTTTCTTCAGGCTTCACAAAGGGGTGGCCTGAGGCAAAGACCTTTCTGACATTCAGGGCAACAGAACAATAGGTAAGCAAATGGCCCAAGGCAGGGTTTCTGGAATGATATCTGAGTTTTCCGAGATGATCCCATTCCCTTCAGCTATCCAGTACATAGCCATGTCACAGAGCTTGGAGGTGGTACATGTCTTGGAAACAAAACCATGAGCCTATTCTGGAGAGTGGCCAGAATTCAAGAAGAAAACAGGAATTTAGGAAGACAGTGGTTTTTGCCCATCCATTAGGTAAGCCAAAATCCATTCATAAATTGGTCAGGATGAATGTTGTGAAGCTTTCTACTATTCAGGACACATCCATTGATGCATTCTCTTTTCTAATGTCTACAACCACGGACACAGTGGGATAAACAGACATAGAAACACTCACATTGTCAAAAGACTTACTAGAAACAGTCCACTCCAATCCTAACAAACCGACTTTCCTACCTATTCTCAGATCATTAGGCAAAACCACAAACTCACACACACACCCACAAAGTCACCTCCTTCCCCCAAGTAGGTCTATGACTATCCGGAGTGTCCTCTGAATGATGGGCCATAGTATGTTACTCCAAAATGGACTGTCCTATGTCAGATCTGGACTCCTTGGCCAACACTGTGATGTTGTCCGGTGCCAGTGGTGAGACACTACCTGCTTACTCAGGAAAGGCCCCTCTTCAGACCTTCCTGGCATTTGGCCATCCTCACATCAGTAGTTACCAAGAAAGACTGATGCTGTCCTTGGTAAATCCAAACATGTGAGGCCACTGGGACTGGGACTGGGACTGCCTCTGGGTGCCTGGCTTCCTGGATCCCTAGTTCAGAGAGTTCCATCACCAAGAAAGTGATGTAGGTCACTTCCTTCAGGAACTGAATGAGGTCACTGCCTTGGCAACCACTTTGTCCTAACAGTTGCTTCCAAGTGTCCCAATTGATGGAGTCTGCCCCTACTTCCTGTGACACTTTCACAAGTTTGAATGGTATATCAAACATAGGCACCCGGGAACAGCTCTCCACACAGGCCTGGTATTGTCCATCTTCTCTACATTAAGAAAAGAGAGACTGCTTCAGACACACCCCTTCATCCTGACCAGGTTGTTTGTCGTGGAAGATGACTTTTGCTCTCTCAGGTCCATCATAGCTTCCTATATCTTCCCCAGGGTTCATTTCTGCATGGACCTTTTTGTTTCTCAGCAGGTGGAAGATTTCTTACATTCCTGTATTGTAAGACCAACTCTGTCCCTGCTTTTCTGTAAAGTTAGATTGAGGGAACAGAGTATGGTTAGGGTTAATAACATGTTTGATTTGGCTTAGGAATCATTCTGCTGGATGAATAATGTTATTGGGAACCTGAAAAATTTATAAGAATATATAGAGGGGAAATATATGTATGAAAACAGAAATCTAGGTAAGATTTGAAGCCCAGAAGGGAATTGGATCCTTGATTGGGATACTTAGGTTTGAATTATGTTCTGCACATGTGTCTCAGATAAATCTATACACAATGGCATAGGACCTTGTACCTTGGATGATTGAATGTCAAAGAAAACATCCAGTCAAAAAAGGATAGTTGGTAGGATTAGGAAGATAGTTGGTAGGATTAGGAAAAAGAGTGAGTATAGGATTTGGACAAAAAGTTCTTTAGCAATAGGGTTTCGGGTAGAGAGAAAATGTAAATGTCAGCAGATGTGAAGACTCAGTCACAATGATGAACTGGGGAAAATATGTAGGAAAGCAGATATCAATAGAGACATTAGAAAATCAGGCAAATGATAAAGTGATCGATAGGATTAGACATTTTCAACAGGCTTGAGTTTGAATAAATAATATTAGGAAGAAACAAATATGTAGTCACCAATAGGATTGACATTTGAGAGCATTAGGCAACCTGGACATGGGTGATGTTCATAATCAATACTCACATTCCATTTAGGCTTTGGTACAGTCGTAAGTGTGACTTTGCATTTTGTGGCCAGAATATTACTGTGATAAAATGTATATGTAGATCAGGTGACATGAGTATTTGTTGCACCATTTCTGAGAGCAATATTTTGAAGAGATATAAATTAGTATTGGGGGCACAAATAGGTGTACCATGTGTGTATGAATATAGAGAGAATGCATGAATAGACCATACTGTGAATAAATAATATAATTGTTTCCAAATTTAGAAATTGGAATAAATTGATATCCCAAAATACACAGGAAATCTTACATTGATATACATACATTCATTCCAACCAGTTATACATCTAATGGTAATATTAGGGTTGTAGTTTATCATAAAATGTGTGTGAGTTTTGCTTCCAAATTGATTATGGAAATCGAAAATAATGTGGTTGGAAAGAAGTCTCATGAAATAACCAGTCAAAAACAAGGAGGAATACATGTGTTCTGAAGCAGGAAGTGATTGAATGTGTTACAAATGTCTTTAAATTTGTGAACTTGTGGATAGAAATGTATATTCTACGATGTATAAAAACTGAAGAAATAGTAATGTACCAGTGTTGAATTAAAATGAACATCAAAATACACATCATGTCCCATAGAAATCTACTTTCATTGATGTTAA
Source organism: Callospermophilus lateralis (assembly GCF_048772815.1). Classification (NCBI taxonomy): domain Eukaryota; kingdom Metazoa; phylum Chordata; class Mammalia; order Rodentia; family Sciuridae; genus Callospermophilus; species Callospermophilus lateralis. The sequence goes on along the minus strand of NW_027516996.1, from coordinate 380,265 downwards.
ATTGGGTCAGTTACTGTAGAAATATAAGGCTTTTTTTGCACCATTCACTGAAGTGAGTTTTCAGTTCTAGGAAACAAATATGTATTTCAGGTGGATGAATATTTCTAAAAACAATCTTATGAAAAGTTGATTATAAAACCACATACATGAACATGAGTGAATTATTTAGGGAGTGTATAATAAGACACATATATTTCATATTTTGAAAATTATATATATATATATATATATATATATATATATATATATATATATATCACAGATACATTAGAAATTAGCAATATATATGGCAATCAAAATTCATCATGAAATATATATCATTCACAGATCCAAAAATATTAATTTTACTAAACATGGATTTATGTATAATGTTTTTCAACTAAGAAGCTCACTCATAGTTTGAATTTTCAGTTCCAAAAATATTTAGGAGGAGTGATCTCTTCTCATACTTTGTATCTCCCAAGTTAGCCACCTCACAAAAATGTACGTGTGATACCAGGTAGGATTTTATATGTTCATATAAAAATACATGTGCTAAATTGGCTACAGAAAAAGGGAGACAGAAATTCACATATGTGTTAACTTAAAAAACACATGGAGGACTATTTCAACCAAAAATTAACAAGATTTATAACTCCTACCCTATATCATGCAAAAGGCAAGACCAACTATACGCCATGCCTCCTCTCAACTGCTTGTATTTCTATTCTGTTTGGGTTATATTTCTCCATCATATTAGGATTAGTAGTCAGAGTCTAGTAGGGTATGTGTTAGTGTCAGGGATTCAGTATTTTGAATGGAAAATTGAAAAATGAATCCAATGTGTATGTAAATATGTGCTACACAAAAATCTTCCCACTCTCATTCAGAACAATGCCTTGACAACACCTACGGCCCAAGTATGACACAATCAGAGGAGAAGAGTTAGAAAATCCGTGAATACATATATAGAATGGAATATGATCAGGAGTTCACAACCTTGGAAGTGGTAGAGGAGTTTCCAAAAGTAAGGGACAGGGTAAACCCTCCACAAACATGAAGGTCTGCTGGCCTAGAGACTTCTTGAGAAACTGCCTGTGAGGTTGGGCACTTGAAATATATGTTGTTGTCAGGAGCTTTAGCTTCCTTTATAGTGAGACCATAAAAGCTGGGTCTGCATCAATGTGACCTGGAGGACATGGTTTCTTATTTTCCAATAAACATGAGACAGCAGTGCTGAATTTTCCATTGTAGGTAAACTGTGGCCCCTGGGGGCTAAATGTCTCCCTGTGTGGACATTGAATCCATATGGTCATCCTCTATTTTCGTGGTGTTTCTTGCTGCTGTACTGGGAGTTGGGTATTTGCTTCACAAAATACAAGGAGTTCAATGGGGACACAGTGCGGGAGGGATTTCTGTCACGTGTGGTGGGTCAGGGTCTGCAGAAGAATACAAGAACCAGGCTTCTATCCCACATAGCTTGCCCCCTTGACCATAGCAACCTGATTCTGAACAATGTCCTGAAACCTTTCTATGTAACAAGGTGCCTTTACATATAAGGGTCTGCTGGCTTCACCATGTCAGTCACAAGCCATTTGGAATCCAATGACAGATCTACATGGCCCCACCACAGATGTTTTATCACACACCTGCCCACCATTGCTCTAGGCCCACTACTCAGCAGGACCCAACTTTCCGGCATCTCTGTTAAACACCATTTTCATGAAAACCAGTCAATCAAGGCACTGTCTGGTATACTCATTGTTGGGAAAAGTATAAACGGCAGCCATACCCCAGAAAAAAAACCCAACATGGTGCCTAAGGACTTCTTCTTCCTACCTTCTTTTTTCTGCAGTGGTGCGAAATGTTTCCACCCGTGTGAACTCTCTTGCTGGCGCCAATTTGAAATCTCGCTGGTGGGAAACCTTAGCCCCAATAAGAACTAATTCCTGGGCTCCAGAGCTGATATCTGAAAGAACTTACCAATAAACGTTTTGCCTGCCATTTATCTAAGCCCTTCCATCTTCCCCTTAGTTCTATATAAGCACACAGCTTTTTGCAATAAAATTGGAATTCTCCCAGCAAAGTGCCTTTGCGTGGGAAGTTCTTTCATTCTGTTGCCCCGTGTGAGAATATGGGTGAGCTGTTTCTAACAAGAGCCCCGTCCCCTGCCCCGCCAAGACACTCCGCCCTGGTCCACTCTTTTCAGATGCCGGCTTCCTGCACTCACAACAGATCTGATATATGTAAGCCTCCCCTGACCCTGGCTCTCCAACTCCCTTCAGGCTACCACTGGTTTTGTGACCGTGATCATCTGGCACACTCTAGACGCCCTGTAGAGGCAGGAAATTCCTGCCACTAAGACCTTTACTGGTCGCAGTGGACCCTCTGGTGATCCGTTTTCCTTTGGGGCGTGAGGCTTCTGAGTTTACATGAGAGGCTCTTTGGTTTTTCTCCTCTGTTGCGGCTGCCGCTGCTGGCTAGAGTTGCTGTTTGCTGCAGGGCTGCTGTGTCTGGCTTAAGCTGCCTCTCTGCTCAGGGAAAACTGAACTCCCGTCCTGGAACTGCATTCTGCCGGAACCAGAGTTCTGTTTTCATTACTGACTTTTTCTGCTGCGTTCGAAAACTTTCCTGACGTCAGGTTGCCCGTGGCTCTGAACCCATTGGGTCTCACAGATCGCACTTCACTGGTGACGACCAGGTAGTGCCCTCTGTATTTCCTCATGACGGCTGGTCATTTTGGGGACGCCCACCTGACCACCGTTCACCCTGAGCTTCCTGGAAGCCGTTCCAGCCCGGGTTTTCTCTTTGTCTCTCTCGCTTACTCTTATTCTCTCTCTCTCTCTCTCTCTCTCTCTCTCTCTCTCTCTCTCTTCCTTCTCTCCCTGTGACAATGGGCACCTCTTCATCTGTACCTGAAGCCTCACCTCTCAAATGTTTAATAAAAAATCTGGCCACACTCTCCCTCACACCAGACATCAAGCCCAAACTTCTAATCAAATTCTGTACAGAAGATTGGCCTACATATCCACTGGATAATGGAAATCATTGGCCTCCAGAAGGCTCCTTACATCCAAACCTTCTCTGGGATCTTTTTAACTACTGCCAGCATCTGAAAAAGTGGAGTGAGATTCCTGCATTTAAGGTTTTAGCCTTCTCACACAGCACCCTGTCGCTGCTCCTCCTGCCCTCCCTCTCAGGTCCTCCTTGTTTGCAAACCCTTCTCTTCCCCTACTTCTACTCCTGACTTCACAGATTCTTCCTCATTCAGCCCAGCAGATTAACCCCCACCTTATCCCCCAGTCCTATCTGCCCCTTCTCTCCCGCTATACCCTCCTCTTCCTCTGCCTGATTCCAAGGATCCTCAGCCTTCCATTTCATCCTCCTCCCCTCCGCCCTCTTCTGCCTGCTCCACCTCCTCCTCTTCCAAAGAGACACTCCCTTCCCCTCCCTCTCCTTCCTGTCCGCCTCCTGCCTCTTTCAGTCCTCCTGTTACCAGGTCTAAGGGACTCCTTCCCACCCCCAAGACCATCACACCCCTTCGTGAGGTAGCTGGTCCCGAGGGTGTCATCAGAATCCACATGCCCTTCTCCATGTCGGACATTACTCAGCTAGAGAGGAAGTTAGGCTCATTCACCACTGACCCCACCACTTACATTCGGGAGTTTCAATGGGTCCTGCAAGCATATAGCCTCACTCAACATGACATCTACATGCTCTTGGCCAATACACTTCTCCCTGAGGAAAGGCAATGGGTCTGGGAGCTAGCCCAAGCCCATGCTGATGAAAATCATAGGACCAATCCTAACCACCCCACAGGCCCTCATGCTGTCCCAGAGCAGGATTCTCTATGGGATTACAACACCCCTGAAGGCTTACAGTCTCGTGACCTTTTTACATCCTGCCTCTTGGCGGGCCTGAAAAAGGCCATCCGTAAGGCTGTTAACTTTAAAAAGGTGCAGGAGGTCATTCAAAGGAAGGAGGAAACACCTTCAGAATTCCTGGATAGACTAACCAAGGCCCTTCAACAGTACACAAACCTCAACCCAGAAACCCCTGATGGCCGTCATGTCTTAATGACATATGTTCTGGCAAAAAGCTACCCTGACATTAAAGCCAAGCTTAAAAAGCTTGAACAGGGCCCTGCTACTCCTTAGACCAAAATCTTCATTTTCAAGGTTTTTTATGATAGAGAGGATGAAAGTGAATGCCGTAGGCAGAGGGCTGAAAATGCCAAATTCCAAATGTTGGCCCAGGTCATTCAGAGAAGGCCATCACCACGCCATCCCAATATGACACCCCCGGGAGCTTGCTTCAAATGTGGTAAGGAGAGACATTGGGCCAGGGATTGTCCTTCACTGAGGACACCGTACAACCCCTGCCCAAAATGCCATCAAAGGGGACACTGGGGGGCAGACTGCCCAACAACCCAAAAGGGAGATTGGTCAGCCGCCCGGCAACCACAGCCTCTCTTGGGCTTGGCAGAGGAGGATTGACGGAGTCCTGGGCTTTCCCTCCAGACTATTACCATCAAGAATCAAGAGCCTAGGGTTACCTTCCTGGTGGATGGATGCTTCATTACCTTCCTCTTGGATACTGGCGCCGCTTTATCAGTCTTAAGGGAGTATTGGGGTTCTACCACACCCTCAAAAACTCCTATTGTCAGGGTAGGAGTTAAACAGATTTTCCCTCAAACCCCCCCATCATGTTATATGCAGGGATCCCTTTTGTCCTTCACTCACTTCTTTTTCGTTATGAGCCATTGCCCCATTCCCCTTCTGGGAAGGGACATACTCTCACTATGAAAAGTCACCATTCACATATCACCCACACCTCTCCTACCTCTCATTTCCTCATGATGTTCCTAGGGGCAGATACACCTCCTTCATGCACTCCTCCATGACTCTCTAAACTAGTTAAGCCTGAGGTTTGGGACACAACTACACCCTTTATGGCTAAATGCAGTCCTATTCATATTGTCTTACGGGACCCTTCAAGATATATTAGTCAACCACAATATCCACTCACAACCACAGCCCTCCTCGAATTAGAACCCATCATCCAGGATTTATTACGAAAGGGGTATCTTAGGCCTACACACTCTCCTTTCAACACCCCCATTCTGGCACTTAAGAAACCTAACGTGTCCTACAGGCTGGTTCAAGACCTTCTCCTTGTCAACTCCTCTGTGGTCCCCATCCACCCGCTAGTGCGCAACCCTTACACCCTCCTCTCTCAGATTCCTGCCACTACTACCCACTTCTCGGTCCTAGATTTAAAAGATGCATTCTTTTCTATTCCCTTGTTCTCAGAATCTCAGAATATCTTTGCTTTTACGTGGACTGACTCTCACATCCACCATTCTCATCAGCTTTCCTGGACTGTCCTCCCACGGAAATTCAGCCCCCATCTCTTTTGCCAAGTTCTTGCCCAGGACCTCACATCCTTTCACCCGACCTGTCCTGACTCTATTCTCCTTCAATATGTCAATGACCTACTTCTATGTAGTCCCTCTGGGAACACTCTCAATCCCACACTGCTCAGCTTCTTAATTTCCTAGCAGACAAGGGATATAGGGAGTCTCCCCACAAGGCACAGGTTTCCCAGTCTTCTGTCACCTCTCTTGGTTTTTGCCTTACACCTGGGAAAAAGGAAATAACACTGGATAGGAGGCAACTCCTCTCTGATCTTCCAGTGCCCCATATGAAAGCCAAAATACTATCATTCCTAGAAGTAGCAGGTTATTTTAGGGCCTGGATCCCAAATTATTCTCTTCTATCCAAACCCCTGTATGACCTAGCAAATGGACCCCCTAGTGAATCTCTTGTCTTCTCCCCCATCTACCACTTCCGGAGGCTTCAGCAACTCCTCTTAAAGGCACCTGCCCTTCACCTTCCTGATCTTTCAAGACCATTTCATCTATATGTCCATGAAAAAGGGGGGCAAGCACTTAGGGTCTTAGGTCAAAACTATGGGCCTACATTTGCACCTGTGGCATATTTTCCAAGAAACTAGACTCTACCATTCGTGGGTGGGCCCCTTGCTTAAGAGCTCTGGTTGCTGGACAAATTTTACACAAAGAAGCCTCTAAGCTGACTTTTGGGGCACCTTGAACTATCCACTCCCCACATCACTTGAAAGATCTTTCAGCTTATAAGGGCCTTCAAACCCTTCCTCCATCCAGAGTTCTGTTGCTCCTCACTTTCTTTCAGGAAAACCCTAATATTACTTTCCTCCCATGCTCTGCACTGAACCCTGCCTCACTGCTCCCAATGACTCCCACGTCTAACACACCAACTCATAATTGCTTGGAAACCTTAGATGATTTCCTCCGCTGTCATTGTTCCATTTCTGAGGAACCACTCACCAAGCCTGACCTTATCTGGTTTACTGACAGCAGTTCCTTTAGGCAGAACGGCACTCATTACTCTGGATACGCTGTAGTTTCAGCCACTGAGATTATAGAGGCCAAAGCTATGCCTTCAGGAACTACCAACCAGCAGATTGAACTTATAGCAGCCACTCGTGCCTGCCTACTAGCACAAGGCAAATCCCTCACCCTCAATACTGATTCAAAATATGTCTTCCAGATCTTATTATCCCATGCTTCAATATGAAAGGAGCGAGGCCTACTTACCACCAAAGGTAATGCGATCACTAATTCGGCTCTTTTAACCAATCTGATAGAGGCCTCCCACTTATTCACCGAGTTGGGAGTTGTCCATTGTAGGTCACATCAGAAGGACGGCTCTCTTATCACTGAGGGCAATGCCAAAGCTGACCAGGTGGCACGAATGGCTGCTACCACTTCCAATTATGGCCCCCATGGGGGACATATTATGGCCACTTTAGACAGCTCATCTGAAGCCCCTACTTCTTCCAGTAAGAACAAAAATCTTTTCAAGTTCCTTCATACTCTACACCATTCCAATTCTCAGTCTTTGACCCTTTTTTTACAGAGCTTCTTCTCCCTCAACCCTTCTGACATAGCCATGCTAGAGAATATAGCCTCTAATTGTCAGATCTGTCAGCGGACCAACCCTCATACTCCTTTAAGGCCCAAACCTTTCCCTTTCCACCAAGCCCGGAGACACATTCCCGCTGCTGACTGGCAAGTAGACTTCACCAACATGCCCACAGTATGGCACACTAAATACCTCCTTGTCTTTGTGGACACTTTCTCTGTTTGGGTTGAGGCATTTCCCACTTCCAATAAAAAGGCTTCCACTGTAGCTTCAATCTAACTGACAGACATCATCCCCAGGTTTTGTATGCCGACTTCCCTACAATATGACAATGGCCCTGAGATTATTTCTAGGATCACAAAAAAGGTCTCTCAAGCCCTCTCTTTCAAGTGGCATTTCCACTGTCCATATTACCCCCAGGCTTCAGGGAAAGTGGAAAGGGTAAATCGTACTCTGAAGGAAGTCCTTACCAAATTGACAATGGAATTAAACTTAGACTGGGTCAAAATCCTTCCCTTGGCTTTGCTTCGAATCAGAGCTCTCCCTAAGAAACCATCTTTACTGTCTCCCTTTGAGATAATGTATGGAAGACCTCTTATACCCCCTGGGTTGGTCATTTCACAAGGACCTCTCACCCGAGATTTGTCTTTGCCTCTCTTGTTTCATCTCCGCTCGGAACACTGGAAATATCAGAACTGGCTTCTTCCAGACCCAGTCTCCTCTCCAAACACTCCTCCCTTAACACCTGGGAGTCTAGTCTATTATAATACCCCAGAGGAGAAAGGGACTCTTGCACCAAAATGGGAAGGCCCCTATCCTGTCATTCTCTGTAACCCCACCGCCGCCAAACTCTCCTTATCAGACAACCATCTCACTCCCTGGATTCCCATTTCTAGGTTGAAGCCATATCACCAGGAGGTCCCACCTGCTGACGACAGGACCACCCCAGAGGAACTCCAAGAATCACCTCCTGAACCTCCCCTTTACTCCTGCTTTCCACACCCATCTCACCCATTTAAGTTGCGGCTCACACGGTGTTCCCTGCAGCCCAATTCCTCTTAAAGAAGGCACAATGAGCTCTCCCAACACCCTAGTCTTCTCTAACTGCTTGTTTTTTTGTGCTCTGCTTCTTTTCTGTGCTCTGTTGGGACTTGTCTTTACCCTCCTAACCTACCATGTATTTATTCACTCTTTGGGAACGATACTCAGAACATGGCATGCAGAAGGTCCGTGCAGTGGATGCAACTACTTGCTTCATCCACAACTGCACCTCTATTCCCCTAAAATTGTCACCTTCAAAGACCTTCGTCCCTGGTAGCTGGAACTGGCCTTTCATTTGCTTCCTTTTTAATCAAACCAAAGACTATTGTCATTGGTGGCCTGAGATATATAATGGGTGTCCCTATTGGTCATGCAGGTTCCATGATGAACGTGGTAGCTGTTCTTACCACTCACTTGGCTACCCTGAAGGGTGGACTTCTAGTTACCTAAAGTGGCATAAAGGCTCTTCATCCGATAACAATGGATCATATACTTCAGATACACCTGACCCCAAGGCCAAACGTTGGGGCTATGTTGAGTTTGCTGTCTATGCTCGGACAACCTCAGCCAGACCCACAGGGTGGATGACTGTTGGCCGCACCCTGATTACGCCACCTAAGGCAACCATCCAGGTAGTCGAACACATTAAGGAGTCAGAATCAAAACTTCGAGATCTTATCCATAGCTCATCCAAAGAGGATTCAGAGCCTTCAACCCCCTAAGGTCCCCCTTCCACATGGCTCAATTTGCTATACCAAACTCTTCGATTATTAAACTCCTCCATTTTTTGGTGCCTACTTCTCAGTGCTTTCTCTGTGCTTCACTTAGTCGTCCACTTCTAGCCGCGGTCCCATTAGCGGCAGGAAATATTTCAGCAAAAACCTACAATTTCTCTAAGTAAGGACAACCCCTACATGTGACACATATCCCACTGTGGGAAAGTTATTCCAACAATACTTTATTTCCTTTCATCTGTATCCACCTGCCAATAATGAATCCTTTACCCATTTGTTCTTTGAGCTATAGCACCCCATAGAGCCCTGCATTTATGCAACCTGGACATTTCATCTGGTGTAATTGGTCTTTAAGTACCTCAAGGATCAATGTCTCTGGCACCTGTATCTTGGTTACTGTAGTTCCTCTGCTTTCTTTGTATACTCCCACTGAATTCCGACAGTTGGCCCTACCTTCCCGCACCCGTAGGGCAGTCTTTCTGCCGGTTCTGGTAGGCCTCACTTTAACAACCTCAGTGGCGAGTCTCGGTCTCTCTGGTGGAGCTATATAGGTCATGCTCTATGGGCATCCAATGACGTGCAACAAAAACTGCAGGAAGCACTCGATACCACTGCTGAGTCTCTTGGCTCCTTGCAGTGGCAGGTTACTTCATTGGCACAAGTGGCTTTACAGAACCGAAGGGCTATTGATCTTCTCACTGCAGAAAAAGGGGGTACATGCCTATTCCTCAGAGAGAATGTTGCTATTATGTTAATGAATCTGGGCTAATAAAAAAAAAGTTGTTAAATTGCAGGAATTATCGACCCAATTGCTCAAACCTACCTCCTCCAATCCCATAACGAGGTTCTTCCAATCCTATCTTGCCATGTACTTACTACCTCTCTCTGGGCCCCTTATTGGGATGCTCCTTTTTTGTGCTCTCTTGCCCTGCATAATGAAGTTCCTTCAAACCCAACTGCAAAAAATTCGTAATCAAACTTTCAACCAGCTATTGCTTAGGCACTACCAGCCTCTGATGACCGACGAACCCCCAACATCTCCAAGAGAACAGTTCACTCCATGATGAAGCTCACTACCAGGCATGATGGAATGCAATGGACATCAGACAGTGGGAGACAACAAGCTCGGAAAAACTCTTAATCTGCCATCCTGGATTCTTGAATCTTTATGACCTTCTAAGCTTCCTCATGGCCCTTGGCCTCTTCTATGTCACTCCCCCAACATGGAACTTCTGCCAAAAATTGACCTTTGCTTTAATTTTTATCTTCATTCTGTTTTTATTCACTCTGATCTTCTTCAGGTCCTGTGGCACCTTGTCCAGGCAACGCTTCCAGTATTTTCTAGAGTCTCTGTTACACTACCAGTGGCTGATACCAACAATCTCCTCCATCCAGGACTGGTTCCATGCCATCGACAACTTGTGGCTTCAGGGAACTTTCATTGACTTCACCCCTACGGAAGTAGCTGTGTATAGCCACTCGGTTTTATTTCTTGCTGCCATGATATTCCCAGACCTGCCCCCCGAGCATTCCTCCCCTTCCCTTTCTAGGCCTCACAGCACCCCCATACAGCAGGAAGCAGCCGGATCTAAAAACGACGCCCCACTTCCTAAGAAAACAAAAAGGGAGGAATGTTGGGAAAAGTATAAATGGCAGCCATACCCCAGAGAAAAACCCCACCATGGTGCCTAAGGACTTCTTCTTCCTACCTTCTTCATTTCTGCAGTGGTGCGAAAAGTTCCCACCCTTGTAAACTTTCCCGCCAGCGCCAATTTCAAATCTCACTGGTGGAGAACCTTAGCCCCAATGAGAACTAATTCCTGGGTTCTGGAGATGATATCTGAAAGAACTTGCTTTCAATAAACGGGTTGCTGCCATTTATCTAAGCCCTACCATCTCCCCCTTAGTTCTATATAATCACACAGCTTTTTTGCAATAAAATTGGAATTCTCCCTATGAAGTGTCTTTGCGTGGGGAATTATTTCACTCATGATCAGCAACATGACATCCAAAGGTTCTCCAGTGCCACCTGGTCATGGAAATTTCAGAAATTTGTTGGTATTTATTTAGCCATTTTTGAAGGATGATGTTGGAGGCACTGTGGGTTTCAATTCATGCAGAAACCATTATATGGTAAGGAAGCTCATTTCAATGAAATCTCTGGAGAACACTCATAGGCAAGCCTTCCCAAAGAGTGGCCAAAAGGTCACATGAAGCCAGGATCATTGAGGTCTACAATGTGAGTTCCATGTGTGTTTAGACTCTCAACTATGGCTGCCAAGTCTTTCAGAATAAAATCATGTGATATCCTGGCTGAGATTTCCAGTGCAATCTGGAAAGCCACCCTGGCCCTCGATCTCAGTTTCCAAGGGCGATTCTCATGCGTGGCCTCCTAAAATCCCAACAGATTTCATGGCAAAACTTCTCTGAGGTCAGTTTCAGAACTCAGTCTCTAAGAGGAATCACACCAGAGTTCAATCCCAGGTGGATCCAGTCATCTCTTTCAACCGCTACACAAATGACCACAATTAAAACCAAAACACTCCCACATGGTCATCATCTTCTTCCATATAGACACTAATCATAAACTCTGGCTGGAGTTTTCCATGAGGGGTGCAGCCAAAGACAGTCTCAAAAATAAGCTCTCTTGCCCCTCATTTGCCTAAATTCACGGTGGCCTGGACACCCATCCTGTGAACCAGGAGTTATCAAATAGGCCAGGTGTTAATACTGCTCTGCATCTCCAATTTGAGGCCTACTGACTGTCAGGTATAGATTCTTTATATGATTTGGAGTCATGAGAAAACCCAAAAACCTATGGGCTAGCCTCTGCAGGGCTTTGAATAAATAATTTGACCCAAAGGATCCCTATTAACACTTGATGGGGGTCAGGAAACTTACAAATGAATGTGAGAAACTTCATTCACAATAACTGCTCTTTTGGCCATTGTGGTTTTGGGTGCACTCATGGCATATCTCTTTACATAAATCAGGTGCTGAGAATCTAAGCCACAACCTCACACAGGGCCATGAGGTTTATTCAGACACATTCCTTTCCAAAGCAATTAAGCAAAGAGCAACAGGTGATGCCCATTCATTTGCATTTGAAAACTGTTTTCTTCAGGCTTCACAATGGGGTGGCCTTAGGCAAAGACCTTCCTGACATTCAGGGCAACAGAGCAATTGATAAGCAAAAGGCCCAAAGCAGGGTTTCTCCACTGAGACTTTCTTGGTCACACTGATATCTGAGTTTTCTGAGATGTTCGCCATTCACTTCAGCTATCCAGTACGTGGCCATGTCACAGATCTTGGAGGTGGTACATATCTTGGACACAAAACCATGAGCCTATTCTGGAGAGTGGCTAGAATTCCGGAAGGAAACAGAAACTTACGAAGATAGCAGGTGTTGCCCATGGATAAGGCAAGCCTCAGTTCATTCATAAGTTGGGCAAGATGAATGCTGGGAATCTTTCTACTATACAGGACACATCAATTGTTGCATTCTCTTTTCTAATATCTACAACCACGGACACAGTGGATACACAGACATAGAAACACTCGCCTTGTCAAACTACTTACTAGAAGAAGTCCACTCCAAATCAAACAAACCACCTTTCCTACCTATTCTCAGATCATGAGACAAAACCTGAATCACACCCACAAAGGCACATCCTTCCCCCATGTAACTCTGTGACTATCCGGAGTGTCCTTTGAGTGGTGGGCCAAACTATGTTCCCCCCAAATGGCCTGTCCTATCTCAGATCTGGTCTCCTTGGCGAACTCTGTGAAGTTGTCAGGAGCCAGCAGTGAACCACCACCTGCTTTCTCAGGAAAGGACCCTATTCAGAGCTCTCCTGGTATTTGGCCATCCTCACATCTGTAGGTACCAAGAAAGACTGACACTCTCCTTGGTAAATCCAAAAAAATGTGCCAATGGGTATTGGACTGGACTGGCTCCAGGTGCCTGGCTTCCTGGATCCGAAGTTCAGTAAGTTCCATCACCAAGAAAGTGAGGTAGATCACTTCTTCAGGAACTGAATGAGGTCACTGCCTTGACAACCACTTTGTACGAACAGTTGCTTTCAAGGGTCCCATGAGATGGAGGCTGCCCCTACTTCCTCTGACATTTTCATAAGTTAGAATGGTATATAAACCATGGGCACTCGGGAACCGCTCTCCACCTAGGACTGGTTTGGTCCATCTTCTCTACATTAAGAAGAGAGAGGCTGATTCATACACATCCCTTCATGCTGACGAGGTTGTTTGCCATAGAAGATGACTTTTCTCTCTCAGTCTTTCATAGCTGCCTACATCTTCTCAAAAGATCATTTCTGCATGGACCTTTGATGTTCTCAACAGGTGGAAGATGCCCTACATTCCTGTATTGTAAAACTAACCCTGTCCCTGCTCTTCTGTAAAGTTTGATTGAGAGAACAGTGTATGGTTTGGGTTAATAACATGTTCAATTTGGGTTAGGAATATTTCTGCATGACAAATAATGGTATTGGGAAACTATGATATTTACAAGAATATATAGGTGAAATATAAGTATAAAAATAGAAATCTAGGGAAGATATGTAGCCCAGAAGGGCATTGGGCCCTTAATTGGTACACATAGCTTTGAATGATGTTCTGCAAAAATGTCTCAGATAAATCTATATACAATGGCATAGGAGCTTGTACCTTGGATGATTGAATGTCGAAGAGAACATCCACTCAAAAAGAGATAGTCGGTAGGATTAGGAAGATAGTCGGTAGGTTTAGAAAGAAGAGTGAGTGTAGGATTTAGAGCAAAAGATCTTAAGCAATAGAGTTTCGGGTAGACAGTGAATGTAAAAGTCAGCATATGTGAAGAGTCAGTCACAATGATGAACAGGGGAAAATATGTAGGAATACAGACATAAATAGAGACATTACTAAATCAGGCAAAGTATAAAGTGAGTGATAGGATTAGACATTTTCAACAGGCTTGAGGTTGAATATATAATCTTAGGAAGAAACAAATATGTAGTCACCAATACAATTGACATTTCAGAGCATTAGGAAACCTGGACATGGAAGGTTTTAGTAATCCATGCTCACTTTTCATTTAGGCTTTGGTACAATCTTAAGAGTGACCTTTGCTTTTTTGGTCCAGATTATTACTGTGATAAAATGTATATGTAGATCAGATGACATGAGTATTTCTTCGACCATTTCTGGCAGCAATATTTAAAATATGTATAAATTAGTATTGGGGGTACAACGAGGTGTACCCTGTGTCTATAAATATAGAGATAATGCATGAATAGATCATACAGTTAATAAATAATATAACTGGTTCCACTTTAAATAATGGATTGAATTGATATCTGAAAATATATAAGAAATCATATATTGATATAGAATCATTCATAACAACTAGTTATACGTCTAATTGTAATCTTAGTGTTATGGTTTATCATGAAGAGTGTGTGAGTTTTGCTTCAAAAGTGATTATGGAAATCGAAAATAATGTGTTTGGAAAGAAGTCTCATGAAAAGACCAGTCAGACACATGGAGGAATACATGTTTCTGAAGCAGAAAGTGATTGAAAGTGAAATAAATGCCTATAAATTTGTGAACGTGTGGATGAAATATATATGCTATAATGTGCATAAACTCAAGAAATAGAAATGTACCAGTGTTGAATAAAAATGAACTTCAAAATAAATGTCATGTCCCATAGGAATCTACTTGCATTGATATTAAACTGGGTTAGTTACTGTAGAAATATTAGGATTTATATGCACTATTCACTGAAGTTAGTTTTCAATACTAGGAAACAAATATGTATTTCAGGTGAATGAATATTTCTGAGAATAATCTTGTGAAAATTTGATTATAAATCCACATATATGAACAAGAATAAATTTAGGGAGTGTATAATAAGACACATATGTTAAATATTATGAAATATCTGGAGAGTATATATATATATATATATATATATATATATATATATATATATATATATATATATATATATATGCCAATCTAATTACACAGTGAAATATATATCATCCACAGATCCAAAAATATTCATTTTAGTCGATATGGATTTATGTATAACTTTTTTTAACTAGGAAGCTCCCCCATAGGTTGAATTTTCAGTTCCTACATCGTTTAGGAGGAGTGATCTCTTCTCACAGTTTGTATCTGCCAAGTCATGTAACTCATGAAAATTTGCGTGTGATACCAGGTAGGATTCTATATGTGCATATAAAAATACATGTGCTGAATAGACTACAGAGAAAGGCAGACAGGAATTCACATATTTGTTAACATTAAAAGAACATGGAGAACTATTTCAATTAAAAATGGACTAGATTTATAACTCCTACCCTATATAATGCAAAACGCAAGTCCAAAAATACAACATGCCTCCTTTGAACTGCTTGTATTTCTATTCTGTTTCGGTTATTTTTCTCCATCATATTATGATTAGTACTCAGAATCTATTAGGGTATGTGTTAGTGTCAGGGATTCAGTATTTCAAATGTAAAATAGAAAAAGGAATCCAATGTGTATACAAATATGTGCTAAACAAAATCTTCCCACTCTCATCCAGAACAATTCCTTGACATTACCTTCGCCCAAAGTAAGACACAATTAGAGGAGAAGAGTTAGAAAATCTGTGAATGTATATATGGAATGGAATATGCTCAGGGGTTTACAACCTTGGCAGTGGTAGAGGAGTTTCCAAAAGTATGGGACAGGGTAAAAACTCCATAAACATGGAGCTCTGCTGGCCTAAATACTTCTTGAGAAACTGCCTCTGAGGTTGGGCACTTGAAATATATGTTGTTGTCAGGAGCTTTAGCTGCTTTCTAGTGAGACCATCAAATCTGTGTCTGCATCTATGTGACCTGGAGGAAATGGTTTCTTATTTTCCAAAGAAACATGAGGCAGCAGTGCTGAATTCTCTCTTTGTAAGTAAACGGTGACCATTGGGGGATAAGTGTCTTTTCATGTGGACTGTGAAGCCATTTGGTCATCTTCTATTTTCGTGGTGTTTCTTGCTGCTGCACTGGGACTTTGGCAATTGCTTCATGAAATTAAAGGAGTTCAACTGGGACACAGTTCTGGAGGCAAATCTGTCATGTGTGGTGAGTCAGCGTCTGCAGGAGAATGCACCAACCAGGCTTCTAACGCACATAGCTTGGCCCCATGTCCATAGCAATCTGATTCTGAAAATTGCCCGGAAACATCTCCATATAACAAGATGCCTTTTCATGTAAGGGTCTGCTGGCTGCACCATGTCAGTCACAAGCCATTTGGAAGCCAATGGCAGATCCACATGGCCCAAAAACAATTTTTTTATCACACACCTTCCCACCACTGCTCTAGGCACATTACTCAGCAGGTTCCAACTTACTGGCATCTCTGTTCTACACCATTTTCATGAAGCCCAGTCAATCAAGGCACTGTCTGGTACACTCATGATCAGCAACATCCAAAGGTTCTCCAGTGCCACCTGGTCATGGAAATTTCAAAAATTTCATGGTATTTATCAAGGCATTTTTCAAAGATGACGTTGGAGGCACTGTGGGTTTCAATTCATTCAGGAACCATTAAATGGTGAGGAAGCTCATTTCAATGAATGCTCTGGAGAACTCTCACAGGCAAGGCTTCCCAAAGAGTGGCCAAAAGGTCACATGAAGCCAGGCCCATTGAGGTCTACAATGTGACGTCCATGGGTGTTGTGACTCTCAACTATGGATGCCAAGTCTTTCAGAATAAAATCATGTGATATCCTGGCTGAGATTTCCCGGGCTTTTTGGAAAGCCACCCTGGGCCTAGAACTCTGTTTCCAAGGGTGATTCTCATAGGTGGCCTCCTAAAATCCCAACAAAATTCATGGCAGTACTTCTCTGAAGTCAGTTCCAGAACTCAGTCTATAAGCGGAATCACACCAGAGTTCAAGCCCAGGTTTTCTCAGTCATGTCTTCCAACCGGACACAAATGACCAAAATTAAAACCAAAACACTCCCATATGGCCCTCATCTTCTTCCATATAGACACTAATCATAACCTCTGGCTGTAGGTTTCCATGAGTGATGGAGTCTAGGAGAGTGGCCAAAATAACTCCCTTGCCCTCATTGGTGTAACATCAGGGTGGTCTGGACACCCTTCATGTGAACCAGGATTGATCAAATATGCTAGACTTTAATACTTCTATGCTTCTCCAATTTGTGGAAAACTGAGTATCAGGTATATAGTTTTATGTGATTTGCAGTCATGAGAAAACACAAGCACCTCTGCAGGTCTTTGAAGAACTCATTTGACCCAAAGGATCCCTATTCTCACTTGATCGAGTTCAAGAACTTTAAAGATAAAGGCGAGAGACTTCATCCACAATGACTGCTCTTTTGACCAATTTGGTTTTGGATGCACACATGGGATCTCTCTTTACATCCATCAGGTGCTGAGAATCTGAGCCACAACCTCACATAGGGCCAAGAGGCTGATTCAGACACATCCCTTTCCAAAGCAATTAAGCAAAGAGCCACAGGAGATGCCCATTCATTTCCATTTGAAAACTTTTTCTTCAGTCTTCACAAAGGGTTGGCATGAGGCAAAGACCTTCCTGACATTCAGGGCAACAGAACAATAGGTTAGCAATAGGCCAAAAGCAGGGTTTCTCCACTGAGACTTTCCTGGTCACACTGATATCTGAGTTTTCTGAGATGCTCGCCATTCCCTTCAGCTATCCTGTACATGGCCATGTCACAGAGCTTGGAGGTGGTACATATCTTGGACACAAAACCATGAGCCAATTCTGGAGAGTGGCCTGAATTCAGGAAGAAATCAGGAACTTAGGAAGATAGCAGGTGTTACCCATCCATACGGCAAGCCGCATTCCATTCATAAATTGGGCAGGAAGAATGCTGGTAAGCTTTCTACTAGACTGGACACATCAATTGCTGCATTCTTTTTTTCTAATGTCTACAACCATGGACACAGTGGGATACACAGACATAGAAACCTTCGCCTTGTCAAAACCCTTATTAGAAACCGTCCACTCCAAACCAAACAAACCGCCTTTCCTACCTATTCTCAGAACATTAGACAAAATCACAAACACACACCCACACCCACAAAGGCACCTCTTTCCTCAAAGTAGGTCTCTGACTATCGTGTGTGTCCTCTGACTGCTGGGCCACACTATGTTCCCATCAAATGGCCTGTCTTGTCTCAGATCTGGTTTCCTTGGCCAACTCTGTGAAGTTGTCAGGAGACAGCGGTGAGCCACTTACTGCTTTCTCAGGAAAGGCCACTCTTAAGATCTTTCCTGTCATTTGGCTATCCTCACATCAGTAGGTAGCAAGAAAGACTGACTCTGTCCTTGGTAAATCAAAAGAAGTGAGACCACTGGGACTGGGACTGGGACTAGATTTGTGTGCCTGGCTTCCTAGATCCCAAGTTCAGAGAGTTCCATCACCAAGGATGTGAGGTGAGGTCACTTCCTTCAGGAACTGAATGAGGTCACTGCCTTGGCAACCACATTGTCTTAACATTTACTTCCAAAGGTCCCATGAAATGGAGGCTTCCCCTACTTTATGTGACACTTTCACAAGTTAGGATGGTATATCAACCATTGGTAACTGGGAACAGCTCTCCACACAGGCCTGGTTTGGTCCTTCTTCTCTACATAAAGAAGAGAGAGGCTGATTCAGACACATCACTTCATGCTGACCATGTTGTTTGCAAAGGAAGATGACTTTTGCTCTCTCAGTTCCTTCATAGCTACCTACATCTTCTCTAGAGATCATTTGTGCATGGAACTTTTGGTTTCTCAGCAGTTGGAAGATTTCCTTCATTCCTGTATTTTAAGACCAACTCTGTCCTTGCTCTTCTCTTATGTTAGATTGAGGGAACAGTGTATGGTTATGGTTAATGAATAGAAATCATTCTGCTGGATGAATAATGGTATTGGAAACCTGCAATATTTACAAGAATATATAGGTGAAATATATGAGTATGAAAACAGAAATCTAGGTAAGATTTGAAGTCCAGAAAAGCATTGGGCCCTTGATTTCGGTATTAAGCTTTGATTTATTTTCTGCACAGATGGGATACTTTGCTTTGAATTATGTTCTGCAAAGATGTCTCAGATAAGTTGATATATAATTGCATAGGACCTTGTAACTTGGATGATTGATTGTAAAAGAGAACTTCCAGTCAAAAAGGAGTAATCGGTAGTATTAGGAAGATAGTCGGTAGGTTTATATAGGAGAGTGAGTATAGGATTTGGACCAAAAGTTCTTTAGCTATAGGGTTTCGGGTATACAGTGAATGTAAATGTCAGAACATGTGAAGAATCAGTCACAATGCAGAACTGGGGAAAATATGTAGGAATGCAGATATCAATAGAGACTTTAGGAAATCTGGCAAAGTATAGTTGGTTGTGAAATGTTAATAAAATAGGTACTTGTCACTTCCTGTTTTTCTGTATGCTTAATAAAACACTGTTGAAATCTTGAGAACTGTTTTCTAATCTTTTTCCCAGAATGTGCTGTCCCCAACTGCCAAACTGCAGAATGTACTCCCTCACCCAGTTGCACGCAAACTGCTCACTCGCCCAGACTCATCAATAAACTTCCCTCCCTGCCCACTTCAAGGAAAGTATATGAGCTCTGCTCTATTCAAATTAGCTCTGAGCCCCAGCATGCTGGACCCCCAATAAACCCTTTGCTTTTGCATGAGAGAGTCTCTTGGTGGTCTCTTCCCCCAACGCTCTCCCGACCTTTATATATGGAGGTTCCTTCGAGATCCGGCAGGGGCGGAAGAGAGACCTCAATGGGCTACTCTCAGGGAAAGTAAGGCGCCTCTTTCTGGTTTCAGGTTTCAGGTTAGGGCTTGTCAAAATGGCTGTTGATGAAGTTGCATGAGCTCTCTTTGACGGTGGCTGGCAGATGTGTCACAGAGCCACAGGCTCTGGGGGACGCCACAGAGGACTCGGGAATCAAGGGACAATAGTCTCCTCGACTCAGTGATGTTTTGTTTCAGATTCGGTATTGCCAGCCCATCGGGTTTTGCCGGCTGCTAAGTCTTGGTCTCAGTGTTGGACGTTCATTGCCTGTCTTTATTATCTTGTCTTGTCTGTGTCGTGAGAGTTGCTTTTACTGTTTGTGTATCTTTCATTATGGGACAGGTCACTTCAATGCCTCTGTCTCTGACCTTGATCACTGGACCAAAGTCCGCTTAAGGGCTCAGAATCTTTCTTTTTCAGTAAAACGCTGGACCTGGCAGACTCTCTGTGCCTCAGAATGACCCACCTTTGCATTCGGATGGCCCCTAGAAGGATCTTTCTACTTCGCACTAATTTAATAAGTCAGAGATATTGTCTTACAGCCAGGGCCACATAGCCATCCCGATCAACAGCCATATATCTTAACTTGGCAGGACATCTGCAAATCTCCTCCTCCATGGGTGAAGCCTTTCCTTGCCATGTCCCCGCTCCTACTCTTTTCCCCACGATCTCTCAAACCCTCTGCTCATCCTCCTCCTCCACCCTCTGTTCTCCCTGAGTCACAAGATTTGACTCTACTGGACTCTCATCCCCCTCCTTATCTTCTACCCTCATCCCACAACCCCCAACACCCTCTAAGTGATTCCCCTGCTGCTGACTCAGCCTCTCCGCCATTGGAGAAAGATAAGCCAGCCCAGCGCACTCCAGATAACTCCCCTGCAGCACACACAGCCCCTCCTCCCCTGGAGGAAGCTGGCCTGGCTAAAGGAACTCGACAGCGTCAAATGATTTAAAACCCTGAAACTCCCGTGTTGCTCTCCCTCCATTCCTATGGGCCAATGATTGACAATGGCCATGGAGGAAAAATGCAAGCCTAGCAGTATTGGCCTTCTCCTCTTCAGACCTATATAAATGGAAAAATAACAATCCTCCTTTTACCGAGGACCCAACCTGGCTCTCAGGTCTGGTTGAGTCATTGATGTTTTCACACCAGCCTGCTTGGGATGACTGCCAACAACTCATAGGGACTCTCTTCATGACAGAGGAACAAAAGAGAATCCTCCTGGATGCTAGAAAACAATATCCTCGGACTAGATGGGTGACCAACACAACTTCCCAACATAATCAAAGCCAGCTTTCTCTTGAAACGACCCAAGTGGGACCCCAACACATTTGAAGGTAGGGAGCATCTGTCCACTTATCACCGGGCTCTAATAGTGGGTATCTTAGTGGCCGCTAGGCGACCAACTAATTTGGCCAAGGTAAGAGAGATTATTCAAGGGCCTGGTGAATCTACCTCTATGTTCCTAGAGAGAACTATGGAGGCATATAGGAGATATACTACTTTTGATCCTCAGGCAGAAGATCAAAAGGCATCTGTCACAATGGCCTTTATTGGGCAAGCTGCCCTAGATATTAAAAGAAAGTTACAATGCTTAGATGGATTACAAGATATGATTTTGAGAGATTTAGTTAGAGAAGCCAACAAGGTATACTATAAGAGTGAAACTGAGGAAGAGAAGGGAGCAAAGGGAGGATGAGAGAAGCAAAAGACAGACTAAGGCATTGACTAAGGTCCTGGTCACAACAACAAACAGGCCAGAAATTAAGAAACAGAGAGACAGAAAGGGATACCTGGGCCCACACTAGAGGCCACCCCTGGCCTCAGATCAATGTGCCTACTCAAAAGAAAAAGGACACTGGGCCAAAGAGTGCCCTAGAAAGAGACAGCCACGCCAGCCTGACATTCTGACTCTGGAGGATGACTAAGAAAGTCGGGGCTCAGATCCTCTCCCCGACCTCAGGGTAACTTTTGAAGTGGAGGGGACCCCAGTAAACTTTGAAGTAGATACAGGGGCAATATACTCAGCCCTTAAGGCCCCATTGGGCCCTCTATCAAATAAAAGGTCTCTAATTCCAGGGTCTAAATGCAGTAAATATCAGAGTTTGACAAGTAAGGGGACCATGGACCAGGGGAAAGGATAAATCCATCACTCCTTCCTAGTAATCCCAGAATGCCCGGCCCCATTGATGGGCAGAGATCTGCTCACCAATCTCTGGGCCAAAATAACTTTTAACCCTGAAGGCCCCCAAGTGGAATTTCTAAATCCTTCAGTAAATACTCCTATAATCATGTCTCTAACTATGTCAGTAGCAAATGTTCATCAACTCACTCATCTTTGTTCAAAGAAACTGCATTCATTCCTAAAAGATCAAGAACAGAGTTTTCCACTAACCGACTCACAGTGAAAAAAAATAACTGAATGGGTAACAAAAGCCTGTCAGGTCCATCAATTGGTTAATACTTACCCTTCCAAGCTTCCTGCAGGAAAGCACCTACGAGGAACCATACCAGGAAAATTCTGGGAAGTGGACTTTACTGAAATTAAGCCAGCAAGGTATGGACTTAAATATCTTCTAGTCTTTGAAGATACATTTTCAGGACGGATTGAAGCCTTCCCCACAAAAAAAAGAAAGAAAATAGAAAAAAAAAGAAACAGAGCAAATGGTTGTCAAGAAGATCCTGGAAGACATTTATTCTCCCCTTGACGACCAGTAGTCTTAACCCTCATCAGCCCCTTAAGCAGCGATGGCTGATCACAAATCCTACTGGAAAAGAAGTATGGTCTATCTCACATACAGCCCCCTTATGGACCTGGTGGCCATCTCTCCACCCAGACATTTGTCAGCTGGCTATAGGTCTTTCCTATTGAGATATCCCTGATGAAGAGGATCCCACTAAAATTCCATTAAATCCCTTCGGTACCATAGAAAATGGAAACAAACATTATGGATGTAGGGACACGTGAGCCAGATGCAGGTTGGCTAGCCTAGATTACTATGTTTGCCCGGCGGAGTATCAAAGCCACAAACAGTCACGGCTGTGCGGGGGGGAGAGCAGACTTCTTCTGTAAGTCATGGGGCTGTGAGCATACAGGGACTGCCAGATGGAACCCAAACTGCTCATCAAATTCTGTAAACAGCATTGGCCATATTACCAATTAGATAACCAAAACCGATGGCCCCAAGAGGGGTCTCTATATCCTCAAATTCTGCGTGACCTTTTAAACTTCTGAAAGTGCTCAAAAGGGTAAAAGGAGATTCCCCTATGTGGAGGCCTTCTCCCTCCTTTGCTCACATCCTGAACTATGCTTCTCCAATAGATGCTTACCCTCAGCCTTCTGCTCCAGACTCTCTGCTGTCACTCCCACCTCAGCAACTTGATTTCTGCCCTCCAATATCTAGATCAAAAACCCAAATCTCCGCCAGTTCTCAGACCATTGCCCCCTTGCTGAGGTAGCAGGTACTGAGGTACCACTCCACTCACTCACTACTCTCTTCTCCTGTCAGTGCCCGCACTGGGTCCCTCCAGGTCCTCTTACCAGCTAATGCAAAGCTCAAACCCACTGAGGAGAACCCTCAGACCCTTATCCAAAATGTAATGAAAATGGCCTTTAATGTTGCTTTGTCATCACTGAAAACAGGTTACTAAAAATTTAAAGTCCCTCACAGGCTTTTTGGGATACTCACTCCCGTTTCCCCCTCTGTTCTATCTGTTCTACTGCTCAAATTTTTCTTGCTATTAAGATCCCAAAGCCCTCTCCCAATATTCTTTTACATCTCTCCTTCCTCATTCTCAGATCCACGGAAGTTGCTCTCATCCCTGCCTTCCAAGTCGTCCCCCTCTGTACCAGGTCCACAGAAAAGTCTTAATTAACCTTCTCCAGAAGTCTTCACCATGGCTGATTTACGACTTTCAGCAAAAGAGTCCCTATAAAAGAGATCACTGTAGATAAACTTCCTATTTTCGTGTTGCCCTGGTCTCCTTGGAAACTGGCTAAAAAAAACCAGCACTCCTAATCTAGACACACCCTTAATAGTTTTTCACAAAATATGTGAAAAAAAGGCCTCTGGCCTTGAGCTGGGGCTTCACAGAGATGGCTACATTTCTAAGATAAAGAAGTTACAAACTGGGCTGCATGGAAACAGCTGGCAGGTTGAAAAAAAAGAAAGGGAAGAAAAAGCTCTCCCCCACATAGGTGTCCTTGAAAAGTTAACTTGCCCCAAACTGAGGAAAAAACAGAAACGAAAACTGCTTTTTGTGAACTTCTGCAGACTGTGAACTTCTGAGCCCCTTTCCTTACGTGTTGTGTACAAAATTCTGAAACTACCTAAACTTGGGTTTCAGGGGATTAATTGATTACAACAGAAGCAATGCCCCC
The DNA here is from genome assembly GCF_048772815.1 of Callospermophilus lateralis. Classification (NCBI taxonomy): domain Eukaryota; kingdom Metazoa; phylum Chordata; class Mammalia; order Rodentia; family Sciuridae; genus Callospermophilus; species Callospermophilus lateralis. The sequence continues at coordinate 356,330 of NW_027516996.1, read as the reverse complement.
TGAATCTGGTTGCAACCAAAAAAGACTGTTTTCCTGTCTTTGGTGCTATCTTAGGTGTCTTGCCTTGTCCGTCCCTACAACAGTATAATTCTATATACTTAAACACTGTTTATGTTTTCATGAAATGGTCAACAGATGTGATAAATTTTGTAATGGTGCAGATGTTTCCCAGAGTGCTCTATCATGATGCAGGTTCATTTGAAGATCAAAGAGGGGGGCATAGAACACGGTTCTGCTGAAAACATATGTCCCTCACCTTAGCCATTCTATTACGAATAGTAGTTACTGCAGGGTAGGGCACGGGAACCATTGCTCTGGCCCATGGGACACAACAAATGACCCAAAGCAGCAATAGATCAAAAATTAAAGATATTAGAAACCTCCATCACAGCTTTGAACGAATCTTTAACCTCTCTCTCTGAAGTTGTTTTACAGAACAGTCGAGGGTTGGACCTCCTTTTCATGAGAGAAGGAGGCCTTTGTGCTTCATTGAGGGAAGAATGTTGTTTTTATGTCTACAATACTGGAGTTGTAAAAAAAATCTATGAGTAAATTAAAAAGATGCCTTGAAGAGCGACAACGAGAGAGAGAGAGGCCCAAGAATGGTAGTTTGAGTCTTTTTTTACACAGTCCCCCCGGTTAACTACGTTTTTATCAACCCTAGCCAGTCCAATAATAATCCTCATATTATTGCTAACTATAAAACCCTGTTTTCTCAACCGTGTAATTTCTTTTCTCCAAGCTCAAATTGGACAAATTAAACTTATGGTAATACCCCACTAGCAGACATAGAATGTGACACCCAACAATGATCACTTTTATGATTAAAAGTAGCCAGAAGAAGAAGTGGGGAATGAAAGGTTAATAAAATATGTACTTGTCACTTCCTGTTTTTCTGTATGCGTAACAAAACACTGTTGAAATCTTGAGAACTGTTTGCTAATCTTGTTCCCAGAATATGCTGTCCCCAATTACCAAACTGCAGAATGTACTCCCTCACCCAGTTGAATACAAACCATCCACTCTCCCTGACCCATCAATGAACTTCCATCCCTGCCCTCTGCAAGGAAAGTATATAAGCTCTGCTTAAGCTGTTGTCAGGTCTCTCTGCTCTATTCAAGTGAGCTCTGAGCCCCAGCATGCTGGACCCCCAATAAAACCTTTGCTGTTGCATGAGATAGTCTCTTGGTTGTCTCTTTCTCCGGCACTCGCCCAAACTTTACTTGGATGATTGAATGTAGAAGAGAACATCTATTCAAAAAGTTATAGTCAGTAGGATTAGGAGGATAGTTGGTAGGTTTAGGAAGAAAAGTGAGTATAGGATTTGGAACAAAAGTTCTTTGCCAATAGGGTTTTGGTTAGAGAGTCAATGTAAATATCAACACAAGTGAAGAGTCAGTCACAATGATGAACAGGGGAAAATATGTAGAAAAGCAGATATCAATAGAGACATTAGGAAATCAGGAAAAGAATAAAGTGAGTTATGGGATTAGATATTTTCTACAGGGTTGAGGTTGAATGTATGAGCTTAGGAAGAAACAAAGATGAAGTCAACAATAGGATTGACATTTGAGAGCATTAGCATAGCCCAAGACAGTGTCCAAAATAAGCTCCGTTGCCCTCATTTGCCTAAATTCCCGGTGGCCTGTACATCCTTCCTGTGTACCAGGAGTGATCAAATAGGCCTGACCTTAATATTGCTCTGCTTCACCAATTTGAGGCCTACCGAGTGTCAGGTACACATTGTTTATGTAAATTGGAGAGATGAGAAAACCCAAGCACCTATTGGAAAGCTTCTGAATTAATTTGAAGAAATCATTTGACCCAAATGATCCCTATTCTCACTTGATGTAATTCAGAAACCTTACAGAGGAAGGCAAAAGACTTCATCCACAATGACTGCTCTTTTTTGCCATTTTGGATTTGGATGCACACATGGGATCTTTCTTTAGATCCATCAGGTGCTGAGTATCTAAGTCAAAGAATCACACTGGTCCAAGAGGCTGATTCAGACACACCTCTTTCCAAATCAATTAAGAAAAGAGCCAAAGGTGAATCCTATTAATTTCCATTTGAAAAATCTTTTCTTCAGGATTCAAAAAGCTGTGGCCTGAGACAAAAACCTTCCTGACTCTCAGGGCAACAGAGCAATAGGTAAGCAAATGGACCAAAGCAGGGATTCTCCACTGAGTCTTTACTGGTCACACTGATATCTGAGTTTTCTGAGATGCTCGCCATTCCCTTCAGCTATCCAGTACATGGCCATGTCACCGAGCTTGGAGGTAGTACATATCTTGGACACAAAACCATGAGCCTATTCTGGAAAGTGGCCATAATTCAGGAAGAAAACAGCAACTTAGGAAGGTAGCAGGTATTGCCCATCAATAAGGCAAGCCATAGTCAATTCATAAATTGGGCTGGATGAATGCTGGGAAGCTTTCTACGAGACAGGACACATCCATTAATGCATTCTCTTTTCTAATGTGTACAAGTACAAACACAGTGGGATACACAGACATAGAAACACTTGCGCTGTCAAACGACTTACTAGAAACTGTTCACTCCAAATCAAACAAACCGCCTTTCCTACCTATTCTCAGAACATGAGACAAAACCACAAACCCACACCCACACCCACAATGGCACCTCCTTCCCTCAAATAGGTCTGTGACTGTCCGGTGTGTGCTCTGACTGATGGGTCATACTATGATCCCCCAAAATGGCCTGTCCTTTCTCAGATCTGGTCTTCTTGGCCAACTCTGTGAAGTTGTCAGGAGCCAGGATTGAGCCACTACCTGCTTTCTCAGGAAGAGCCCCTCTTCCGAGCTTTCCTGGCATTTGGCCATCCTCACATCAGTAGGTACCAAGAAAGACTGACTCTGTCCTTGGTTAATCCAAAAAAGTGAGACCACTGGGACTAGGACTGGGACTGGCTCTGGGTGCCTGGCTTTCTGTATCCCAAGTTCAGAGAGTTCCATCACCAAGGAAGTGAGATGAGATCACTTTCTTCAGGAACTGAATGAGATCACTGCCTTAGCAACCACTTTATCATAACAATTGCTTCCAACGGTACCATGAGATGGAGGCTGCCCCTACTTCCTGTCACACTTTCACATGGTAGAATGGTATATCACCTGTAGACAAATGGTAACAGCTCTCCACACAGGCATGGTTTTGTCCATCTTCTCTACATTAAGGAGAGATTGGCTGATTCTGATGCAACCGTTCATCCTGACCAGGTTGTTTGCCATGGAAGATGATTTTTGCTCTCTCAGGTCTTTCATAGCTGCCTACATCTTCTCCAGGGATCATTTCTGCATGGAGCTTTGAGGTTCTCAGCAGATGGAAGATCCACTACATTTCTGTATTGTAAGACCAACACTGTCCCTGCTCTTCTGTAAAATGAGATTGAGGGAACAGTGTATGGTTAGGGTGAATAACATTTTCCATTTGGCTTAGGAATCATTCTGCTGGATGATTAATGGTATTGGGAACATGCGATATTTATAAGAATATAGAGGTGAAATACATGTATGAAAAAATAAATCTAAGTAAGATTTGAAGCTCAGAAAATCATTGGGCCCTTGATTGGGATACTTACCATTGAATTACGTTCTCACAGATGTCTCAGATAAATCGATATACAATGGCATAAGACCTTGTACGTTGGATGATTGAATGTAGAAGAGAATATCCAGTCAAAAAGGGATAGTCAGTAGGATTAGGAAGATAGTCAGTAGGTTTAGGAAGAAGAGTGAGTATAGGATTTGGAAAAAAAGTTCTTCAGCAATAAGTTATCAATTAGAGTGTGAAAGCAAATGTCAGCACATGTGAAGGTTCAGTCACAGTGGTGAACTGTGGAAAATATGTAAGAAAGCAGATGGCAATAGAGACATTATGAAATCAGGCAATGTATAAAGTGAGGGATAGGATTAAACATTTTCAATCGGGTTGAGTTTGAATATATAATCTTAAGAGGAAACAAATATGTAGTCACCAATAGGATTGACATTTGAGAGCATTAGGCAACTTGGACATGGATGATTTTAGTAATCCATATTTACTGTCCATTTAGGCTTTGGTACAATCATAAGTGTGATCTTTGCATTTTGTGTCCAGAATATTTCTGTGATAAAATGTATATGTAGATCAGGTGACATGCGTATTTCTTCCACCATTTCTGGGAGCAATATTTTGAAGACATATAAATTAGTATTGGGGGTACAAAGAGGTGTACACTGTGTCTATGAATATAAAGAAAAAGCATGCATAGACCATACTGTGAATAAATAATATAACTGGTTTTACTCTAAATAATGGATTGAATTGATATCTGAAAATATATAAGAAATCTGATATTGGTATACAATCATTCATTCCAACCAGTTATACATCCATTGGAAATATCAGAGTTATAATTTATCATGAAGGGGATGTGAGTTTTGCTTCAAAAGTGATTATAGAAATCGAAAATAATGTGTTTTGAAAGAGGTCTCAGGAAGAGACCAGTCAAGAAAGATGGAAGAATACATGTGTCCTGAAGCAGGAAGTGATTGAAAGTGAAACAAATTCGTATAAATTTGCGAACTTGTGGATAAAATATATATCCTATGATGTGCATAAACTTAAGAAATAGTAATGTACCAGTTTTGAATAAAAATGAACGTAAAAATACAAATCATGTACCATAGGAATCTACTTGCGTTGATGTTAAACTGGGACAGTAACTCTAGAAATATTAGGATATATATATGTACCATTCACTGAAGTTAGTTTTCAGTACTAGAAAACAAATATGTATTTCAGGTGGATGAATATTTCTGAGAATAATATTGTGAAAAGTTGATTATAAATCCACATACGTGAACATGAATGAATTTAGGGAGTGTATATAAGACACATATATTTCATATTTTAAAAATCTGGAGATTGTATATGTATATATATATATATATATATATATATATATATATATATATATATATATAACAAAACACACACACAGACATTCAAAAGTAGCAATAGATATGCCAATCGTAATTGATCGAGATATATATATCATCCACAGATCCAAAAATATTCAATTTACTGAACATGGATTTATGTATAATGTTGTTCAACTAGGAAGCTCACCCATTGGTTGAATTTTTAGTTCCAGCAGTGTTTAGGATAGTGATCTCTTCTCACAATTTGTGTCTGCCAAGTCAGCCACCTCACAAGAATGTACATGTGATACAAGTTAGGATTCTATATGTGCATATCAAAACACATCTGCTGAATAGGCTACAGAGAAAGGGAGATAGGAATTCACATATTTGTTAACTTTAAAACACATGGAGAGATATCCAAAATGGCGGCCGGTATGGAGAGATCAAGTCTCTGACCTCTTCAGCTGCGCTGGAATAGGGAGTCATAAACTGTCTAAATACTGTTTGCTCAGGATCACTAGGCAATGATGCACTGACATGAATCTGGGGTGAACAGTCTGGGCCACGCAGAACACACACCGAGCCCGGATCGGTTGCATTCAACCTCTGGTTTGCCTGCGTTTCGTGACTCAGCACTAACGATCCAGCTGAAATAACTGGTCTGCCCTTCTGAACTTACAGAGGTAGAAGCCAACCTAGCCTTCATAGGCAGTGGCCAAAGGATTGAAACGGGGCATGGGAGAGACAGTCAGGACCCACCAGTTGCATCGGTCACCCAGCAAAGGGAACGAATGATCACCATTTGCATGGGATACCACCATGGCATAGAACTGACGTCAAGGATGGAGGAGATAACTTCATTGAAACCAGCGCGACAGGTTGTAATTCCCTAGTCATCTCTCTCCACACAGCAGGGAATCCTTAAGGGCCCCTCCCAGCTCTCCCGTAAGGGTCCCTCTCAGCTCTACCATGAACGCGATAGCCAGACCGAGAAAATCAGGAGTGGCACGCGACTTATCGCACAGAACTCCAGGCTACCGCTCCCACAAGTGCTGACAACTGAGGTCTCTTGCACCAGCTTCTGGGGCGTGGCTCCCGGAGGGCAAACAAATTCACTTGGGGATCTCAGCCACAAGCTCTACAAACTTAGGGTCTGAGGGAAGCAAACCGGGAGAGTGTGCCCAGGTATTCATAAAAACAGGTCTCCCAGGAGCAGCAGACCTGGCGTGTTGCCAGTATTGTGGTGAGCGTCGCAGGTGAGCAGGGCATGGCTTGAGGAAACACAAGAGAAGGCCCTAGGGTGTCAGGATTGGACACCCGCCCAGTCTGGAAGGAAGAGCAGCTGCATAGTGATTTGTTCCCACCTACTGAGAGGAGAACCTCGGCCCAGTGGGCACAGCACCACCTATTGGAAGAGAAGTTAATCAAACTCTATGACTGCATTTATTATTATCATTATTTATTTATTTTTTAAATTTGGGGTTTTTTTGTTTTTTTTTTCTTTTTCTTTCATTTTCATTCTTGTTGTTGTTGTTTTTCTTTAACTTTTTTAATGTTTTTAAGTTTTTAAATTTCTTTATTTTATTATTAATTATTATTATTATTATTATTAAATTGTAATTTTCATTTTTTTATTATCATTATTATTTTTTTTTAATTTTTCTTTCATTCTTTATTTTCTGTTTTTTTCTTTTGTCTTTTCATTTCTTTTCAATTTTCTTTTTCCCCCTTCCTTGAATTCTACCTGCCTACTCTCATTCTCTTATTGACTTCTTCCCTTCCCTTCTAATATCTTTCCTCCCAAGCATGAAATAAATTTATAAGACTAATCAGTAACTCAGCACTCAAACAGAACAAGAAGTAACATGAGCAGCATAAGAAAGCAAGAAAGAAAAAGAGTACAAACAATGAAGGACAGCCTAAATACTCAGGAGGACCTAGAGTCATCAGAAAAATGATCACATAAAGAACTCAAGGAATACCTTAGACAGATGGAATGGAACCTTAAGAAGATATGAGACAGCAAATCCAAACAGTGAAAGAACACATTGAAAATGAATTACATGAACAGATTAAAAAAAAGAAGTTAAGCATCTTTATACGGAGATAGAGATAATAAAAAAAATTATACAATAATTCTAGAAATGAAGGAAACGATAAACCAAATTAAAAACTCAATTGAGAGAATTACTAAAAGAGTGGAGCAAGTAGAAGACAGAATGTCACATAATGAAGACAAAATATATCATCTTGAAAAGAGTCTAGCCAACTCAGAAAGGCTGGTAAAAAATCACGAGAAAATCATCCAAGAGATATGGGATAACATATAAAAACCAAATTTATGAGTCATCTGGATAGAGGAAGGTCCAGAGATTCAAACCACGGGAATGCGTAACCTACTGAATGAAATAATTACAGAAAACTTTCCAGAAATAAAAAAAGAAACGGATATACAAATTGTAGATTCATAGAGGACACTGAGCACAAAAAATCACAGTAGACCAACACCAAGACATTTGTTATAAACATATCTAATATACAGAACAAAGAGAAAATATTAAAAGCTACAAGAAAAAGGAGGCAGACTACATTCAGGGGTAAATCAATAAGGTTAACAAAGGATGTTTCATCACAGTTGATGAAAGCGAGAAGATCTTGGAACAACGTATTTTAAACACTGAAACACAATGGATGCCAACCAAGAATTCTGGATCCAGCAAAATTAACCTTCAGGTACGAAAATGAAATAAAAATCTTTCATGATTAACAAAAGCTAAAAGAATTTGCAGCCAGAAAACCAGCATTGCAAAACATCTTGAGAAAAACACTACATGAGGAAGAAATGAAAAACAACAACCAAAACCATCAGTGGGAAGTGACTGGGTAATGACAGAGTGCAGGGGGAAAGCTAATCATGGAGAAACAAAGTAAATTAAAAACAAAGATAAATAATTAAACATGGCTGGAAGTACAAACCATACATCAATAGTAGCTCTAAACGATATGGCTTAAAATCTCCAATAAAGCAACATAGGCTGGTAACTTGGATTAATAAAACAAATCCAACAATATGTTGCCTCCAGGAGACACATCTGAATGGAAAAGACATACACAGGCTGAAGGTGAAAAGTTGGGAAAATTTATACCATGCACACGGTCCTCGTAAGCAAGCAGGGGTGGCCATCCTCATATAGAATAAAATCGAAGTCAAGACTAAGTTAATCAAAAGGGATAAGAAGGACATTATATACTGTTAAAAGAAACCATTCACCAACAAGACATAACAATTATCAATATTTATGCACCAAATAATGGTGTTGCAATGTTCATAAAACAAATTCTTCTCAAGTTCAAGAATCAAATAGACCACAACCTAATAATTATGGGTGACTTCAACACACCTCTCTCACCATTAGACAGATCCTCCAAACAAAAGTTGAATAAAGAAAATATAGAACTCAATATCACAATCAATATCCTAGACTTAACTGACATATATAGAATATATCAACCATCATCAAGTGGATATACTTTTTTTTCAGCAGCACATGGATCCCTCTCAAAAATAGAGCATATATTATGCAATAGGGCAACACTCAGTAAATATAAAGAGGTGCAGATAATACCATGCATTTTATCTGATCAAAATAGAATGAAACTGTAAATCAATGATAAAAGAAGGAAGGAAAAATCCTACATCACTAGGAAAATAAACAATATGTTACTGAATAATCCATGGGTTACAGAAGACATAAAGGAGGAAATCAAAAAATTCTTAGAGATAAATGAAAATACAGACACAACATATCGGAATCTATGGGACACAATGAAAGCAATTTTAAGAGGGAAATTCATCACCTGGAGTTCATTCATCAAAAAAAGCAAAAACCAACAAATTAATGAGCTCACACTTCATCTAAAAGCCCTAGAAAAGGAAGAGCAAAACAACAGCAAATGTAGCAGAAGGCAAGAAATAATTAAAATCAGAGTGGAAACCAACGAAATTGAAACAAAAGAAACTATTGCAAAAACTAACAAAAATAAAAGTTGGTTCTTCGAAAAAATAAATAAGATCAACAGACTCTTAGCCATGCTAATGAAGAGAAGAAGAGAGAGAACTCAAATTACAAACATACAGGATGAAAAAGGCAATATCACAACAGATGCTACAGAAATACAGAAGACAATTAGAAATTATTTTGAAAACCTATATTCCAATAAAATAGAAAATATGAAGACATCGGTAAATGATTTGCCCAGACTGAGTCAGGAGGATACACACAATTTAAACATACCAATATCAATGGATGATTTAGAGGAAGCAATCAAAAGACTACCAACCAAGAAAAGCCCAGGACCAGATGGGTATACAGCAGAATTTTACAAAACCTTTAAAGAAGAATTAATACCAATACTTTTCAAGTTATTTCGAGAAACAGATAAAGAGGGAGCTCTGCCAAATTCATTCTATGAGGCCAACATCACCCTTATTCTGAAACAAGACAAAGACACCTCAAAGAAAGAAATGTACAGACCAATATCTCTGATGAAGCTAGATGGAAGAATCCTCAGTAAAATTCTGGAGAATCGTATTGAAAGGCACATAAAAAATAATTGTGCACCACGATCAAGTAGGATTCATCCCTGGGATGCAAGGATGTTTTAATATATGGAAATCAATAAATATTATTCACCACATCAATTGACTTAAAGATAAGAACCATATGATCATCTTGATAGATGCAGAAAGAGCAGTTGACAAAGTACAGCATCCCTTTATTTTCAAAACATTAGAAAAACTAGGGATAACAGGAACTTACCTCGACATTGTAAAAGCTATCTATGCTAAGCCTCAGGCTAGGATCATTCTGAATGGAGAAAAATTGAAGGCATTCACTCTAAAATCTGGAACAGGACAAGGATGCCCTCTATCCACACTTCAATTCAATATAGTTCTCAAAACACTGGCCAGAGAAATTAGACGAAAGAAAATCAAAGCCATAAAAATAGGAAGAGAAGAACATAAATTATCACTATGTGCTGGTGACATGATTCTATAGAATCATAGAAGACCCAAAAGGGTCTACAAAAAAAACTACTGGAACTAATAAATGAATTCAGCAAAGTAGCAGTATCTAAAATCAACACGCATAAATCGAAGGCCTTTCTGTATATCAGCAACAAATCTTCTGAAACGGTAATGAGGAAAAGCAGTTCATTCAAAACATCCTCAAAAAAATTAAATACATGGGAATCAACCCAACAAAAGAGGTGAAAGATTTATACAATAAATCAATAGAACCCTAAAAAAAGAAGTAGAAGAAGATATTAGAAGATGGAAAAATATACCCTGTTCATGGATAGGCAGAACTAACATCATCAAAATGGCGATATTACCAAAAGTTATCTATAGGTTTAATGCAATGCCAATCAAAATCCCAATGGCATTTCTTGTAGAAATAGAGAAAGCAATCATGAAATTCATATAGAAAAATATAAGACCCAGAAATACAAAAGCAATTCTAAGCAGGAAGTGTGAATCAGGCGGTATAGTGATACCAGTTTTCAAACTATATGACAGAGCAATAGTAACAAAAACAGCATGGTACTGGTACCAAAACAGGCGGGTAGACCAGTGGTACGGTATACAGGACACAAGAGACTAATCCACAAAGCTACAACTATGTTATATTTGATAAAGGAGCTAAAAGCATGCAATGGAGGAAGGATAGCATCTTCAACAAATGGTGTTGGGTAAACTGAAAATCCATATGCAACAAAATGGAACTTAATCCCCTCCTCTCGCCATGCACAAGAGAGTTAACTCAAAGTGGATCATGGAGCTAGATATCAAATCAGAGACTCTGCATGTGTTAGAAGAAAAAGTTGGCTCTGGTCTATATATTGTGGGGTCGGGCTCCAAATTCCTTAATAGGACACCCATAGCACAAGAGTTAATAACAAGAATCAACAAATGGGACTTACTTAAATTAAAAAGTTTTTTCTCAGCAAAAGAAACAATAAGAGAGGTAAATAGGAAGCCTACATCATGGGAACAAATTTTTACTCATCACACTTCAGATAGAGCCCTAATATCCAGAGTATACAAAAAACTCAAACAATTAGACAATAAGATAACAAATAACCCAATCAACAAATGGGCCAAGGACCTGAAAAGACACTTCTCAAAGGAGGACATACAATCAATCAATAAGTACATGAAAAAATGCTCACCATCTCTAGCAGTCAGAGAAATGCAAATCAAAACCACCCTAAGATACCATCTCACTCCAGTAAGATTGACAGCCTTTAGGAAGTCAAACAACAACAAGTGCTGCTGAGGATGTGGGGAAAAGGGTACTCTTGTACATTGCGGGTGGGACTGCAAACTGGTGCGGCCAATTTGGAAAGCAGTATGGAGAATCCTGGGAAAGCTGGGAATGGAACCACCATTTGACCAAGCTATTGCCCTTCTCGGACTATTCCCTGAATCTTAAAAGAGCGTACTACAGTGATACTGCCACATCGATGTTCATAGCAGCACAATTCACAATTGCTAGACTGTAGAACCAACCCAGATGCCCTACAATAGATGAATGGATTAAAAAAATGTGGCATTTATACACCATGGAGTAATATGCAGCACTAAAAAATGACAAAATCATGGAATTTGCAGGGAAATGGATGGCACTAGAGCAGATAATGCTTAGTGAAGCTAGCCAATCGTAGAAAACAAATACCAAATGTCTTATTTGATATAATGAGAGCAACTAAGAACAGAGCAGGGAGGAAGAGCAGGAAGAAAAGATTAACATTAAACAGAGACGTGAGTTGGGGGGGGAGGTAGAGAAAAGGTAAATTTCATGGTAATGGAGGGAGACCCTCATTGTTACACAAAATTACATATAAGAGGTTGTGAGGGGAATGGGAAAATAAACAAAGAGAGAAATGAATTACAGTAGATTCGGTAGAGAGAAAAGATGGGAGTGGAGGGGAGCAGGGATAGTAGAGGATAGGAAAGGTACCAGAATACAAGTTACTAATAGGGCATTATGTAAAATGTGAATGTGTAACCGATGTGATTCTGCAATCCATATTTGGGGTAAAAATGGGAGTTCATAACCCACTTGAATCTAATGTATAAAATACGATATGTCAAGATCTTTGTTATGTTTTGAACAACCAACTAATAAAATAAAATAAAATAATCGAAAGAAAAACACATGGGGAACTATTTCAACACAAAATTGACTAGATGTATAACTCCTACCTTATATAATTCAAAATGCACGTCCAACTATACACCATGCCTCCTCTGAAATGCTTGTAATTCTATTCTGTTTGGGTTGTTTTTCTGCATCTTATTAGGATTAGTAGTCAGAGTCTAGTAGATTAGGTGTCAGTGTCCGGTATTCAGTATTTCGAATGGAAAATTGGAAAATGGACCAAATGTGTATGCAAATATATGCTACACAAAAATTTTCCCACTCTCATCCAGAACAATGCCTTGACATTACCCTCGTCCCAAGTAATACATCATTAAAAGTCAAGAGTTAGAAAATCTGGGAATAAATATCTGGAATGGAATATGCTCAAAAGTTTACAACCTGGGAGGTGGTAGAGTAGTTTCCAAAAGTAAGGGACAGGGTAAACACTCCACAAACATGGAGCTGTGCTGGCATAAAGACTTCTTGAGAAACTGCCTCTGAGTTTGAGCACTTGAAATATATGTTGTTGTCAGGAGCTTTACCTTCCTTGTAGTGAGACCATTATAGCTGGGTCTGCATCTATGTTACCTGGAGGACATGGTTTAATATTTTCCAATGAACATGCGGTAGCAGTGCTGAATTCAATCCTAGTCGGTAAACTGGGGCCACTGGGGGCTAAGTGTCTCCCCTTGTGGACTGTGAAGTCATTGGGTCATCCTCCACATTTTGTGGTGTTTATTGCTGCTGCACTGGGTGTTTAGTATTTGCTTCACGAAATACAAGGAGTTCAACTGAAAAACAGTGCTGAAGGGAGTTCTGTCATATGTGGTGGGTCAGGGTCTGTAGGAGAATGCACCAACCAAGGTTCTATCCCTCATAGCTTGCCCCTTGACCATAGCAACCTGATTCTGAACATTCCCCTGAAACCTCTCCATATAACAAGGTCCCTTTACTTGTAAGGGTCTGTTGGCTGCACCATGTCAGCCACAAGCCATTTGGAAGCCAATGGCAGATCCACATGGCCCCACCACAGATATTCCATCACACACCTGCCCACCACGGCTATAAGCCCACTAGTCAGCAGACTCCAACTTACTGGCATCTCTGTTCTACACCATTTTCTTGAAACCCAGTCAATCAAGGCACTGTCTGGTATACTCATAATCATCAACAGGATATCCAAAGGTCCTCCAGTGCTACCTGTTCATGAAAATTTAAAAAAAAATTTCATGGTATTTATCGAGCCATTTTTCAAGCATGAAGTTGGAGGCAATGTGGGTTTCAATTCATTCAGGAACAATTAAATGTTGAGGATGCTCATTTCCATAAAAGCTTTGGAGAACTCTCAGAGGCAAGTCTTCCCAAAGAGTAGCCAAAAGGTCACATGAAGCAAGGTGCATTGAGGTCTACAACGTGAGGTCCATGTGTGTTTTGACTCTCAACTATGGCTGCCAAGTCGTTCAGAATAAAATCATGTGATATCTTGCCTGAGATTCCCAGTGCTCTGCGGAAAGCAACCCTGGGCCTAGATCTCAGTTTCCAAGGGCAAATCTCATGCATGGCCTCCTAAAATTCCAACACAATTCATGGAAATACTTCGATGACGTCAGTTCCAGAATGCAGTCTCTTAGGGTAATCACACCAGAGTTCAAGCCAAGGTGGACCCAGTCGTCTCTTCCAACCGCCACACAAATGACCACGATTCAAACCAAAACAATCCCACATGACCTCATCTTCTTCCATTTAGGCACTCATCATAACTTCTGGCTGGAAGTTTCCATGAGGTGTTCACCCCAAGACAGTGTCCAAAAAATCTCCCTTGCATCTCATTTGCCTAAAGTCAGGGTGGCCTGTACACCCTTCCTGTGAACCAGGAATGATCAAAAAGGCCTGCCATTAATACTGCTCTGCTTCTCAAATTTGAGGCCTACTGACTGTGGGTTTTAGATTCTTTATGTGAATTGGAGTCATGAGAAAATCTAAGCACCTATGGGCTAGCCTCTGCAGGGTTTGAGGAACTTATTTGACCCAAAGAATCCCTATTCTCACTTGATGGAGGTCAGGAAAGTTAAAGAGCAAGGTGAGAGACTTCATCCACAAGGACTGCTCTTTGGCCATTTTGGTTTTGGATGTACACATGGAATCTTTCTTTAGATCCATCAGGTGCTGAGACTCTAAGCCACCACCTCACACAGGCTCAAGAGTCTGAATAAGACACATTCTTTTCAAAGAAATTAAGCAAAGAGCCACAGGTAATGCCCATTTATTTCCATTGCAAAACTCTTCTTTTCAGGCTTCAAAAAGGTGTGGCCTGAGGCAAAGGCCTTCCTGAAATTCAGGGCAACAGAACAATAGGTAAGCATAAGGCCCAAAGCAGGGTTTCTCCACTGAGACTTTCCTGGTCCCAGTGATTTCTGAGTTTTCTGAGATGCTCACCATTCCCTTCAGCTATCCAGTACATGGCCATGTCAAAGAACTTGGAGGTGGTACATAACTTGGACAAAAAACCATGAGCCTATTCTGGAGAGTCTCCAGAATTCAGGAAGAAAACAGGAACTTAGGAAGATATCAGGTGTAGCCCATCGATCAGGCAAGCCGCAGTCCATTCATAAATTGGGCAAAATGAATGCTGTGAAGCTTTCTACTAGACAGGACACATCCATTTATGCATTCTCTTTTCTAATGTCTACAACTATGCACACAGTGGGATACACAGACATAGAAACACTCGCCTTGTCAAGGGACTTTCTAGAAAATGTTCACTAAATCCAAACAAACCACTTTTCCTACCTATTTTCAGAACAAGGGAAAATCACAAAGCTACAACCACACCCACAGAGGCACCTCCTTACCCCAAGTAATTCTGAGACTATCAGGAGTGTCCTCTGACTGGTGGGGCATATTATGTTCCCTCAAAATGGCATGTCCTGTCTCAGATCTCCTCTTCTTATCCAACTCTCTGAAGTTGTCAAGAGCAAGCTGTGAGCAACTACCTTTTTTCCCAGGAAAGGCCCGTCTTCAGAACTCTCTTGGCATTTGGCCTTCCTCACATCAGTAGGTACCAAGAAAGACTGATTCTGTCCTTGGTACATCCAAACAAGTGAGAACACTGGGACTGGGACTGGGACTGGCTCTGTGTGCCTGGCTTCCTGGATCCCAAGTTCAGAGAGTTCCATCAACAAGGAAGTGAGGTGAGGTCACTTCCTTCAGGAACTGAATGAGGTCACTGCCTTGGCAACCACTTTGTCCTAACAGTTGCTTCCAAGGGTCCCTTCAGATGCAGGCTGCTCCTACTACCTGTGACAGTTTCACAAGTTAGAATAGTATATCAACCATAGGCACCAGGAAACAACTCTCCACACAGGCCTGGTTTGGTCCATCTTCTCTACATTAAGAAGAGAGAGGCTGATTCAGACACAACCCTTCATCCTGACCAGGTTGTTTGCCATGGAAGATGACTTCTGCTCTCTCAGGTCCTTCATAGGTGCCTACATCTTCTCCAGGGATCATTTCTGCATAGACCTTTGAATTTCTCAGGAGGTGAAAGATCCCCTATATTCCTGTATTGTAAGACCAACTCTGTGCCTGCTCTTCTGTAAAGTTAGATTGAGGGTAGATGGTATGGTTAGGATTAATAACATGTTTGATTTGTTTTAGGAATCATTCTGCTGGATGAATAATGGTGTTGTGAACCTGAGATATTTTTAAGAATATAGAGGTGAAATATTGTAATGGTCAGGCGAGTATAGGAGGAAGAGATGACCAAGAGACTGTCTCATGCAACTACAAAGGGTTCATTGTGGGTCCAGCATGCTGGGGCTCAGAGCTCAGTTGAATAGAGCAGAGAGCCCTGAGAACAGCTTAAGCAGAGCTTATGTACTTTTCTTGGAGAAGGCAGGGATGGAAGTTTATTGATGGGTCAGGGCGAGTAGGCCGTTTGCTTTCAAATGCGTGACTGAGCACATTCTGCAGTTTGGCAGTTGGGGACAGCACATTCTGGGAACAAGATTAGCAAAAAGTTCTCAAGATTTCAACAGTGTTTTGTTAAGCGTACAGAAAAACAGGAAGTGACAAGTACCTATTTCATTAACCTTTCATTCCCCACTTCTTCTTCTGGTTACTTTTAATCATAAAAGTCATCACTGATGGGTGTTACATTTTATGTCTTCTAGTGTGGTATATTGTTGTCTGATTACCATAAGTTTAACTTGTCCAATTTGAGCTTGGAGAAAGGAAACTCCATGGTTTAGCCAACAGGGTCCTACAGTTCGCAATAATATGAGGATTATTAATGGACCAGCCAGGGCTGATGAAAGCATAGTTAACCAGACGGACTGTGTGAACCAAGACTCAAACCACCCTTTTTGGGCCTCTCTTTCTCGTTGACGCTCTTCAATGCGTTTTCTTTATTTACTCATAGATTCTTTTCAACTCCAGTGTGGCCGGCACAAAAACAACATTCTTCCCTCAATGCACTACAAAGTCCCCCTTCTCTCATGAAGAGGAGGTTTTATTGCTCGTCTGTTCTGTAAAACAGATTCATAGACAGAGGTTAAACATTCCTGTAAAGCTGTGATGGAGGTTTTATTATCTTTAAGTTTTGGTCTATTGCTGCTTCTAATTAGGGCATTGGTTGTGTCCTTTGGACTAGGGCATTGATTCCTGTGCCCAATCATGCAGCAACTCCTATTCCTAATAGGATGGCTAAAGTGAGAGATACAGGTTCCCAGCGGAACTGAGTTGCATGCCCTCCTATTTGATTTTAAATGGACCTGCGTCATCATAGAGCACTCTGGGAAACATCTGCACCATTACATAATTAATCACATCTGTTGACTATTTCATGAAAACGTAAACAATGTTTAAGTATATAGAATCTTTCTGTTATAGGGACGGACGAGGCAAAGCACCTAAGATAGCACTGAAGACAGGGAAACAGTCCTATTTGGTTGCAAACGGATTTAGAGGGCATTGCTTCTGTTGTAATCAATTAATCCCCTGAACCCCAAGTTTAGGTAGTTTCATAATTTGTACCCAACATGTAAGGGAAGGGGCTCAGAAGTTCAAAGTCGGCAGAACTTCACAAAAAGCTGTTTTTCTATCTTTTATTTTATCCTCTGTTCTAGGCAAGTTAACTTTTCAAGGACACCTGAAAGGGGGAGAGATTTTTTTCTCTTTTTTTTTCACCCTGCCAGCTGTTACCATGGAGCCTAGTTGGTAACTTCTTTATCTTAGAAATGTAGCCATCTCTGTGAAGCCCCCACTCAAGGCCAGAGGCCTTGTTCACATATTTTGTGAAAAACTAGTATGGGTGTGTCTAGCTCAGGAGTGCTGATTTTTTTTCGCCAGTTGCCAAGTAGACCAGGGCAACACGAAAAGAAGAAGTTTATCTACAGTGAACTCTTTTAAAGGAACTCTTTTGCTGAAAGTCCTAAAGTCAGCCATGGTGAAGACTTCTGGAGAAGGTCATTTAAGACTTTTCTGTGGGCCTGGTAGAGAGGGGTAAGACGTGGAAGGCAAGGCTGAGAGCAGTTTCATGGATCTGAGAATGAGGAAGTAGAAATGTAAAAGAATATTGGAAAAGGGGTTTTGGATTTTCCTAGCAACAAAAACTTGAGCAGTAGAACAGGTAGAGCAGAGGGGACCTCGGGAGTGAGTATCCCAAAAAGCATGTGAGGTATTTTAAATTCTTAGTCACCTGTTTACAGTGATGACAAAGCAACTTTAAAGGCCATTTTAATTACATCCTGGATAGGGGTCTGAGGGATCTCCTCAGCTGGTTTGAGCTTTGGGTTAGCTGGTAAGAGGACCTTATGGAACCCAGTGTGGGCACTGACAGGAGAAGAGAGGAGTGAGTGTGTGGAGGGGTACCTCAGTACCGGATACATCAGCAAGGGGGCAATTGTATGAGAACCGGCAGAGGTTTTGATTTTTGATCTAGTAATTGGAGGGGAGAAATCAGGTTGCTGAGGTGGGAGTGCCAGCAGAGAGTCTGGAGCAGAAGGCTGAGTTTGAGGAACTATTGGAGAAGTATAGTTCAGGATGTGAGCAAAGGAGGGAAAAAACCTCCACATAGGGGAATCTCCTTTAACCCTTTTGAGCACTTGCAGAAGTTAAAAAGGTCATGCAGAATGTGAGGATCTGGAGACCCCTCTGGGGGTCACAGGTTTTGGTTGTCTAATTGGTAATATGGCCAATTCTGTGTATTGAATTTGATGAGCAGTTTGAGTTCCACCAGGCAGTCCCTGTATGCTAACATCCCCATGACTTACAGAAGAAGTCGGCTTTCCCCCCACACAGCCGTGGCTGTTTGTGGCTTTGATAGTCTTCCAGGCAAACATAGTAATCTAGGCTAGCCAACCTGCATCTGGCTCACGTGTCCCTACATCCATAATATTTGTTTTCATTATCTATGATACGAAAGGGATTTAATGAAATTTTAGTGGGATCTGCTTTATCAGGGATATCCCAATAGGAAAAACCTATAGGCAGCTGACAAATGTTGAGATGACCAACAGGTCCCTATGTGGGCTGTAAGCGAGATAGACCATTCTTCTGGTCTATGAGGATTTGTGATCAGCCATTGCTGCTGAATTCGCTGATGAGGGTTAGGACTAGTGGTGGCCAAGGGGAGAGTCTATAGCCTTATACACATGCCAAATACACAATTTGAAAGGGTTACCAGTCATTTCCAGTTTCCAGCCAGAGTCTGGACAGGGAACAGGCTTGAGATGGAAGGCATGGATACAGGAAAGGATTCCATCTACATTTACCGCTGTAGGTGTTATAAGTAGCACGTGGTATTTCCTTTCCAGCGGGGTTCCAGGGATGACACCTGATGTCATCTTATGTAGATGAAGTCTCTTACTTGATATCGATGTGGAGTCTCCTTGTCCCCAGGTTGGTAGGCCGTGGCCAGCTGTTTTAACATGTATCGCTGAGTTCTTTCAAGAGCCTTAAGTGTGTCAAGCAAGGGGGTGTGGAAGGGATCCTTAGGTCTTAGAGTTGGGGTTAGGTCCCTTACTGGAGGAGGGGCAACAAAGAGAATTTCACAGGGGGAGAGGTTACACAAAGAAACAGAGGGAGTATTTTTTAGATGATACAGTGCATAAGGCAGGAGTATAGTCCAATCTTTTAGCTGGTTTCTAAGCTTAATTTCATTAAGGTCTCTTTAATGGTTCTATTTATTTTTTCTACCTGTCCTGAGCTCTGGGATCTATAAGCATAATGTAACTACCAATTAATCACCAGGGTACAGGTTAACCCATGACTTACCTGGGCCATGAACACCAGTGCATTGTCAGACCCTATTACCTTAGGCAGGCCGTATCTTGGAAAAATATCCTTCAGTATCATCTTGACCACGATTTGAGCCATTGTTTTTTTTTTGTTTTTTTTTTTTTGGGGGGGGAAGGTTTCAATCCATCCTGAAAATGTATCTACAAAGACTAGGAGATATTTAAGTCCATACCTTGCTGGCTTAATTTCAGTAAAGTTCACTTCTGAAATTTTTTCTGGTCTGGTTCTTCGAAGGTGTTTTCCTGCAGGAAGCTTAAAAGGGTAAGCATTAACCAATTGATGGACCTGAGACGCTTTTGATACCCATTCAGTTATTTCCTTTCGCTGTGAGTCGGTTAGTAGAAAACTCTGTTCTTGATCTTTCAGGAATGCCTGCAATTTCTTTGAACCAAGGTGAGTGAGTTGATGTACATTTTCTACTGACATTGTTAAAGCCATGACTATAGGAGTTTTTACTGAAGGATTTAGAAATTCCACTTGGGGGCCTTCAGGGTTAAAAGTCATTATGGCCCAGAGTTTGGTGAGCAGATCTCCACCCATCAATGGGGCCGGGAACTCTGGGATTACTAGGAAGGAGTGATGGATTTTTCCTTTCCACAGGTCCATGTACCTCTTAGTTGTCCAAGCCCGATATTTACTGCCATTAGCCCCTTGAACTAGAGACCTTTTATTTGATTGAGGGCCCAATGGGGCCTTAAAGGCTGAGTATAATGCCCCTGTATCTACTTCAGTGTTTACTGGGGTCCCTTCAACTTCAAAGGTTATTTACTATAACTGTGAGTTGGTTAGTGGAGTTGGTTAGACTTCATCCACAATGAGTGCTCTTTTGGAGATGTTGGTTTTGGATGCACACAAGGGATCTTTCTTTAGATCCATCAGGTGCTGAGAATCTAAGCCACAGCCTTACACAGGGCCAAAATGCTGATTCAGACACATCCCTTTCCAAAGCAATTAAGGAAAGAATCACAGGTGATGTCCACTCATTTCCATTTGAAAACTGTTTTCTTCAGGCTTCACAAAGGGGTGGCCTGAGGCAAAGACCTTCCTGACATTCAGGCCAACATAACAATAGGCAAGCAAAAGGCCCATTGCAGGGTTTCTCCACTGAGACTTTCCTGGTAACACTGATATCTGAGTTTTCTGAGATGCTCCCATTCCATTCAGCTGTCCAGTACATGGCTTTGTCAAAGATCTTGGAGGTTGTACATATCTGGGGCAAGATGAATCCTGGGAAGCTTTCTCCTAGACAGGAAACATCCATTGATGCATTCTCTTTTCTAATTTCTACAACCACAGACACAGTGGGATACACAGAAATAGAAACAATCGCCTTGTCAAATGACTTACCAGAAACAGTTCACGCCAAACCAAACAAACTGCCTTTCCTACCTATTCTCAGAACATGAGACAAAACCACAAACACACACCCACACCCAAAAAGGCACCTCCTTCCCCCAAGGAGGTCTGTGACTATACAGAGTGTTCTCTGACTGGTGGGCCATTCTATGTTTCATGGAATTGGACTATCTTGTCTCAGATCTAGTATCCTTGGCCAACTGTGTGAAGCTGACAGGAGCCAGCAGTGAGCCATTACCGGCTTTCTCAGGAAAGGCCCCTCTTCTGAGCTCTTCTGGCATTTGGCCATCTTCACATTAGTAGGCACCAAGAAAGACCGATTCTCACCTTGGTAAATCCAAACAAGTGAGACCACTGGGAGTGGGACTGGGACTGGCTCTGGGTGCCTGCCTTCCTGGATTCCAAGTTCAGAGACTTCCAAAAACAAGGAAGTGAGGTGAGGTCACTTCCTCCTGAAATGAATGAGGTCACTGACTTGGCAACCACTTTGTGCTAACAGTTTCTTCTTATGGTCCCTTGAGATGGAGGCTGCCCCTACTTCATGTGACACTTTCACAAGTTAGAATGGTATATAAACCATAGGCACCTGGGAAGAGCTCTCCACAAAGGCCTGGTTTGGTCCATCTTCTCTACATTAAAAAGAGAGAGGCTGATTCAGACACAAACCTGTATCCTGACCAGGTTGTTTGCTATGGAAGATGACTTTCACTTTCAAAAGTCCTTCATAGCTGCATACATCTTCTCCAGGGATTATTTCTGCATGTATCTTTGAGGTTCTCAGCATGTGGAAGATCCCCTACATTCCTGTATTGTAAGACTAACACTTTCCCTGCTCTTCTGCAATGTTAGATTGAGGGAACAGTGTATGGTTAGGGTTAAAAACATGTTCGATTTGTGTTAGGAATAATTCTGCGGGATGATTAATGGTATTGGAAACCTGCGATATTTACAAGAATATATAGGTGAAATATAAGTATGAAAACAGGAATCCTGGTAAGATTTGAAGCTCAGAAGGGCGTTGGGCCCTTGATTGGGAGACTTAGTTTTGCATTATGTTCTGCACACATGCCTCAGCTGAATCGATATAAAATGGCATAGGACCTTTTTTCTTGGATGATTGAATGTCGAAGAGAACATCCAGTCAAAAAGGGACAGTAGGTAGGATTAAGAAGATAGTCAGTAGGTTTAGAAAAAAGCGTGAGTATAGGATTCGGACCAAAATATTTTTAGCAATAGGGTTTTGGTTAGAAAGTGAATGTCAATGTAAGCACATGTAAAGAATGAGTTACAATAATGAGCTGGGGAAAATATGTAGGAAAACAGATATCAATAGAGACATTACGAAATGAGACAAAGTATAAAGTGAGTAATAGGATTAGACATTTTCAACAGGCTTGAGTTTGAATATATAATCTTAGGAAAAAACAAATATGTAATCACCAATAGGATTTTCATTTGAGCACATTAGGCAACCTGGACATGGATGTTTTTAGTAATCCATGTTCAATTACCGTTTAGGTTTGGTACAATCATAAGTGTGACGTTTGTGTTTTTTGTGTCCTGAATATTACTGTGATAAAATGTGTATGTAGATCAGGTGACATGGGTATTTCTTCCACCATTTCTGGGAGCAATATGTTGAAGATGTATTAATTAGTACTGGAGTTCAATGAGGTGTATCCTGTGTCTATGAATATAGAGATAATGCATGAATAGACGATATTCTGAATAAATAATATAACTGATTCCACTTTAAATAAAGGATTGAATTAATATCTGAAAATATATAGGAAATCTTATATTGATAAACAATCATTCATTCCAACCGGTTATACATCTAATTTTAATATTAGGTTTACGGTTTATCATGAAGAGTGTGTGGGCTTTGTTTCAAAATTGATTATGGAAATCAAATATAATGTGTTTGGAAAGAAGTCTCATGAAAAGACCAGTTAAGAAACCTGGAGGAATACATGTGTTTTGAAGCAGTAAGTGATTGAAAGTGAAACAAATGCCTATAAATTTGTGAACTTGTGGATGAAATATATATCCTATGATGTGCATAAACTGAAGAAATAATAATGTACCAGTGTTGTAAAAAAATGAACGTCAAAATACACATTATGTCCCATACAAATCTACAGGCAATGATGTTTAAGTGGGTCAGTTACTGTATAAATATTAGGATTTGTATGCAACATTAACTGAAGTTAGTTTTCAGTACTAGAAAACAAATATGTATTTCAGGTGGATGAATATTTCTGAGAATAATCTTGTAAAAAGTTGATTATAAATCCACATACATGAACATGAATGAATTCAGGGAGTTAATGTAAGATACATATATTTCATATTTTGAAAAATCTGGAGAGTGTGTATATATATATACACAGACATTAAAATGTAGCAATATTTATGCCTATCGAAATTCATCATTAAATATATATCATCAACAGATGCAAAAGTATTTATTTTAGTAAACATGGATTTATGTATAATGTTTTTCAACTAGGAAGCTCACCCATAGTTTGAATTTTCAGTTCCAAAATCATTTTGGAGGAGTGATCTCTTCTCAAAATTTGTATCTTCCTAGTAACTGTAACCTCAAAAGTATGTATGTGTGATACCAGGTAGGATTCTATATGTGCATATAAAATTACATGTGCTGAATAGGCTACAGAGAAAGGGAGACAGGAATTCACATATTTATTTACTTTAAAACACATTGAGAACTATTCAAACAAAAAATTTACTGGATTTATAACACCAACCCTTTATCATCCAAAAGACCAGTCCAACTGTACACCATTCCTCCTCTGAACTGCTTGTATTTCTATTCTGTTTGGGTTATTTTTCTCCATCATAATGGTTTAGTAGTCAGAGTCTAGTCAGCTATTGGTTAGTGTCAGGGATTCAGTATTTCGAATGGAAAATTAGATAATGAATCCAATGTGTATGCAAATATGTGCTACACAAAATTTTTCAACTCTCATCCAGAATAATGCCTTCATATTACTTCGGCCCCAAGTAAGACACAATTAGAGGAGAACAGTTAGAAAATCTGTGAATACCTATCAGGAATGCAAAATCCTCAGGAGTTCACAACCTTGGAGGTGGTAGGGGAGTTTCCAAAAGTAAGGGACAGGGTTGATAGATCCAACCTGATCTTTCATTAAAATTGGGGGCCATCTTGCCACAAAGCCATGAAAAGATAATTTTGGCTTTACTATAAATTAGCGCAAATTCTGAACCTGCTTGGAATGCCTACCAGTGCCTTGAACTCACCCATGTCTGGATCTCTGACCAGATAGCAGCGCTCTCTAAAACTTTAATGATACCTCATAAATATTTTTCTTTCCCTGGCCAGACAACGTGTCTCTGAGGCTCTAATGGTCCTCATAAATTCTGATGTTAGGGCCAGCAAAAAAAAAAAAAAATGTAATATACCATTAGTGTGATGCTTGTCAAAGTTCTCTTATCTGTAACCTTTCTTTTGTGTATCTTTCTGGGCTACATATCTGGGCTGTAGGAAAGTTGGGTTGCTGTCTTGTTCCCGCCATTTTGGGAGGGAGAGGCAGCCTGGCCGGTTGAAATAATAAGCTTGCCTTAATTTGATTTTAATTGGAGTCAGTGGTCTTTTCTTGCATTCTGGTCTTACATTTTGGAGTTCCAAAGCGAGATAACCCTGCCCGACCAGATCACAAGACCAGACTGTGGAAATTCTGAAGCTGGCCTGCCCTCTAGGGCTCCACACTGGAGAGCCACTCTAGGGGGTGTGCAACTTAAGACGTTCCAAGGCCTTGGATTGAGCCTTCAGTCCGTGGAGCACTGCAGAGAACCAAAGCACTAAAACTATTAGCAAGCTCCTGGTAGAGGAGGCCTCCATAGGTAAGTGACACCTTTATAACATCTGCTATCCAGTTAAGGGAGAGTACTTCTGATGACAGGGAGGTGGCCTGGGTAGGCTAACATATACCCCTCTCTGGGACAGTAATGAGAATGGTTCTGTCCTCTTTTCTGTTCTGTAGGGAATTGCTCTTTAAATTTAAGCTCACAAGGTTTTCTAGGTGTTCAAAAATCTAATAAAATATTAATGTCTACAAAAGGTCTAATATGCCTTTGTTCAAGGACTTTTCCTTCAACAACAAAAAAAATGGTTTACAATTTTCAATACAATTGTCTAATATTTTAATAAATAAGTAAAGTAAATTTCATATGGGATTACTCATTCATGAGTAGTTTTGTTTGATATCTGATTGATTTACTAAGGTCTGTATAAGTTTGTACTAAAGTGTGTATAAGATTGTAAAATTCAGTCATGTGTTAAAGAGACAAAAATTTCTGAAAACATAAGTTTACCCATAAAACTGTGTTATTAAGTTTTATTTTTTTCTAGAGCAAACAACCATAAAAATTAAACAACTGAATAAATAAGAACTGTTATTTTAGAGAACTGTACTGCCATTTCTTTAAAAGCTAAACTTGGTTAATGTAGAAACATCAATGTAATTGTGTTGCTGTAAATGTGCTCATATCTTCCAGGTATACAAGTCTGTAAGGTAGAAACTTGAAAAGAGCATTATATCAATCTGTTGTTCTAAAGTTATATGGTAAAAAAATATATTGGGGATTTATTTACCTGTTATCAATAAGATATGTAAAGTTTTATGTTACTTTTTACATTGGGGAACCATTTAAATGTATTTTTAAGTTATTGAGAGCCTAATCTATGTAAAGGTTAAAAACTTTCAGCCTTTCTTTAATTCATGTTTTAAATCTGATATCATACGGTGTTAGCAAATGTTCATGTGACCTGACACAATTTATGTAAACTTTGTAAAATGATATTTAAAAAACAAAGATCACCTTTAGATCTAAAACACTAAAGATTCATATAGAGCCCTGCCTTAACTGAAATAAGGCTGTGTGTCCCATCTTACAACATGTGAGAATGACTACGAAAGCAGTAGGTCAGATTTTATTTCATTTAAAGTTATGTTCAAAAGTTTCTTTGGTTTTTGATTTGTGTCAAGATTACTAGGATTTAAACAGGGGATATAGTGTATAACTCAGCCAAAAAATTTAGGGTAGCTGTTACACGAACTAAGTATTTTTACTCTTGTTAAAAATTTTTATTTTGTAATTTCCTTATAAGTGATCTAAAGTTTCCCTGTTAGTGTTTTACAGAAGTGTTGCTTTAAGAACACAACATGGGTTAATTTAAGATAATAAGTCATCACCTATAAGACAGAATAATACAGATCCCAATTAATTAAAAGATAAATAATTATAAAGTTATCGACATTAAATCCCAGTACTTGTAATATAAGGCTGTTAAAATTTATTTGCTGGATGTTTCAGATTAGGATTTAATTAAAGTTAAATGAAAAGGGCCAAGAAAACCAATATTTGGCTCTTGCCCTCTGAGTCAGTCTGAATCCAGGGAACAGGGGACTTCTCTAAAGAGCTTTGCAACTCTGGGCCAAATAACCTCCAGATCAGGAAAAATAATGAGACCACTGGAGAACATAAAGCCAATGAGTGCATTTGCCATGAAGAGGAGAGTTATCAGAGAAGGGAGACATTCTTATGCTTCTGAGGGAAACCACATGGTCAAGCAAGACCTGGACCCACCTAACGAAAATGGCACTATCAGAACTGAGAAGCTGCTCTCAAGTTTCCCCAGAATTGACTCCCATAAAAGCTCAGCTGACTGTGAAAAATAGATAGAAACAGAAGTCAGTTTGACTGTTTCATCTTAAACAGTTAGCAAAGACAGTTAAAACGAAAATACAGCCATTCCTGGGCATTTTAATTAATAATAATAATAATAATCATCATCATCATCATCATCATCATCATAATAATAATAATAATAATAATAATAAAATTTTAAGGTATACAATTTATGTTAGCCTCCCAAAATAAGTAAGACTGGAAACTAAAAGAAGGATTCTCAGACAGGAATGCCTGATAACTATAAAAAGAGACTATCAAGAGGAGCTGCCAGAGGCAGATTTTTTAGGTTAAGACCTACTTATATTCCTAACCTAAACAGGTAGTCTTCGTGTCTGCTAGTACGATTATCCAGCCCTGAGTAACAGAAGTGAAGATTTCTCTATTAGACACAAAGGTCATACTAGTAAAAGGATTTTGCAAGATCAGATGACATGAAATTATTACACTGTATCTAATGGGGAAGGACAACTGTAACACTAAAATTAAAAGGTTATGTTGACAGTCCAGATAACTGGGGAAACTAAAGTCTGGTGAGGGAACCTCAATACAGCGACATGTTCCAACTGCTGCAACATTTATTCAGTACTCATGGTTTTTGTTTCTCTCAACTTTCAGGGCAGCTGAACAATAGGTAATCTAAAGGCCCAAAGCAGGGTTTCTCCACTGAGACTTTCATGGTCACACTGATATCTGAGTTTTCTGACATGGTCGCCATTCCTTTCAGCTATTCAGTACATGGCCATGTCACAGAGATTGGAGGTGGTACATACCTTGGACACAAAACCATGAGCCTATTCTACAGAGTGGCCAGAATTCAGAAAGAAAACAGGAACTTAGGAAGATAGCAGGTGTTGCCCATCGATAAGGCAAGCTGCAGTACATTCATAAATTGGGCAGGATGAATGCTGGGAAGCTTTCTACTAGACAGGACACATCCAATGATGCATCCTCTTTTCTAATATCTACAACCACGGACACAGTGGGTTACACAGACATAGAAACACTCGCCTTGTCAAATGACTTAGTAAAAGCTGTTCACTCCAAACCAAGTAAACTGCCTTTCCTACCTATTCTCAGAATATGAGACAAAACCACAAACCCACACCCACACCCACAAAGACACCTCCTTCCCCCAAGTAGGTCTGTGACTATCCAGAGTTTCCTCTGAGTGGTGGACCATGCTATGTTCACCAGAAATGGCCTGTCCTATCTCAGATCTGGTCTCTTTGGCCACCTCTCTGAAATTGTCAGAAGCGAGTGTTGAGCCACTACCTGCTTTCTCAGAAAAGGACCCTCTTCAGAGCTTTCCTGGCATTTGCCCATCCTCAAATCAGTAGGTACCAAAAAAAGACTGACCCTGTCCTCGGTAAATCCAAACAAGTGAGACCAATGGGACTTGGATTGGGACTGCTTTTGGGTGCCTGGCTTCCCGAATCCCTAGTTCAGAGAATTCCATCACCAAGGAAGTGAGGTGAGGTCACTTCCTTCCTGAACTGAATGAGGTCACTGCCTTGGCAACCAGTTTGTCCTAACAGTTGCTTCCAGGGGTCCCATGAGATGGAGGCTTCCCCTACTCTCTGTGACACTTTCACAAGTTAGAATGATAAATCAAACATAGGCACCCAGGAACAGCTCTCCATAATTGCCTGCTTTGGTCCATCTTCTCTACACTAAGATCAGAGAGGATGATTCAGACACAACCCTTCATCCTGACCAGGTTGCTTTCCATGGTAGATGACTTTTGCTCTCTCAGGTCCTTCATAGCTCCCTATATCTTCTCCAGGGATCATTTCTGCAAGGACCTTTGTGGTTATTAGCAGGTTAAAGATCCCCTACATTCCTGTATTTTAAGACCAACTCTGTCCCTGCTCTTCTGTAATGTAAGATTGAGGGAACAGTGTATGCTTAGGGTTAATAACAGATTCAATTTCAGTTAGGAATCATTCTACAGGATGAATAAAGGTATTGGGATCCTGCAATATTTACAACAATATATAGGTGAAATATAATTATGAAAACAGAAATCTAAGTAAGATTTGAAGCCCAGAAGGTCATTGGGCCCTTGATTGGTATACTTAGCTTTGAATTACTTTCTGCACAGATGTCTCAGATAAATCGATATACAATGGCATAGTATCTTGTACCTGGGATGATGGAATGTAGAAGAGAACATCCAGTCAAAAAGTGATAGAAGTTAGGATTAGGAAGATATTCGGTAGGTTTAGGAAGGAGGGAATAATAGATTTGGAACAAATGTTCTTTAGCAATAGGGTTTCGGTTAGAGGGTGAATGTAAGTGTCACCACATGTGAAGATTCAGTCACAATGATGAACTGGGGAAAATATCTAGGAAAGAAGATATCAATTGAGACATTACAAAATCAGGCAAAGTATAAAGTGAGTGACAGGATTAGACTTTTTCAAAAGGGTTGAGTTTGATTATATAATCTTTGGAAGAAACAAATATGTAGTCACCAATAGGATTTTCATTTGAGCACATTAGGCAACCTGGACATGGATGTTTTTAGTAATTCATGTTCAATTTCCGTTTAGGTTTGGTACAATCATAAGTGTGACGTTTGTGTTTTTTGTGTCCTGAATATTACTGTGATAAAATGTATATGTAGATCAGGTGACATGGGTATTTCTTCCACCATTTCTGGGAGCAATATGTTGAAGATGTATTAATTAGTACTGGAGTTCAATGAGGTGTATCCTGTGTCTATGAATATAGAGATAATGCATGAATAGACGATACTGTGAATAAATAATATAACTGATTCCACTTTAAATAATGGATTGAATTAATATCTGAAAATATATATGAAATCTTATATTGATATACATTCATTCATTTCAACCAGTTGTACATCTAATGTTAACATTAGGGTTATGGATTATCATGAAGGGTGTGTGAGTTTTGCTTCAAAAGTGATTATGGAAATCGAAAATAAAGTGTTTGGAAAGAAGTCTCACTGAAAGACCCGTCAAGAAACCTGGAGGAATACATGTGTTCTAAAACAGGAAGTGATTGAAAGTGAAACAAATGCCTATAATTTGCGAACTTGTGGATGAAATATATATCCTATGATGTGCATAAACTGAAGAAATTGTAAAGTACCAGTGTTAAATAAAAATGAATGTCAAAAGTCACATCATATCCCATAGGAATCTACTTGCATTGATGTTAAACAGGATGAGTTACTGTAGAAATATTAGGATTTGTATGCACCATTCACTGAAGTTAGTTGTCAGTACTAGGAAACAATATGTATTTCGGGTTGATGAATATTTTTGAGAATAATCTTGTGAAATATTGATTATAAATCCACATACATGAGCATCAATAAATTTATAGAGTGTACAGTAAGACACATATATTTCATATTTTGAAAAATCTGGAGTGTGTGTGTGTGTGTGTGTGTGTGTGTATGTATATATATATACATATAACACAGAGACATTAAAAAGTAGCAAGACATATGACAATCAAAATTTGTTGTGAAATATATATCATCCACATATATTTGGATATACATATAACACACAGACATTAAAAAGTAGCAATATATATGACAATCGAAATTTGTTGTGAAATATATATCATCCACAGGTCCAAATATATTTATTTTACTCAACATGATTTATGTATAATGTTGTTCAACTAGGAAATTCACGAATAGTTTGAATTTTCAGTTCCAACAGCATTTAGTAGGAGTGATCTCTGCTAACAATTTGTATCTGCCAAATCAGCCATCTCAAAAGAATGTACATGTGATACCAGGTAGGAATCAATATGTGCATATGAAATTACATGTGCTGAATAGGCTACAGAGAAAGGGAGACAGGATTTTTTTTATTTGTTAAATTAAAAACACATGGAGAACTATTTCAACAAAAAATTGACAAGTTTTACAACAGCTACACTTTATCATGCAAAAGGCAATTCCAACTGTACACCATGCCTCTTCTGAACTGCTTGCATTTCCAATCTGTTTGGGTTATTTTTCTCCATCATATTAGGATTAGTAGTCAGAGTCTAGTAGGGTTTGGGGTATTGTCAGGGATAAAGTACTTCCAAAGGAAAATTAGAAAAAGAATTCAATGAGTAGGCAAATATGTGCTACAAAAAATCCTCCCACACTCATCCAGAACAAAGCCTTGACATAACCATTACCCCAAGTATGACACAATTAGAAGAGAAGAGTTTGAAAATCCGTGATTATATATCTGGAATAGAACATGCTCAGGAGTTTACAAACTTGGAGGTGGTAGAGGAGATTCCAAAAGTAAGGGACAGGGTAAACACGCCACAAACATGGAGCTCTGGTGGAATAAAGACTTATTGAGAAACAGCCTCTGAGTTTGGACACATGAAATATATGTTGTTGTCAGGAGCTTTAGCTTCCTTTGTAGTGAGACCATCAAAGCTGGGTCTGCATCTATGTGACCTGGAGGAAGTGGTTTCTTATTTTCCAATGACCATGAGGCAGCAGTGCTGAATTCTATCTTTTTAGGTCAACTGTGGCCATTGGGGACTAAGTGTCTCCCCCCCTGTGGACCGTGAAGTCATTTGGTCATCCTCCATTTTTCCTGGTGTTTCTTGCAGCTGCACTGGGAGTTTGGTATTTGCTGCACGAAATACAAGGAATTCAACTGGGACATAGTGCTGGAGGGAGTTCTGTCACGTGTGGTGAAACAGGGTCAGCAAGAGAATGCACCAACTAGGCTTCTATCCTATATAGCTTGCCCCCTTGACTATAGCAACCTGATTCTGAACATTGCCCTGAAACCTCTCCATATAACAAAATGCCTTTACTTATAAGGGTCTGTTGGCTGCACCATGTCAGTCACAAGCCATTTTGAAGACAATGGCAGATCCACATGGCCCCACCGCAGATGTTTTATCACACTCCTGCCCACCACTCCTCTAGGCCCACTACTCAGAAGGCACCAAGTTACTGGCATCTCTGTTCTACACCATTTTCATGGAACCCAGTCAATCAAGGCACTGTGTGGTACACTCATGATCAGAAACAGGACATCCAAAGATTCTCCAGTGCCACCTGTTCATGGGAATTTCAAAAATTTCATGGTATTTATCAGGAAACATTAAATGGTGAGGAAGCTCATTTCATAGAAAGCTGTGGAGAATTATCACAGGCAAGACTTCCCAAAGAGTGGCCAAAATGTCACATGAAGCCATGCCCATTGAGGTTTACAATGTGAGGTCCATGTGTGTTTTGCCTCTCAACTCTGGCTGTCAAGTTTTTCAGAATAAAATCATGTGATATCCTAGCTGAAATTCCTAGTGCTCTGTGGAAAGCAAACCTGGCCCTAGATCAGTTTCCAAGGGCAACTCTTATCCGTGGCCTCCTAAAATCCCAAAACAGTTCATGGCAATATTTCTCTGATGTCATTTCCTGAACTCAGTATCTAAGGGGAATCACACCAGAGTTCAAGCCAAGGTGGACCCAGTCATCTCTTCCAACTGTCACACAAATAACCAAAATTAAAACCAAAACACTCCCACATGGCCCTCATCTTCTTCCATATAGGCACTCATCATAAACTCCGGTTGGTGGTTTCCATGAGGGACACAGCTCAAGACAGTGTCAAAAATATGCTCCCTTGCCACTCATTTGCCTAAAGTCAGAGTGGCCTGGACACACTTCCGGTGAACCAGGAGTGATCAAATAGGCCTGCCATTAATACTGCTCTGCTTGTCCAATTTGAGGCCTACTGACTGTCAGGTATAAATTCTTTATGCGATTTGGAGTAATGAGAAAACCCAAGAACTTCTGCATGGCTTTGAAGAACTCATTTGACCCAATGGATCCCTATTCTCACTTGATAGAGGTCAGGAACCTAACAGAGGAAGGCAAGAGACTTCATCCACAATGATTGATCTTTTTGCCATTGTGGATTTGGATGCACATATGGGATCTTTCTTTAGATAAATTAGGTGCTGAGAATCTAAGCCACAGCCTCACACAGGGTGAAGAGCCTGATTGAGACACATCCTTTTCCAAAGCATTTAATCAAAGAAACACAGGTGATGCCTATTCATTTCCATTTGAAAACTGTTTTCTTCAGGATTCAAAAAAGGGTGGCCTGAGGCAAAGACCTTCCTGACATTCAGGGCAACAGAACATTAGGTAAGCAAAAGGCCTAAAGCAGAGTGGCCAGAATTCAGGAAGAAAACAGGAACTTAGGAAGGTAGCAGGTGATGCACATCAATAAGGCTAGCCACACTCTATTCATAAATTGGGCAGGATGAACACTGGAAAGCTGTCTACTAGACAGGAAACAATCATTGATGCATTCTCTTTTTTAATGTCTGCATCCACAGACACAGTGTGATACACAGATATAGAAACACTCCCCTTGTCAAATGACATTCTAGAAGCAGTCTAGTCCAAACCAAACAAACCGCCTTTCCTACCTATTCTCAGACCATGAGACATAACCACAAACACACACCCACACCCACAAAGCCACCTCCTTCCAGCAAGTAGGTATGTGACTAACTGGAGTGTCCTCTGACTGACAGACTTTCCCTGAAATGTCCTGTCCTGTCTCAGATCTGGTTTTTTGGGCAAGTCCCCAAAGTTGTCAGTAGCCAGTGCTGAGCCACTACCATCTTTTTCAGGACAGGCCCCTCTTCAGAGCTTTCATGGCATTTGCCGATCCTCACATTAGAAGGTACCAAGAATGACTGACCCTATCCTTGTTAATTCCAATCAAGTGAGCACACTGAAACTGGGACTGGGACTGGCTCTGGATGCCTGGCTTCCTGTATCCCATGTTCAGAGAGTTAAATCAACAAGAAAATAAGGTGAGGTCACTTCTTTCAGGAACTGAATGAGATCACTGCTTTGGTAACCATATGTCCTAACAGTTGCTTCCAAGAGTCCCATGTGATGGAGGCTGCCCCTATTTCCTGTGACACTTTTACAATTTAGAATGGTATATCAACCATAGGCACCCTGTAAGAGCTCTCAACACAGGCCTGGATTGGTCCACCTTCTCTACATTGAGAAGAGAGTGCCTCATTCAGACAATCCACATCAAGTTGTTTGCCATGGATGATGACTTTTGTCCTCTCAGGTCCTTCATAGCTGAATGCATCTTCTCCAGGGATCATTTCTGCATGGACCTATGAGGTTCTCAGCAGGTGGAAGATCCCCTACATTCCTGTATTTTAAGACCAACTCTGTCCCTGCTCTTTTGTAAAGTTAGATTGAGGAAACAGTGTATGGTTAGTATTAATAACATGTTCAATTTGGATTAGGAATCATTCTGCTGGATTAATAATGGTATAGGGAACCTGCGATATTTTTAAGAATATAGAGGAGAAATATACGTATGAAAACAGAAATCTAGGTACGATTTGAAGCCCAGAAGGGCATTGGGCCCTTGATGGGGATACTTAGCTTTGAATTACTTTCTGCACAATTGTCTCAGATAAATCGACATACAATGGTATAGGACCATTTACCTTGGATGATTGAATGTAGTGAAAGAGGAAGAGTCGGCAGGATTAGGAAGGTAATCGGTATATTTTGAAAGAAGAGTGAGTATAGGATTTGGACCAAAAGTTCTTTAGAAATAGGGTTTCTTGTAGAGAATGACTGTAAATGTCAGCACATGTGAAGAGTCAGTCACAATGATGAACTGGTGAAAATATGTAGGAAAGCAGATATCAATAGAGACATTAGGAAATCAGGCAAAGTATAAAGTGAGTGATTGGATTAGACAATTTCAACATGCTTGAGAGAATATATGATCTTAGGAAGAAACAAATATGTAATTACCAATAGGATTGACATTAGAGAGCATTAGGCAAACTGAACGTGGATGTTTTTAGTAATCCCTGCTCACTTTCCATTTAGATTTTGGTAGAAGCATAAGTGTGACCTTTGGTTTTTGTGTCCAGAATATTACTGTGATAAAATATATTTGTAGATAAGGTGACATGAGTATTTCTTCCACCAGTTCTCAGAGCAATATTTTGAAGACTTATAAATTAGTATTCGGGATACAAATAAGTTTACCCTGTATCTATGAATACAGAGATAATGCATTAATAAATCATAATGTGAATAAATAATATAACTAGTTCCAATTTTAAATAATGTATTTAATTGATATCTGAAAATATACAGGAAATCTTATATTGATATACATACATTCATTCCAACGAGTTAAACATCTAATGGTAATATTAGGGTTATGGTTTATCAGGAAGAGTGTGTGAGTTTTGCTATTGTGGGTGAAGGAAAACGCGAGCCAGATGCAGGTTGGCTAGCCTAGATTACTATGTTTACCCGGCAGTTATCAAAGCCACAAAAGCCAAGGCTGTGTGAGGAAAAAGCCGACTTCTTCTGTGAGTCATAGGGATGTGAGCATATAGGGGCTGCCTAGAGGAACCCAAACTTTTCATCAAATTCAGTACACAGCATTGGCCATATTACCAATTAACAACCAAAACCGATGGCCCCCAGGGGGGTCTCTATAACCTCAAATTCTGTGTGACCTTTTTAACTGCGGCAAGTGCTCAATAGCGTGGAAGGAAATTCCCCTATGTGGAGGCCTTTTTCCTCCTTCACTCAAATCCTGAACTATACATCTCCAATAGATCCTCACCCTCTGCCATCTACTCCAGATGCTCTGCTGTCAATCCCACCTCAGCAACCTGATTTCTCCTCTCCAATTACTAGATCAAATACCCAAACCACCGCTGGTTCTCAGACAATTGCCCCCTTGCTGAGGTAGCAGGTACTGAGATACCCCTCTTCCCACTCACTCCTCTCTTCTCCTGTCAGTGTCCACACCGGGTCCCAACAGGTCCTTTTACCAGCTAACCCAAAGCTCAAACAGGCAGAGGAGAGCCCTCAGACCCCTATCCAAGATGTAATGAAAATGGCCTTTAAAGTTGCTTTGTCAACACTGAAAACAGGTTACTAAGAATTTGAAGTCCCTCACAGGCTTTTTGAGATACTCACTCCCATCTTCCCCTCTGGTCTATCTGTTCTACTGCTCAACTTTTTGATCCTAGGAAAATCCCAAAGCCCTTTCCCATTATTCTTTTACATCTCTTCTTCCTCATTCTCAGATCCACGGAGCTGCTCTCACCACCCGCCTTTCACGTCTTCCCCCTCTGTACCAGGACCACAGAAAATTCTTAACTGACCTTCTCCAGAAGTCTTCACCATGGCTGAATTTAGGACTTTTAGCAAAAGAGTCCCAATGAAGGAGTTCAATGTAGATAAACTTCCTCTTTTCTTGTTGCCCTGTTCTACGTACCATGGGCTGGAAAAATCAGCTCTGCTATGCTAGACACCCCTTTACTAGTTTTTCACAAAATATGTGAACAAGGCCTCTGGCCTTGAGCTGGGGCTTCACAGAGATGGCTGCATTTCTAAGATAAAGAAGTTACCAACTGGGCTCCATGGTAATAGCTGGCAGGGAGAAAAAAAAAGAGAAGACAAAATCTCTCCCCCTCCCAAGTGTCCTTAAAAACTAAACTTGCATAGAACAGAGGAAATAAAATAGAAACAAAAACAGCTTTTTGTGAACTTCTGCAGACTGTGAACTTCTGAGCCACTTTACCTACATGTTGGGTACAAAATTCTGAAACTACCTAAACTTGGGGTTCAGCAGATTAATTGATTACAACAGAAGCAATGCCCTCTAAATCCGTTTGCAACCAAATAGGATTGTTTCCCTAGCTTCGGTGCTATCTCAGGTGCCTTGCCTTGTCTGTCCCTACAAAAGTGTAATTCTATATACTTAAACATTGTTAATGGGTTCATAAAATGGTCAACAGATGTGATTAATTATGTAATGGTACAGATGATTCCCAGAGTGCTCTATCATTAAACAGGTTCATTTAAAAATCAAATAGGGGGGCAAAAAACTCGGTTCCACTGGGAGCTGTATTCCTCACTTTAGCCATCCTATTCGGAATAGGAGTTGCTGCAGGGGTGGGCACAGGAACCACTGCCCTAGTCCATGGGACACAACAAATAACCCAATGACAAGTACCAATAGACCAAAACTTAAAGATATTAAAAACCTCCATCACAGCTTTACAGGAATCTTTAACCTCGCTCTCTGAAGTAGTTTTACAGAACAGGCGACATTTGGACCTTCTCTTCATGAGAGAAGGGGCCTTTGTGCTGCATTGAGGGAAGAATATTGTTTTTATGCTGACGATACTGGAGTTGTAAAAGAATCTATGAGTAAATTAAAAAAAAACGCCTTGAAGAGTGTCAACGAGAGACAGAGGCCCAAAAAGGGTGGTTTGAGTCTTGGTACACACAGTCCCCGTGGGTAACTACACTTTTATCAGCCTTGGCCTGTCCTTTAATAATCTTCATATTATTGCTAACTGTAGGGCCCTGTATGCTCAACCGTGTTGTTTCTTTTCTCCAAGCTCAAATTGGACAAGTTAAACTTATGGTAATCAGACAACAATGTTTCCGACTAGCAGACATGAATTGTGACACCCCCCAATGATCACTTTTATGATTAAAAGTAACCAGAACAAGAAGTGGGGAATGAAAGGATAATAAAATAGGTACTTGTCAATTTCTGTTTTTCTGTATGCTTAACAAAACACTGTTGAAATCTTGAGAACTGTTTGCTTATCTTGTTCCCCAAATGTACTGTCCCCAATTGCCAAACTGCAGAATGTACTCCCTCACACATTTGCAAACAAACCGCCCACTTGCCATGACCCATCAATAAATTTCACTCCCTGCCCTCTCTAAGGAAAGTATATAAGCTCTGCTTAAGCTGTTCTCAGGGCTCTCTGCTAAATTCAAGTGAGCTCTGAGCCACAGCATGCTGGACCCCCAATAAACACTTTGCTGTTGCATGTGACAGTCTCTTGGTGGTCTCTTACTCCAACGCTCGACCAACCTTTACATTGGTACAATCATAAGTGTGACCTTTGCTTTTTATGTCCAGAATATTACTGTGATAAAATGTATACATAGGTCAGGTGACATGAGTATTTCTTCCACCATTTCAAGGAGGAATATTTTGAAGACATGTAAATTAGTATTGGGGGTATAAAGAGGTGTACCCTGTGTCTATGAATATAGAGATAATGCATGAATAGACAATATTGTGTATAAATAATATAACTGGTTCCACTTTAAATAATGGATTGAATTGATATCTGAAAATATATAAGAAATCATATATTGATATACAATCATTCATTCTAACCAGTTATACATCTAATGGTAATATTAGGGTTATGGTTCATCATGTAGGGTGTGTGAGATTTGCTTCAAAAGTACTTATGGATATCAAAAATAATGTGTTTGGAAAGAAGTCTCATGAAAAGACCAGTCAAGAAACATGAAGAAATATATGTGTTCTGAAGTAGAAAGTGATTGAAAGTGAAACAAATGCCTATAAATTTGCAAACTTGTGGATGAAATCTATATCCAATGATGTGCATAAACTAAAGAAATTGTAATGCACCAGTGTTGAAAAAAATTAACATCAAAATACACATCATGTTCCATAGGAGTCTACTTGCATTGATGTTAAACTTGGTCAGTTACTGAAGAAATATTAGGATTTGTATATACCATTCACTGAAGTTAGTTTTCAGTAGTAGGAAACAAATATGTATTTCAGGTGGATGAATATTTCTGAGAATAATCTTGTGAAAAGATAATTATAAATCCACATACATGAATATGAATGAATTTAGGAAATGTATAATAAGACAGATATATTTCATATTTTGAAAAATCTGGATAGTATATATATATATATATATATATATATATATATATATATATATATATATATATACAGATATTAAAAATTAGCACTATATGCCAATTGAAATTCACCATGAAATATATATCATTCACAGGTCAAAAATATTCATTTTACTGAACATGGATTTATATATAATGTTGTTCAGTTAGGAAACTCACCCATAGGTTGAATTTTCAGTTCCATCAGCATTTAGGAGGAGTGATCTCTTCTCACAATTTGTATCTGCCAAGTCAGCAACCACAAAATAGTGTACGTGTGGTACCAGGTAGGATTGTATATGTGCTTATAAAAATACATATGCTGAATAGGCTACAGCGAAAGGGAGACAGGAATTCACATATTGGTTAACTTTAAAAACAACTGGAGAACTATTTCAACAAAAAATTGACTAGATTTATAACTCCTACCCTATACAGTGCATAAGGCAAGTCCAAATATACACCAGGCCTCTTTTGAAATGCTTGTATTTCAATTTTTTGGGGGTTATTTTTCTCCATCATATTAGGATTAGTACACAGAGTCTAGTAGGGTATGGGGTAGTGTCAGGGATTCAGTATTTCAATTGGAAAATTGGAAAATGAATCCAATGTGTATGCAAACATGTGCTACACAAAAATCCTTCCACTCTCATCCAGAACAATTCCTTGACATTTCCTTCGCTCCAAGTAAGACACAATTTGGAGAGAAGAGTTATAAAATCTGTGAATATATATCTGGAATGAAAATTGCTCAGGAGTTTAGAACTTTGAAGGTGGTAGACCAGTTTCCAAAAGTAAGGGACAGTGTAAACTCCACAATCATGGAGCTCTGCTGGCCTAAAGACTTCTTCAGAAACTGCCTCTGATGTTGGGCACTTAAAATATATGTTGTTGTCAGGAGCTTTAGCTTCCTTTATAGTGAGACCAGCAAAGCTGGGTCTGCATCTATGTGACCTGGAGGACATGGTCTCTTATATTCCAATGAACATTAGGCAGCAGTGCTGAATTCTCTGTTTGTAGATAATTGTGGCCACTGGGGGCTAAGTGTCTCCCCATGTGGAGTGTGAAGCTATTTGGTCACGTTCCACTTTTTGTGGTGTTTCTTGCCGCTGCACTGGGAGTTTGGTATTTGCTTCACGAAATTCAAAAAGTTCAACTAGGACAAACTGCTGGAGGGAGTTCTGTCACGTGTCGTGGGTCAGGGTCTACAGGAGAATACACCAATCTGGCTTCTATCCCACATAGCTTGCCCCCTTGACCATAGCAACCTGATTCTGAACATTGCCCTGAAACTTCTCCATATAACAAGATGCCTCTACATACAAGGTTCTGCTGGCTGCTCCATGTCAGTCACAACCCATTTGAAAGCCAATGGCAGATCCACATGACCGCACCACAGATTTTTTAACACACACGTGCACAACACTTCTCTACGACCACTAATCAGCAGGCTCCAACTTACTGACATCTCTGTTCTACATCATTATCATGAAACCCTGTCAATCAAGGCAGTGTCTGGTACACTCAAATCAGCAACAGGACATTCATGGTTGTCCAGTGCCACCTGGTCATGGGAATTTCAAAAATGTCATGGTATTTATGTAGCCATTTTTCAAGGATGAATTTGGAGGCACTCTGGGTTTCAATTCATTCAGGTACCGTTAAATGGTGAGGAAGCTCATTTCAATTAATGCTCTAGAGAACTCTCACAGGCAAGGTTTCCCAAAGAGTGGCCAAAAAGTTACATGAAGCCAGGCCCATAGAAGTCTACAATGTGAGGTCCATGTTTGTTTTGACTCTCAACTATGGCTGCCAAGCCTTTCAGAATAAAATCACATGATATCATTGCTGAGATTCCCTGTGCTGTGTGGAAAGCCACCCTTGGTCTAGATCTCAGTTTCCAAGGGTGACTCCCATGTGTGGCCTCCAAAAATCTCAACACATTTCAAGGCAATAATTCTCTGAGGTCAGTTCCACAACACAGTCTCTAAGGGGAATCACACCAGAGTTTAAACCCCGGTGGACCCAGTCATCTCCCAACCGCCACACAAATGACCAGAATTAAAACCAAAACACTCCCACATAGCCCTCATATTCTTCCATATATACACTCATCATAAACTGTGGCTGGATATTTCCATGAGGGGCACATCCAAAGACAGTGTTCAAAAAAAGCTCCCTTGCCCCTCATTTGCCTAAAGTCATTGTGGCCTGGACACCCTTCCTGTGAACCAGGGGTGATCAAGTAGGCCAGCTCTTAATACTGCTCTGCTTCTCCAATTTGAGGCCTACTGCTTGTCAGGTATAGACTCTTCATGTGATTTGGAGTCATGAGGAAACCCAAGCACCTCTGCATGGCTTTGAAGAACTCATTTGACCCAAAGGATCCCTATTCTCACTTGATAAAGGTCATGAAACTAAGAGAGAAAGGCAAGAAACTTCATCCACAAAAACTGAACTTTTTGCCATTTTTTTTGGATGCACACATGGGATCTTTCTTTAGATCCATCTGGTGCTGAGAATTTAAGCCACAGCCTCATACAGGGCCAAGATGCTGATTCAGACGCATCCCTTTCCAAAGCAATTAAGCAAAGAGCCACAGGTGATGCCCATTCTTTTCCATATGAAAATTAATTTCTTCACGCTTCACAAAGTGTGGCCTGAGGCAAAAACCATCCTGACATTAAGGGCAACAGTACAATAGGCAAGCAAAAGGCCCAAAGCAGGGTTTCTCCTCTGAGACTTTCCTGGTCACACTGATATCTGAGTTTTCTGAGATGCCCCCATTCCCTTCAGCTATTCAGTACATGGCCATTTCACAGAGTGTGGAAGTGGTTTATATCTTGGACACAAAACCATG
Organism: Callospermophilus lateralis; assembly: GCF_048772815.1. NCBI lineage: Eukaryota > Metazoa > Chordata > Mammalia > Rodentia > Sciuridae > Callospermophilus > Callospermophilus lateralis. The sequence continues at coordinate 315,152 of NW_027516996.1, read as the reverse complement.
AGCCTATTCTGGAGAGTTTCCAGAATTCAGGAAGACAACTGGAACTTGGGAAGATAATAGGTTTTGCCCATCTATAAGGCAAGCTGCAGTCCATTCATAAATTGGGCCGGATGAATGATGGGAGCTTTCTATTAGACAGGACACATCCATTGATGCATTGTCTTTTCTAATGTCTACAACCACGGACACAGTAGGATACACAGATATAGAAACACTTGCCTTGTCAAATGACATACAAGAAACAGTCCACTCCAAACCAAACAAACCGACTTTCCTATCTATTCTCAGAACATGAGACAAAACCGCATACTCACACCCATACTCAAACTGCACCTCCTTCTCCCAAGTAGGTGTGTGAATATATGGAGTGTCCTCTGACTGGTGGGCCATACTCTGTTCCACCGAAATGCCCTGTAGGGTCTCAGATCTTGTCTCCTTTTCCAACTCTGTGAAGTTGCCAGGAGCCATTGGTGAGCAACTATCTGCTTTCCCTGGAAAGGCCCCTCTTCAGAGCTCTCCTGGCTTTTGGCCATCCTCACATCAGTAGGTACCAAGAAAGACTGACCCTATCTTTGGTAAATCCAAACAAGTGAGCCCAATGTGACTGAGACTGGGACTGGCTCTGGATGCCTTGCTTCCTGGATCCCAAGTTCAGAGATTTCAAACACCAAGGAAGTTAGGTAGGTCAATTCCTTCAGAAACTGAAAGAGGTCACTGCCTTGACAACCACTTTGTGCTAACAGTTGTTTCATAGGGTCCCATGAAATGGAGGCTGCCCCTACTTCCTGTGACACTTTCAAAAGTAAGAATGGTATTTCAACCATAGGCACCTGGGAACAGCTCTCCACACAGGCCTGGTTTGGTCCATCTTCTCTATATTAAGAAGAAAGCGGCTGTTTCAGACACATCTCTTCCTCCTGACCAGGGTTTTTGCCATGGAAGATGATTTTTGCTCTCTTAGGTCCTCCATAGCTGCCTACATCTTATCCAGGGATCATTTCTGCATGGACCTTTGAGGTTCTCAGCAGGTGGAAGATCCCCTACATTCTTGTATTGTAAGACCAACTCTGTACCTGCTCTTCTGTAAAGTGAGATTGAGCGAACAGTGTATGGTTAGGGTTAATAACAGGTTCGATTTGGGTTAGGAATCCTTCTGCGAGATGAATATTGATATTGGAACCAACAGAAATCTAGGTAAGATTTGAAGCCCAGTAAGGCATTAAGCGCTCGAGTGGGATACTTAGTTTTGAATTATATTCTGCACAGACGTCTCAGATGAATCGATATACAATGGCATAGGACCTTGTATCTTCGATGATTGAATGTTGAAGAGAACATCCAGTCAAAAAGGGATAGTAAGTAGGATTAGGATGATAGTTGGTAGGTTTAGAAACAAAAGTGAGTATAGGAGTGGGACCAAAATTTCTTTAGCAATAGGCTTTTGCATAGAGATTGAATATAAATGTCAGCACATGTGAAGAGTCAATCACAATAATGAACTGGGATAACATCCTCACTCCATGGGTGCATCCTCCGCCAAGTGGAGGGGCCCATGGGGGACGAACCCTTATGGCAAGGGCAGAAGATAGTTGGTCAGAGCTGTTACTCATACTTTTATATAAGAACGAGAGATCTGTGGGGATGTAAACTTAAGAAATAAGCCTGTGAGAAGGGTAGAACATCCTTTTAAATGTTGGCAGCACGGTCTTCCATCTCCAGACGATGATGGACCTGTATGGGTTTAGAGGCCAAAATATTAATCTGTTCTTTAATAAATTGTACCAGCCTGTTTACAATGCAGGGTCCTATGGACCCAATTATAAGTAAACCCAACAAAGGGCCTAATAGGGGAAGAAGGTAGGGTAGAAATCCATAAAGCCCAGTCCAGAGGGGATTTTCAAATAGTTCGCGTCATCTCTTTCTAGATCTTATTGAAGGTGCTTAATTTTAGTGCATACTATGCCTGATTTATTGGCAGAAAAGCATCATCGTTCCCCTAAGCCCAAGCAAATACCTCCCTGGTTATCTGTCAGCAAATCTAAGCCTCGTCTTTTTGAAGGAACACTTCTGCCTGGGAGTCTATTTGGTCCTGCAGATCTTTAATGGTTCCTGACAGAGTTTGTACATCATTTATAAGTTGTTGAGACAGGCGATGGTAAGAGTGTATAGCTGTGCCTAAGCCAGTGTACCTGTGCCCACAGCAGCTGTTATTCCAAAGCTGGCAATGAGTGGTAAGGCCTGTATTGCCCGCCTGTGTCTTTTGACTAAGGTGTCTAGGCTAGGAATGGGTAGAGGTTCGTCTCCTGGGACTATAGTTATATCAGGGAGTAATAAGGCAAGAACAGAGCCACCAGTCCAATTCGCTGGAAGCCTGGGGAAGGCCAAGTTTCCTCCACCCATTAAAACTCTGCCATTGGGAGGACAAAGAGTTGGGGTGGGTGAGGAATAATTTTGCATGTTGAGCAATTTTCAAAGAAAGTAACTCCAACATCAATATCATAGGTGTTATTCTGCATCGCACCTAAAAGACATAATGTAATAGTGCCTATAAGTTGTACTTAAAAAGGAAATCCGGGTTGGCATGTATTATCATTGTCTATGATAGAATTAATAGGAACTGCCATAGTCATAATTGCCCCTGTTGTCATGCAGAGCCAGCAATCACCAGCAAGGGTGTGGTTGGAATTATTAAGCAAGTAGAAGGTAGTTTCCAAAATATCTAATGTATTGGTATCTAAACCTGGGAGCTGAGATTTAGGCAACATTAAGGGATGATATGTGAGCTCAGGGATTTGGGGTTTCAAAAGTTTGATTATGTGAGGATGTTTGACAGCATCAGTGGTTCTTCCACCATCAGTGACCCCTGTAGGGGCCTTAATGGGCCAGCAGGAGGGTTTACCGACAGGGCCTTGGCAACCAGCTGACTGTAGCTTGGTGTATTTGCCTTCTACTCCCTGGTCAAATAGAACGGAGGTATAATGAATAGTGGTCCCCCCTGCTGCATGAGTTTTAGTTTGGGAGGCTTCAAAAAATTGTTCTCCCTGCTTGTTAACACAAATTGAGGGCGACACATAACAAGAGTCATGCCTCGCCTGGGTATGTGAACAGGTTGCAGAAGAATTTTGGAGAGCTTTACTTGTACTAGGGGGAATAAACTTTGGCTTGTTAACACATACCCATTTAGGCTGATGAACTCCTCCAAGTTTATGGTCAACCTCGGCATGGAGGTAAGCCACCTTAGTCACGCAGTCAGCAGTCTCGGTCCAACTAGTGGAAGCCTGAGTCCAAGATCATCACTTGCATTCACAGGGGGGCCCAAAAACTTACACCATGATGTTGGAACGTGGAGGGCCAAGGCCTCCATGTACAAACCTGTTAAGCAGAAGTGCCTAAATCAGGATCCTCACACAGATTGTTGGCTGCATCTGAAAAAGAACAAAATTTGTCCTCAGGGGGAGGCCCTCCATCCCTGTGTTGAGGTAAGTCATTAACCTGTTTAACCAGGCATTCTGGTAACCATCTTGGGGCTGATTGCTCTTTGTCCAAAAGACAAGCTGAGCCTCGTCCCCAGATGAGAACAGGATCTGGACCTTTCCATTTATTTGTAAGGGAATTGCACCACATAAGAGGTGGGCGAACAGAATTGGACAAGGGATGCCAGTTTCTGTCTGCGGCCGAATGGCCTTCACTGTCTAGGGTAAGAAAAATAAGGGCAAGTAAGGCATGGTTAAGGCGATGCCTGGGAGTGGTAAATACAAGGGCGGAAGCCTTATGGAGGGTTATCCAAGTCTATAAGGTAAGGTGGGCACGTTCCACAACGCCTTGGCCCTGAGGGTTGTATGGAATTCCAGTAGTATGACGAATTTGCAAGGTAGCACAAAACTATTTAAACTTGGCACAGGTATATGCAGGATAATTATCTGTTTTAATATGTATTGGTTTACCCATTATGGAAAAGGCTGAAATAAGAGGAGAAAGAACATATTTGGTAGCCTCTCCTGAATGTGGTGATGCAAAAATAAAGTCGCTGAAGGTATCTATAGAAACGTGTATATATTTGGTAATTTCAAATTCAGGAAAATGAGTAACATCCATTTTCCAAAACTGATTGGGCAGTAATTCTCGGGGGTTAACTCTCATGTGTTGAATGGGGAGGGAGACAGTGCAACCTGGGCATGCTTTTACTATTTCTCGTGCCTGTTGCATGGTAATTTTACAAAGTAATTGAAGGCTCTTGGAATTTAGATGGTGAAGATTGTGTAACTCTGTGGCCTTTTGAATGGAGCCCACAAAAATTGGAAAGATGGAACGAGTTGCTGCATCAGCTTGGGCATTACCTTGTGTTAGAGGCCTGGGATGATCAGAGTGTGCCCTGATGTGTTCTAAGAAAAATGGGTGTTGTCTGGCCTGAATTAGCTGCTGAAGCTGATGAAAAAGAAAGGCCACATTGGAAGAAGCCTTAATGGTGGGGGAAATGTCCAGCAGGGGCACAGAATGAGCAATGTAGGCACTGTCTGTATAAATATTAACAGGATTATCAAAAAATATTATAAAAACTTGTGTTATGGCAAACAATTCCATAACCTGTGCTGACTGATAGATAGTATCAAAGATGGTAGGCTGGTTATTGACAACAAAGAGCGCTCAGCCATTACTGGAACCGTCTGTAAAGACATTAAGGGCTTGAGGAATGGGAGCCTTTTGAGTAATTTTGGGAAAAATAAATGGATGTAACTGGACAAAATGTAAAAGGGGGTCATTGGGGAGGTGGTTATCAATTGTTCCCCAAAAGCCTGATAGGGCAATACCCGATTCATCCCGTGTCTGTATTAAAAATTTGGTTTGGTCCTTCATATATGGAATTAAATTATTATGAGGTTCTTTGCCAAAATGTTGTCGAGAATCAAATGACCTTTAATAATAATAGAAGCTACCTGAGCAAGATTAACAGTAATAACCTTGGAGTATGTGGTGGGTAAATGGACCCAAAGCAAGGGGCAGCCTTTATTTTTAAAATGTGGATCTCGCTGCCAAATTATTCCTGTGGGTGTATGAGGAGTTTGTTAAATAACCAGAACCATAGGAAGGTTATAAGAAATTTGTGTAACAAACTGTTGGGCAATGGCTTCTCTGACTTGGTTTAATGCCTGTAATGCCTCGTGTGTAAGCTTTTGAGAGGAGGAGGGGTGGGAATCACCTCTCAAAATATAATTAAGGGACAAAAGTACACAAGTGGGTAATTTTAAATATGTTCTTAGCCATTTAATATCCCCCAGTAATTTTTGAAAATCATTAAGAGTGTGAAGATGGTCCACACGTAGTTGTATTTTAGGAATTTGAATCTGATTATCTTGAAGTTTAAGGCCCAAATAGGTATAAAAGTCCTGTGTTTGAACCTTATCAGAAGCTATCTGTAGTCCCAAGGTAGTGAGGGTTTTGTAAAGGTCCAGGTAACAATTATTAACGTCATGGATATTAGGTGCAGCAATTGACAAATCATCCAATTAATGTAAAATATGAATTTGTGAACATTGCTCTCTCACAGGGTCTACTGCTTGAGCAATGTATTTTGGGCTAAGACTAGGGCTGTTGGCCATACCTTGGGGAAGAACCTTCCATTGAAATCTCTGCATAAGGCCCTGAAAATTAATGTGAGGGAGACTAAAGGCAAAATAGGGTCTATCCTCAGGATGTAAAGCAATGGTAAAAAAGCAATCTTTTAAGTCAACAACCATTTTACAATAGTTTTTGGGAATAGCCACTGGTGTGGGAATGCCTGGCTGTAGTGCTCCCATCAGGCATATAACTTTATTAATGACACACAAATCTTGTAAAAGGCGCCACTTGCCTGATTTTTTCTTGATAACAAAAATAGAATTATTCTATGGTGAGCTTGATGGCTCTACATAGCCAGCTGCCAGCTGTTCCTGCACTAACATGGAGGCAGCCTCCAATTTTTATTGGGTAAGGGGCCACTGATCCACCGACACAGGAGTCTGAGTCTCCCAAATAATTTTATCTGTATGGGGTACAGGAGGGTCAGGGACCAACACTAAAAATCCAAATACCCAAGTCTATATGTATTTGTTTTTTGTAAGGGTTGTATAGGCTCAACCAGTCCTTGTCTCAGTCTCCCCATGCCTGTACCAGGGACAAAATTCATATGAAGCATTTGATGAGTCACCTTGGAATTGAGACTGGAAAGAATAACTTACATTTGACTCAAAATATCTCGGACGTATAGGTTAAGATGAAGGTCAGGAACAAAGAAAGGAGTTACAGTTCCCATATTACCCTCTGTATCAGTCCAGCTAAGAGCCCTAGAGCTGACCAGAGGATTTTTTGACTGTCCTATCCCTTTAAGTTCTGTCAAGGATGGGGTGAGGGGCCAACCTGTTGGCCAGTATTTTTGAGAAATAATTGTGGCATCAGCTCCAGTATCAAGAATTCCTTGGAATTCCTTTCCTTCAATAAGTAAGATAAGGGTGGGTCTATTGTGAGAAATGGGCTGAACCCAATATACATCAGAGGAGCCCAAGGAGGTAGTCCCCCTCGGTAGGTTTGAGTGGTGGAAGTGCCTCCTGAATCCAAGGGAAGGAGTATTAATTGTGCAAGTCTTGTTCCTGCTGGGATGGCCGCAACTCCATTAATAGCTGTGGCCAGTATTTTTATTTCTCCAGTGAAATCATTATCTTTAATGCCAGGGAAGACCTGAACACCTTGTAAGGTAGTAGAGGCTCTTTCAAGAATAAGGGCACACATATGAGATGGAGTGAGACCCATAATTCCAGTGGGTATTATCTGGGGCCCTTGCATTGAGTCTAATATTGTATTGGTGGCGGCAAAAAGGTCCAATCCTGCGCTGCCTGGGGTGGCTAATTGGAATGAGGCAATTGTGGAGAAGGATTTTGAGATAGGCTGCTGAGGGCATTTGTCTTAGATCTACACTCACTGGCCCAGTGATGACCTTTACCTCATCTAGGGCAAAGGGTAGCTGGGGGCAGTTTAGCCTCAGTTTGAAAAGACACTATTCTTAGGCTTTGTTTGCCTGTCAGACACTCACGTGCAAAATGGCCAGGTTGTTTACAAGTAAAGCAACTACGTGAGCCAGGATTGTGAAAGGCCTTGGTAAAGGCGGCACCGAGGGTGAGACCCATGGCAAGGGCTACACCCAACGCTGCACAGAGTCCAATAAAGTCAGAAAGTTTCACTTTTTTCTTATGTGGTCGAAGAACATCCTGACATGCCAGGTTGGCATTTTCAAAGGCAAGATGTTTTACAAAGGTGCTTTCGCTTTCGCTTGGTCCAAGCAAGAATCCCGCAGCTAGGTTAAGCCGGGGAAAAAAGTCGCTATAAGGCTTGTCGGGCCCTTGTCGAATTTTTGCCAGGGAAGTCGTAGCAGAGGCCTTTTGAGGGAGGCGTCTCCAAGCATGTAAGCCAGCCATCTGAATCTGTGTCAAAAGTCCAGCAGGGAAACGTGCCAGTTAAGTTTTAGTATCAAAAGGCGCATTGCCCACTAGCTAAACATAAGTCCAGGAATTAGAGGAGGGCTTAGTTAAATTTTTCTGAGCAGTTTCCTGACAGTGCTCTTTGAAATCTGCATTCCATAACAGGAAGTCTGCGGCATTGAGGGTAGCTTGGTCTAAAAATTTCCAATCATTGGGAGTAAGACATTGTATCATGTAGCTTTCTAATAAAGCCTACGTGTAGGGTGCAATGGGTCCATAGTGAGCACAAGACTTTTTAAGTTTTTTCAAGAAAACGCAGGCTTAATGTTTTGTAGACACTCTGGGTTCCTTCCTGCCTAGGGATGAAGTCCTCATCCTCTGAGTCCTGATCTCCTTGATCCATTTCCCCCGCTTCCTCCTCTTGATCCTCGTCTAAGTCTTTGACATCAACCTGGGCAGGTTTAACTATCTAACTGAGGGTGACTGAAAAGTGAGAACAGTCCAATGGAGCGGCTTAGCCTTTGTATTAGACCACTTTGGGCCAGCTTGTGTTGACTCCATGCCTAAGGCTAATGAATAAAGCTCAGAGTCAAGGGATCTTAATTCTTTTTAAACTTGGATCTCTTCCAGTCTATGTTGGAGAGACTCTCCCAAGGGAGCCAGGTTAGGCAAGGGAATTGGGGAAAAAATATCTGGTGGGGGGATTTGGCCCCTGAAGGGCCAGAGCACAAAAAGCAGGAGAGATATAGGAGGGAGGTGGATGTGTAAGTCCTATAGGCTGTGGCTGGGTCCTAAGCAGTGGCAGGTCTTCTGTATCATAGGGAGTTGCTTCCTTCTCCAAGTTAGCCTTCTCCCCAGGGGTCAATGTGTCTCCAGGATTTAAAACTGGATAAAGGCGGTTGGTAACCATTGGAGCCCTATTCATTAGGGTGGTATTTTGAGGGGGACCAGGAAGGTTTCCAGGGTCCTGGGGAGACTGAGAATGGTCTATGTCTATACTAACTGATGGGCATGCGAGGGGGGACGAGAGGTCTTTTGCATAGTCTCTTTCCTAATCCTGAAAAGTTTTAAGGTACCATTGTCAAAGGGTGAACTTTTAAGAAATTCATTAATTAATTTCCAGTAAGAAAAGGTGGGAACAGGCAATTTTTCTGTCCAAAGGATTCATAATAATCTTTTAAACAGTCTCCTACTCTAAGCCATCTTTTACCATTAATGGTCCCTTCAAGGTGAAATCATAGACACAATTCCCCTATGTATGAAAAGAAAAATTTTAAGTCCTTTTTCTTAACACGTGCCCCCCATGTCTTGAAGGAATCCTTGAGGCCCGACAAATACAAATCATGTGACAAAACTGCTTGACCCAAGGTGGGTCACTCCCCGTGCGTCATCCCCACTCTCCTCCTGGATCTGTCTCTCGGTGGTGTCTGCTGAGGCAATTGTGAGCTCCGCTTGACCAAGTTTTCCAGGAGGACGGGGTTCCCTATGACTCAAAGGCTCGAGCCCCAGTCAGTGGGCGCCAGATGTCCCGGCTGGCAGGACACATCAACGTGGGCAGCGAACCAAGATAGGGAGGAATGAAGGGACAAGAGACACGAGAGATGACAGGAAGACAGGAGTTCTGATCAACCTTCAAAACACATTGTTCACACAGGGGATTTTATATGCTGGAGATGGGAAAGCTCTCTTATCGGCAGTTCCTGGATGTCTACACAAGGTGAGATAACCTCAGGATATTTCAGGAAGACAGATGGCCACAGGATGTCTCAGGGACACAGATGGCTAAATGATGTCTCCAAGAGATGATGTCTCCCTGGGTGTTGTTTCTTATAAGTGTCAGGCTATTCTTTGAAGGAGAATTCCTTCTACCCCTGACAGTCAGGGATTCAGTATTTCCAATGGAAAACTGAAAAAAGAATGCAATGTGTATGCAAATATGTGCTACCCCAAAATCTTCCCACTTTCATTCAGAACAATGCCTTGACATTACCTTCACCCCAAGTAAGACACAATTAGAGAAGATTTGAAAATCTGTGAATACACATCTGGAATGGAAAATGCTCAGGAGTTCACAAACTTGAAGGTGGTAGAGGAGTTTCCAAAAGCAAAGAACAGGGTAATAACTCCACAAACATGGAGCTCTGCCGGCATAAAGATTTCTTGAGAAACTGCTTCTGAGGTTGGGCACTTGAAATATATGTTGTTTTCAGGAGCTTTAGCTTCCTTTGTATTGAGACCATCAAATCTGGGTCTGCATCTATGTGACCTGGAGGACATGGTTTCTTATTTTTCAATGGATATGAGGCAGTAGTGCTGAATTCTCTCTTTGTAGGTAAACTGTTGCCAATGGGGGCTAAGTGTCTCCCAGTGTGGACTGTGAAGACATTTAATCATCCTCCACTTTTGAGGTGTTTCTTGTAGCTGCACTGGGATTTTGGTATTCGCTTCTCGAAATGCAAGGAGTTCAACTGGGACACAGTGCTCGAGGGAGTTCTGTCATGTGTGGTGGGTAAGGGTCTGCAAGAGAATGCACCAACCAGGCTTCTATCCCATATAGCTTGCCCCCTTGACCATAGCAATCTGATTCTAAACATTGCACTGAAACCTCTCCATATAACAAGATGCCTTTACATACAAGGATCTAGAGGCTACACTATGTCAGTCACAAACTATTTGGAAGCCAATGCAAATCCAAATGACCCCACCACAGATGTTTTAACACACACCTGCACTCCACTGCTCTAGGCCGACTACTCATCAGGTTCCAAATTACTGGCATCTCTCTTCTACACCATTTTCATGAACACCAGTCAATCAAGGCACTGTCTGATACACTCATGATCATCAATAGGACATACAAAGTTTCTCCAGTGCGACCTGGTCATGGGAATTCAAAAATTTAATGATATTTATCTAGCCATTTTTCAACGATGACATTGGAGGCACTGTGGGATTCAATTCACTCAGGAACCATTAAATGGAGAAAAAGCTCATTTCAATGAAAGCTCTAGAAAACGTTAACAGGCAAGGCTTCCCAAAGAAAGGCCAAAAGGTCACATGAAGCCAGGTCCATTGAGGTCTACAATGTGAGGTCCATGTGTGTTTTGACTTGCAACAATGGCTGCCACGTCTTTAAGAATAAAATCATGTAATATCATTCCTGAGATTCCCAGTGCTCTGTGGAAAGCCACCCTGGGCCTAGATCTCAGTTTCCAAGGGCGAATCTCATGCGTGGCCTCCTAAAATCCCAACACAATACACAGCAATACTTCTTGGAGGTCAGTTCCAGAACTCAGTCTCTAGGGGAATCACACCAGTGTTCAAGCCCAGGTGGATCCAGTCAACTCTTCCAACCACGACTTAAATAAAAACAATTAAAACCAAAACACTCCCACATGGCCCTCATCTTCTCCCATATAGACACTCATCATAACCTCTGGCTGGAGTTTTCCATGAGGGTCGCAGGCCAAGACAATGTCCAAAATAATCTCCCTTGCACCTCATTTGCCTAAATTCAGGGTGGCCTGGAGACCCTTCCTGTTAACCAGAAGTGATCAAATAGGCCTGCCCTTAATACTGTTCCATTTCTCCAATTTGAGGCCTTCTGACTGTGGGGTTTAGATTCTTTATGTGAATTGGAGTCATGAGAAAACCAAGGTCCTCTGCAGAGATTTGAAGAACTCACTTGACCCAAAGGATCCCTATTCTCAATTGATGGATTTTAGGAACCTAAAAGGGGTAGGCAATAGAATTCATTAACAATGACTAAACTTTTTGCCATTTTGGTTTTGGATGCTCACATGGGATCTTTCTTTAGATCCATCAGGTGCTGAAAATCTAAGCCACAGCCTCACACAGGGCCAAGAGCCTGATCCAGACACATCCCTTTCCAAAGCAATTAAGCAAAGAGCCACAGGTGATGCCCATTCATTTCCATTTCAAAACTGTTTTCTTCAGGCTTCACAAAGGGGTGGCCTGAGGCAAAGACTTTCCTGACATTCAGGGCAAAAGAACAATACGTAAGCAAAAGGCCCAAAGCAGGTTTATACACTGAGATTTTCCTGGTCACACGGATATCTGAGTTTTTTGATATGCTGGCCATTCCCTTCAGCTATCCAGTACATGGTCATGTAACAGACCTTGGAGTTGGTACATACCTTGGACAGAAAACCATGAGTGTATTCTGGAGAGTGGCCAGAATTCAGGAAGAAAACAGGGACTTATGAAGGTAGTAGGTGTTGCCATCCATAAGGCAAGGCACACTCCATTCATAAATTGGGCAGGATGAATGCTGGGAAGCTTTCTACTAGACAGGACACATCCATTGTTGCATTCTCTTTTCTAATGTCTACAACCAGGGACACAGTGGGATACACAGACATAGAAACACTCACCTTGTAAAAGAATCTACTAGAAACAGTTCACTCCAAACCAAACAAACCACCTCTCTGATCTGGTTTCTTTGGCTAACTCTGTGAAGTTGTCAGGAACAAAGTGTTGAGCCACTACCTGCTTTCTCAGGAAATGTCCCTCTTCAGAACTCTCCTGGCATTTGGCTATCCTCACAGCAATAGTTACCGAGAAAGACTGACTCTGTCCTTGGAAAATCCAAACAAGTGAGCCCACTGGAACTGGGATTTGGACTGCCTCTTGGTGCCTGGCTTCTTGGATACCAAGTTCAGAGAGTTCAATCACCAAGGAAATGAGGCATGTCACTTTCTTTGGAACTGAATGAGGCCACTGACTTGGAAACCACATTGTCCTAAGAGTTGCTTCCAAGGGTCCCATGAGATGGAGGCTTCCCCTACTTTCTGTGACACTTTCACAAGTTAGAATGATATATCATCCATAGGCACCCAGGAACAGCTCTCCACACAGGCTGGTTTGATCCATCTTCTCTACAATAAGAAGAGAAAAGCTGATTCAGACATATTGCTTCATCCTGACCAGGTTGCTTGCCATGGAATATGACTTTTGCTCTCTCAGGTCCTTCGTACCTGCCTACAACTTCTCTGGGTATCATTTCTGTATGGACCTTTGAGGTTCTCAGCAGGTGGAAGGTCCCGTACTTTCCTGTATTCTAAGAACAACTCTGTCCCTGCTTTTCAGTAAAATGAGATTGAGGGAAGAGTGTATATTTAGGGTTAATAACAGGTTCAATTTGGGTTAGGAAATATTCTCTGTGATGAATTATGTTATTGGGAACCTGCGATATTTACAAAAATATAGAGGTGAAATATAAGAATGAAAACAGAAATCTAGGTATGATTTGAAGGCCAGAAGGGCATTGGGCCCTTGATTGGGATACTTAGCTTTGAATTATGTTCTGCACAGATGTCTCAGAAAATTTGATATACAATGGCATAGGACCTGTACCTTGGAAGATTGAATGTAGAAGAGAACATCCACTCAAAAAAGGATAGTCATTAGGATTTGAAAGATAGTCGGTACGTTTAGGAAGAAGAGTGAGTATATGATTTGGACCAAAAGTTCTTTAGCAATAGGGTTTCTTATTTTCCAATAAACATGAGGAAGCAGTGCAGAATCCTCTCTTTGTAGGTCAACTGTGACCACTGGAGACTAAGTGTCTCCCCGTGTGGACTGTAAAGCCATTTGTTCCTCCTCAACTTTTTGTGGTATTTTTGCTGCAGCACTGGGAGTTTGGTATTTGCGTCACAAAATACAAGGAGCTCAACTGGGACACAGTGCTGGAGGGAGCTCTGTCATGAGTGGTGGGTCAGAGTCTGCGAGAGAATGCACCAACCAGGCTCTATCCCTCATATCTTGTCCCATTGCCGCCTTGTCCATATCAACCTCATTCTGAACATTGCCCTGAAACCTCTCCATATAACAAGATGCCTTTACATATAAGGGTCTGCTGGCTGCACCATGTCAGTCAAAAGCCATTTGGAATCCAATGGTAGATCCTCATGGCCCTACCACTGATGTTCTTTCACACACCTGCCCACCACTCCTCTAGGCCCACTACTCAGCAGGCTCCAACATACTGAAATCTCTGTTCTACACCATTTTCATGAAACCCAGTAATTCAAGGCACTGTCTGGTACCCTAATGATCAGCAACAGGACATACAAAGCTTCTCCAATGAATTTCCAAAATTTTATGGTATTTTTCTAGCCATTTTTCAAGGATGAAGTTGGAGGCACTGTTGGTTTCAATTCATTCAGAAAACATTAAATGTTGAGGAAGCTCATTTCAGTGAATGCTCTGGAGAACTCTCACAGGCAAGTCTTCCCAAAGAGTGGCCAAATGGACACATGAAGCCAGGCCCATTGAGGTCTACAATGTGAGGTACGTGTGTGTTTTGACTCTCAACTATGGTACCGAAGTCTTTCAGAATAAAATCATGTGATATCCTGGCTGAGATTCCCAGTGATCAGAGGAAAGCCACCCTGGGCCTAGATCTCAGTTTCCAAGGGCGACTCTCATGCGTGGCCTCCTAAAATCCCAACAAAATTCATGGCAATACTTCTCTGAGGTCAGTTCCAAAACCCAGTCTCTAAGGGGAATCACACCAGAGTTCAAGCCCTGGTGGACCCAGTCATTTCTTCCAACCGCCTCACAAATGACCAAAATTAAAACCAAAACTCTCCCACATGGCCCTCATCTTCTTCCATATAGTCACTCATCGTAACCTTTGCCAGGAGTTTTCCATGAGGGGCACAGCCAAAGACAGTGTCCAAAATAAACTCCCTTGCCCCTCATTTGCCAATATTCAAGGTGGCCTGGACACCCTTCCTGTGAACCACGAGTGATCAAATAAGCCTGCCGTTAATACTGCTCTATTTCTCCAATTTGAGGCCTACTGACTTTTAGGTATAGATTATTTATGTGATTTGGAGTCATGAGAAAACACAAGAACCTCTGCGGGACTTTGAAGAACTCATTTGACCCAAAGAATCCCTAATATGTTAATCCCTAATACTCGTTAATACGGCACTGCTTCTCCAATTTGAGGCCTATTGACTGTGGGGTTTAGATTCTTTATGTGAATTGGAGTCATGAGAAAAACCAAGCACCTATGGGCTAGCCTCTGCAGGGTTTTGAGGAACTCATTTGACCCAAATGATCACTAGTCTCACTTGATGAAGGTCAGGAACCTTACAGAGGTAGGCAAGAGACTTCATTCACAATGACTGCTCTTTTGGCAATTTTTGTTTTAGATGCACACATTGGATCTTTTTTTTAGATCCTTCAGGTGCTGAGAATCTAAGACATAACCTCACACAGGGCCAAAAATCTGATTCAGACACATCCCTTTCCAAAGAAATTAAGTAAAGAGCCACAGGTGATGCCCTTTCATTTCCATTTGAAAACTGTTTTCTTCATGCTTCACAAAGGTTTGGCATGAAGAAAAGACCTTCCTCACATTCAGGGCAACAGAACAATTGGTAAGCACAGAGCTTGGATGTGGTACAAATCATGGAAACAAAATCGTGAGCCTATTCTGAGAGTGATCATTTTTCAGGAAGAAAACAGGAACTTAGGAAGATAGTAGATGTTGCCCATCCATAAGTCAAGCCGCAGTCCATTCATACACTGGACAAGATAAATCCTGGAATGCTTTCTACTAGACAGGACACATCCATTGATGCATTCTCTTTTCTAATGTCTACAACCACGGACACAGTGGATGCACAGAAAAAGAAACACTCGCCTTGCGAAACGTCTTACCAGAAACAGTTCACTCCAAACCAAACAAACCACCTTTCCTAACTATTCTTAGAACATGAGACAAAACCTCAAACCCACACCCAAACCCACAAAGGCACCTCCTTCCCCCAAGTAGGTCTGTAACTATCGGGAGTGTCCTCTGAATGGTGGGCCATACTATGTTCCGCTGAAATGGCCTGTCCTGTGTCAGATCTGGTCTCCTTGGCCAACTCTGTGAAGTTTTCATGAGCCAGCGGTGATCCACTACCTGGTTTCTCAGGAAAGGCCCATCTTCAGAGCTTTCCTGACATTTGGCCATCCTCACATCAGTAGGTACCAAGAAAGACTGACTCTGTCCTTGGTAAATCCAAACAAGTGAGAACACTGAGACTGGGACTGGGACTGGCTCTTGGTGCCTGGCTTCCCGGATCTGAGACTTCCATCACCAAAGAAGTAAGGTGAGGTTACTTCCTTCAATATCTTAATGAGGTCACTGCTTTGGCAACCACTTTGTCCTAACAGTTCCTTCCAATGGTCCTATGATGGAGGTTGCCCCTACTTCCTGTGATACTTTCACAAGTTAGAATGGTATATCAACCATAGGCATCCGGGAACAGCTTACCACACAGGACTGGTTTGGTCCATCTTTTCTACATTAAGAAGAGAGAGGCTTATTCAGAAGCTACCCTTCATCCTTACCAGGTTGTTTCCCATGGAAGGTGACTTTTGCTCTCTCAGGTACTTCATAGCTGCCTGCATCTTTCCCTGGGATCAAATCTGCATGGACCTTTGAGGTTCTCAGCAGGTGGAAGATCCCCTACATTCCTGTATTTTAAGATGAACTCTGTCCCTGCCTTTTGTAAAGTTAGATTGACGGATCAGTGTATGGTTAGGGTTAATACCTTGTTCGATTTGGGTTATAAATCATTCTGCAGGATGATTACTGCTATTGGTAACCTGCAATATTTATAAGATTATAGAGGTGAAATATAAGTACAAAAACAGAAATCTATGTAAGATTTGTAGCACAGAAGGGCATTAGGCCCTTGATTTGGATACTTAGCTTTGAATTACATTCTGCAGAGATGTCTCAGAAAATGCGATATACAATTGCAAAGGACCTTGTACTTTGGATGATTGATTGTAGAAGAGAACATTTACTCAAATTGGGAGAGTCAGTAGGAATAGAAAGATAGTCTGTAGGTTTAGGAAGAAGAGTGAGTATAAAATTTGGAACAAATGTTCTTTAGCAATAGGGTTTCGGTTATAGAGTGAATGTAAATGTAAGCACATGTTAAGACTCAGTCACAATGATGAACTGGAGAAAATATAGGAAAAGAGATATCAATAGAGACATTACAAAATCAGGCAATTATAATGTGAGTGATAGGATTAGACATTTTCAACATGGTTAAGATTGAATGCATAATCTTAGGAAGAAAAAATATGTAGTTACCAATAGGAATAACATTTGAAAGCATTAGGCCACCTGGACATGGATGTTTTTAGTAATCCATGTTCACTTTCCATTTAGGCTTTGGTACAATCATAAGTGTGACCTTTGCATTTTCTGCCCAGAAAATTATTGTGATAAAATGTATCTGTGGATCATGTGATATGAGTATTTCTTTCACCATTTCTGGGAGCAATATTTGAAGACATATAAATTAGTATTGGGGGTACAAAGTGGTGTACCATGTGTCAATGAATATAGAGATAATGGATGAATAGAATATACTGTGAATAAATAATCTAACTGGTTCCACTTTAAATAATGGATTGAATTGATATCTGAAAATATATAAGATATCATATATTGACATACAATCATTCATTCCAACCAGTTATATATCTAATGGTAATCTTAGGGTTATTGTTTATCATGAAGTGTGTGTGAGTTTTGCTTCAAAAGTGATTATGGAAATCGAAAATAATGTGTTTGGAAAGAAGTCTCATGAAAAGACCAGTCAAGAAATATGGAGGAATACATGAGTTGTGAAGCAGGAAGTGATTGAATGTGAAACAAATGCCTATAAATTTGCTAAATTGTGGATGAAATATATATCCAATGATGTGCATAAACTGATGAAATAGTAGTGTACCAGTGTTGAATACAAATGAACGGCAAAATACATATCATGTCCCATAGGAATCGACTTGCATTGATGTTAAACTGAGTCAGTTACTGTAGAAATATTAGGATTCGCGTGCATCATTCACTGAATTTAGTTTTCTTTTTTTAAAACTTTTTATTAATGGTTGTTCAAAACATTACATAGTATTGTGGTGAGCGTCACAGGTTGGGGGGCCTGGCTTGAGGAAAAAAAAGAGAAGGCCCTAGACACTCAGGATTGGAGATCTGCCCATTCTGGGATAAAGAGTTGCTGCACAGTGATTGCTTCCCACCTATTGAGAGGAGAAGCTTGGCCCAATGCACACAGCTCCACCTACTGGAAGAGAAGTTAATTGAACTCTGTTACTGCATGTATTATTATTATTTTTTTCTTTTTATTTTCTTCTTTTTCTTTCATTTTCATTTTTTTGTTGTTGTTCTTTAACTTTTTTTAATGTTTTTATTTTTTAAAATTTTTAAAATTTATTATTTTATGATTCTTTTAAATTTTAATTTTCATTTTTATAATTATCATTATTATTTCTAAAAAATTTTATTTCTTATTTTTTTTTCTTTTGTCTTTTCATTTCTTTTCAATTTTCTTATTCTCCCTTCCTTGAATTCTACCTGCCTACTCTCATTCTCTTTAGTGACTTCTTCCCATCCCTACTACTATCTTTCCTCCCAAGCTTCAAATAAATTTATAAGAGTAAGCAGTAACTCAGCAGTCAAACAGAACAAGAAGTAACATTAGCAGCATAAAAAAGCAAGGATGAAAATGTGTACAAACAATGAAGGACAACCTAGATAATCAGGAGGACCTAGAATCATCAGGAAAATGGTCATATAAAGAACTCAAGGAATACCTTAGACAGATGGAATGGAACCTTAAAGAGGATACGAGACAGCAATTCCAAACAGTGAAAGAACACATTGAAAATGAATTACATAAACAGATAAAAGAAGAAGTTAAGCGTCTTTATCAGGAGATAGAGATTATAAAAGAAATCAAACAATAATTCTAGAAATGAAGGAAACGATAAACCAAATTAAAAACTCAATTGAGAGTATCACTAACAGAGTGGAGCAAGTAGAAGCCAGAACGTCAAATAATGAAGAAAAAATATATCATCTTGAAAGGAGTCTAGCCAACTCCGAAAAACTGGTAAAAAATCATGAGAAAAATATCCAAGAGATATGAGATAACATAAAAAAAACAAACTTATGAGTCATCTGGATAGAGGAAGGTACAGAGATTCAAACCAAGGGAATGAGTAACCTGCTGAATTAAATAATTTTAGAAAACTTTCCAGAAATAAAAAAGGAAACGGATATACAAATTGTAGATGCATACAGGACACCAAGCACACAAAATCACAGTAGACCAATGCCAAGACACATTGTTACGAAAATATCCAATAAACAGACCAAAGAGAAATTATTAAAAGGTACATGAGAAAGGAGGCAGATGACATTCAGGGGTAAACCAATAAGGTTAACAACAGATTTTTCATCACAGACGCTGAAAGCGAGAAGATCCTGGAACAATGTATTTCAAATACTGAAAGACAATGGATGCCAACCAATAATTCTGTATCCAGCAAAATTAAGCTTCAGGTATGACAACAAAATAAAAATATTTCATAATTAACAAAAGCTAAAAGAATTTGCAGCCAGAAAACCAGCATTGCAAAGTGTCTTGAGCAAAACACTACACGAGGAAGAAATGAAAAACAACAACCAAAACTATCACTGGGAAGTGCCTCAGTAATAATAGAGGGCGGGGGAAAAGCTAATCATGGAGAAACAAACTAAATTAAAAATAAATAAATAATCAAAATGGCTGGCAGTACAAACCATATATAAATAGTAACTCTAAACCTTAATGGTTGAACTCTCCAATAAAGCGACATAGGCTGGTAACTTGGATTATAAAAACAAATCCAACAATATGTTGCCTCCAGGAGACACATCTGAATGGAAAAGGCATACACAGGCTTAAGGTGAAAGGTTGGGAAAAAATATACCATGCACACGGTCCTCGTAAGCAACCAGGGGTGGCCATCCTCACATAGAATAAAATCGACTTCAAGACTAAGTTATTCAAAAGGGATAAGTATGGATATTATATAACTTTAAAAGGAATCATTCACCAACAAGACATAAAAATTATCAATATTTATGAACCAAATAATGGTGCTGCGACCTTCATAAAACAAATTCTCCTCAAGTTCTGGAATCAAATAGACAACAACACAATAATTATCGGTGACTTCAACACAGCTCTCTCACCATTGGACAGATATTTCAAACAAAGGTTGAATTAAAAAAATATAGAATTCAATATCACAATCAATAACCTAGACTTAACTGAAATATATAGAATATACCAACCATCATCAAATGGATATACTTTTTTTCAGCAGCACATGGATCCTTCTCAAAAATAGACCATATATTATGCCATAGGGCAACCCTCAGTAAATATAAAGGGGTGGAGATAATACCATGCATTTTTTCTGACTATAATGGAATGAAACTGTAAATCAATGATAAAAGAAGGAAGAAAAAGTCCTACATCACATGGAAAATGAACTATATGTTACGGAATGATCAATGGGTTACAGAAGACATAAAGGTGGAAATCAAAAAATTCTTAGAGATAAACGAAAACACAGACACAACATATCGGAATCTACGGGACACAATAAAAGCAGTTTTAAGAGGGAAATTCATCGCCTGGTGGTCATTCCTCAAAAAAAAAAAAAAAAAAGGAAAAACCAACAAATAAATGAGTCACAACACACGTTACAGAACTCTCTCCAGCACTCTGTCCCAGTTGAACTCCTTGTATTTTGTGAAGCAAAAACCATATTCCCAGTGCAGCAGCAAGAAGCACCACAAAATGTGAAGGATGACCAAATGTCTTCACAGTCCCCACCAGGAGACACTTGGCTTCCTGTGGCCACAGTTTACCTACAAAGAGAGAATTCAGCACTGCTGCCTCAGGTTCATTGGAATATAAGAAACCATGTCTTCCAGGTCACATAGATGCAGACCCAGATTTGATGGTCTCACTACAAAGGAAGCTAAAGCTCATGACAACAACATATATTTCAAGTGCCCAACCTCAGAGGCAGTTTCCCAAGAAGTCATAGGCCAGCAGAGCTCCATGTTGGTGGAGTGTTTACCCTGTCCCTTACTTTTGGAAGCTCCTCTACCACCTCCAAGGTTGTGAACTCCCGAGCATATTCCATTCAGATACATAATCACAGATTTTCACACTTTTCTCCTCTTATTGTGTCTTACTTGGGGCGAAGGTAATATCATGGCACTTCTCTGGATGTGAGTGGGAAGATTTTTGTGTAGCACATGTTTACATACACATTGGAGTCATTTTCCAATTTTCCATTTGAAATACTGAATCCCTGACATTAACCCCTACCCTACTGGATTCTGACTAATAATCTTAATATGATGGTGAGAAATAACCCAAAAAGAATAGAAATACAAGCAGTTCAGAGGAGGCATGGTGTGTAGTTGGAATTGCCTTTTGCATTATATAGTGTAGGAGTTATAAATCTAGTCAATTTTTTGTTGAAATAACTCTACATGTGTTTTTAAAGTTAACAAATATGTGAATTCCTGTCTCCCTTTCTCTGTAGCCTATACGGTGCATGTATTTTTATATGCACATAGAAAATCCTATCTGGTATCACACGTATATACTTGTGAGGTGGCTGAATTGGCAGATACAAATTTTGAGAAGAGATCACTCCTCCTAAACGCTGTTGGAACTGAAAATTCAACCTATGGGTGAGCTTCCAAGTTGAATAACATTATACATAAATCCATGTTCAGTAAATGAATATTTTTGCATCTGTGGATTATATATATTTCATGATGAATTTCGATTGGCATATATATTGCTACTTTTTTTCTTTTATTGGTTGTTCAAAACATTACAAATCTCTTCACATATCATATTTCATACATTAGATTCAAGTGGGTTATGAACTCCCATTTTTACCCCAAATACAGATTGCAGAATCACATCGGTTACACATCCACATTTTTACATAATGCCCTATTAGTTACTTTTGTATCCTGCTACCTTTCCAATACTCTACTCTCCCCCCTCCTCTCCCCTCCCATCTTCTCTCACTACCCCATCTACTCTAATTCATTTCTCTCCTTGTTTATTTTCCCATTCCCCTCACAACCTCTTACATGTAATTTTGTGTAACAATGAGGGTCTCCTTCCATTACCATGCAATTTCCCTTTTCTCTCCCTTTCCCTCCCACCTCATATCTTTGTTTAATGTTAATCTTTTCTTCTTGCTCTTCCTCCCTGCTCTGTTCTTAGTTGCAATCCTTATATCAAAGAAGACATTTGGTATTTGTTTTTTAGGATTGACTAGCGTCACTAAGCATAATCTGCTCTAGTACCATCCATTTTCCTGCAAATTCCATGATTTTGTCATTTTTTAGTGCTGCGTAATACTCCAGGGTGTATAGAAGCCACATTTTTTTTTTATCCATTCATCTACTGAAGGACAACTGTGTTGGTTCCACAGTGTAGCAATTGTGAATTGTGCTGCTATGAACATCGATGTGGCAGTATCCCTGTAGTACACTCTTTTAAGGTCTTAAGGGAATAGTCCAAAAAGGGCAATAGCTGGGTCAAATTGTTGTTCCATTCCCAGCCTTCCCCAGAATCTCCATACTGCTTTCCAAATTGGCCGCACCAGTTTGCGGGAACATCTCTCCACACAGGCCTGGTTTGGTCCTTCTTCTCTACATTAAGAAGAGAAAGGCTTATTCAGACACAACCCTTCATCCTTAAAAGGTTGTTTCCCATGGAAGATGACTTTTGCTCTCTCAGGTCCTTCATTGCTGCCTACATCTTCTTCAGGGATCAAATCTACATGGAACCTCAAAGATTCTCAGCAGGTGGAAGATACCCTAAATTCCTGTATTGTAAGATGAACTCTGTACCTGCTCTTCTGTAAAGTTAAATTGAGGGAACAGTGTATAGTTAGGGTTAATAATATGTTCGATTTGGGTTAGTAATCATTCTGCTGGATGAATAATGGTATTGGAAAACTGCCATATTTACAAGAATATACAGCTGAAATATAAGTATGAAAACAGAAATCTAGGTAAGATTTGAAGTCCACAAGGGCATTAGGCCCTTGTTTGGGATACTTAGCTTTGAATTACGTTCTGCAAAATTGTCTCAGATAAATCGATAATCCATGCCATAGGACATTGGACCTTGGATGATTGATTGTAGAAGAGAACATCCACTCAAAATAGGATAGTCGGTAGGTTTAGGAAGAAGAGTGAGTATAAAATTTGGACCAAATGTTCTTTAGCAATAGGGTTTTGGTTATAGAGTGAATGTAAATGTCAGCACATGTGAAGAGTCAGTCACAATGATGAACTGGAAAAAATATAAGAAAGAAGATATCAATAGAGACAATACAAAATCAGGCAATTATAATGTGAGTGATAGGATTAGACATTTTCAACAGGATTGAGATTGAATACATAATCTTAGGAAGAAAAAAATAGGTAGTCACCAATAGGAATGATATTTGAAAGCATTAGGCAACCTGGACATGGATGTTTTTAGTAATCCATGTTCACTTTCCATTTAGGATTTGGTACAATCATAAGTGTGACCTTTGCATTTGTGCAAAGAAAATTATTGTGATAAAATATATATGTAGATCATGTGACATGATTATTTCTTCCACTATTACTGGGAGCAATATTTGAAGACATATAAATTAGTATTGGGGGTACAAAGTGGTGTACCCTGAGTCTATGAATATAGAGATAATGCATGAATAGAACTTACTGTGAATAAATAATATAACTGGTTCCTCTTTAAATAATAGATTGAATTGATATCTGAAAATATATTAGAAATCATAAATTGACATAAAATCAGTCATTCCAACCAGTTATGTATCTAATGGTAATCTTAGGGTTATTGTTTATCATGAAGTGTGTGTGAGTTTTGCTT
Organism: Callospermophilus lateralis; assembly: GCF_048772815.1. Classification (NCBI taxonomy): domain Eukaryota; kingdom Metazoa; phylum Chordata; class Mammalia; order Rodentia; family Sciuridae; genus Callospermophilus; species Callospermophilus lateralis. The sequence goes on along the minus strand of NW_027516996.1, from coordinate 291,883 downwards.
CAAAAGTGATAATGGAAATGGAAAATATTGTGTTTGGTAAGAAGTCTCATGAAAAGACCAGTCAAAAAATATGGAGGAATACATGTGTTCTGAAGCAGGAAGTGATTGAAAGTGAAACAAATGCCTATAAATTTGCTAAATTGTGGATGAAATATACATCCTATAATGTGCATAAACTGATGAAATAGTAGTGTACCAGTGTTGAATAAAAATGAATGTCAACATGTACATCATGTCCCATAGGAATCTACTTGCATTGATGTTAAACTGGGTCAGTTACTGTAGAAATATTAGGATTCGCGTGCATCATTCACCGAATTGAGTTTTCTTTTTTTTTTTAATTTTTATTTATGATTCTTCAAAACATTAGATAGTTCTTGATGTATCATATTTCACACTTTGATTCAAGTGGGTTATGAACTCCTATTTTTACCCTGTATACAGATTGCAGAATCAAATCAGTTACACATCCATTGATTCACATATTGCCTTACTACTGTATGTTGTATTCTTCTGCCTTTCCTATTCTCTACTATCCACCCTCCCATGCCCTCTCCTCCCCTCTTCTCTCTCTAATCCCACTACTCTAATAAATTTTCCCGCTTGTATTATTTTTCCCTTTCCCCTCACTTCCTCTTGTATGTAATTTTTTATAACCCTGAGGATCTCCTTCCATTTCCATGCAATTTCCCTTCTCTCTCACTTTCCCTCCCACCTCACATCCCTGTTAAATGTTAATTTTCTTCTCATGCTTTTCGTCCCTTCTCTGTTCTTAGTTACTCTCCTTATATTAAAGAAGACATTTGGCATTTGTTTGCTAGGGTTTGGCTAGCTTCACTTAGCATAATCTCCTCTAATGCCATCCATTTCCCTGCAAATTCTATGATTTTGTCATTTTTTAATGCAGAGTAATACTCCGTTGTGAATAAATGCCACTTTTTTTTTATCCATTCATCTATTGAAGGGCATCTAGGTTGGTTCCACCGTCTTGCTATTGTGAATTGTGGTGCTATGAACATCGATGTAGCAGTTTCTCTGTAGCATGCTCTTTTTAGGTCTTTAGGGAATAGAATGAGAAAGGGAATAGCTGGGTCAAATGGTGGTTCCATTCCCAGCTTTCCAACAAATCTCCATACTGCTTTCCAAATTGGCTACACCAATTTGCAGTCCCACCAGTAATGTACAAGTGTACCTCTTTCCCCACATCCTCCCCAGCACTTGTGTTTGTTTGGCTTCATAAATGCTGCCAATCTTACTGGAGTGAGATGGTATCTTAGGGTGGTTTTAATTTGCATTTCTCTGATTGCTGGAGATGGTGAGTATTTTTTCATGTACTTGTTGATTGATTGTATGTCCTCCTCTGAGAAGTGTCTGTTCAGATCCTTAGCCCATTTGTTGATTGGGTTATTTGTTATCTTATTGTCTAGTTTTTTGAGTTCTTTGTATATTCTTGATATTAGGGCTCTATCTGAAGTGTGAGGAATAAAGATTTGTTTCCAGGATGTAGGCTCCCTATTTACCTCTCTTATTGTTTCTCTTGCTGCGAAAAACCTTTTTAGTTTGAGTAAGTCCCATTTGTTGATTCTAGTTATTAACTCTTGTGCTATGGGTGTCCTTTTGAGGAATTTGGAGCCCAACACCACAGTATGTAGATCGTAGCCAATTTTTCTTCTATCAGACGCCATGTCTCTGATTTGATATAAAGCTCCTTGATCCATTTTGATATAACTTTTGTCCATGGCGAGAGAAAGGGATTCAGTTTCATTTTGTTACATATGGATTTCCAGTTTTCCCAGCACCATTTGTTGAAGATGCTATCCTTCCTCCATTGCATGCTTTTAGCTCCTTTATCAAATATAAGACAGTTGTAGCTTTTTGGATTAGTCTCTGTGTCCTCCATTCTGTACCATTGGTCCACCTGCCTGTTTTGGTACCAGTGCCATGCTGTTTTTTTTTTTTTTACTATTGCTCTGTAATATAGTTTGAAATCTCTTATCGCTATACCGCCTGATTCACACTTCCTGCTTAGAAATGCTTTTGCTATTCTGGGTCTTTTATTTTTCCATATGAATTTCATGAATGCTTTCTCTATTTCTACAAGAAATGCCCTTGGGATTTTGATTGGCATTGCGTTAAACCTATAGAGAACTTTTGGTAATATCACCATTTTGATGATGTTAGCTCTGCCTATGCATAAACAGGGTATATTTTCCATCTTCTAAGATCTTATTCTACTTCTCTTTTTAGGGTTCTGTAGTTTGCATTGTATAAATCTTTCACCTCTTTTGTTAGGTTGATTACCAAGATTTTTTTTTTTGAGGATATGTGAATGGAGTGTTTTTCCTCATTTCTGTTTCAGAAGTTTTGTCGCTGATATACAGAAATGCTTTTGATTTATGCATGTTGATTTTATATGCTGCCACATTGCTGAATTCATTTATTAGTTCTAGTAGTTTTTTTTGTAGACCCTTTTGGGTTTTCTATATAAAGAATAATGTCATCTGCAAATAGTGATATTTTAAGTTCTTCTTTTTCTATTTTTATGCCTTTAATTTCTTTCGTCTGTCTAATTACTCTGGCCAGTTTCGAAAACTATATTGAATAGAAGTGGTGATAGAGGACATCCCTGTCTTGTTCCAGATTTTAGAGGGAATGCCTTCAATTTTTCTCCATTCAGAATGATACTAGCCTGAGGGTTAGCATAGATAGCTTTTACAGTGTCGAGGTAAGTTCCTGTTATCCCTGGTTTTTCTAATGTTTTGAACATAAAGGGATGCTCTACTTTGTCGAATGATTTTTCTGCATCTATCTAGATGATCATATGGTTCTTATATTTAAGTATATTTATGTTGTGAATAACATTTATTGATTTCTGTATATTGAACCGTCCTTGCATCTCAGGGATGAATCCTACCTGATCATGATGCACAATTTTTTTGATGTGCCTTTGTATCCAATTCGCCAGAATTTAATTCAGGTTTTTTGCATCTAGGTTCATCAGAGATATTGGTCTGTAGTTTTCTTTCTTTGAGGTGTCTTTGTCTGGTTTCGAAATCAGAGTGTTCTTGGCCTCATAGAATGAATTTGGCAGAGCTCCCTCTTTTTCTATTTCCTGAAATATCTTGAAAATTATTGGTATTAATTCTTTTTTAAAGGTCTTGTAAAACTCCGCTGTATACCCATCTGAACCTGGACTTTTCTTGGTTGGTAGTCTTTTGATTGCTTCTTCTATTTTATCCATTGATATTGGTCTGTTTAAATTGTGTGTATCCTCCTGACTCAGTTTGTGCAAATCATATGAGTTAAGAAATTTATCAATGTCTTCACTATTTTCTATTTTATTGGAATATAGGTTTTCAAAATAATTTCTAATTGTCTTCTTTATTTCTGTAGCATCTGTTGTTATATTGCCTTTTCGATCCCATATGTCAGTAATTTCAGTTCTCTCTTTCTTCGCTTAAATCCAAAACACTCCCACATGACACTCATCTTCTTCCATATAGACACTCATCATACCCTGTGGCTACAGGTTTCTTTGAGAGGCAAGGCCAAGAAAGTGTCCAAAATAAGCTCACTTGCCCCTCATTTGCCTAAAATCATGGTGGCCTGGGTACTCTTCCTTTGAACCAGGAGTGATCAAATATTCCTGCTGGTAAAGTGTTCCGCTTTTCCAATTTGAGGCCTACTAGCTGTCAGGTATAGATTCTTTATGTGATTTGGAGTCATGAGAAATCCCAAGCACCTATGGGATAGCCTCTGCAGGGATTTGAAGAACGCATTTGACCCAAAGGATCCCTATTCTCACTTGATGTAGGTCAGGAACCCAACCTAAGAAGGCAAAAAAATTTATCCACAATGACTGCTCTTTTGGCCATTTTGGTTTGGAAGCACATGGGATTTTTATTTAGATCTATCAGGTGCTGAGAATTTAAGCCACAACCTCACACAAGGACAAGAGGCTGATTCAAGCACATCCCATTCCAAAGCAATTAAGCAAAGAGCCACAGGTGATGCCCATTCATTTCCATATGAAAACAGTTTTCTTAAGGCTTCACAAAGGGGTGGCCTGAGGTAAAGACCTTCTTGACATTCAGGGTAATAGAAACGTAAGTAAGCAAAAGGCCCAAAGCAGGGTTTCTCCACTAAGACTTTCCTGGTCACACTGATATCTGAGTTTTCTGAGATTCTCCCATTCCCTTCAGCTATCAGTACATGGCCATGTCACAGAGCCTTGTGGTGGTACATATGTTGGACACAAAACCATGAGCCTATTCAGGAGAGTGGCCAGAATTCACGAAGAAACAGGAACTTAGAAAGATAGTAGGTATTGCCCATCCATAGGCAAGCCACTCTCCATTCTTAAATTGGGCAGGATGAACGCTGGGACACTTTATATTAGACAGGACACAACCATTGATGCATTCGCTTTTCAAAGGTCTACAACCACGGATACAGTGGGATACACAAACAAAGAAACACTCGCCATGTCAAATGACTTATTAAAAACAGTCCACTCCAAACCAAACAAACTGCCTTTCCTACCTATTCTCATAACATGAGACAAAACCAAACTCACATGCACACCCACAAAGGCACCTCCTTTACCCAAGTAGGTCTGTGACTATCCAGAGTGTCCTCAGACTGATTGGCCATACTATGTTCCCACGAAATGGCCTGTCCTGTCTCAGATCTGGTCTTCATTACCAACTCTGTAAAGTTGTCAGGAGCCATCAGGGAGTCACTACCTGCTTTCTCAGGAAGGCCCCTCTTCAGAGCTTTCCTGGCATTTAACCATCCACAGATCAGTATTTACCAAGAAAGACTGACTCTGTCTTTGGTAAATCCAAACAAGTGAACGCAATGGGACTGGAACTGGGACTGGCTCTGGGTGCTTGGCTTCCTGGATCCCGAGTTCAGCAAATTGCATCAACAAAGAAGTGAGGTAGGTCAATTCTTTCAGGAACTGAATGAGGTCACTGCCTTGGTAACCACTTTGTTCTAACAGATGCTTCGAAGGTTCCCATGAGATGGAGGTTACCCCTACATCTTGTGACACATTCAGAAGTTAGAATTGTATATCGTCCATAGGCACCCGGGAACTGCTCTCCACACAGGCTGTGGTGAGCCGTTTCTGCAGATTATGGTCGCCATTGCAAGATGGCGCTGGCTCCACTGTGGTCTGTAATAAACAACTCCTTGTTTGGGAGAGTTGGTGCATGGTTTCTCAGCACCCTGTGAGAAAGTTCCACGTGGCAGCTTCGCATTGGGGCTTGGGATGCTTTATTAAGGCTGGGAGGGGTATCCGACGGGGAATTAGAAGAAATATCAAGGGCCTGAATAAACTGCTGAAAGAAGATTCCTGAGTTGCGTCTTTCTTGCAGGCAAGGGGTCGCGACAAGTGGTGCTGAAAACCCGGGAACCAGAACTTTCAGCAGTCAGGGGTGTTGCACCAATTAGTCCCAGGTAAGTAGGACCCACGGTCAAAGCGGAGATCAGTCCTAGATAAGTAGGACCCGCTATCAAAGCGGAGATCAGTCCTAGGTAAGTGGGACCCGCGGTCAAAGTGGAGATTAGTCACAGATTAATTGGGACCCGCGGTCAAAGCGGAGATTAGTCCCAGATTAATTGGGACCCGCGGTCAAAGCGGAGATTAGTCCTAGGTAATTAGGACCCGCTATCAAAGCGGCAGCTCCTCTGTAAAGCCAGAGAGAGCATTAAATCTTATTGCAGCTGCACTGTGTACTTTCGCTCTTACTTTCACTTTTGTTTGTTGTGTGTCTTTTGTTGTGTCATGGGTGCCGTATCTTCAAGTCCGCTTCTCCTGGCCCTAGATAACCTGTTACGTTCCAAGGGCCTAAAAGTGAAACGTAGTACTTTACAGAGATTTTTACAGAAGACAGATATTGTTGCCCCGTGGTTCGCATTTTCTGGCAGCCTCACTATACCTAGCTGGGATAAGTTAGGCACAGATCTTGACTTTGCTTCTGAGCAGGGCATATTAGAGGGTGGGGTGATACCCCTTTGGAAGATGATCCGTAGTTGCCTCGCAGATGGCAGATGTCAGGAAGCACTTACTAAAGGACAAGAAGTTTTAGAGCAATTACATGAAGAAAGATCAGAAATGGCAGGCAGTGAGGTATTTCAGGAGGGTGGGAGTGTGCGAAGCGAGAAACAGGGAAGGAAACAATTATCTCCGGCAGGCAGTGACGTATTTCAGGAGGATGGCAGTGTGCGGAGCGAGAAACAGGGGAGGAGGCGATTGTCTCTGGCACGGAGTGAAATATTTCAGGAGGAAGGGAATGTGCAGAGCGAGAAACAGGGGAGGAGGCAATTGTCTCTGGCACGGAGTGAAATATTTCAGGAGGAAGGAAATGTGCAGAGCGAGAAACGGGGGAGGAAATGCTTGTATCCATATCTCAGTACACTGCGCACACTCCCATGCAAAAGTGGGTCAGAAGAGGAGGAGGATGAGAAGGAGGAGCTCGGGAGACTGTCTCGGCAGCTAGGGAGTTTAACTATGGGAGAAGGGAACAAAAATAAACAGGAGCTCAAGAAAAATGATCCTCCGGACCCGCCGCCGTACGGTGAGGGTGTTTCGAGGAGAGCTTTCCATGCCCAAGCATGGAGGGCTGTTAACGCTGAGATGGGTCTTGCTTATCCAGTTTTCCAGGATGACAATAGGGGAAGATTCCATGAGCCTTTAGATTTCAAAATTGTGAAGACCCTGGCAGAGTCTGTGCGCACGTATGGGGTGGATGCCGCCTTCACATTAACTCAGGTGGAGAGTCTGTCTAGATACTGTATGACTCCCTCTGATTGGGCTATCCTTGTTCGGGCTTGTGTTTCTCCAGGCAAATATTTGGACTGGAGAGCCTTTGTACTAGAGGGCGCTGTAGAGCAGGCTGCCCAAAACTATGCAGCGGGACACCCCCATTGGTACAAGGAAATGCTTTTGGGACAAGGCAGATTTGCTAATCAACAAACAGGATACCCCCCTGAGGTATATGAACAGATCAATAACATTTGTATCCGTGCATGGAAATCACTCGCAAATAGAGGAGAAGTGTCTGGCAATTTAACAAAAATCATGCAAGGCCCCACAGAACCTTTCTCGGACTTTGTTGCTAGGATGGTGGATGCCGCAGGAAAAATCTTTGGTGACCCTGATAGAGCAATGCCCTTGATTAAACAACTTGTTTTTGAGCAATGCACCAAAGAATGTAAAGCAGCAATCGCTCCTTATAAAAACAAGGGCATTGAAGCTTGGATGAAAGTGTGTAGAGAGCTTGGAGGACTTTTAACTAATGCAGGTCTTGCAGCTGCTGTCCTTCGGATCGCAAAAGGGGGCGGTCCTGGTGCCGGAACATGCTTCCATTGTGGTCAATCCGGCCATTTCAAACGTGACTGTCCCAAAAAAGGCAATTTTACTGGACCTCCTCGCGGTGGCCCTTCTAATAGCCCTCGTCAACCGGGGCTGTGTCCAAAATGCAAAAAGGGGAAGCATTGGGCAAGAGAGTGTAGATCAGTGAGGGACATCCATGGACAGCCTATTTCAGCTGGGCCAAAAAACGGCCGAAGGGGCCCACGACCCCAGGGCCCACGAATATATGGGGCAATGGAGAATGTCACACCCGAACCCGAGACATGGCCTTCTCTGCGCCATCCCATGAGATGCGGAGAGCCACTACAGGTGCCGCGGGATTGGACCTCTGTTCCACCTCCAGACTCGTATTAACACCTAAGATGGGAGTCCAATTGGTGGAAACTGAGTTCAAAGGGCCTTTAACCCCTGGCACTGTAGGTTTGTTAATTGGACGTGCATCCTCTATCCTACAAGGTCTTCATGTTTTCCCCGGAGTTATAAACCCTGATACTGTAGGGGCAGTAAAAGTTATGGTGGAAGCTCCAAGGGGCATTGTGTCTATCTCCCCAGGGGATCGGATTGCTCAATTGCTAATTTTGCCTAGTTTGCATAATCACTTCCCTGCTGACTCAAGGTCACGGACAGGAAATCAGATTGGTACCACCGGAGGAAATTGTGCCTATTTGTCACTGGATATGAGCAATCGCCCCACTTTGGAATTAAGCATAGAAGGTAAATCTATTGTGGGATTGCTGGAAACAGGAGCAGATCGTAGTATCATAGCCCTTAAGGACTGGTCTAAGGGATGGCCAGGGCAGGCTTCTGATCAATCCTTAAGAGGACTTGGATATGCCCAAGCCCCTCAAATCAGCTGTAGACATCTATCTTGGAAGGACTTGGAAGGACATGATGGTACCTTTCAGCCTTATGTACTTGATTTACCCATTTCTTTATGGGGCCGTGATCTGATGAAAGACATGGGGTTCACTCTTAGTAATGACTATTCCCCAGTGTCTCAACATATCATGCAAAATATGGGGTATAGGCCAGGTCTAGGACTAGGAAGGCACCTACAGGGATGTAAGCATCCTGTGCAAGGTCTTCAAAAGCTTAACAGGTTTGGTCTGGGTTTTTCCTAGGGGCCACTGGGGCTCAAATACCTATAACATGGCTCACCGAGGAGCCTGTTTGGGTGCCTCAGTGGCCTCTTCCCTCGGTTAAACTGGCAGCAGCCCATGATCTAGTCAAAGAACAACTTGATTTGGGTCACATCCAACCTTCTACTTCTCCATGGAATACTCCCATATTTGTCATTAAGAAAAAATCAGGGAAGTGGCGCCTACTGCATGATCTACGAGCAGTTAATGCTCAGATGCAGCTTATGGGGCCCATTCAAAGAGGGCTGCCTCTGCTCTCCTCTGTTCCTCAAGGCTGGCATATAATTGTTATTGACATTAAAGACTGTTTCTTTTCCATTCCTTTGCATCCTAAAGATTCACAACGTTTTGCTTTCACCCTTCCCTCGTGTAATCACGAAGAACCAGATCAAAGGTTTGAGTGGGTGGTGTTGCCACAGGGGATGGCTAACAGTCCCACGATGTGCCAGATGTATGTGGGGAAGGCACTCGCACCTCTCAGACGTAAGTATTCCTCCACAAAGATCATTCACTATATGGATGATGTGTTATTGGCCGCAAAATTAGAACAGACAGTTTATGAGGCTTATAAAGAACTCGTGATGCTGTTGGCTCAACATGGACTGCACCTCGCACCTGAAAAGGTTCAAACGGGGGATTCTATCAGGTTTTTGGGAGCGACCATTGGGTATGACAAATTAAAACCACAAAAAATTACCATCAGGACTCAAGATCTCCAAACTCTAAATGATTTTCAAAAATTGCTGGGAGATATTAATTGGATAAGAGGATATTTACATATTCCTAATATTGTGCTCCAGCCTTTGTATGCTACTCTTAAGGGTGATCCAGATCTTGCTTCCCCTCGTAGCCTCACTACTGAGGCTAGAGCGGCCCTTATAAAAGTAGAAAAAGCTATACAGCATGCCACTCTATGCAGGCTCCAGAGTGATAAACCTTTCCAGTTATGTGTGCTTGCCACTATGCGGCAGCCTACTGGAGTACTGTGGCAAAATGGGCCTTTACTATGGATCCACCCACATGTATCCCCAGGAAAATCCTTAGAATATTATCCTGATGCTGTTGCAGCATTGGCACTTAAAGGGATTCAACAAAGCATTCAATTTTTCGGCCAATCACCTTCTTCTCTTATCATACCCTACACTAAAGCTCAACTTAATGTTTTATGTGCTACTCTAGACAACTGGGCTATTCTGTGTTGCTCGTTTCAAGGGGGTATTGATAATCACTACCCTTCTCATCCATTACTCCATTTTGTTAAAGAACATCCCATCATTTTCCCTAAGGTAACTTCATCCAGTCCAATTCCGGGGGCTGTTAACATTTTTACTGATGGTTCCAAGTCTGGAATGTGAGCTTATGTAATTAATGACTCTCCCCCTATCCAGCATCAATTTGCTCCTGGAGATCTACAATGGGTAGAACTACAAATTGTTATTGAAGTTTTTAAACAGTGTTCTTTTCCTTTTAATCTTATTTCGGACTCCAGCTATGTGGTACAAGCACTAAAAGTCCTGGAGACCGTGGGAACTATTAGTGATGCCCACAATGTGTCTGTTTACTTTACTCAGCTTCAACAGCTTATCTCTAACCGCACTGCTTCTTTTTATCCAATGCACATCAGGGCTCACACATCTCTTCCTGGTCCGTTATCCCAAGGTAATGCCTGTGCGGACTTAGCCACTAGAGGCCAATTGATATGCTTGGCTTCCTCCTTAGAGAGGGCTAAGTTGTTTCACCAAAACTTCCATGTTAATGCATTAACGCTGCGCAGGCGTTTTTCCATTTCAAGAGCGGATGCTTGGCAGATAGTATTGCAATGTCCCCATTGTGTCACATTTCTTCATCCCCCTAATTATGGAGTAAACCCACGGGGATTAAAGCCATTGATTGTTTGGCAAATGGATGTGACACATATACCTGACTTTGGTAACCTTAAGTATGTGCATGTTTCCGTTGATACGTGCTCTGGAATTATCCATGCTTCTGCTTTATCGGGAGAAAAGGCACGTAATGTCATTACTCACTGTTTAGAGGCATGGGCAGCATGGGGTGCACCTGCATCCCTTAAGACTGAAAATGGACCTGCTTATACTGGCAGACAATTTACAGTTTTTTGTTCTACTATGGGAGTGCAACTTACTCATGGTTTGCCTTATAATCCTCAAGGACAAGGCATTGTTGAGCGTGCTCATCGCACCTTAAAGGAAACTTTACAAAAACAAAAAGGGGGAATAGGAACTGAACACTCTCCTAAAGAACGCCTGTCCTTAGCTCTCTTTACCATTAATTTTTTGAATTTGGATATTCATGGTCGCTCTGCGGCCGATAGACATGTGTCCCCTCAGCCCTCTGTGATTGGCTATGTTAAGTGGAAGGATGTTCTTACGGGCCAATGGAACGGCCCTGACCCCGTGCTGACATGGGCACGAGGATCTGTATGTGTTTTTCCCCAGGATCGTACGGAACCATTGTGGGTCCCTGAACGCTTGACAAGAAGAGTCTCGACATCAACTGACCAGCAACAAGAGATACCACAACAATCCTGTGATGAGGATCTTCATTCTACTAAGTGCTCTGGCTCTGGTGCTGGTGCCGATGGCACAGGCGACACCAATGCGGTGGTGGGCAGTGGCACGGGCATGGCCAATGCCGATGCCGGTTCATGGTAATTCTAGTGTCCTCCCCACTCTTTTTTCTACCTCATGTGAGATGTCTGCTCCCTGTGCCTCTCCTAGAGGGGACATGGAGAGAATTTTTAATCAATCTCAAGTTAATCTCACAGGAGTTTTTTGTTTCAGCCTTAGAAACGCTAATTGCATTAGCCTTAAGACCAAAAATTTGACTAACTGGGAGGACCCATTGTGGTCCAATCAGGTCTCAGGAAGCATTATCAGTGCTGTATTGAGCAAGGTAGCTTCGGGGAATCAATCAGGCTCAGAGACCCCTGCAAACAGCAGCTCTGCTCTTAACATAACTACCTTGGCTATTATCTCCGAGGTACTAATCCCAGTGCCTCCTTTTTCTAGTAGTATTTATAATGCCACTCATTTCAAGGCCTCTCCTTACTGTTCCCCTAATCTTGGTTTCCCCCCAATATTTACGCCTTGTCAGGATCATTCTTGGGAGAAACATCAAGTTGCTAAAGGTTTCTCCCTTTCCCCCTCTCTTGATAGGTATGTTTATAACTTTAACAATAGTGCCAGCTCCTCTACAGGAGTAGGTTGGTCCTGGTTTTAATGGCTGATTTCCAATGAAAAGGGGGCTTCAGCCGATATTTCTGCACTGGCTCAGTTGGTAGGAGCCAAAAGTTGGCTGGCTAATATTTCTGGTACTGTTAGGGAAAGTGAACAAGGTAATAGACTTACATCTGTTTCATTCAACTCTCTGTTGTATAATGCCACATTGCCTCCTGCAATGGTCTGTGTCCAATCCCCCTTCTTATTCCTTTTGGCTAAGGCCACCTCATTGGGGATGCTGGATTGTTCTCATACTACCTGTCTCTTATCTGAGTGTTGGAATGGTTCCTGGACTGTAGCAGTGTTTATGAAGATTCCAACTTTTGTCCCAATCCCGGTCACTGCGGATCCTGATAAATTCCCTATTGTTGAGCTACTTAGAGTCCACAGAGATTTTGGAATCACAGCGGCTATAGTGACAGCCGTGGCGGTATCTGCTGCTGCAGCGGTTACGGCCGGAGTGGCTATGGCCAATCAAGTACAAACTGCTGCCACTATTAATCAAGTTGTCCAACAAACTTCCACCATACTTGAATCCCAAAATACAATTAATCAACATATTTTGTCAGGGATTTTAGCTGCCAACCAAAGAATAGATTGACTCCAAGCTCAGGTAGAAGAATTGGCTGACTTAGTGCTTTTGGGTTGTGTTGACCAACGTGCACATTTATGCATAACCTCTGTCAGATTTAATGATTCCAGGAATGCTTCCCGCACCATTGGCGAATATTTGGCTGGAAATTGGTCCATGGAAGTGGAAGACATGATCCAGTCTCAACTAACCCAGATAGCTGTCTTGAATAGCACCCGTGTTGATCCCGTGACTTTGGGTCAATTCACCGATTGGATATCTTCTGCCTTTTTCTTTTTTAAAGAGTGGGTGGGGGTAGGCATTTTTGGTGCAATGTGTTGCTTCGGTATGTTTCTCTGTTTGTGGTTTCTCTGTCACCTCAAGGCCCGCAATGCTCACGATAAGGCTATGATCATCCAAGCTCTTGCAGCTTTAGAAAATGGCAATTCACCTCAAGTTTGGCTTGCGCATCTTAAACAGTAAATCTTTGACATGGCCATTGCACCCCAAGTTATTATAACATTGCACTGGGATCGGCATGTCTTTCCTCGTTATTCTCTTAGTGTTGGAAAGCCCTTGCACTCTGCCGGTCTTGCTGCCATTGCACGCAGGTGGGTTTCCACACTAATGCTTCTCTATCGCCTTAAAGTCCGTGCCTTTCTTTCGGGGTGCTGTCAACTCGTTTGTCGTTGTGTACAGCCACAGTTCAGCCTTAGCTGTCCCCCTTCGTCCACCTTCGTCACGATACAGGATGCGAGGCAAGGCACTGCACTTGAGTGATCCTTGAAGTGAACCTCAAGGAGAGCATGTCCTATTGCTTGCAGGTTTGATGTCCACGCCCCGCCCCACGAAAAAAAGGCGTCGGCTGATATGGCTTCAGATCTGGGGAAGGGCCCTCCTTAGGACTGAGCCATACTATGCAGCCACTTCTGCACAGTGGGATAGGACCTCTACTCTCGCCTGTATTGTTTTCAGAAAACCGAAGGGGGGAACTGTGGTGAGCCGTTTCTGCAGATTATGGTCGCCATTGCAAGATGGCGCTGGCTCCACTGTGGTCTGTAATAAACAACTCCTTGTTTGGGAGAGTTGGTGCATGGTTTCTCAGCACCCTGTGAGAAAGTTCCACGTGGCAGCTTCGCATTGGGGCTTGGGATGCTTTATTAAGGCTGGGAGGGGCATCCGACGGGGAATTAGAAGAAATATCAAGGGCCTGAATAAACTGCTGAAAGAAGATTCCTGAGTTGCGTCTTCCTTGCGGGCAAGGCGTCGCGACAACAGGCCTTGTTTGGTCCATCTTCTCTACAATAAGAAGAGAGAGACTGATTCAGACACATCAATTCATCCTGACCTGGTTGTTTGCTGTGGAAGATGACTATTGCTCTCTCAGGTCCTACATAGCTGCCTACATCTTCTCTAAGGATCATTTCTTCATGGATCGTTGAGTTTCTCAGCTGGTGAAAGATCAGCTACATTACTATATTGTAAGACGAACTCTGTCCCTGCTCTTCTGTAAGTTATATTAAGGGAAGAGTGTATGGTTAGGTTCAATAATAGCATCGATTTTGGTTAGGAATCATTCTGCGGGATGAATAATGGTATTGGCAACCTGCGATATTTACAAGAGTATATAGGTGAAATATAAGTATGAAAGCAGAAATTTGGTAAGATTTGAAGCCCAGAAGGGCATTGGGCCCTTGAGTGGGATACTTAGCTTTGAATTATGTCCTGCACAGTTGTCTCAGATAAATCAATATACAATGGCATAGGACCTTGTAACTTGGATGATTGAATGTTGAACAGAACATCCAGTCAAAAAGCAATAGTCGATAGGATTTGGAAGGTATTCGGTAGGCTAAGAAGAAGAGTGAGTATAGGATTTGGACCAAAAGTTCTTAACAATAGGGTTTCGGGTAGAGAGTGAAGGTGAATGTCAGCACATGTGAAGAGTCAGTCGCAATGATGAACTGGGGAAAACATGTATGAAAGCACATATCCATAAAGACATTAGGAAATCAAGTAAAGTATAAAGTGAGTGATAGGATTACACATTTTCAACAGGCTGGAGCTTGAATTTATAATCTTAAGAGGAAACAAATATGTAGTCACAAATAGAATTGACATTTGAGAACATTAGGTAACATGGACATGGATGATTTTAGTAATCCATGTTCACTTCCCATTTAGGCTTTGATACAATTGTACATGTGACCTTTGCTTTTTGTGTCCAGAATATTTCTGTGATAAAATGTATATGCAGATCTGGTGACGTGAGTATTTCCTCCAGCATTTCAGGGAGCAATATTTTGAAGACGTATAAATTAGTATGGGGGTACAAATAGGCATACCCTGTGTCTATGAATATAGAGATAATGCAAGAATACACCATTCTGTGAATAAACAATATAACTGGATCCACTTTAAATAATGGATTGAATAGATATCTGAAAATATATCAGAAATGTTATATTGATATACAATCATTCATTCCAACCAGTTATATATCTAATGGTCATCTTAGGGTTATGGTTTATCATGAAGGGTGTGTGAGATTTGTTTCAAAATGATTATGGAAATCGATTATAATGTATTTGGAAAGAAGTCTCATTAAAAGACCAGTCAAGAAACAGAGAGAAATACATGTGTTCTGGAGAAGAAAGTGATTGAAAGTGAAACAAATGCCTATAATTTTGCTAACTAGTGGATGAAATATGTATCCTATGATGTGCAAAAACTGAAAAATAGTAAGGTACCACTGTTGAATAAAAATGAACATCAAAAGATGCATCATGTCGCATAGGAATCTACTTGCATTGATGTTAAACTGGGTCAGTAACTGTAGAAATATTAGGATTTGTATGTACCTTTCACTGAAGTTAGTTTTCAGTACTAGGAAACAAATATATATTTCAGGTGAATGAATATTTCTGAGAATAATGTTGTGAAAAGTTGATTATTAATCCACATACATGAACATGAATGAATTTAGGGAGTGTATATAAGACACATACATTTCATATTATGAAAATTCTGGAGAGTGTGTGTGTGTATATATATATATATATATATATATATATATATATATATATATATATATACACACACACACACACACACACACACACACACACACAAACAACCACAGACAATAAACATACCAATTCATATGCCAAACAAAATTCACCATGAAATATATATCATCCACAGATCCAAAAACATTCATTTCACTGAACATGGATTTATGTATAATGTTGTTCTACTAGGAAGCTCACCTATAGCTTGAAATTTCAGTTCCAACAGCTTTTAGGAGGAGTAATCTCTTCTCACAATTTGTAACTGCCAAGTCAGGCACCTCACAAAAATTTACTTGTGATATCACGTAGGATTCTATATGTGCATATAAAAATACATGTGCTGAATAGGCTACAGAGAAAGGGAGACAGGAATACACATATTTTTTAACTTTAAAAACACATGGAGAACTATTTCAATTAAAAATTGACTAGATTAATAACACCTACCATTTATCTTGCAAAAGGCAAGTCCAATATACACCATGTCTCCTCTGAACTGCTTGTATTTCAATTTTGTTTCGGTTATTTTTCTCCATCATATTAGTATTAGTTGTTAGAGTCTCGTAGAGTATGGGTTATTGTGAGGGATATAGTATTTTGAATGGAAAATTGAAAAATGAATCCAATGAGTATGCATATATATGGTATACAATAATCTTCCCACTCTCATCCAGAGCAATGCCTTGACATTACCTTCGCCCCAAGTAAGACACAATTAGAGGAGTAGAGTTAAAATATCTGTGAATACATATCTGGGATAGAAAATGCTCAGGAGTTCACAAACATGCATGTGGTAGAGGAGTTTCCAAAAGTAAAGGACAGGGTTGATCTCCCAACCTGATCTTTCAATAAAATTGGGAGTCATCTTGCTACACAGCCATGAGAAGATAATTTTTTCTTTACTATAAATTAGTGCAAATTCCAAACCTACTTGGAATTCCTGCCCATGCCTTGAACTCACCCATATCTGGCTTTCTGACCAGATTGCAGCCCTCTCTGAAACTTTAGTGACACCTCATAAATATTGGCCTTCCCTGGCCAAAGACCCTCTCTAGGCTCTAATGGTCCTCATAATTTTTGATGCTGGGGCCAGCAAATAAAAAATGTAACCTATAATTAGTGTGATGCTTGTCAAAGTTCTGTTTTCTGTAACTCCCCTTTTGTGTAACTTTCTGGGGTATAAAGCTGGGCTGTAGGAAATGTGGGGATGCTGTCTTGTTTCCGCTGTTTGAGAGGGAGAGGCAGCCCACCCGGATGAAATAATAAGCTTGCTTTAATTTGATTTTAATTGGAGTCAGTGGTCTTTTCTTGCATCCTGGTCTAATATTTTAGAGTTCCCCAGTGAGATGACCCGACCAGATCACAAGACCAGACTCCTGGAAATTCTGAAGCTGGCCTTTCCTCCAAGGCTCCGGGCTGGAGAGCCAAGTTCAAAGGCCTTGGAGTGAGCCTTCAGTCCGGGGATCACTGCAGTGAACCATCGCACTATAACTATTAGCAAGCACCTGGTGGAGGAGGCCTCCATAGGTAAGTGGTATCTTTATAACATCTGATATCCGGTAAAGAGACATCTCTTCTGATGACAGAGAGGTGGCATGAGGAGGCTCACATATACTCCTGTCCGGGACAGTAACAAGAATCATTCTGTCCTCTGTTCTGTTCTGTAGGGAATTCCTCTGAAAGGGTAGAGAGGTGCCAACTGGCACGCAGGAGCTCCTTCCCCGGAGCTTTAGCAAGACGTTGTATTGCTCCTCTGTTTTTCTGTTTCTTCACTGGTTTTCTGTTTCTTTGTGTTTTTTTCTGTGTTCTGTATGTTTTTGGTTTGTTAGTTTTTGTGCGTTTTGTTGTGTGATTTCTGTGGTAAAAACATAATGATATTGGACGTGAAAATGGGTAATAAAGCAAGTAAGCCTGACACCCCTTTGGACTGTGTTTTAAGGAACTGTGATGAACTTTCCCCCCCTTTGTCAAGCAGGATGAGAGAAGCCCCTAGCTGGTTGCCTGGAGCACACCCACTGCAGAGGGCAATGCCTGCTGGTGACCTAAGAACTGAGTATCTCTTAGGTGAAAAAGTGAAACTCCTTTAAAACCTCTTGTCCCTCCAGATCAAGAGAGTCACAACCTTTCGGCAGAATCCCCTGTGTTTCTCCTTTGTTAGCAAAGCAGTAAACCTCCCTTTTTCTTTTTCTCAAACGCTGTCCTCATTATTAAATTGGTATTAATTGGCTTCAACATCAGGAACCAAAATTTAAGTTACAAATTTTGATACCCTCACCCGGACCCCGGGACTTTTTGAGAGCTGACTACTGAAATATTAGGAGACGGAGCGTGCTCGGGGTGGAACTGAACCAGAGGAGCTAATCCTGTAAGTAAAAGGAGGGACTGAAGGACTCCCAGCAGCTGCCAAAGCCCTGTTGCTTCAGAGAATTCCCTCCTTCCGTCTCTGCACTGTAAGAATTATGCCACCTCTGTCTTATTAAAAAAGAGAATAAGAAAAAGGGGACACTAAATGCAGTAAAGTCACCATGGAGACCCTTGATTTCACATTTCAGGTTGCTCCTCTTTGAAAACATCTGTTCCCCTTGTGGGGACATCTATCGTGCTACAGGTGTAGGAGATTTTTCTCTTATCTGTTATGTTTTAAAGGCTTCTGTCTGTCAGCCATAGTCTGGAGCTCCTTTCTGTCTGTCTTGTGTCTTTGTTTCTGGCCCTTAAAGACATGTGCAATAATGTGTTCATATTATAAATTGTTTCTTGGGAATGATCTTAGCTCAATGTGTGTCTAAATGATGACGTTTTATTGTAACAGTCTGGTATCTGAATGGGTTTTTGAAGCATTGTACAATCTTGCAGTTAAAAGTCTGGTTCATATAATTGTTTAGTTTATGATTTTAGATAATTCATGCAAGAGAACTTAAATACTTAGCATGGAAAACTAAAGAACTCTATTTCCAAGTTGGCAAGTAACTTCCCAAACATTCAGTCTTATTTTTCACCAGTTTTGAATTGGGTAGACTGGGAAAATATCACAGTGTGTACCAGTGCATTGATTTGGAAAAGGATAGTAAATCATAGTATGGTATCTGTTGACAAAACAAGATGTAAAGATATAAAATTTTGTGAATTGTAACTTAAAATTGTACCATAATTTTCAACATCCAAACCTGAAAATTATGGTTAAAATGCCTTAGGCCTGAGGTGTCTGCTCAGAATAGCAGTTTTTCCCTGCTCCTTCCAGACCTCAGCCAGGCCTTATGTTGAAATGCAAATGAAAGAAGCCTACTAGCTCAGTAGGAGACTGATCTGAGGCCTAAGGGGGGGGGGAGAAAAAATTACATTGTATGGTATTTACTAATAACTGCCCAGTCACTTTTTCTAGGACTCTTATTTTTTTCCTTAGATTCTGTATTGTTTTTAACTCATGATTTTGATCCTACAGACCTAGGTTACTGTTTTTCTGATCAGTTCTATCTTTGACCAACAGTGGAGTTTTTGAAACATTGCAATGGAGATTTCACCTTCGAAAAGCTACAAGGCCTTTACTATAATTATGTGTGCACACTCTTGTTATGTGTTGTATGTGTATATATACATATGTCCGTATATCATGTATATTATATACAAATTAACATACATAAGGAGCGCTCATAAAAAAAGGAGCACTCACAAAAACAAATTTTAAAAAGTGGATCCAAAGATCTTTAATTTATGTGATTTAAATGGTTCACTTTAAATTGGATAAACAGATAAAAATAAATGTCTTTAAATTTAAGCTTACATGTTTTTCTAGGTGTTCAAAAATCTAATAAAATATTAATGTCGACAAAAGGTCTAATATGCCTTGGTTCTAGGACATTTCCTTCAACAAAAAAATGGTCTACACTTTTCAATACTTTTGTCTAATATTTTGATAAATAAATAAATTAAATTTGATATTTGATTACTCATTCATGAGTATTCTTGTTAGATATGTTATTGATTTACTAAGGTCTGTATAAGTTTGTTCTAAAGTCTGTATAAGATTGTAAAAATCAGTCATGTGTAAAAGACACAAAAATTTCTTAAAATATACGTTTACCAATAACATTGTGTTTATTAAGTTTTATTTTTCTAGAGCAAGCAACCATAAATATTAAACAACTTATTAAATACGATCTGTTATTTTAGAGCACTGTACTGCCATTTCTTTAAAAGCTAAACTTGGTTAATGTAGAAACATCAATGCAATTATGATTCTATTAATGTGCTCATATCTTCCAGGAATACAAGTCTCTAAGGTAGAAACTTTAAAAGAGCATTATGTGAAGCTGGTGTTCTGAAGTTGTATGGTAAAAAAAAAATATATTGGGCATTTATTTACCTTTTATCAATAAGATATGTAAACTTTTATGTTACTTTTTACATTGGGGAACAATTTGAATGTATTTTTATGTTAATGAGAGCCTTAGCTATGAAAAGGATAAAACTTTCAGCGTTTATTTTATTCATGTTTTAAATGTTATATTATATGGTGTTAACTAATGTTCATGTGACCTCAAACAATTAATGTTAACTTTTTAAACTGATATTTAAAAACAAAGATCATCTTTAGAACTAAAACACTTAAGATTTATAAAGAGCCCTGCCTTACTTGAGATAAGGCTCTGTGTCCCAACTTACTACATGTGAGAATGACTACGAAAGCAGTGGGTCAGATGTTATTTCATTTAAAGTTACATTCAAAAGTTCTTTTTTTTTCATATCAAGATTATTAGGATCTCAAACAAGAAATATAATAAATAACTCAGCCTAAAAATTCAGGGTAGCTATTACACGAACTAAGTATATTTACTCTTGTTAATTCTATTTTGTAATTTCCTTATAAGTGATCTAAAGATTCCCTGTTAGTGTTTTACAGAAGTGTTGCTTTAAGAACACAACATGGGTTAATTAAAGATAACAAGTCATCACCAAAAGACAGACAGAAAAATACAGATCCCAATTAATAAAAAGATAAATAATTTTAAATTACAGACATTAAAGCCCAGTACTCTTAATATAAGGCTGCTAAAATTTATTTGCTGGATGTTTAAAATTAGGATTTAAAATTAAAGTTAAATGAAAAGGGCCAAGAAAACCAATATTTGATTCTTGCCCTCTGAGTCAGTCTGTATCCAGGGAACAGGGGACTTCCCTAAAGAGCTTTGCAACTCTGAGCCACTGGAGAACAGAAAGCCAATCAGTGCATTTTCTATGAAGAAGACAGTCATCAGAGAAGGGAGACATCCCTGATGCTTCCGAGGGAAGCCACAGGGTCAAGCATGACCTGGACACACCTAGCGAAAATGGCACTAGCAGAACTGAGAAGCTGCTCTCAAGTTTCCCCAGGAATGACTCCCGTAAAAGCTCAGCTGACTGTTCATAATAGATAGAAACAAAAGTCAGTTTGACTGCTTCATCTTAAACATTTAGGAAAGACAGTTAAACGCAAAATACAGCCATTCCTGGGCATTTTAAATAATAACAGTAATAATAATATTTTAAGGTATACACTTTATGTTAGCCTCCCAAAATAAATAAGACTGGAGGCTACAAAGAAGGGTTCTCAGAGAGGAATGCCTGATAACTATAAAAAGAGACTATCAAGAGGAGCTGCCAGAGGCAGAAGTTTTTAGTTTAAGGCCTACAGATATTCCTAACCTACACAGGTAATATTGGAGTTTGCTAGTACAATTATCCAGCCTTGAGTAACAGAATTAAGGGTTTCTCTATTAGACACAGAGGTCATACTAGTAAAAGAATTTTGCAGGATCAGATGGTATTAAATTATAACACTGTATTTTATGGGGAGGGACAACTGTAACCCTAAATGTTAAATATTAAGTTGACAGTCCTGATAACTGGGGATATTTAAGACTGGTGAGGGAACTTCTATACAGTGACATGTTCCAGCTGCTGCAACATTTATTCAGTACTCATGTATTTTGTTTCTCTCATAGAAAAACCCATCCCCAGATGACTTTACAACCTGTACTTCCCCAACCAGACTTCAAACCGAACTGACTTCGAAAAGGCAACTCATGTCTCTCAGACCGTACCCCCTCACGTCACCCTCTCTCAGCTCAGAAGAAGTCAAAATGAGTGATGCCTCGCTTCTTACTACAATGGAGCCAAAAATAAATAGACTATCAATATAAGTAATTAATTAAGTCAGTAAAATCAGGGAGACCGGTTTTGGGTGAGTTCAAAAAATGGGGAGACTGTTACCTGAGGAATTAAATTTCCCTCAGTGCTCGTCCCCTACCCTATCAAAGATTTGAAAGGGACACATTAGAAAATGGGGGAATGATAGACCCAACCTGATATTTTATTTAAATTGGAGCCATCTTGACACAAAGCCATGAAAAGATAATTTTGGCTTAACTATAAATTACAGCAAATTCTGAACCTGCTTTGAATGCCTGCCCATGCCTTGAACTCACCCATGCATGGCTCTCTGTCCAGATAACAGCCCTCTCTGAAACTTTATTTACACCTCATAAATATTGGCCTTCCCTGGCCAGACGACACTCTCTGAGGCTCTAATGGTTCTCATAAATTCTGATGTTGGGGCCAGCAAAAAAAAAATGTATACTATCGTTAGTGTGATGCTTGTCAGAGTTCTGTTATCTGTAACCACCCTTTTCTGTAACATTCTGCGCTATAAAGCCATTCTGTAGGAAAGGTGGGGTTGCTCTCTTGTTCCCGCGGTTTTGGGAGGGAGACACAGCCCGGGTGGTGGAAATAATAAGTTTGCTTTAATTTGATTTTAATTGGAGTCAGTGGTCTTTTCTTGCGTCCTGGTCTAAAAGGTAAACACTCCACCAACATCGAGCTCTGCCTGCCTAAAGACTACTTGAGAAACTGCCTCTGAGGATGGGCACTTGACATATATGTTGTTGTCAGGAGCTTTAGCTTCCATTCTAAGGAGACCATTAAAGCTGAGTCTGCATCTATGTGACCCGGAGGACATTGTTTCTTATTTTCCAAATAACATGAGGCAGCAGTGCTGACTTCTCTCCTTGTAGGTAAACTGTGGCCACTGAAAGCTAAGTGTCTCCGCATGTGGACTGTGAAGCCATTTGGTCATCCTCCACTTTTCATGGTGTTTCTTGCTGCTGCACTGGGAGTTTGGTATTTGCTTCACGAAATACAAGGAGTTCAACTGGGACACAGTGCTGGAGGGAGTCCTGTCACGTGTGGTGGGTCAGGGTCTGCAGGAGAATGCACCAACCAGGCTTCTATTCCACATACCTTGTCCCCTTAACCATAGCAACCTGATTCTGAACATTGCCCTGAAACATCTCCATATAACAAGATGCCTTTTATGGAGAGGATTCAGACATATACGTGATTCCTGTCTGCACCATGTCAGCCACAAGCCATTTGGAAGTCAATGACAGATCCACATGGCTTGACAAGAGATGCTTTATCACACACCTGCACATCAGAGCTCTGGGCCCACTACTCAGCAGCCTCCAACATACTGGTATCTGTGTTATACACCGTTTTCATGAAACCCAGTCAATCAAGGCACTGTCTGGTACCCTCATGATCAGCAACAGGACATCCAAAGATTCTCCAGGGCCACCTGGTCATGGGAATTTCAAAAATTTCATGGTATTTATCTAGCCATTTTTCAAGGATGAATTTGGGGAAACTGTGGGTTTAAATTCATTCAGGAACCATTAAATTTTGAAGAAGCACATTTCAAGGAAAGCTCTGGTGAACTCTCAGAGGCAAGGCTTCCCAAAGAGTGGCCCAAAGGACACATGAAGCCAGGCCCATTGAGGTCTCCAATGTAAGGTCCATGTATGTTTTGACTCTCAACTATGGCGGCCAATCTTTCAGAATAAAGTCATGTGATATCCAGGCTGAGTTTGACAGTACTCTTTGGAAAGCCACCCTTTTCTATATCTCAGTTTTCAAGGGTGAATCTCATGCATGGCCACCTAAAATCCCAACACAATTCATGGCAATACTTCTCTGAGGTCAGTTCCATTACTCAGTCTCTATGGGAAATCACACCATAGTTCAAGCTCAGGTGGACCCAGGCATCTTTACCAACCACCACACAGCTGACCACAATTAAAACCAAAACACTCCCACATGGCCCTCATCTTCTTCCACATATACACTCATCATAACCTCTGGCTGGAGGTTTCCATGAGGGGCGCAGCCCAAGACACTGTCCAAAATAAGCACACTTGCGCCTCATTTGCCTAAAGTCAGCTTGGCCTGGACACCCTTCCTGTGAACAAAGAGTGATCAATTAGTCCTGCTCTATAACTGCTCCGCTTCTCCAATTTGAGGCCTACTGACTGTCTGGTATAGATTCTTCATGAGAATTTGTGTCATGAGAAAACTCAAGCACCTATCGGCTAGCCTCTAGAGGGCTTTGAAGAACTCATTTGACCCAAAGAATTCCTATTTTCACTTGATGGAGGTCAGGAAGGTTACAAAAGATGGCGAGACACTTCATCCACAAAGACTGCTCTTTTGGCCATTTTGGTTATGAATGCACACTTGGAAACTTTCTTTAGATGCATCAGATGCTGACAATCTAAGCCACTGCCTCACAAAGGGCCAAGAGGCTGATTCAGCCACATCCCTTTCCAAAGCAATTAAGCAAAGAGTCACAGGTGATGCCCATTCATTTCCGTTTGTAAACTGTTTTCTTCAGGCTTCACAAAGGGGTGGCCTGAGGCAAAGACCTTCCTGACATTCAGGACAACAGAACAATAGGTAAGCAAAAAGCCCAAAGCAGTATTTCTCCACTGAGACTTTACTGGTCACACAGAATTCTGAGTTTTTGAGATGCTCCCATTCCCTTCAGCTATTAAGTACATGCCCATGTCAGAGAGCTTGGAGGTGGTGCATATCTTGGAAACAAAACCATGAGGCTATTCTGGAGAGTGGCCCGTATTCAAGAAGAAGAGAGAAACTTAGGAAGGTAGTAGGTGTTGCCCATCCATAAGGCAAGCCACTCTCCATTCTTAAATTGGGCAGGATGAATGCTGGGAAGCTTTCTACCAGACAGGACACAACCATTGATGCATTCTCTTTTCAAATGTCTATAACCATTTATACAGTGGGATACACAGACATAGAAACACTCATGTTGTCAAACAAATTTCTAGAAACATTCCACTCCAAACAAACAAACCGACTTATCCTCAGAACATGAGACTAAACAACAAACTCATAGGGACACCCACAACAGCACCTCCTTCCCCCAAGTATGTCTGTGACTATCCTCAGTGTCCTCTGACTGGTGGGCCATACTATGTTCCCCGAAGTGGCCTGTTCTGTCTCAGATCTGGTCTTCTTTGCCAACTCTTTGAAGTTGTCAGGAGCCATGGTTGAGCCACTACCTGCTTTCTCAGAAAAGGCTTCTATTCAGACCTCTCCTGGCATTTGGCCATCATCACTTAAGTAGGTACCAAGAAAGACTGACTCTGTCCTTGATAAATCCAAACAATTGAGACCACTGGGACTGGGACTGGGACTTCTCTGGGTGCCTGGCAGTCAATCACCAAGGAAGTGTGGTAGGTGACTTCCTTCAGGAAATGAATGAGGTCACTGCCTTGGCAACCACTTTGTACTAACAGTTGCTTCCAAGGGTCCCATGAGATGGAGTCTGCCCCTACTTCCTGTGACACTTACACAAGTTAGAATGGTATATCAACCACAGGCACCCAGGAACAGCTCTCCACACAGGCCTGGGCCTGGTTTGGTCCATTTAATCTACATTAAGAAGAGAGAGGCTGATTCAGTCACATTCCTTCATCCTGACCAGGTTGTTTGACATGGAAGTTGACTTTTGCTCTCTCACATGCTTCATAGGTGCCTACAACTTCTTCAGGGATGATTTCTGCATGGAACTTTGAGGTTCTCAGCAGGTGGAAGATCGCCTACATTCCTGTATTGTAAGATCAACAATTTCCCTGTTCTTTTGTAAAGTTAGATTGAGGTAAGAGTGTATGGTTAAGGTTAATAACAGGTTCGATTTCGATTAGGAATCATTTTGCAGAATAAATAATGGTATTGGAAACCTGTGATATTTACATGAATATGCGGTGAAATATAAGTATGAAAACAGAAATCTAGGTAAGATTTGAAGTCCATAAGGGCGTTGGGTGGCCTGGACCCCATCCTTTGAAGCAGGAATGATCAAATAGCCCTGCTGCTAATACTGCTCTTCTTCTCCAATTTGAGGCCTACTGACTGTCAGGAATATATTCTTTCTGTGATTTGGAGTCATGAGAAAACCCAAGCACCTATGGGCTAGCCTCTTCAGGTCTTTGAAGAACTCATTTGACTCAAAGGATTGCTATTCTCACTTGAATGTAGTCAGGAACTGAAAAGGTCATCGAACGTTGGAGGAAAAGACCCACAAGAAACTGTCTCATGCCAAAAGAAATGGTTTATTGGGGGTCCAGGATCTGGGGCTCAGAGCTCACTCCAGAGGAGGAAAGAAAAAAGATCCCCGAGAACAACTTGAGCAGAGTTTATATACATTCTTTAGAGAGGGCAGGGACTTTACATACATCATAGCCTCCTTTAGGAAATCATCATACACCGCAGGAAAATCAAATAGCAACTCTAAAACAAGATTAGCACATCCATTGGCGGGAACAGGTAGGGCAGGGGGTGATTTTTAGCCCTGAGAAGGGGTATACATTTAAACTGGTTGGTTGAAGCCCTGAGATGTATTCGTGCTGAGCTGCAGGGTTTCTGGGAAGGGGTTGTTTAGCTACTAGGTGGTGAGGGAAGATTTCAACACACATCTAATGGGCAGTTCTGGGAATTATCTTAACTGCCACAGGAATTTCAGGTTCTGAGTGCAGCTTGGAAACTTTACAAAACCTGGTTCTTTACGTTTCAATTTAAATTTCTTTTATTCTTTCATTTTCCACTCCTTTTTCTGACTACTTTTAATCTTAAAAGTAATGAATCATAATTATTGCGGGTTCTCAGATTCTATTTCTGCCAGTGGATAGTATTTTTATCTGATTACCATGAGTTTTTTCCTGCCCAATCTGAACCTGGAGAAAGGAAACTATGCAGTTTAGCAAACAAGATCCCACATTTAGTAACACCATAAGGATGATCAGGGGTCCAGCTAAGTCTGATAAAAGTTTAGTTAACCAAGAGGACTGGGTAAACCATGACTCAAAACACCCTTGTTGAATCTCCCTTTCTCTCTGGTGCTCTTCAAGGCATTTTCTCAATTTACTCATGGATTCTTTAAAACTCCACTATGGTCAGCATAAAAACAGCATTCTTCTCTCAGTGAAGCACAGATGCCCTCCTCCCTCATGAAGAGGAGGTCTAATCCTTGCCTTTTCTGTAAAAGAACCTCAGAGAGAGAGGTTAAGGATTCCTGCAAAACTGTGATGGAGGTCTCTAACGTTTTCAAGTCTTGATCTATTGCTGTTTCTAATCTGGCCATTTGTTGTGACCCACGGATCATAGCAGCTGTTCCCGTACCCACTCCTGCAGTAACTCCTATCCCCAGTAGGATGGCTAGAGTAAGAGACACTGGCTCCCGGTGAAATCAGGTTGTTAGTCCCCCTAGTAGACCTTCAAATTATTCTGCATCATCATAGAGCACCCTGGGGAGTATCTGCACCATTACACAATAATTTACAGAGCTATCTAATACCTGGGCTGAAATGCAAGGAGTTCTGATTGTGTGGAGTTCAGTACCATAATGGTTCCTTTAATTAGTTCCCAGGGGGAGGAGTCAGCTGTATTCTGGACTGGGAAAGTAGGCAAAGACCGAAACCAGGAAGTATGAGATGGTAGAGGGGTTCTGGTACATCTAGGCATGGGAGGTTTAGGAGGTTTAATTCCTGGCTTGAGGGGATTGGGCCCTATTGCTGTGGGCTTTTCTTCCTTTTTAAGCTGGATGGTGAACGAGAGAGCAAAGTCATAACCAGGGCCATAAATATAAAATCGCATTCCCCTAGTATTTCCCATAGGCCATGTTGTTCTGAGGTATCCCCTTCCTTTGGAAGTGAAAGTTATTTGAGGGGGTAACATAGACTATTCTTTCCACAGCGAGTTTTTGACACCGCTTGGCTAGCGGCACATTTCTTGGGATCAATCCAGGTGTCATTTGGTCCTACCTGAATCATACTGTCTGGAGAGTTTGGGTTCCACCATGCACTCCCGTTTGTTCACATCCCCAAGATCTACAATAAAAGTCAATGGGTCCTCCACAGGTTTGGGCCTGTTTGCAACTTCGGAAATCAGCTGGGCACACATAAAAATCAAGACTGGCTAGTTTGCACCTCAGTTGGGGAGATGACATCCATAATTCATGGGGTAAGGTGGTCTATGTTGCCCTGGTTTGGGTTTGAGTGGGATATGTGTAGGGTCCTCTATGTCAGGGAGATCCCAGTCAGAGAGGCCTATAACAAGCTGACAAATGTCTCGGTGGAGAGATGGCCACCTAGTCCATAAGGCGGCTGTATGTGAAATAGACCACACTACTTGCCCAGTAGGATTTATAACTTGCCATTGTTGCTGAACAGGCTGATGGGGATTAGGAATGCTGGTGGCCAGGGGAAGAATCCATAGCCCTATCCACACGACAGACACGCAACTTGAGAGGGTTACCAGTCAGTTTCAGTTTCCAGCCGGAATCTGTACAGGGCACAGGCTTGAGATGTGAGGCATGTATCCAGGAAGTGATCCCATCCAATTTCACCACTGTAGGTGTTATAAGCAGCACCTGGTATGGTCCTTTCCAGCGGGGTTCCAGGGATGACACCTGATGCCGTCTCACGTAGACTAAGTCTCCCACTTGATAACAATGTGGGGTTTCTTTGTCTCCAGGCTGATAAGCAGTGGCCAACTATATCCACAGGTATCGCTGGGTGCTGGGTTTGTTCAAGGGCTTTAATTCTGTCAAGCAAGGGTGTGTGAAAGGAATCATTAAGTCTCGAGTTGGTGTTAGGTCCCTTACTGGAGGAGGGGCACCATAGAGAATTTTATAATTGGTGAGGTTACACAAAGAGGCATAGAAGTTATTTCTTGCAGGAAACAGTGCATAAGATTGGAGCATAGTCCAATATTTTATGCCGGTCTCCAGGCTTAATTTCGTTAAGGTCTCTTTGATGGTTCTATTCATCCTTTCTACCTGTCCTGAGCTCTGGGGTCTATAAGCACAATGTAACTCCCAATTAATCCCCAGGGTCCTGGCGAATCCCTGACTTACTTGGGCTACAAATGCCGGTCCATTGTCGGACCCTATTACCTTAGGCAAGCCGGACCTTGGAAAAATGTCTTCTAGGATCTTTTTGACCACCATCTGAGCCGTTTTTTTCTTCATGGGGAAGGCTTCGACCTATCCTGAAAAAGTACCTACAAAGACTAGGAGATATTTAAGTCCATAACTTGCTGGCTTAATTTGAGTAAAGTCCACTTCCCAGAATTTTCCTGGTCTGGTTCCTCGTAAGTGCTTCCTGCAGGAAGCTTGGGTGGGTAACTATTAACTAATTGACAGACTTGACAAGCTCTAGTCACCTGCTCAGCTATTTCTTTCCTCTTTGAGTCAGTCAATAATAAGTCCTTTCTTCGGTCCTTTAAGAGTGCCTACAACTTCTTTGAGTCTAAGTGGGTGAGCTAGTGTAAGTCTTTGACATAAAGGTGGGCTTTTTGAAATTGTAAACTTGGCTCTGTAGGGTCCCAGAGTTCTGTATCTGTCTCCTCAGATGATAAGTTGCCTGAAGGTTCCGGAGCTGCCAAGTCTCCTGATTTTTGTTCCCCCCCATGTGGAAAAAGTTAACAGAGTCACTTCGTTTAGGGCTGCCAATTAAGCTTCCTCATCTGCCCTTCTGTTTCCAACCACCACGGGGTCGTTTCCCTTCTGGGGCCCTGGACAGTGCCCTATAGCTAGTTCTTTAGGGCCCTGCACTGCTGAGAGAAGGTGGATGATCTCATCTTCATTCTTTATTTCTTTCCTGGAAGAGGTTACTATTCTCTTTGCTGGTAAATAGCCCTGTGCACATGAGCAGTGGCAAATGCATAGCGGCTGTCAGTGTATATGGTTGCCCTTTTGCTTGTTGCTAGTTCCAATGTTTTCGTAAGAGCAATCAGTTCTGCTTTTTGGACTGATGTCCCTTCTGGGAGACCAGAGGACCAGATGACATTAGTTTTGCTAAGTACTGCTCATGCAGCCCGCCGCTTACCGTCTTAGAGAAAGCTGCTGCCATCTGTAAACCATACGACTTCAGGGCGAGGCAGTGGCTGATCCTTCAAGTCTTGTCGTATACTGGTTTTCTCTGCCAGTATGTTTTGACACTCATGAGCGACGGGTCCTGATGATACTTCTGGCAGCAGTGTAGCCGGGTTGAGTGGAGCAGGGGGTCCCAGCATTATACTGTCTTTGTCAAGCAAGAGGCTCTGGTAGTGCTTAATTCTGGAGTTTGATAGCCACCTCTCTGGAGGCTGGCAGATGATGCTCTCCAGGGCATGGGGGACTATAATGGTGAGCTTCTGTCCCAATGTTCATTCATGAGCATCTTTTATTAGAAGGGCTGCCACTGCTATAGCTCTTAAGCAAAGGGGCCACACGCTAGCCACTGGGTCCAGTTTTTTTTTATAAGAATGCTACTAGCCATTTCTAAGGTCCCAATGTCTGAGTGAGCATTCCCCGTGCTATTCCTTTCTTTTCTTCTATGTAGAGATTGAAGGGTTTATCTACATCTGGTAGTGCTAAGGCTGAAGCAGAGAGCAGCACCTTTTTTTTGACATTATCAATAGCTTGTTTGTACTCAGGGGTACATTGGAAGTGGGCATCCCCTTTTATCAGAGTGTATAAACTTGCAGCCAGAGATGCGAACACAGGAATCCATAACCTGCAAAAGCTGGCAGTCCCAAAAAACTCTCTGAGTTGTCTCTTATTAGAAGGGGGAGGTATCTGCACAATGGTTTGTTTTCTGGGCTCAGTGAGCCATCGTTTGCCACCCCTAAGAGAATAACCCAGGAAGATTACTTCTTGCTGACAAAAGTGGGCCTTTTGGCAGAAGCCCTATATCCAAGCCGAGCAAGCTCGAATAATAGTGCTTGGGTCCCAGACTCAGAGTTCTCCTTGGTGTCGGCTGCCAGTAGCAGATCATCCACATATTCGAGTGGGGTGACTTCAGGGTGGGCAGTTCTGAAGTCTTTGAAGTCCCTGTGGAGGGCTTCATCAAAGAGAGTGAGGGAGATTTTGAACTCCTGTGGGAATCTAGTCCCGGTTAATTGGCCAGATGTTCCAGTTTTTGGGTTTATCCACTTGAAAGCAAACAGCAACTGACTGTCCTTATGTAGGGGCAAGCAGAAGTAAGCATCTTTTAAGTCCAGCACAGTGTACCATTCCCGCTCTGGATTCAGAGTGCTAAGCAAATTATATGGGTTGGGTGCTGTGGGGTGAATGTCCTGCACTCTGTTGTTGATCTCTCTTAGGTCTTGAACAGGATGGTAGTCCCCAGTTCCTAGCTTTCTAACTGGTAGCAGCGGGCTATTCCAGGCTGATTGACAGAGCCTTAAGACCCCAAGAGTCAGGTATTTCTGAATATGGGGCCTTATCCCATCCTTAGCTTCTTTGCTTAGGGGATATTGTTTAACACTGATTGGAGAGGCAGAGGCTTTTAATTATACTGCTATTGGAGGTTGTTTAAGGGCTAGACCTAACCCAGCAGTTTCTTCCCAGACATGAGGATAATCTTTTATCCATTTCTGTGCGAGTTTGCTTTGTTGATCAGTCCTAGGGGACACGAAGAGTGATGTTCACCTTCTACGGACATAGTCAAAGCCGTGACTATGGGAGCTTTTACTGAAGGCTTTAGAAACTCCACTTGGGGACCATCAGGGATAAAGGTTATTCTAGACCAGAGTTTGGTAAGCAGATCCCTGCTCATCAATGGGGCTGGACATTCTGGGATTACTAGAAAAGAGTGTGGACTTTTCCATTTACTAGGTTCATAATCCTCTTTTTTGTCCAAGCCTGATATCTACTGCCATTAGCCCCTTGAACTAGGGACCATTTATTTATTTATAGGGGGCCCAGTGGGGTCTTAAGGGCTGAGTATACTGCTCCTGTATCCATTTCAAAGTTCACTGGAATCCCCTCCACTTCAAATGTTACCCTGAGATCGGGGAGGGGATCCAAGCCCCGACTTTCTTAGTCCTCTTCTAGAGTCAGCATGGCGGGCTCGTGTGGCTGCTCCTTTTTGGGCCACTCTTTGGCTCAGTGTCCTTTTTCTTTTCAGTAGGCACATTGATCTGATGCCAGGGGCAGCCTTTGGCGTGGGCCCAGGTATCCCTTTCTGTCTCCCTGCATTTAACCTTCTGGAGTATTTTTTGCTGTGAACAAAACCTTAGCCAATGCTTTAGTCTGCCTTTTGCTCCTTTCATCCTTCTTTTGTTCCCTTTCCTTCTCTCTCCTCTGTTCCTTCTCCTCCTCAATTTCTCTCATATAATATAATGTCTCAGGTTCTCTGACTAAATCTCTTAACATCATATCTTGTAATCCATCTAGACATTGTAACTTCCTCTTAATATCTAGGGCAGCCTGCTCGATAAAGGCCATTGCAACAGATGCCTTTTGGTCCTCTGCCTGAGGATCAAAAGAAGTATATTTCCTTTATGCTTCCATAATTCTCTCCTGAGACATACAGGGAGACTCATTAGGCCCTTGGATAATCTCTCTTACATTGGCCAAATTAGTCGGCCCTCTGGCGGTCGCTTGGCGACCCGCTATACCCGCTATTAGAGCCCGGCGATAAGTGGACAGATGCTACCTACCTTCAAAGTTGTTGCGTTCCCAGTTGGGACGGTTCATTGGCCCGTAGGGACGGAGAGGGAGCATCACAGGGGATTCTGAGTTTTCTATTATCCATCACCACCGGGTTCCTTTAGGTGGCCCTGCTTCCTCCAGGGGAGGAGGGGCTGCTGCTGCTGCAGGGAAGTCCCCTGGAGGGCTTGAGTCTGGCCCAATTGCCTCTAGCAGCTGAGAGGCTGAGTCAGTGGCGGGAGGATCATCTGGAACATGTTGGGGGTTGGGGAGCGAGGGTAGAGAATGAGGAGGGGGAAGAGTATCCAGTCTTGTGACTCAGGGAGAATGGTGGGGAGAGCGGGAGTTGTGGAAGGTTTGAATGATATAATCATGAGGGAAGGGGTATATGTCTGTTGATCTGGGTGGCCACGTGGCCCCAGCTAAAAGACAATATCTCTGACTTTTCGGATTAGAGGGAAGTGGAAGGATCCTTCTGGTGGCCATCCGACTCCCAGGATGGGCCATTCTGAAGCTCAGAGAGTCTGCCAGCTCTGGCGTTTTACTGAAAAAGAAAGATTCTGGGCCCTTGAGCGGACATCAGTCCAATGATCAAGGGTCAGGGACAGAGGCATAGAAGTGCTTTGTCCCATAATGGAAGTTACTCAAACAGGGACAGTGAAGACACAAACTCGACACACACAATGACAAACAGTAAACGTTTACCATGAGTCCAAGACAACGATTAGAACTGAGTAACTGGCAAAACCTGATGGGTTAGACAATGAATACAGACAGTAAACTCAACCTGAGTTCAGGACAATGAACAAAACTGAGTAGCTGGCAAAACCTTTTGGGCTGGAAAACCGAATCCTGAAGCAAAATATAACCCAGTTGAGGAAACTACTATTCCTTGATTTCCCTAGTCCTCTGGAGTGCCCCCAGGGACGTGACCTTTGGCTCTGTGACACTTCTGTCAGCCAACATAGGAGAGACCTAATGCCCTCACCCACAGCAACTTTGCCACGCCTTAAACGGAAACCCAAAACAAGAAACAGGCGCCTTACTTACACTAAGAGAAGTCAGTTGGCGTCTTTTGCCCGCTGCTGCCGAATATCTCACCTGGGGCCTCCAGATGAAAAGGTGGGGCGAAGGTCGGAGAAAAACACCACCAAGAGACTTTCTCATGAAACAGAAAAGGGTTTATTGGGGGTCCAGCATGCTGGGGCTCAGAGCTCACATCAGAAAAGCAAACAACAAAGAGCCCAGAGAACAATTTGAGCAGAGTTTATATACATTCTTTAGAGAGGGCAGGGACTTTACATACATCATAGCCTCCTTTAGCAAATTACCATGTACCCTGGGAAAATCAAATAACAACTCCAAAACATGATTAGCACATTCATTGGCGGGAACAGGTCGGGCAGGGGGTGATTGGTCAGCCCTGTGAAGGGGTAGACATTTAAACTGATTGGTTGAAGCCCTGAGATGTATATGTGCTGAGCTGCACGGTTTCTGGGAAGGGGTTGTTAAGTAACAAGGTCGTCTGGGAAGATTTCAACTCACATCTAATGGACACATCAAAGAATTGTCTTTACTGACTCAGGAATTTCAGGTTCTCAGTGCAGCTTGTAAACTTTACAAAACCTGGTTCTTTACGTTTCAATTTCAATTTCTTTTATTCTTTCTGAACTTTACAAAGGAAGGCCAGAGACTTCATCCACAATGGCTGCTCTTTTTGCCATTTTGGTTTTGGATGCATGCATGGGATCTTTTTTAGATCCATTTTGTGCTGATATTCTAAGCCACAGCCTCACACAGGGTCAAGAGGCTGATTAAGACACATCCCTTTCCAAAGCAATTACTTCTCTGAGGTCAGTTACAGAACTTAGTCTCTGAGCAGAATCACACCAGAGTTCAAGCCCAGATGGACCCAGTCATCTCTTCCAACCGCCACACAAATGACCACAATTAAAACCAAAACACTCCCCCAAGGCCCTCATCTTTTTTCATATATACACTCATCATAACGTCTGGCTGGAGGTTTCCATGAATGGCGCAGTCCAAGAGAGTTTCCAAAATAAGCTCACTTGCCCCTCATTTGCCTAACCTCAGGGTAGCCTGGACACCCTTCCAGTGAACCAGAATTGATCACATAGGTCTGCCGTTAATACTGCTCTGGTTCTCCAATTTGATGCCTACTGACTGTCAGGTATAGATTCCTTATGTGATTTGGAGTCATGAGAAAACTGAAGCACCTCTGCAGGGATTGGAAGAACTCATTTGACACAAAAGATCACTATTCTCACTTGATGGACATCAGGAAAATAACAGAGGAAGGTGAGAGACTTCATCCACAATGACTGATATTTTTGCCATTTTGGTTTTGGATGCACACATTGGATCTTTCTTTAGATCCATCAGTCACTGAGAATCTAAGCCATAGCTTCACAAAGGGCCAAGAGGCTGATTCAGACACATCCCTTTCCAAAGTAATTAAGCAAAGAGCCACAGGTGATGCACATTTATTTCCATTTTAAAACTGTTTTCTTCAGGCTTCACAAAGGGTGGCCTGAGGCAAAGACCTTCCTGACACTCAGGACAACAGAACAATAGGTTAGCAAAAGGCCCAAAGCATGGTTTCTCCACTGAGACTTTCCTGGTCACACTGATATCTGAGTTTTCTGAGATGCTCGCCATTCCCTTCAGCTAACCAGTACATGGCCATGTCACAGAGCTTGGAGGTGGTACATATCTTTGACACAAAAATATGAGCCTATTCTGGAGAGTGGCCAAAATTCAGGAAGAAAACAGGAAATTAAGAAGGTTGTAGGTGTTGCCTTTCTATAAGGCGAGCCACAGTCCATTCATAAATTGGGAAGAATGAATGCTGGGAAGCTTTCTACTAGACAGGACACATCTATGGATGCATGCTCTTTTCTAATGTCTACAACCACAGACACACTGGGATACACAGACCTAGAAACACTCACCTTGTCAAAGGACTTTCTAGAAACAGTTCACTCCAAACCAAACAAACAGCCTTTCCTACCTATTCTCAGAACATGAGACAAAACCACAAACTCACAACCACACTCAAAAAGTCACCTCCTTCCCCCAAGTAAGTCTGTGACTATCCGAAGTGTCCTCTGACTGGTGGGCCATACTATGTTTCCCCAAAATGGCCTGTCCTGTCTCAGATCTGTTCTCCTTGTCCAACTCTGTGAAGTTGTCAGGAGCCTGTGCTGACCACTACCTGCTGTCTCAGGAAAGGCCCATTTTCAGAGGTCTACTTGAATTTGGCCATCCTCAAATCTTTAGGTACCAAGAAAGACAGACTCTGTCCTTGTTAAATCCAAACAAGTGAGCCTACTGGGAATGGGACGGGTACTGGCTCTTTGTGCCTGGCTTCCTGGATCCCAAGTTCAGAGACTTCCATCCCCCAAGAAGTGAGGTAGGTCAATTCCTTCAAGAACGGAATGAGGTCACTGCCTTGGCAACCACTTTGTCCTAACAGTTGCATTCAAGGGTCCCTTGAGATGGAGGCTGCCACTACTTCCTGTGACACTTTCAGAAGTTAGAATTGTATATCAACCATAGGCACCCAGGAGAAGCTCTCCACACAGGGTTGGTTTGGTCCATCTTCTTTATATCAAGGGGAGAGAGGCTGATTCAGATACATCCCTTCATCCTGACTAGGTTGTTTGCCTTGGAAGATGACTTTTGCTCTCTCAGGCCCTTCATAGCTGCCTAAATCTTCTCCAGGGATCATTTCTGCATCAACCTTTGAGGTTCTCAGCAGGTGGAAGATCCCGTACATTCCTGTATTGTAAGACCAACTCTGTCCCTGCTCTTCTGCAAAGTTAGATT
The DNA here is from genome assembly GCF_048772815.1 of Callospermophilus lateralis. Taxonomy (NCBI): domain Eukaryota; kingdom Metazoa; phylum Chordata; class Mammalia; order Rodentia; family Sciuridae; genus Callospermophilus; species Callospermophilus lateralis. The sequence goes on along the minus strand of NW_027516996.1, from coordinate 255,826 downwards.
GAGGAACAGTGTATGGTTAGGGTTAATAACATATTCTATTTGGGTTAGGAATTATTCTGCTGGACAAATAATGGTATTGGGTACCTGCGATATTCACAAGAATATATAGGTGAAATATAAGTATGAAACCAAAATTCTAGGTACGATTTGAAGCCAGAAGGACATTGGGCCCTTTAGTGGTATACTTAGCTTTGAATTATGTTCTGCACAGATGTCTCAGATAAATCAATATGCAATGGAATAGGACCTTGTACCTTGGATGATTGAATGTTCAAGAGAACATCCAGTCAAAAAGGAATAGTCGGTAGGAATAGGAAGATGGTCAGTAGGTTTAGAAAAAAGAGTGAGTATAGGATTTGGACAAAAGGTTCATTAGCAATAGGGTTTCCGGTAGAGAGTGAAAGTAAATATGAGCACATATAAAGAGTCAGTCACAATGATGAACTGGGGAAAATTATGTAGGAAAGCAGATATTAATAGAGACATTAGGAAATAAGACAAAGTATAATATGAGTGATAGGATTAGGCATTTTCAATATGGTTGAGGTGGAATATATAATCTTAGGAAGAAAGAAATATGTAGTCACCAATAGGATTGACATTTGAGAGCATTAGGCAACCAGGACATGGTTGTTTTTAGTAATCCATGCTCACTTTTCATTTTGCTTTGGTGAAAGGTTAATAAAATAGGTATTTGTCACTTCCTGTTTTTCTTTATGCTTAACAAAACACTGTTGAAATCTTGAGAACTGTTTGCTAATTTTGTTCCCAAAATATGCTGTCCCCAACTGCCAAACTGCAGAGTGTACTCCCTCACCCGGTTGAACAAAAACTGCCCACTTGCCCTGACCCATCAATTAATTTCCCTCCCTGCCCTCTCCAAAAAATTATATAAGCTCTGTTTAAGTTGTTCTCAGGGCTCTCTGCTCTAGTCAAGTGAGCTCTGAGCCCCAGCATGCTGGAACCCCAATAAACACTTTGCTGTTGCTGAGTGAAAATGGTATACTGTTCTGTACTTAAAGATGCTTTCTTTTGCTTGCCTCTGCATAAAGATAGTCAGTTGCTGTTTGCTTTCGAGTGGGTAGACCCAGATAACGGAACTTCTGGTCAACTAACTTGGACTAGACTCCCACAGGTGTTCAAAACCTCCCCCAGTCTCTTTGATGAAGCCCTCCACAGAGATCTCAACAACTTCAGAATTACGCACCCCAAAGTCACCCTGCTTCAATATGTGGATGTCCTGCTACTGGCAGCTAACAACAAGGAAAACTGTGAGTCTGGGACCCAAGCACTATTATCCGAGCTTGCTCAACTCGGGTATAGAGCTTCTTCCAAAAAGACCCAAATTTGCCAGCAAGAAGTAATCTTCCTGGGTTATTCCCTTAGGGGCAGAAATGATGGCTCACTGAGCCCAGAAAACAAACCGTTGTGCAGATACCACTTCCATCTAACAGGAGACAACACAGAGAGTTTCTTGGGACTGCTGCCTTTTCAGGTTATGGATACCTGGGTTTGTGTTCTTAGCTGCTTCTTTATACCCGTTGTTAAATAAGGATGCCCAATTCCAATGGACCCTTGAGCACCAGCAAGCTTTTGATAACATTTAAGAACACTGACACTGAACTCCTCAACTTCACTGAGCCCAGCCTGCAATTTCAGAAAGCCCTACACTACGTTAAAAATGTACATCAACTTACTCACCTTGGTTTAAAGAAACTGCAGGCATTCCTGAAAGATCAGGAACAGAGATTTCGACTAACTTACTCACAGTGAAAAAAAATAACTGAACGGGTAACAAAAGCCTGTCGGTTCTGTCAATTGGTTAATGCTTACCCTTCCAAGCTTCCTGCAGGAAAGCACCTACGATGAACCAGACCAGGACAATTCTGGGAAGTAGACTTTACTGAAATTAAGGCAGCAAGGTATAGACTTAAATATCTCCTAGTCTTTGTAGATAAATTTTCAGGATGGATTGAATCCTTTCTCACAAAAAAAAAAAAAAAAAAAAAAAAACCCGGCTCAAACGGTGGTCAAGAAGATCCTGAAAGATATTAAGATATTTTTTCAAGACAAGGCCTACCTAAGGTAATAGGGTCTGATAATTGAACGGTGTTCATGGCCCGGGTAAGTGAGGGCTTAGCCAGGACCCAGGGGATTAATTGGAAGTTACATTGTGCTTCTAGACCCCAGAGCTCAGGACAGGAAAAAAAAATAAATTGAACCATTAAAGAGACCTTAACGAAATTAAGCTTAGAGACCGGCATAAAATATTAGACTATGCCCCTGCCTTATCCACTGTTTCATGCAAGAAATACTCCCTCTGTTTCTTTGTGTAAACTCACCCCCTATGAATTTCTCTATGGTGCACCTCCTCCAGTAAGGCATGTAACCCCAACTCTAAGACCTAATGATGCCTTCCACACCCCCTTGCTTGACAGAATTAAATCTCTTGAAAGAACTCAATGATACCGGTGAAAACAGCTGACAACTGCCTTGCAACCTGGGGACAAGGGGACTCCACATTGATATCAAGTAAGGGACTTCATCTACATAAGACAACATCAGGTGTCATCCCTGGAACCCTGCTTGAAAGGACCATACCAGGTGCTAATTATAACACCTACAGCGGTAAAAGTAGACGGAAACACTTCCTGGATCCATGCCTCTCATCTCAAGCCTGTGCCTCTTACCAGTTTCTTTCTGGAAACTGGGAAAGACTGGTAACCATTTCAAATTGCATATTCGCTATGTGGATAAGGCTGTAGACTCTCCCCTTGGCCACCAGTACACCTAACACTCATCAGCCCGTTCAGCAGCGATGGCTTATCACAAATCCTACTAGACAAGAAGTATGCTCTAACTCGTATACAGCTCCCTTAGGGACCTGGTGGCTAGCTCTCCACCCAGACATTTGTCAGCTGGCTATAAGTCTTTCCTATTAGGATATCGCTGATGAAAATCCCACTAAAATTCAATTAAATCCCTTCCATACCATAGATAATGGAAACAAACATTAGGGATTTAGGGACACGTGAGCCAGATGCAGGTTGGCTAGACTAGATTAGTATGTTTGCCCAGCAGACTATCAAAGCCACAAACAGCCATGGCTGTGTGGAGGGAAAGCCAACTTCTTCTGTAAGTGATGGGGATTTGAGCATACAGGGGCAGCCTGGTGGAACACAAAATCCTCATCAAATTCAGTACACAGCATTGGCCATATTACCAATTAGACAACCAAAAATGATGGCCCCCAGAGGAGTCTCTAGATCCTCAAATTCTGTGTTACATTTTTAACTTCTGCAAGTGCTCAAGAGGATGAAAGGAAATTCCCCTATGTGGAGGCCTTTTACCTCCTTCGCTCACTTCCTGAACTATGCATCTCCAATAGATCCTCACCCTCAGGCTTCTGCTCCAGACTCTCTACTGTCAGTCCCACCTCAGCAACCTGATTTCTCTCCTCCAGTTACTAGATCAAAAACCCAAACCTCCGCCAGTTCTCAGATCATTGCTCCCTTGCTGAGGTAGCAGGTACTGAGGTACCCCTCTAAACACTCACTCCTCTCTTCTCCTGTCAGTGCCTACACCCGGTCTCCCCAGGTCCTCTTACCAGGTAACCCAAAGCTCAAACCAGCTGAGAAGAGCCCTCAGACCCCTATCCAAGATGTAATAAAAATGGCCTTTAAAGTTGCTTTGTCATCACTGAAAACAGGTTACTAAGAATTTAAAATCCCTCCCAGGCTTTCTGGGATACTCACTCCCGTCTTCCCCTTTGTTCTACCTGTTCTACTGCTCAAGATTTTGTTCCTAGGAAAATCCCAAACCCCTTTTCCATTATGCTTTTACATCTCTCTTTTCTCATTCTCAGATCCCCAGAGCTGCTCTCATTCCTCGCCTTCCCCGTCTTTCCCCTCTATACCAGGCCCACAGAAAAATGTTAACTGAACTTCTCCAGAAGTCTTCACCATGGATGACTTTAGAACTTTCAGCAAAAGAGTCCCTATAAAAGAGTTCAGTGTAGATAAACTTGCTCTTTTTCTGTTGCCCTTTTATACTTGGCCACTGCTTGGAAAAATCAGCACTTCTAAGCTAGACAACCCCTTAATAGTTTTTCACACAATATGTGAACAAGGCCTCTGGCCTTGAGCTGGGGCTTCACAGAGATGGCTACATTTCTAAAATAAAAAATACCAACTGGGCTTCATGGTAACAGCTGAAGGAGGATAAAAGAAAAGGAAGAAAAAGCTCTCCCCCTCCCCGGTGTCCTTGAAAAGTTAACTTGCCCAGAACAGAGGAAATAACAGAAAAAAAAATCTTTTTGTGAAGTTCTGCCGACTGTGAACTTCTGAGCCCCTTTTCTTTCATGTTGGGTACAAAATTCTGAAACTACCTAAACTTGGGGTTCAGGGCGTTAATTGATTACAACAGAAGCAATGCACTCTGAATCCGGTTGCAACCAAATAGCACTGTTTCCCTGTTTTCGGTGCTATCTTAGGTGCCTTCCCTTGTCTGTCCCTACAACAGTATAATTCTATATACTTAAACATTGTTTATGTTTTCATGAAATGGTCAACAGATGTGATTAATTGTGTAATGGTGCAGATGTTTCCCAGAATGCTCTATAATGATGCAGGTTCATTTGAAATTCAAACAGGCGGGCATACAACACGGTTCCGCTGGGAACATATATCCCTAACTTTAGCCATCCTATTAGGAATAGGAGTTGCTGCAGGGGTGGGCACAGAAACCCCTGCCCTAGTCCATGGGACACAACAAATGACCCAATTAGTAGCAGCAATAGAACAAAACTTAAAGATAGTAGAAACCTCCATCACAGCTTTGCAGGAATATTTATCCTCTCTGTCTGAAGTTGTTTTACAGAACAGTCGAGGGTTGGACCGCCCATTCATGAGAGAAGGGGGCCTTTGTGCTGCATTGAGGGAAAAATATTGTTTTTATGCCGACCATACTGGAGTTGTAAAAAAAAATCTATGAGTAAATTAAAAAGACACCTTGAAGAGCGTCACTGAGAGAGGCCCAAAAAGTGTGGTTTGATTCTGATCCATACATTCCCTCTGGTTAACTACGTTTTTATCAACCATGGCCGGTCCAATAATAATCCTCATATTACTGCAAAGTATAAAACCCTGTTTGCTCAAACGTGTAATTTTTTTTTCTCCAAGCTCAAATTGGACAAGTTAAACTTATGGTAATAACCCACTTGCAGACATAGAATGTGACACCAGCCTTGATCACTTTTATATTTATAAGTAGCCAGAAGAAGAAGTGGGGAATGAAAGGTTAACAAAATAGGTACTTGTAACTTCCTATTTTTCTGTATGCTTAACAAAACACTGTTGAAATATTGAGAACTGTTTGCTAATTTTGTTCCCAGAATGTGCTGTCCCCAACTGCCAAATTGCAGAATGTATTCCCTCACCCGTTTACATGCAAACCGCCCACTCACCATGACCCATCAATAAACTTCCGTCCCTGCCCTTTCCAAGGAAAGAATATAAGCTCTGCTTAAGCTGTTCTCAGGGCTCTCTGCTCTATTTCTGTGAGCTCTGAGCCCCAGCATGCTTGACCTCCAATAAACCTTTTGCTGTTGCATGAGACAGTCTCTTCGTGGTCTCTACCTCTGATGCTCGCACGAACATTACTTGAATGATTGAATGTATAAGAGAAAATCCAGTCAAAAAGGGATAGCCAGTAAGATTAAGAAGATAGTCGGTAGGTTTGGGAAGAAGACTGAGTATAGGATTTGGAACAAAAGTTCCTTAGCAATAGGGGTTCTGTTAGAGAGTGAATATAAATGTCAGCACATGAGAACAGTCACAATAATGAACTGAGGAAAATATGTAGGAAAGCAGATATCAATAAAGACATTACTAAATCAGGCAAAGTATAAAGTGAGTGATACAATTAGACATTTTCAACAGGGTGAGTTTGAATATATAATCTTAGGAAGAAACAAATATGCAGTCACCAATAGGATTGACATTTGAGAGCATAAGGCAACCTTGACATGGATGATTTTTGTAAACCATGCTCACTTTCTACTTAGGCTTTGGTACAATCTAAGTGTGACCTTTGCATTTGTGTCCAGAATTTTACTGTGATAAAATATATATGTAGATCTGGTGACACAAGTATTTCTTCCACCATTTCTGGGAGCAATATTTTGAAGGCATATAAATGGGTATTGGGTGTACAAAGAGGTGTACACTGTGTCCATGAATATAGAGATAATGCATGAATAGACCATACAGTGAATAAATAATATAACTGTTTCCACTTTAAATTATGGATTGAATTGATATTTGAAAATATATAAGAAATCTTATATTGATTTACAATCATTCATTCTAACCAGTTATACATCTAATATTAATATTATGGTTATGGTTTATCATGAAGATATGTTAGTTTTGCTTCAAAAGCGATTATGGAAATCCAAAATAATGTGTTTGGATAGAGTCAGTCACAATGCTGGCAATATGTGAAAAAGGCCTCTGGCCTCAAATTGAGGCTTCACAGAGATGGCTACATTTCTAAGATAAAGAAGTTACCAACTGGACTCCATGGTAACAGCTGGCAGGGAGAAAAAAGAAAGAGAAGAAAAAAGCTCTCCCCCTCCCAGGTGTCCTTAAAATGTTAACTTGCCCAGAACAGAGAAAAAAAAAAACAGAAACAAAAACTGCTTTCTCTGAACTTCTGCAGACTGTGAACTTCTGAGCCACTCCCTTACATGTTGGGTACAAAATTCTGAAACAACCTAAACTTGGGGTTCAGGGAAGTAACTGATTACAACAGAAGCAGTGCCCTTTAAATCTGGTTGCAACCAAATAGGACTGTTTCCCTGTATTCGGTGCTATCTTAGGTGCCATTCCTTGCCTTGTCCATCCCTTTTCTCATTTAAAGACCAGTCAAGAAACATGGAGAAATACATGTGTTCTGAAGCAGAAAGTGATTGATAGTGAAACAAATGCCTATAAATTTCCTAACTTGTGGATGAAATTTATATCCTATGATGTGCATTAATTGAAGAAATACTAATCTACCAGTGTTGAATAAAAATGAACGTCAAAATACACATCATGTCCGATTGGAATCTACTTGCATTAATATTAAACTGGGTCAGTTACTGTAGAAATATTAGGATTCTTATGCACCATTCACTGAAGTTAGTTTTCAGTACTAGGAAACAAATATGTATTTCAGGTGAATGAATATTTCTAAAAATAATCTTGTGAAAAGTTGATTATAAATCCACATACATGAATATGAATGAATTTGATGAGTGTAAAATAAGACACATATTTCATTTGTTGAAAAATCTGGAGAGTGTATATATATATATATATATATATATATATATATATATATATATATATACACACACACACACACACACACACACATTAAAAACAGCAATATATATGCCAATTGAAATTTATAATGAAATATATATCATCGACAGATAGAAAAATATTTATTTTACTGAACATGGATTTATGAATAATATTGTTCAAGTAGGAAGATCACCCATAATTTAAATTTTCGGTTCCAACATCGTTTAAGAGGAGTGATCCCTTACAATTTGTATCTGCCAAGTCAGCCACCTCACAAGAATGTACGTGTGGTACCAGGTAGGATTCTATCTGTGCATATAAAAATACAGGTGGTGAATAGGCTACAGAGAAAGGGAGAAAGGAATTCATAGGTGGTTAACTTTAAAAAAAACATGGAGAACTATTTCAACAAAAAATTGACTAGATTTATAAATCCTACCCTATGTAATGCAAAAGGTAAGTCCAACTATACACCATGCCTCCTCTGAAATGGTTGTATTTTCATTCTGTTTGGGTTATTTTTCTCCATCATATTAGTATTAGTAGTCAGAATATAGTAGGGTAGGGGTTAGTGTCAGGGATTCAGTATTTCGAATGGAAAATTGGAAAATGAATACAATGTGTATGTAAACATGTGCTACACAAAAATGTTTCCACTCTTATCCAGAACAATGCCTTGTCAGTACCTTAGCTCCAAATAAAACATCATTAGAGGAGAAGAGTTATAAAATCAGTGAAAACACATCTTGAATGGAATAGGCTCAGGATTTTGAAACCTTGGAGGTGGTAGAGGAGTTTGCAAAAGTAAGGGACAGGGTGAACACTCCACAAACATGGAGTTCTGTTGGACTAAAGACTTCTTGAGAAACTGCCTCTGAATTTGGGCACTTGAAATATATCTTGTTGTCACAAGATTTAGCTTCCTTTGTAGTGAGACCATCAAACCTGGGTCTGCATCTATGTGACCTGGAGGACACGGTTTCTTATTTTCTAATGAAAATGAGCCAGCAGTGCTGAATTCTCACTTTGTAGGTAACCTGTGGACACTGGGGGCTAAGTGTCTCCCAGTGTGGGCTGTGAAGCCATTTGGTCATCCTCCAATTTTCGTGGTGTTTGTTGCTGCTGCATTGGGGATTTGGTATTTGCTTCACGAAATACAAGGAGTTCAACTGTGTCACAGTGCTGGAGGGAGTTCTGTGACGAGTGGTGGGTCAAGGTCTGCAGGAGAATGCACCAACCAGGCTTCTATCCCACATAGCTTGCCCCCTTGACCATAGCAACCTGATTCTGAACATTGCCCTGAAAGCTCTCCATATAACAAGATACCTTTACACAGAAGTATCTACTGGCTGCACCATGTCAGTAACAAGCCATTTGGAAGCCAAATGCAGATCCACATTGCCCCACCACATGTTTTATCACACACCTGCCAAGCACTGTTCTAGGCCCACTATTCAGCAGGCTCCAACGTACTGGCATCTCTATTCAACACAATTTTCATGAAACCTAGTGAATCCAGGCACTGTCTGGTGTACTCAAGATCAGCATCAGGACATCCAATGGTTCTCCAGTGCCACCTGGTCTTGGGAATTTCAAAAATTTCATGGTATCTGTTTAGCCATTTTTCAAGGATGATGTTGGAGGCACTGTGGGTTTCAATATATTCAGGACCTGTTAAATGGTGAGGAAGCTCATTTCAATAAAAGCTCTGGGGAACTCTCAAGGGCAAGGCTTCCCAAAGAGTGGCCAAAAGGTCGCATGAAGCCAGGCCTATTGAGTTCTACAATGTGAGGTCCATGTGTTTTTTGACTCTCAACTATGGCTGCCAAGTCTTTCAGAATAAAATAATGTGATTTCCTCACTGAGATTCCCAGTGATCTGTGGAAAGTCAATCTGGGCCTAGATCTCAGTTTCCAATGGTCACTCTCATGTGTGGTCTCCTAAAATCCCAAAACAATTGATGGCAATACTTCTCTGAGGTCTGTTCCAGAACTCAGTCTCTAAGGGGAATCACACCAGAGTTCAAGCCCAGGTGGACCCAATCATCTCTTCCAACTGCCACACAAATGACCACAATTAAAACCAAAACACTCCCACACGGCCCTCATCTTCTTCATAACCTTTGGCTGGAGTTTTCCATTAGGGACGCAGTCAAAGACAGTGTCCAAAATAAGCTCCCTTGTCCCTCATTTGCCTAAAATCTCAGTGGCCTGGACACCCTTCATGTGAACCAGGAGCAATCAAATAGGTCTGCCATTAATACTTTTCCACTTCTACAATTTGAGGCTTTCTGACTGTGGGGTTTAGATTCTTTATGTGATTTGGAGTCATGAGAAAATCCAAGCACACATGGGCAAGCTTTTGCAGGGATTTGGAGAATTCTTTTGACCCAAAGGATCCCTATTCTCACTTGATTGAAGTGAGAAACCTTACAGAGGAAAGCTAGAGACTTCATCCACAATGACTGCAATTTTTGCCCTTTGATTTTGGATGCACACATGGGATCTTTCTTTAGATTCATCAGGTGCTGATAATCTAAGCCACAGCCTCACACAGGGCCAGGAGGCTGATTCCGACACATCCCTTTCCAAAGCAATTAAGCAAAGAGCCACAGGTGATGCCCATTTATTTCCATTTGAAAACTGTTTCTTAGGGCTTCACAAAGGGGTGGCTGGAGGCAAAGACCTTCCTGACATTCAGGGCAAAAGAAAAATAGGTAAGCAAAAGGCCCAAAGCAGGGTTTCTCCACTGTGACTTTTCTGGTCTAACTGATATCTGAGTTTTCTGAGGTGCTCGCCAGTCCCTTCAGCTATCCAGTAAATGGCCATATCACAGAGCTTGGAGGTGGTACATATCTTATACTCAAAACCATGAGCCTATTCTGGAGTGTGGCCAGAATTCAGGAAGAAAATAGGAAATTAGGAAGATAGCAGGTGTTGCCCATCCATAAGGCAATCTTCTGCCTAATCATAAATTGGGCAGGATGAATACTGGGAAGCTTTCTACTAGACAGGACACATCCATTGATGCATTCTATTTTCTAATGTCTACAACCACGGACACAGTGGGACACACAGACATAGAAACACTCGCCTTGTCACATGACTTACTAGAAACAGTCCATACCAAACCAAACAAACCGCCTTTCCTATCTATTCTCAGAACATGAGACAAAACCAAAAACTCACACCCACAACCACAAAGGCACCTCCTTCCCCCAAGTAGGTCTGTGACTATCCAGAGGGTGGTCTGACTCGTGGGCCATAATATATTCCCCCAACATGGCCTGTCCTGTCTCAGGTCTGGTCTCCTTAGCCAACTCTGTGAAGTTGTCAGGAGTCCGCGATGAGCCACTACCTACTTTCTCTGGAAAGGCCAGTTTTCAGAGCTTTCCTGGCATTTGGTCATCCTCACAACAGTAGGACCAAAAAATAATGTCTCTGTCTTTGTTCAATCAAAACAAGCGAGCCCAATGGGACTGGGACTGGGACTGACTCTGGGTTCCTGGCTTCCTGGATCAAAAGTTCACAGTGTTCCATCACCAAAAGTGTGAGGTGTGGTCATTTCTTTAAGGAACTGAATGAGGTCACTGCCTTGGCAAACACTTTGTCCTCACAGTTGCTTTCAATTGACCAATGAAACGGAGGCTGCCCCTACTTCCTTTGAAATTTTCACAAGTGAGAATGGTAGATCAACCATAGGCTCCTGGAACAGCTCTCCACACAGGCCTGGTTTGGTCCATCTTCTCTATATTAAGAAGAGAGAGGCTGATTCCGACATATCCTTTCATCCTGACCAGGATGTTTGCCATGGAAGATGACTTTTGCTCTCTCAGGTCTTTCATAGCTGCCTACATCTTCTCCAGGGATCATTTCTACATGGACCTTTGAGGTTCTCAGCAGGTGGAAGATCACCTACATTTCTGTATTGTAAGTCAAACTCTGTCCCTGTTCTTCTGTAAAATTAGATTGAGGGAACGGTGCATTCTTAGGGTTAATAACATGTTCCATTTGGGTTAGGAATCATTCTGTGAGATGAATAATGGTATTGGAACATGCAATATTTATAAGAATATATTGGTGAAATATAAGTATGAAAACAGAAATCTAGGTAAGACTTGAAGCCCAGAAGGGCATTTTGCCCTTGATTGGAATACTTAGCTTTGAATTACATTCTGAACAGTTGTCTCACATAATTCGATATCGAATGGCAAAAGACCTTGTACCTTGGATGATTGAATGTAGAAGAGAACATCCACTCAAACTGGGATAGTCAGTAGGTTTAGGAAGAAGAGTGAGCATAGGTTTTGGAACAAATTTCATTAGTAATAGGTTTTTGGTTAGAGAGTGAACGTAAATGTCAGCACATGAGAAGAGTCAGTCACATGATGAACAGGGGAAAATATGTAGGAAAACAGATATCAATAGACACATTAGGAAATAAGGCAAAGTATAATGTGAGTGATAGGATTAGACATTTCCAACAGGGTTGAGTTTGAATATATAATCTTAGGAAGAAACAAATATGTAGTCACCAATAGGATTGATATTGAGCATTAGACAACCTGGACATGGATGTTTATAGTAATACATGTTCAATTTCCATTTAGGCTATGGTACAAACATAAGTGTGAGCCTTGCGTTTTGTGTCCAGAATATCACTGTGATAAAATATATATGTAGATCAGGTTACATGAGTAATTCTTCCACCATTTTTTGAAGCAATATTTTGAAGATGTATAAATTAGTATTGGGGGTACAAAGAGATGTACCCTGTGTATATGAATCTAGAGAAAATGCATGAGTAGACCACACTGTGAATTAATAATATAACTAGTTCTACATAAAATAATGGATTGAATTGATATCTTAAAATATATAAGAAATCTTATATTGAAATACTATCATTCATTCCAACTAGTTATACATCTAATGGTAATATTATGGTTATGGTTTATCATGAAGGGTGTGATTTTTGCTTCAAAAGTGATTATGTAATTCAAAAATCATGTGTTTAGAAAGTAGTCTCATGAAACGACCAGTCAAGAAACATGGAGGAATACATTTGTTCTGAAGCAGGAAGTGATTGAAAGTGAAACAAATGCCTATAAATATGCTAACTTGTGGATGAAATATATATCATATGATGTGCATAAACTGAAGAAATAGCAAAGTACAAATCTTGAATAAAAATGAACGTCAAAATACATGTCATGCCCCATAGGAATCTACTTGCATTGATGTAAAACTGAGTCAGTTACTGTAGAAATATTAGGATTTGTATGCATCGTTCACTGAAGTTAGTTGCCTGTATTAGGAAACAAATATGTATTTCAGGTGGATGAATATTTCTGAGTATAATCTTGTGAAAAGTTGATTATACATCCACATATATGAACATAATAGAATTTAGAGAGTGTATAATAAAACACATATATTTTGAAAAAATCTGGATAGGAGATATATATATATATATATATATATATATATATATATATATATATATATACAAAAAAAAAGACATTAAAAAGTAGCAATATGTATGCCAATTGAAATTCATAGTGAAATATATATCATCCACGGATGCAAAAATATTTATTATACTGAACATGGATTTATGTATAATGTTGTTCAACTAGGAAAATTAATCCAAAGTGTATGCAAAATTGTGATACAAAAAATCTTTCCACTCTCATCCTGAACAATGCCTTGACTTACCCTCACCTTAAGTAATTCACAATTATATGAAAAGAGGTAAAAAATTTGTGAGTACATATCTGGAATTGAATATGCTCATGATTTCACAACTTTGCAAGTGGTTGATGAGTTTCCAAAAGTAAGGAACAGGGTAAACACTTCACAAACATGGAGCTCTGCTGGACTAAAGACTTCTTGAGAAACTGCCCCTGAGGTTGTGCACTTGAAATATATGTTTTTGTCAGGAGCTTTACCTACCTTTGTTGTGAGACCATCAAAGCTGGGTCTGCATCTATGAGACCTAGAGGACATGGTTTCTTATTTTCCAATGAACATGAGGCACCAGTGCTGAAGTCTCTCTTTGTAGGTAAACTGTGGCCACTTCGGGCAATGTGACTCCCCGTGTGGACTTTGTAGCCATTTGGTCATCCTCCACTTTTCGTGGTGTTTCTTGCTGCTACACTGGGAGTTTGGTATTTGCTTCATGACATACAAGGAGTTCAACTGGCACACAGTGCTTGAGGGAGTCTTGTAACGTGTGGTGGGTCAGGCTCTGCAGGAAAATGCACCAACTAGGCTTCTATCCCACATTGCTTACCGCCTTGACCATAGAAACCTGATTATGAACATTGCCCTGAAACCCCTGCATATAACAAGATGCCTTTTCATATAATGGTCTCCTGGCTGCACCAAGTCAGTCACAAGCCATTTGGAAGCCAATGGCAGATCCACATGGCCACAACACAGATGTATTACCACACATCTGCCCACCACTGCTCTAGGCCCACTACTCAGCAGCCTCCAACTTACTGGCATCTCTGTACTACACAATTTTCATGAAACCCAGTCAATCAAGGCACTGTCTGTTATACTTATGATCAGCAACAGGACATCCAATGGTTCTCCAGTGCCACCTGGTCATTGGGAATTTCAAAAATTTCATGGTGTTTATCTATGCATTTTTCAAGAATGAAGTTGGAGGCACTTTGGGGTTTCCATTCATCTAGGAACCATTACATGGGGAGGAAGCTAATTTCAATGAAAGCTCTGAGTAACTCTCATAGGCAAGGCTTCCCAAACAGTGGCCAAAAGGTCACATGAAGCCAGGCCCATTGAGGTCTACAACGTGAGGTCCGTGTGTCTTTTGACTCTAACTATGGCTGCCAAGTTTTTCAGAATAAAATCATGTGATATCTTTGCTGAGATTTTCAGTTCTCTGTGGAAAGCCATCCTGGGCCTAGATCTCAGGTTTCAAGGGCAACTCTCATGTGTGGCCTCCTACAATCCCAACACAATTCATGGCAATACTTCTCTGTCATCATTTCCCAAACTCAGTCTCTAAGGGAAATCACACCAGAGTTCAAGCCCATGTAGACCCAGTCATCTCTTCCAACTGCCACACAAATGACCACAATTAAAACTAAAACATTTCCACATGGCCCTCATCTTCATCCATATAGACACTCATCATAAACTCTGGATGGAGGTTTCCATGAGGGGCGCAGCCCAAGACAGTGTCCAAAATATGCACCCTTGCCCCTCATTTGTCTAAATTTAGGGTGGCCTGGAAACCCATCCTGTGAACAAGGAGTGATCATATAGGCCTGCTGTTAATACTGCTCTGCTTCTCCAATTTGAGGCCTACTGAATGTCAGGTATAGATTGCTTATGTGATTTGGCATCATGAGAGAACCCAAGCACTTCTGCAGGACTTTGAAGAACTCATTTGACCCAAAGGAATCCTATTCTCACTTGATGGAGTTCAGGACCTAACACAGGAAGACAAGAGACTTCATCCACAATGACTGATCATTTTGCCATTTTGGTTTTGGATGCACACATGGGATCTTCTTTAGATTTATCAGGAGCTGAGAATCTTAGCCACCCCCTCAATCAGGGCCTAGTGTCTGATTAAGACACATCCTTTTCCAAAGCAATTAAGCAAAGAGCCACACGTGATACCCATTCATTTAAATTTGAAAACTGTTTCTTCAGGCTTCTAAAAGGGGTGGCCGGAGGCAAAGACCTTCCTGACATTCAAGGCAACAGAACCATAGGTAAGCAAATGGACCAAAGCAGGGTTTCTCCACTGAGACTCTACTGCTCACACTAATATCTGAGTTTTCAGAGATGTTCCCATTCCCTTCAGCTATCAAGAACATGGACATGTCACAGAGCTTGGAGGTGGTACATATCTTTTACAATAAATCATGAGCTTATTCTGGAGAGTGGCCAGAATTCAGGAAGAAAACAGGAACTTAGGAAGTTAGTAGTTGTTTCCTATCCATAAGGCAAACCACAGTCCATTTATCAATTGTGAACGATGAATGCTGGGAAGCTTTCTACTAGACAGGACACCTCCATTGATGCATTCTCTTTTCTAATGTCTAAAACCACGGACACAGTGGATACACAGACATAGAAACACTTGCCTTGTCAAAAGAGTAACTAGAAACAGTCGACTCCAAACCAAACCAACCACCTTTTCTACCTATTCTCAGAACATGAGACAAAACCATAAACTCACACCCACACACATAAAGGCACCTCCTTCCCAAAAGTGGGTCTGTGACTATCCAGAGTGTACTCTGACTGGTGGGCTATACTATGTTCCTCTCGAAATGGCCTTTCCACTTTCAGATCATGTCTCCTTGGCCAACTCTGTGATGCTGTGAGGAGCCTGCAGTTAGCCACTACCTGCTATCTCAGAAAAGGCCCCTCTTCAGAGCTCAACTGGCATTTGACCATCCTCACATCAGTAGGTACCAAAAAAGTCTTACTTGTACTTGGTAAATCCAAACAAGTGAGCCCACTGGGACTGGGACTGGGACTGGCTCTCGGTGCCTGGCTTCTTGCATCACAATTTCAGAGAGTTCCATCACCAAGGAAGTTAGCTAGGTCACTTCCTTCAGGAACTGAATGAGGTCCCTCTCTTGGCAACAACTTTGTCCTAACAGTTTCTTCCAAGGGTCCCTTTAGATGGAGGCTGCCCCTACTTTGTGTGACAATTTGACTAGTTAAAATGGTATATCAAAATAGGCACCTGGGAACAGCTCTCCACGCAGGCCTGGTTAGGTCCATCTTCTCTACATTAAGAAGAGAAAGGCTGATGCATACACATCCCTTCATCCTGTTCAGGTTGTTTGCCATGGAAGATGGCTTTTGCTCTCTCAGATCCTTCATAGCTGCCTACATCTTCTCCAGGGATCATTTCTGCATCGAACTTTGAGGTTCTCAGCAGTTGGAAGATACCCTACATTACTGTATTGTAAGATGAACTCTGTCCCTGCTCTTTTGTAATTTTAGATTGAGGCAACAGTGTATGGTTAGGGTTAATTACAGGTTCGATTTGGGTTAGGAATCATTCTGCGGGATGAATAATGGTCTTGGGAACCTGCAATATTTATAGGAATATAGAGATGAAATATAAGTATGAAAACAGAAATCTAGGTAAGATTTGAAGCTCAGAAGTGCATTGGGCAACTGATTGTGATACGTAGCTTTGAATTACGTTCTGCATACATGTTTCAGAAAAATCGATATACAATAGCATAGGACCTTGTACCTTGGATGATTGAATGTAGTAGAGAACATCCACTCAAAAAGGGATAGTTGATAGGATCAGGAAGATAGTCAGTATGTTTCGGAAGAAGAGTGAGTATAGGATTTGGACCAAAGTTCATAAGCAATAGGGTTTCGGTTAGAGAGTGAATGTCAATGTCAGCACATGTGAAGGGTCAGTCACAATGTTGAACTGGAGAAAATATGTAGGAAAGTAGATATCAATAGAGACATTAGGAAATCAGGAAAAGTACAAAGTGATTGAAAAAATTAGACATTTTCAGTGGTATTGAGGTTGAATATATAATCTTAGGAAGAAACAAATATGTAGTCACCAATAGGATTGACATTTGAGAGCATTAGGCAACCTGGTCATGGATGTTTTTAGTAATCCATGTTCAGTTTCCATTTAGGCTTTGGTACAGTCATACGTGTGAATTTTGCATTTTGTGTCCAGAATATTACTGTGATACCATGCATATATAGATCAGGTGATATGAGTATTTCTTCCACCATTTCTGGGAGCAATATTTTGAAGATGTATAAATTAGTATTGGGGATACAAAGAGGTGTAACCTGTGTCTATTAATATAGAGATAATGCATGAATAGACCATACTGTGAATAAATAATATAACTGGTTCCACTTTACAAAATGTATTGAATTGATATCAGAAAATATATAAGAAATCTTTTATTGATATAAAATCATTCATTCCAACCAGTTATACATCTAATAGTGATATTATAGTTATGGTTTATCATAAAGTGTATGTCCGTTTTGCTTTAAAAGTGATAAAGGAAATCGAAAATAATGTGTTTGGAAAGAAATCTCATGAAAAGATCAGTCAAGAAACATGGAGGAAAACATGTGTTCTGAAGCAGGAAGTGATTGAAATTGAAACAAATCCCTATAAATTTGCTAAATTGTGGAGGAAATATATATCCTATGATGTGCATAAACTGAAGAAATTGTAATGTCCCAGTGTTGAATAAAAATGAACGTCTATATACACATCATGTCCCATAGGAATCTACTTGCATTGATGATAAACTGTGTCAGTTACTGTAGAAATGTTAGGATTTGTGTGCACCATTCACTGAAGTTAGTTTTCAGCACTAGGAATCAAATATGTATTTCAGGTGGATGAAATTTTCTGAGAATAATCTTGTGAAACGTTGATTATAAATCCACGTTCATGAACATGAATGAAATTAGGAAGTGTATATAAGACACATATATTTCATATTTTGAAAAATATGGAGAGAGTGTATATATATATATATATATATATATATATATATATATATATATACACACACACACACACACACAGAGAGAGACATTAAATATAGCAATATATGCCAATCAAAATTCACCATGAAATATATATCATCCACAGATCCAAAAATATTCATTTTACTGAACAAAGATTTGTGTATAATTTTGTTCTCTAGGAAGCTCACCCATAGGTTGAATTTTCAGTTCCAACGGCGTTTATGAGGAGTGATCTCTTCTCTCAATTTGTATCTGCCAAGTCAGCCACCTCACAAGAATGTACGTGTAGTACCAGGTAGGATTCTCTATGTGCATATAAAAATATATGTGCTGAGTAGGCTACAGAGAAAGAGAGACAAGAATTCACATATTTGTTATCTTTAAAATCACATGGACAACTATTGCAACAAAAATTGTCTAGATTAATAACTCCTAACCTTTATAATGCAAAAGGCAAGTCCAACTATACACCATGCCTCCTCTGAACTGTTTGTATTTCTATTATGTTTGGGTTATTTTTCTGCCTCATATTAGGATTAGTAGTCAGACACTAGTAGGGTATGGTTTAGTGTCAGGGATTCAGTATTTCAAATGGAAAATTGGAAAATGAATCCAATATGTATGCAAATATGTCCTACACAAAAGTCTTCCCACTCTCATCCAGAAAAATCCATTGACATTATCTTCACCCTATGTAAGATGCAATTCGAAGAGAAGAGTTAGAAAATCTGTGAATACATATCTGGAATGGAAAATGCTCAGGAGTTCACAACCTTGGAGGTGGTAGAGGAGTTTCCAAAAGTAAGTGACTGCATAAACACTCCACAAACATGGAACTCTGCTGGCCAAAAGCCTTCTTGAGAAACTGGCTCTGAGTTTGGACACATGAAATATATCTTGTTGTCCGGAGCTTTAGCTTCATTTCTGGTGAGACCATCAAAGCTGGATCTGCATCTATGTGACCTGGAGGACATCGTTTCTTATTTTCCATTGAACATTAGGTACCGATGTTGATTTCTCTCTTTGTTGGTAAACTGTGGCCACTGGAAGCTTAGTGTCTCTCTGAGTGGACTGTGAAGCCATTTGGTCATCCTGAACTTTTTGTGGTGTTTCTTGCTGCTGCACTGGGAGTTTGGTATTTGCTTCACGAAATACAAGGAGTTCAACTAGGATATAGTGCTAGAGGGAGTTCTGTGACGTGTGTTGGGTCAGGGTCTGCAGGAGAATTCACCAACCAGGGTTCTATCCCACATAGCTTGCCCCCTTGACCATCGCAACCTGATTCTGAACATTGCCCAGAAACCTCTCCATATAACAAGATGCCTTTTCATATAATAGTCTGCTGGCTGTACCAAGTCAGTCACAAGCTATTTGGAAGCCAATGGCTGATCCACATGGCCACACCACAGTTGTATTATCACACACCTGCCCACCACTGCTCTAGGCCCACTACTCAGCAGGCTCCAACTTACTGGCATCTCTGTTCCACACCATTTTCATGAAACCCAGCTAATCAAGGCACTGTCTGTAACACTAATGATCAGCAAGAGGACAACCAATGGTTCTCCAGTGCCACTTGGTCATTGGGAATTTCAAAAACATCATGGTATTTATCTATCCATTTTTCAAGAATGAAGTAGGAGGCACTTTGGGGTTTCCATTCTTCCAGGAACCATTACATGGGGAGGACTCTCATTTCAATGAAAGCCCTGAAAAACTCTCACAGGCAAGGCTTCCCAAACAGTGGCCAAAAGGTCACATGAAGCCAGGCCCATTGAGGTCTACAACGGGAGGTCCATGTGTCTTTTGACTCTTAACTATGGCTGCCAAGTTTTTCAGAATAAAATCATGCGATATCCTTGCTGAGAATTTCAGTTCTCTGTGGAAAGCCACCCTGGGCCTAGATCTCAGGTTTCAAGGGCAACTCTTATGCGTGGCCTCCTAAAATCCCAACACAATTCATGGCAACACTTCTCTGAGGTCAGTTCCAGAACTCAGTCTCTAAGAGGAATCACACCAGAGTTCAAGCCCATGTGGACCCTGTTATCTCTTCCAACCGCCACACAAATGACCACAATTAAAACCAAAACATTCCCACATGTCCCTCATCTTCATCCATATAGACAGTCATTATAAACTCTGGCTGGAGGTTTCCATGAGGGGCGCAGCCAAGACAGTGTCCAAAATATGCACCCTTGCCACTCATTTGTCTAAATTCATGGTGGCCTGGACACCCTTCCTGTGAACCAGGAGTGATCAAAAAAGCCTGCCGTTAACGCTGCTCTGCTTCTCCAATTTGAGGTCTACTGACTGTCAGGTATAGATTCATTATGTGATTTGGCATCATGAGAGAACCCAAGTACTTCTGCAGGACTTTGAAGAACTCATTTGACCCAAAAAAAATCCCTATTCTCACTTGATGGAGGTCAGGAACCTATCGGAGGAAGGCAGGAGACTTCATCTACAATGACTGATCTTTTTGCCATTTTGGTTTTGGATGCACACATGGGATCTTCTTTACATCTATCAGGAGCTGAGAATCTTATCCACAGCCTCAAACAGAGCCTAGTGTCTGATTAAGACACATCCTTTTCCAAAGCAATTAAGCAAAGAGCCACAGGTGATGCACATTCATTTCCATTTGAAATCTGTTTCTTCAGGCTTCACAAAGGGGTGGCATGATGCAAAGACCTTCCTGACATTCAAGGCAACAGAACCATAGGTAAGCAAATGGACCAAAGCAGGGTTTCTCCACTGAGACTTTACTGCTCACACTGATATCTGAGTTTTCTGAGATGTTCCCATTCCTTTCAGCTATCAAGAACATGGACATGTCACAGAGCTTGGAGGTGGTACATATCTTGGACAATACATCATGAGCTTATTCTGGAGAGTGGCCAGAATTCAGGAAGAAAACAGGAACTTAGGATGTTAGTAGGTGTTTCCTATCCATAAGGCATACCACGGTCCATTCATCAATTGTGCAGGATAAATGCTGGGAAGCTTTCTACTAGACAGGACACCTCCATTGATGCATTCTCTTTTCTAATGTCAACAACCACGGACACAGTGGATACACAGACATAGAAAGTCGCCTTGTCAAAAGACTTACTAGAAACAGTCGACTCCAAACAAAACCAACCACATTTCCTACCTATTCTCAGAACATGAGACAAAAGGGCAAACTCACATCCACAAACAAAGGCAACTCCTTCCCAAAAGTAGGTCTGTGACTATCCGGAGTGTCCTCTGACTGGTGGGCCATACTATGTTCTCCACAAAATGACCTCTCCTGTCTCAGATCTTGTCTCCTTGGCAAACTCTGTGATGCTGTGAGGAGCCAACTGCTAGCCACTACCTGCTATCTCAGGAAAGGCTTCTCTTCAGAGCTCTCCTGGCATTTGGCCATCCTCACATCAGTAGGTACCAAGAAGGTCTGACTCTGTACTTGGTAAATCCAAACAAGTGAGCGCACTGGGACTGGGACTGGGACTGGCTCTCGGTGCCTGGCTTCTTGCATCAAAATTTCAGAGTGTTCCATCACCAAGGAAGTTAGGTAGGTCACTTCCTTCAGAAACTGAATGAGGTCACTGCCTTGGCAACAACTTTGCCCTAACCATTGCTTCCAAGGGTCACATTGGATGGAGGCTGCCCTTACTTCCTTTGACAATTTGACTAGTTTCAATGGTATATCAAAATAGGCACCTGAGAACAGCTCTCCACGCAGGCCTGGTTACGTCCATCTTCTCTACCTTACAAAGAGAGAGTCTGATGCATACACATTCCTTTTTCCTGTCTAGATTGTTTGCCATTGAAGATGGCTTTTGCTCTCACAGGTCCTTCATAGCTGCTGACATCTTATCCAGGGATTATTTCTGCATCGAACTTTCAGGTTCTCAGCAGTTTGAAGATACCCTACATTCCTGTATTGTAAGACGAACTCTGTCCCTGCTCTTTTGTAATGTTAGATTGAGGCAGCCGTGTATGGTTATCGTAAATAGCAGGTTTGATTTGGATTAGGAATCATTCTGCAGAATGAATAATGATCTTGGGAACCTGCAATATTTATAGGAATATAGAGATGAAATATACGTATGAAAACAGAAATCTAGGTAAGATTTGAAGCTCAGAAG
Organism: Callospermophilus lateralis; assembly: GCF_048772815.1. Lineage (NCBI taxonomy): Eukaryota > Metazoa > Chordata > Mammalia > Rodentia > Sciuridae > Callospermophilus > Callospermophilus lateralis. The sequence continues at coordinate 233,806 of NW_027516996.1, read as the reverse complement.
TGCATTGGGCAACTGATTGCGATATGTAGCTTTGAATTACGTTCTGCATACATGTTTCAGAAAAATCGATATACAATGGCATAGGACCTTGCACCTTGGATGATTGAATGCAGTAGAGAACATGCACTCAAAAAGTGATAGTCGATAGGATCAGGAAGATAGTCAGTATGTTTCGGAAGAAGAGCTAGTATAGGATTTGGACCAAAGTTCATTAGCAATAGTGTTTCCGTTAGAGAGTGAATGTCAATGTCAGCACATGTGAAGGGTCAGTCACAATGTTAAACTGGGGAAAATATGTAGGAAAGTAGATATCAATAGAGACATTAGGAAATCAGTCAAAGAGTATCAAGTGAGTGAAAAAAATTAAACATTTTCAACAGTTTTGAGGTTGAATATATAATCTTATGAAGAAACAAATATGTAGTCACCAATAGGATTGACATTTGAGAGCATTAGGCAACCTGGTCATGGATGTTTTTAGTAATCCATGTTGAGTTTCCCTTTAGGCTTTGGTACAATCATACGTGTGACTTTTGCATTTTGTGTCCAGAATATTACTGTGATAACATGCATATGTAGATCAGGTGACATGAGTATTTCTTCCACCATTTCAGGGAGCAATATTTTAAAAATGTATAAATTAGTATTGGGGGTACAACGAGGTGTACCCTGTGTCTATGAATATAGAGATAATGCATGAATAGACCATAATGTGAATAAATAATATAACTGGTTACACTTTAAATAATGTATTGAATTGATATCAGAAAATGTATAAAAAATCTTTTATTGATATATAATCATTCATTCCAACCAGTTATACATCTTATGATGATATTACAGTGATGGTTTATCATGAAGTCTGTTTCAGTTTTGCTTCAAAACTGATAAAGGAAATCGAAAATAATGTGTTTGGAAAGAAGTCTCATGAAAAGACCAGTCAAGAAACATGGAGGAATGCATGTGTTCTGAAGCAGGAAGTGATTGAAAGTGAAACAAATGCCTGTATATTTGCTAACCTGTGGAGGAAATATATATCCTATGATGTGCATAAACAGAAGAAATTGTAATGTGCCAGTGTTGAATTAAAATGAACATCAATATACATATCATGTCCATTGGAATCTACTTGCTTTGATGATAAACTGTGTCAGTTACTGTAGAAACATTAGAATTTGTAAGCACCATTCACTGAAGTTAGTTCTCAGGACGAGGAAACAAATATGTATTTCAGGTGGTTGAATGTTTCTGAGAATAATCTTGTGAAAAGTTGATTATATATCCACATACATGAATATGAATAAATTTAGAGAGTGTTTAATAAGACACATTTTTTTCATATTTTGAAAAATCTAGAGAGTGTATATATATAAATATATATATATATATATATATATATATATATATATATATATATATATATATATATATATATACATGTAAAATCATGGAGAAATATTACAATTAAAATTTGACAAGATTTATAATACATACCCTTGATAAAGCCGAAGGCAAATCCAAGTATATACCATGCCTCCTATGAAAGGCCTGTATTTCTATTCTGTTACGTTTCTTTTTATCCATCATATTAGCATTAGTAGTCAGAGTCTATTAGGGTATGTGTTAGTGTCAGGGATCATTATTTCAAATGAAAATAGAAAAATGAATCTAATGTGTATGCAAATATGTGCTACACAAAAATCTTGCCACTCTCATCCAGAACAATTCCTTGACATTTACTTCGCTCCAAGTAAGACACAATTAGTGGAGAGGAGTTCGAAAACCTGTGATTACATATGTGGAACTGAAAATGTTCAGGAGTTCACAACATTGGAGGTGGTAGAGCAGTTTCCAAAAGTAAGGGAGAGGTTAAACACTCCACAAACTTGGAGCTCTGCTGGCCTAAAGACTCTTTGAGAAAATGCCTCTCAGGTTGGGCACATGAAATATATGAAGTTGTCAGGAGATTTAGCTTCCTTTGTTGTGACACCATCAAATGTGGGTCTGCATCTATGTGACCTGGAGGAAATGGTTCCTTATTTTCTAATGAACATGAGACAGCAGTTCTGAATTCTCTTTTTCTTGGTAAACTGTGGCCACTGGGAGTTAAGTTTCTCCCCGTGTGGTCTGTGAAGCCGTTTGGTCATCCTCCATTTTCATGGTGTTTCTTACTGCTGCACTGGGAGTTTGTAATTGGCTTAATGAAATACAAGGAGTTCAACTGGCACACAATTCTGGAGGGAGCTCTGTCACGTGTGATTGGTCAGGGTCTTCAGGAGAATTTTCGAAACATGGATCTATCCCACATAGCTTTCCCCCTTGACTATAGCAACCGAATTCTGAACATTGCCCTGAATCCTCTCAATATAACAAGATGCCTTTACATATAAGTGTCTGCTGCCTGCACCATGTCAGTCACAAGTATTTTGGAAGCCAATGGCCGATCCACGTGGTCCCACAACAGATATTTATTCACAACCATATAGTCCACTGCTCTAGCCCCAATAGTCAGCAGGCTCCAACTTATGACATCTCGGTTCTATACCATTTTCATGACAACCAGTCAATCAAGGAACTGTCTGGTACACTCATGATCAGCAACAGGACATCCAAAGTTTCTCCAGTGCCACCTGGTCATGGGAATATTAAAAATTTCATGGTATTTATGTAGCCATTTTTCAAGGATGATGTTGGAGGCACTGTGGGTTTCAATTCATTCAGGAACCATTAAATGGTGAGTAAGCTCATTTCAATGAAAGCTCTGGAGAACTCTCACAGACAAGGCTTCCCAAAGAGTGGCCAGAAGGTCACATGAAGCCGGGCTCATTGAGGTCTACAATGTGAGGTACATGTGTGTTTTGAGTGTCAACTATGACTTCCAAGTCTTTCAGTAAAAAAATCATGTGTTATCCTGGCTGAGATTCCCAGTGCTCAGTGGAAAGCCACCCTGGGCCTAGATCTCAGTTTCCAAGGGCTAATCTCATGTGTGGCCTCCTATAATCCCAACACAATTCATGGCAATACTTCTCTCAGGTGAGTTCCAGAACTCAGGCTCTAAGGAGTATCAGAGAAGAGTTCAAGCCCTGGTGGACCAAGTCATCTCTTCCAACCGCCACACAAATGACCACAATTAAAACCAAAACACTCCTACATGGCCCTCATCTTCTTCCATAAAGACACTCATCATAACATATGGCTGGAGGTTTCCATGAGGGGCACAGCCCAAGACAGTGTCCAAAATAAGCTCCCTTGCCCCTCATTTGCCTAAAGTCAGGGTGGCTTGGACACCCTTCTTCTGAACCAGGAGTGATCTGTAAGGGTAAAAGAAATTGAAATTAAAGTGTTAAAGTTAAAGTGTAAAAGACCGGGTGTTGTAAAGTTTCTAATCTTCAAGGCCTGGTTTAAAATGTAAAGGACCAGGTATTTTTAAGTTTCCATGCTACACGCAAAACCTGAAATTCCTGTAAATTGTAGGACAATTTCTGGACTGCCCAGTAAATATTCCCCCTGACCGCCTGGTTGTTTAATAACCTAGGACCCTGTGTGGCTTACCACATATGCATCGCAGGGCCTAAATCAATCAATTTCAATGTGTACCCCGCTTTAGAATTGACCTATCACTCCCGCCTGACGTGTTCAAGCCAATGAATGAACTAATCATGTTTAGGATTTGTTGTTTCATTTTCCCACAGTGTATGATGATTTGCTAAAGGAGACTGTGATATATGAAAAGTCTCACATTCCCAAATCGTGTACTTAAGCACTGCTCAACCCCTGCTCGGAGATCTGGGCTGCTCTCCCTTCTTGAGTGAGCACAGAGCACCAGCATGCTGGATTGGATCCTCAATAAATGTCTTTTGCTGTTGCATGAGCCTTGGTCTCATACATGAACATGAATGAAATTAAGGAGTGTATAATAAGACACATATATTTCATATTTTGAATAATCTATAGAGTGTAGATTTTTCACAAAACACATACAGAGATATTAAAAAGTAGCAATATATATGCCAATCAAAATTCATCATGAAATACATATCATACACAGATCCAAAAATCTTTATTTTACTGAACATGGATTTATGTGTAATGTTGTTCAACTAGGAAGCTCACGCAAATGTTGAATTTTCAGTTCCTACAGCGTTTAGGAGGAGTGATCTCTTCTCAAAATTTGTAACTGCCTAGTCAGCCACCTCACAATAATGTACGTGTAGTACCAGGTAGGATTCTATTTGTGCATATAAAAATACATGTGCTGAATAGGCAACAGAGAAAGGGAGACAGGAATTCACATACCTGATACCTTTCAAAACACATGGAGAACTATTTCAATTAAAAATTAACCAGATTTTTAACAACTACCCTTTATCATGCAAAAGGCAAGTCCAACTATACACTATGCCTCCTCTGAATTGCTTGTATTTCTATTCTGTTTGGGTTATTTTTCTCCATCATACTAGCATTAGTAGTCAGAGTCTAGTAGGGTATGCTTTAGTGTCATGGATTCAGTAATTCAAATGAAAATAAAGGAAAATGAATCCATTGTTTACGCAAATATGCACTACAAAAAATCTTTCCACTCTCATTCAGAGCAATGCCTTGACATTACCTTCACCCCAAGTAAGACACAATTAGAGGACAAGAGTTAGAAAATCTGTGAATACATATCTGGAATGGAAAATGCTCAGGAGTTCACAAGCTTGGACATTTTAGAGGAGTTTTCAAAATTAAGGGACAGGATAAACAGTCCACAATCATGGAACTCTGCTGGCCTAAAGACTTCTTGAGAAACTGCCTCTGAGGTTGGGCACTTGAAATATATTTTCTTTTCAGGAGCTTTAGCTTCCTTTGTAGTGATACCATCAAAGATGGGTCTTCATTTATCTGACCTGGAGGACATGGTTTCTTATTTTCCAAAGAACATGAGGCAGCAGTGCTCAATCCTACCTTTGAAGGTAAACTGTGGCCACGGAGGGTTAAGTGTCTCCCCGTCTTGACTGTGAAGCCAATTGGTCATCCTGCAATTTTCGTGGTGTTTCTTGCTGCTGCACTGGGCTTTTGGTATTTCCTTCATGAAATACAAGGAGTTCAACTGGGACACAGTGCTGGAGCGAGTTCTGTCACGTGTGGAGGGTCAGGGACTACAGGAGAATTCACAAACCAGGCTTCTATCGCACATAACTTGCAACATTTTCCATAGCAAACTGATTCTGAACATTGTCCTGAAACCTTTCCTTATAACAAGATGCCTTTACATATAAGGGTCTGCTAGCTGCACCATGTAAGCCACAAGCCATTTAGAAGTTAATGGCAGACTCACATGGCCCCACCACAGATATTTTATTATACACCTGCACACCACAGCTCTGGGCCCACTTCTCAGCACTCTCCAACTTACTTACATCTCTGTTCTACACAATTTTCGTGTAACCCAGTCAGTCAAGGCACTGTCTGGTACACTCATGATCAGCAACAATACATCCAAATGTTCTCCAGTGCCACCTGGTCAGGGGAATTTCAAGGTATTTATGGAGCAATTTTTCAAGGATGAAGTTGGAGGCACTGTGGGTTTCAATTCATTCAAGAACCATTAAATGTTGAGGAACCTCATTTCAATGAAAGCTCTAGAGAACTCTCACAGGTAAGGCTTCCCAAAGAGTGGCCAAAATATACATATATTTCATATTTTGAAAAATCTTGACAGTGTATATCTATATCTATATCTATATCTATATCTACACACACACACACACACACAAACACACACAGACATTAAAAACTAGCAATATATATGCCAATCGAAATTCATCATGAAATATATATCATCCACGTATTCAAAAATATTCATTTTATTGAACATGGATTTATGTATAATGTTGTTCAACTAGAAAGCTCACCCATAGGTTGAATTTTCAGTTCCAACAGCGTTTAGGAGGACTGAACTTTTCTCACAATTTGTATCTGCCAAGTCAGCCACCTCAGAAGAATATATGTGTGATACAAGGTACAATTCTATATGTGCATATAAAAATATATGTGCTGAATAGGATACAGAGAAATGGGGGAGACAGGAATTCACATATTTGATAAGTTTAAAAATACATGGACAACTCTTTCAACAAAAAAATTGACTAGATTTATAACTCCTACCCTATATAATGGAAAAGGCAATTCCAACGGTACACCATGGCTCCTCTGATGTGTTTGTATTTCTATTCTGTTTGGGTTACTTTTCTCCATCAAGTTAGGATTAGTTGTCAGAGTCTTGTAGGGTATGGGTTAGTGTCAGGGATTCAGTATTTCGAAAGGAAAATTGGAAAATGAATCCAATGTGTATGCAAATATGTGCTACACAAAAATCTTCCGACTCTCATCCAGAACAATGCCTTGACCTTAACTTCGTCCCAAGTAACACATGTAGAGAAGATGAGTAAGAAAATCTGTGAGTACATATCTGGAATTGAATATGCTCAGGAGTTCACAACCTTGCAGGTAGAAGGGGAGTTTCCAAAAGTAAGGGACAATGTAAACACTCCACAAACATGGAGCTCTGCTATCCTAAAGACTTCTGGAAAAACTGCCTCAGATGTTGGGCTCTTGAAATATATGTTGTTGTCAGGAGCTTTAGCTTCGTTTGTAGTGAGACCATAAAAGCTGGGTCTGCATCTATGTGACCTGGAGTAGATGCTTTCTTATTTACCAATGAAAATGAGGCAGCATTGATGAATTCTCTCTTTCTGGGTCAACTGTGGCCACTTGGGGCTCAGTGTCTCCTCATGTGGACTCTGAAGCCATTTGATCATGCTCCAATTTTTGTGATTTTTTTTTGCTGCTGCACTGGGAGTTCAGTATTTGCTTCACGAAATACAAGGAATTTAACTGGGACACAGTGCTGGAGGGAATTCTGTCACGTGTGGTGGAACAGGGCCTGCAGGAGAATGCACAAACCAGGCTTCTTTCCAACATAGCTTGCCACCTTGACCATAGCAACCTGATTCTGAACATTGCCCTGAAACTTATCCATATAACAAGAATCATTTACATATAATGGTCTGCTGGATACACCATGTCAGTCACAAGGCATTTGGAAGCCATTGGCAAATCCAGATAGAAGCACCACAGATGTTTTATCTCACACATGCCCACCTTTGCTCTAGTTCCACTATTCAGCAGGCTCCAACTTACTGGCATCTCTGTTCTACATCATTTTCGTGAAACCCAGCCAATCAAGGCACTGTCTGGTACACTCATGATCACCAACAGGATATCCAATGGTTTTCCACTGCCTCCTAGATATGGGAATTTCAAAAATTTAATGGTATTTATCGAGCCCATCTTTCAAGGTTGAAGTTGGAGTCACTGAGTGTTTCATTTAATTCAGTAATCATTAAATGGTGAAGAAGCTCATTTCAATGAAAGCTCTGGAGAACTCTAACTGCTAAGGCTTCTAAAAAAGTGGCCAAAATGCCACATGAAGCCAGGCCCATTGAAGTCTACAATGTTAAGTGCATTTGTGTTTTGACTCTCAACTATGGCTGCCAAGTGTTTCAGAATAAAATTATGTGATACCCTGGCTGAGATTCCCAGTGCTCTGTGGAAAGCCACCCTGGGAATAGATCTCTGTTTCCAATGGCGACTCCCATGTGTGGCCTCCTAATATCCCAACACAATTCATGGCAATACTTCTCTGAGGTAATTTCCAGGACTCAGTCTCTATGGGGTATCACACCAGAGTTCAAGCCCAGGTGGACCCAGTCATCGCTTCCAACTGCCACACAAATAACCACAGTTAAAACCAAAACACTCCCACATGGCCCTCATCTTCTTCCATATAGACACTCCTCATAATCTCTGGCTGGATGTTTCCATGAGGGGCGCAGCCCAACACAGTGTCCAAATAAGCTCGCTTGCCCATCATTTTCCTAAAGTCAGGGTGGATTGTACACCCTTCCTGTGAACCAGGAGGGATCAAATATGCCTTCCAGTAATACTGCTCTGCTTCTCCAATTTGAGGCCTACTGACTGTCGGTATAGATTTTTTATGTGATGTGGAGTCATGAGAAAACACAAGCATGTATGCAATTGCCTTTGCAGGGCTTTGAAGAACTCATTTGATTCAAAGGATCCCTATTCTCAATTGATGGTGGTAAGGAACCTAACAGAGGAAGGCGAGAGACTTCATCAACAATGACTGATCTTTTTCCCATTTTGGTTTTGGATGCACACATGGGATCATTCTTTAGATCCATCAGGTGCTGAGAACCTAAGCCACAGCCTAACACAGGGCCAAGAGACTGATTCAGACACATCCATTTCCAAAGCAATTAACAAAGAGCCACAGGTGATGCCCATTTAATTCCATTTTAAAACTGTTTTCTTCAAGCTTCACAAACTGTGTCCTGAGGCCAAGACCTTCCTCACATTCAGGGGAAGAGAAGAATTGGTTAGCAAATGGCCCAAAGCAGAGTTTCTCCACTGAGGCTTTCCTGGTCACACAGATATCTGAGTTTTTGAGATGCTAGCCATTCCCTTTAGCTATCCACTACATGGCCTTGTCACAGAGCTTGGAGGTGGTACATATCTTGGACACAAAACCATGAGCCTATTCTGGAGAGTGGCCAGATTTAGGAAGAAAACAGGTACTTAGGAAATTAGTAGGTGTTTTCCATCCATAAGGGAAGCCACAGTCCATTCATCAATTGGGCAGGATGAATGCTGGGAAGGATTCTACTAAACAGGACACATCCATTGATGAATTCTCTTTTCAAATGTCGACAACCACGGACACAGTGGGATACACAGACATAGAAACACTCACTTTGTGAAACGACTTACTAGGAACAGTCCACTCCAAACCAAACAAACCACCTTTTTTACCTATTCTTAGAACATGAGACAAAACCACAAACTCACACTCACACCCACAAAGGCACCTCCTTCCCCCAAAGAGGTCTGTGACAATCCGGAGTGTCCTCTGACTTGTGGGCCTTATTATGTTCCCTGAAATGTCCTGTCCTGTCTCAGATCTGGTCTCCTTGGCCAAATCTGCGAAGTGGTCAGGAGCCAGCTGTGAGCAACTACCTGCTTTCTCAGGAAAGGCCCCTCTTCAGAGCTCTCCTTAAATTTGGCCATTCTCACATCAGTAGGTACCAAGAAAGACTGACTCTGTTCTTTGTAAATCCAAATAAGTGAGCCCACTGGGAATGGTACTGGGACTGCCTCTGGTTGCCTGGCTTCCTGGATCCCAAGTTCAGAGAGTTCTATCACCAAGGAAGTGAGGAAGGTCACCTCCTTTGTGAACTGAATGAGGTCACTGCTTTGGAAACCACTTTGTCCTAAAATTTGCTTCCAAGGTTCCCATGAGATGGAGGCTGCCCCTATTTCCTGTGATACTTTCACAACTGAGAATTGTATATCAACCATAGGCAGCCGGGAACAGCTGTCCACACTGGCCTGGTTTGGTCCATCTTCTCTACATTAAGAAGAGTGAGGCTGATTCTGACACATCCCTTCATCCTGACCGGGTTGTTTGCCATGGAAGATGACTTTTGCTCTCTCAGGTCCTTCATAGCTGCCTAAATCTTCTCCAGGGATCATTTCTGCATGGAACTTTGAGGTTCTCAGAGGTGAAAGATCCCCTACATTCCTGTATTGGAAGACCAATTCTGTCCCTCCTCTTCTGTAAAGTTAGATTGAGGGAACATTGTATGGTTAAGGTTAATAACAGGTTCCATTTTGGTTAGGAATCATTCTCTGGGATGAATAATGGTATTGGGATTTTGCGATATTTTCAAGAATATATAGGTGAAATATAAGTATGAAAAAAGAAATCTAGGTAATTTTTGAAGGACAGAAGGGAATTGGCCCCATGATTGGGATTCTTAGCTCTCAATTATGTTCTGCACAGGTGTCTCAGATAAATTGATATACAGTGGCATAGGATCTTGTCTTTTGGATGATTGAATGTCGAAGAGAACATCTGGTCCAAAAGGGATAGTTGGTGGATTAGGAAGATATTCGGTAGGTTTAGAATGAAGAGTGTGTATAGAATTTGGACCAAAAGATCTTTAGCAATAGGGTTTTGGGTAGAGACTGAAAGTAAATGTCAGCACATGTGAAGAGTCAGTCACAGTGATAAACTGGGGAAAAAATACAGGATATCAGATATCAATAGAGACATTAGGAAATCAGGACAAATATAAAGTGAGTGATAGGATTAGAAATTTTCAACAGGGTTGAAGTTGAATATGTAATTTCAGGAAGAAACAAATATGTAGTCACCAATAGGATTCACTTTGAGAGCATTAGGCAACCTGGATATGGATTTTTTTTTTTAATCCATGCTCATTTTCCATTTAGGATTTAGTACAATCATAAGTGTGACCTTGCTTTTTGTTTCCACAATATTACTGTGATTAATGTATATATAGATCAGATGACATGAGTATTTCTTCCACCATTTCTGGGAGCAATATTTTGAAGACATATAATTTAGTATTGTGGGTACAAATAGGTATAGGCTGTGTTATACGAATATAGAGATAATGCATGAATAGACCATACTGTGAATAAATAATATAACTGGTTCAAAATTTAAATAATGGATTGAATTGATATCTGGATATATACTGGAAAACTTATATTGATATTCATACAATCATTCATACCAGTTATACATCTAATGGTAATATTAGTGTTATGGTTTATCATGAAGTGTCTGTGAGTTTTGCTTCTAAAATGATTATGGAAATCAAAAATAATGTGCTTGGAAAGAAGTCTCATTAAAACAACAGTCACGAAACCTGGGGGAATACATATGTTCTGAAGCAGGAAGTAATTGAAAGTGAAAAAAAATCCTATAAATTTGTGAATTTGTGAATGAAAAATGTATTCTATTATGTGCAAAAACTGAAGAAATATTAATGTACCAGTTTTGAATAAAAATGAACGTCAAAGTACATATCATGTCCCATAGGAATCTACTTGCATTGATGTTAAACTGAGTCATTTACTGTAGCAATATTAGGATTTGTATGCACCATTCACTGAAGTTAGCTTTCAGTACTAGGAAACAAATATATATTTCAGGTGGATTAATATTCCAGAGAATATTCTTATGAAAAGTTTAATAAAAATCCACATTCATTAACATCAATGAATTTAGGGAGTATATAATAAGACACATACATTTCATATTTTGAAAAATCTGGAGAGTTTATACATATATATATGCACACACACACACACACACATATACATTAAAATGTAGCAATATAAATGCCAATCGAAATACATCATGAAATATATATCATCCACAAATCCAAAAATCTTCACTTTTCTGAACATCAATTTAAGTATAATGTTGTTCAACTAGGAAGCTCACCCATAGTTTGTTTTGTAAGTTCCAACAGCATTTAGGAGGAGTGATCTCTTCTCACAATTTGTATTTGCCAAGTCAACAACCTCACAAGTATCTACGTGTGATACCAGGTAGGATTCTATATGTGCATATAAAAATACATGTTCTGAATAGGGTACAGAGAAATGGAGACAGGAATTCTCATATTTGTTAACTTTAAAAACACATGGAGAAGGGAGGGGCAGAGCCGCCAACCGCGCCTGTAAGGTAGGCGGACCTGCGAGCCACCGGTAGAACAGGCCTAGCGGCCCGCAATCGTACAAAGCACATCGCCCTGGTTGGGGGTTGGGCAGAGCCGCTGCGCGCCTGCAAGGAACGCGGACATGCGACCCACAGGGAGAACAGGCCCAGAAACCCGCGGAGGGGCAGAGACACCCCTTGCAACTTCTAGATAGGTGAACCTGTGACCCACCGGCAGAAGAGGCCCAGCTGCCTTCAGAGGGGCAAAGCCGACCCCCGCGCCTGCGAAGTAGGCAGACCTGCGAACACCGACAGACCAGGCGCTAGGCCCCGCCACGGTGCTAGACACATAACCAGGTTTGGGGAGGGGCCGAGCCACTGCCCGTGCCTGGAAAGCAGGTGGACCTCTCACCCTCTGGCAGAACAGACCCAGCAACCTACCAGCCTGGTAGATATATCGCCCCAGTTTAGGGAGGGGCAGAGCTGCCACTCGCGCCTGCAATGTAGACAGCCCTGCAATCCACAGACAGAAGAGGCCCAGCGGCACGCGGAGGGGCAGAGCCGACACCTGCGCCTGCAAGGTAGGTGGACCTGTGACCCACTGGCTGAACAGGACCAGCGCCCGAAGAGGGGAGAGTAACTGCCCGCTCCTGCAAGGTAGGCGGACAGGCTACCGACCGGCAGAACAGGTCCAGAGGGCTGCTGTTGTGGTAGGCACATTGCCCCAATTGGAGGAGGGGCAGAGCCACCGCCCACACCTGTGAGGGAGACTTTTCATGAATACAATAGCAATATAAACATTTAGGGGTAAAATTCAATAACACAAAAGTTCCACCAAACAGAAAAAAACGCGAACAGTAGGAAAAGACAAGGAAAGAAAGGACCACAAGCAATGCAGGTCAACTCAACATTAGAAGAGGTAATATCTGCAGCAGATGGAATGTCAGATAAAGAATTTAGGATATACTTGCTTCCGATGATCTGAGTCAACAGGGAGACATTAGACAGCAAAATCAGACAATGAAAGATCACTTCAACAATAAATTACATAAACAAATCCAAGAAGCAATAGATCAACTATACAGGGAGATAGAGGTTATAAAAAAAAACAAACAGAAATCGTAGAAATGCAGGAAGCAATAAACCAACTTAAAAACTCAATTGAGAATACTACCAGCAGAGTAGATCACATAGAAGATAGAACATCAGACAATGAAGACAAAGTATTTCAACTTGAAAAGAACATAGACAGCTCAGCAAGACTGTTAAGAAACCATGAGCAGAAAATCCAAGAAATATGGGATAACATGAAGAGACCAAACTTAAGAGTAATTGGGATACAGGAAGGTATACAGGTGCAAAACAAAGGAATGAGCAATCTATTCAATGAAATAATATGAGAAACCTTCCCAGACATGAAGAATGAGACAGAATCCCAAATCATAGAAGCCTACAGGATGCCGAATGTGCAAAATCATAAGAGATAAAGACCTAGACATATTATAATGAAGAGGCCAAACATACAGAATAAAGAGAGAAATTTAAAAGCTACAAGAGAAAGGAAGCAGGTTACATTTAGGGGTAAACCAATCAGGATAACAGCTGATCTTTCAACACAGACTCTGAAAGCTAGAAGATCCTGGAATAACATTTTTCAAACACTGAAAGAAATTGGGTTCCAACCAAGAATTGTGTATCCAGCGAATTTAAGCTTCAGGATGGAAGATAAAATTAAAACCTTCCATGATAAACAAAAGTTAAAAGAATTTGCAGCTAGAAAACCCTTTCTTCAAAAGATCCATGGCAAAACATTATAGGAAGACGAAATGGAAAATAACAATGAAAACCAACAGTGGGAGGTAGTACAGTAAAGGGGGGAAAAATAATCAAAGAGGAAAAAAAAACATGGTTAGTAACATAAATAAACAAATATGGCTGGAATAACAACCCATATCTCAATAGTAACCCTAAATGTTAATGGCTTAAACTCACCAATTAAGAGACACAGGCTAGTAGAATGGATCACGAAAGAAGACCCAACAATTTTCTGCCTGCAGGAGACGCATTTGATAGGAAAAGAGAAACATAGACTGAAGTTGAAAGGTTGGGAGAAATCATATCACTCATATGGACTTCGGAAACAAGCAGGAGTGTCCATACTCAGATCAAATAAAATAGATGTCAAGCCAAAGTTAAGCAAAAGGGATAAAGAGGGACACTACATACTGCTCAAGGGAACCATACACCAACAAGACATAACAATCATAAATATATATGCCCCAAACAATGGTTCAGCTATGTTCATCAAAATCTCTTCTCAAGTTCAAGAGTCTGATAGACCACAATACAATAATCATGGGAGACTTCAACACACCTCTCTCACTACTGGACAGATCTTCCAAACAAAAGTTGAATAAGGAAACTATTGAACTGAATAACACAATTAATAACATAGACTTAATAGACATATATAGAATATACCACCCAACATCAAGTAGTTACACTTTTTTCTCAGCAGCACATGGATACCTCTCAAAAATAGATCATATATTATGTCACATGGCAACTCTTAGACAATATAAAGGAGTATAGATAATACCAGGCATCTTATCTGATCATAATGGAATGAAACTGAAAAATCAACAATAAAAGAAGGAAGGAAACTTCATGCATCACTTGGAGAATGAACAATACGTACTGAATGATCAATGGGTTATAGAAGACATCAAGGAGGAAAATAAAAAATTCTTAGAGATAAATGAAAAAGACAGACGGAACATGTCAGAATCTATGGGACACATTGAAAGCAGTTCTAAGAGGAAAATTCATTGCTTGGAGTTCTTTCCTTAAAAAAAGAAAAAAACAACAACAAATAAATGATCTCATAGTTCATTTCAAAATCCTAGAAAAAAAAGAGCAAAACAACAGCAAAAGAAGTAGAAGGCAAGAAATAATTAAAATCAGAGCTGAAATTAATAAAATCAAAACAAAAGAATCAATTGAAAAATTTGACAATACTAAAAGTTGAAAAATAAATAAAATTGACAGACTCTTAGCCATGTTAACAAAGAGAAGAAGAGAGAGAACTCAAATTACTATCATACTGGATGAAAATGGCAATATCACAACAGACACTTCTGAAATACAGAAGATAATCAGAAATTATTTTGAATCCTTATACACCAATAAATTAGAAGATAGTGAAGGCATTGATAAATTTCTTAAGTCATATGATCTGCCCAGATTGAGTCAGGAGGATATAGACAACCTAAGCAGACCAATATTAATTGAGGAAATAGAAGAAACCATCCAATGACTACCAACTAAGAAAAGAACAGGACCGAATGGGTATACAGCAGAGTTTTTCAAAACCTTTAAAGAGGAACTAATACCAGTACTTTTCAAGATATTTCAGGAAATAGAAAAAGAGAGAGAACTTCCAAATTTATTTTAGGAGGCCAATATCACCCTGATTCATAAAACAGACAAAGACACTTCAAAGAAACAAATCTACAGACCAATATCTCTAATGAACCTAGATGCAAAAATCCTCAATAAAATTCTGGCGAATCAGATACAAAAACATATTTAAAAAATTGTGCAACATGATCAAGTAGGATTCATCCCTGGGATACAAGGCTGGTTCAATATACGGAAATCAATAAATGTTATTCACCACATTAATAGACTTAAAAATAAGAACCATATGATCACCCCAATAGATGCAGAAAAAGTATTCAACAAAGTACAGCATCCCTTTATGTTCAAAACTCTAGAAAAACTAGGGATAACAGGAACATACCTCAATATTGTAAAAGCAATCTATGCTAAGCCTCAGGCTAGTATCATTCTGAATTGTGAAAAAATTGAAAGCATTCCCTCTAAAATCTGGAACAAGACAGGGATGCCTTCTCTCACGACTTCTGTTCAACATAGTTCTCGAAACACTGGCCAGAGAAATTAGACAAATGAAAGAAATTAAAGGCATAAAATTAGGAAAAGAAGAACTTAAATTATCACTATTTGCAGATGACATGACTCTATACCAAGCAGACCCAAAAGGGTCTACAAAGAAACTATTAGAGTTAGTAAATGAATTCAGCAAAGTGGCATGATATAAAATCAACAATCATAAATCAAAGGCATTCCTGTATATCAGCAACAAATCCTCTGAAATGGAAATGAGGAATACCACTCCATTCAGAATATCCTCAAAATAAAAATAAAATACTTGGGAATCAACGTAACAAAAGATGTGAAAGACTTACACAATGAAAACTACAGAACCCTAAAGAGAGAAATAGAAGATCTTACAAGATGGAAAAATATACCCTGTTCATGGATAGGCAGAATTAACATCATCAAAATGGCGATATTACCAAAAGTTCTCTATAGGTTTAATGCAATGCCAATCAAAATCCCAAGGGCATTTCTTGTAGAGATAGATAAAACAATTATGAAATTCATATGGAAAAATACAAAACCCAGTATATCAAAGACAACTCTAAGCAGAAAGTTTAAATCAGGCGGTATAGCGATACAAGTCCTCAAATTATACTACAGAGCAATAGTAACAAAAAGAGCATGGTACTGGTACCAAAACAGGTGGGTGGACCAATGGTACAGAATAGAGGACACAGAAATCAATCCACAAAATTACAGCTATCTTATATTTGATAAAGGAGCTAATAGCATGAAATGAAGGAAGGATAGCATCTTTAAAAAATGGTGCTGGAAAAACTGGAATTCCATATGTAACAAATGAAACTGAATCCCTTTCTCTCTCCATGCACAAAAGTTAACTCAAAATGGATCAAGGAGCTTGATATCAAATCAGAGACACGGCATCTGATGGAAGAAAACTTTGGCTATGATCTACATACTGTGGGGTCGGGCTCCAAATTCCTCAATAGGACACCCATAGCATAAGAGTTAATAACTAGAATCTACAAACTGGACTTACTCAAACTAAATAGATTTTTCTCAGAAAAAGAAACAATAAGAGAGGTAAAAAGGGAGCCCACACCCTGGGAACAAATCTTGACTCCTCACACTTCAGATAGAGCCCTAATATCCAGAGTTATACAAAGAAATCAAAAAAATTAACAATAAGAAAATGAATTACCCAATCAACAAATGGGCCAAGGACCTGAACAGACACTTCTCAGAGGAGGACATACAATCAATCAATAAGTACATCAAAAAATTCTCACCATCTCGAGCATTCACAGAAATGCAAAACAAACCCACCCTAAGATACCATTTCACTGCAGTAAGCTTAGCAGCCATTATGAAGTCAAACGACAACAAGTTCTGGCGAGGATGTGGGGAAAAGGGTACACCTGTACATTGCTGGTGGGACTGTAAATTGGCGCAGCCAATTTGGAAAGCCGTATGGAGATTTCTTGGAAAGCTGGGAATGGAACCACAATTTGACCCAGCAATTCCCCTTCTCGGTCTAATCCCTATAGACCCAAAAAGAGCATGCTACAGGGACACTGATAAATCTATGTTCATAGCAGCACAATTCACAATAGGAAGACTGTGGAACCAAGCTAGATGCCCTTCAATAGATGAATGGATTAAAAAAATGTGGCATTTATACACAATGGAGTATTACTCTGCATTAAAAAATGACAAAATCATACAATTTGCAGAGAAATGGATGGCATTAGAACGTATTATGCTACGTGAAGATAGCCAATCACTAAAAAACAAATGCCAAATGTTTTCTTTGATATAAGGAGAGTAACTGAGAACAGAGTTGGAAGGAAGAGCATGAGAAGATGATTAACATTAAACAGGGGTGAGAGGTTGGAGGGAAAAGGAAAGAGAAGCAAAATTGCATGGAAATGGAAGGAAACCCTCATGGTTATACAAAATTAAATACAAGATGAAGTGAGCGGAAAGGGGACGAAAACAAGGGGAAGAAATGAATTACAGCAGATGGGGTACATTGAGAGGATTGGAGGGGAGGGGATGGGAGATAGTAGAGGACAGGAAAGGCAGCAGAATACAACAGACACTAGTATAGCAATATGCAAAACAGTGGATGTGTAACTGATGGGATGCTGCAATCTGTATACGGGGAAAAATTGAAGTTCATAACCTACTTGAATCAAAGTGTGAAATATGACATGTCAAGAACTATGTAATGTTTTGAAGAACAAACAATAAATATCAAAGGAAAAAAACACATGGAGAACTATTTCAATTAAAAATTGACTAGGTTTATAACACCTACACTTTATCATGCAAAAGGCAAGTCCGACTATACACCATGCCTCTTCAGAACTGCTTGTTTTTCTATTCGGTTTAGGTCATTTTTCTCCATCATATTAGGATTAGTAGTCAGAGTTTTGTAGGGTACGTGTTAGTGTCAGGGATTCAGTTTTTGGAATGGAAAATTGGAAAATGAATCCAATGTGTATACAAATATGTGCTACACAAAAATCTTCCCACTTTCATCCAGAACAATGCCTTGACGTTACCATCTCCCCAAATAAGAAACAATTAGAGGAGAAGAGTTAGAAAATCTGTAAATACATATCTGGAATGGAAAATATTTAGGAGGTCACAAACTTGGAGGTGGTAGAGGAGTATCCCAAAGTAAGGTACAGGGTAAACACTCCACAAATATGGAGGTGTGCTGGCCTAAAGACTTCTAGAGAAACTTCCTCTGAGGATGGGCACTTGAAATATATGTTGTTGTCAGTAGCTTTAGCTTCCTTTGTAGTGAGATCATCAAAGCTGGGTCTGCATCTATGTGACCTGGAGGACATTCTTTCTTGCTTTCCAAAGCACATGAGGCAGCAGTGCTGAATTCTCTCTTTGTATGTAAACTGTGGCCACTGGGGTATAAGTGTCTCCCCATGTGGACTGTGAAGCCTTTTGTTCATCCTCCACTTTTCGTGGTGTTTCCTGCTGCAGCACTGGGAGTTTGGTATTTGCCTCACGAAATACAAGGGGTTCAACTGGAACACAGTGCTGGAGGGAGTTTTGTCACTTGTGGTTTTTCAGGGTCTACAAGAGAATGCACCAACCAGGCTTCATTCCCACATATCTTGCCCCCTTGTCTATAGCAACCTGATTCTGCACATTGCCCTGAAAACTATCAATTTAACAAGACACCTTTACATATAAGTGTCTGGTCACTGCACCATGTCAGTGACAAGCCATTTGGAAATCAATGGCAAATCCACATGGCGCAACCACAGATGATTCATCACACACCTGCACACCACAGCTCAGGGCTCACTACTCAGGAGGGTCCAACTTAATAGCATCTCTGTTCTACACCATTGTCATAAATCCCAGTCAATCAAGGCACTGTCTGGTACACTCATGATCAGTAAAAGTGCATCCAAATGTTCTCCAATACCATCTGGTCATGGGAATTTCAAAAATTTCTTGGTATTTATCTAGCCTCTTGGTAAATCCAAACAAGTGAGCCCACTTGGACTGGGACTGGGACTGGCTCTGGGTGCCTGGCTTCTTGGATCACAAATTCAGAGATTTCCATCACCAAGGAAGTGAGGTGAGGTCACTTCCTTCAGAAAATGAATGAGGCCACTGTTTTGGCCACCACTTTGTCGTAACAGTTGCTTCCTAGTGTCTCAGGAAAAGGAGGCAGCCTCTATTTCCTGTGACACTTTCACAAGTTAGAATGGTATAGAAACATAGGCACCTGGGAACAGCTCTCCACACATGCCTGGTTTCATACATCATCCCTACATTAAGAAGAGATAGGCTGATTGAGACACATCCTTTCATCCTGATCGGGTGGTTTGCAAAGGAAGATGACTTTTGCTGTTTCAGGTCCTTCATAGCTGCCTACGTCTTCTCCAGGGATCATTTCTGCATGGATTTTGAGGTACTCAGCAGGTGAAAGATCTCCTAACTTCCTGTATTGTAATACTAACTTTGTCCCTGCTCTTCTGTAAAGTGAGATTGAGTGAACAATCTCAGTTTACAGAATGGTTAGGGTTAATAGCATGTTCGATTTGGGTTATGAATCATTTTGCTGGATGAATAATGATATTGGGAACCTGCGATATTTATAAGAATATGGAGGTGAAATATAAGTATGAAAACAGAAATCTAGGTAATATTTGAAGCCCAGAAGGACTTTGGGCCCTTGATTGGGATACATAGCTTAAATTATGTTCTGTGTGACCTTTGCATTTTGTGTCCAGAATATTACTGTGATAATATGTATATGTAGCTAAGGTGACATGAGTATTTCTTCCACCATTTCTGTGAGCAATATTTTGAAAACTTATAAATTAGTACTGGGGATACTAATAGGTTTACCCTGTTTTGATGTATATAGAGATGATGCATTAATAGACCCTACTGTGAATAAATTATATAACTGGTTCCAAATTTAAATAATGGATTGTATTGATATCTGAAAATATATAGGAAATCTTACATTGATATACATACATTCATTCCAACCAGTTATATATCTAATGGTAATGTTAGGGTTATCATTTCTCATGAATAGTGTGTGAGTTTTGCTTCAAAAATGATTATGGAATCGAAAATAATATGTTTAGAAAGAAGTTTAGTAAAAAGACCAGTCAAGAAACATGGAGGAATATATGTCTTCCAAAGGAGGAAGTGATTGAAAGTGAACCAAATGTTTATAAATTTGTGAACTTGTGAATGAATGGATATATCTAATGATGTCCATAAACTGAAGAAATAATTACGTACCAGGTTTGAATAAAAATGAACTTTAACAAACACAATAGAAACATTAGGAATTCTGGAAAAGTATAGTTCGCAGTGAAAGGTTAATAAAATAAGTACTTGTCACTTCCTGTTTTTCTGTATGCTTAACAAAACACTGTTGAAATCTTGAGAACTTTTTGATAGTCTTATTCCCAGAATGTGCTGTCCAAAACTGCCAAACTGCAGAATGTACTCCCTCAACCGGTTGCACACAAACCGCTCACTCGCCCGGACCCATCAATAAACTTCCCCCCCTGCCCTCTCCTAGGAAAATATATAAGCTCTGCTTAAGCTGTTCTCAAGGCTCTCTGCTCTATTCAAGTGAGCTCTGAGCCCCAGCATGCTGGACCCCCAATAAACCCTTTGCTTTGCATGAGACAGTCTCTTGGTGGTCTCTTCACCCGATTGTCACCGGACCTTTACATATGGAGGTTCCACCGAGATCTGGCAGCCGTGGACAAGCGACCCCAACGAACTCCTCTCGGGGTAAGTAAGGTGCCTCTTTCTGGTTTCAGGTTTCAGGTCAGGGCTTGGCAAAATGGATGTCGATGAAGAGCGTGAGCTCTCTCCGATGGTGGCTGACAGTCATGTCACAGAGCCACAGGCCAAGTCCCTGGGGGACGTCATAGAGGACTCAGAAAATCGAGGAACAATAGTCTCCATGACTCAGTGATATTTTGTTTCAGATTCGGTATTGCCAACCCATCGGGTTTTGCCAACTACTCAGTCCTGGTCTCAGTGTTGGACTTCCATATCCTGTCTTTATTGTCTTGTCTTGTCTGTGTCATGTGTTGTTGCTTTTAATGTTTGTGTATCTTTCATTATGGGACAGAGCACTTCAATGCCTCTGTCTCTGACCCTTGTTCACTGCAACAAAGTTTGCTTAAGGGATCAGAATCTTTCTTTTTCAGTAAAATGCTGGACCTGGCAGACTCTCTGTGCCTCAGAATGGCTCACCTTTGGATTTGGATGGACCCTAGAAGGATCTTTCTACTTCCCACTAATTTAAAAAGTTAGAGATATTGTCTTTCAGCCAGAGCCACATAGATACCTGTGAAGACAGATGGACACTGCCTACCAACCCGGTGACGAGGGGAATCAACATCAAAATCAAGAAAGAGACTTTGTCTACATTAGACGACATCAGGTGTCATCCCTGGAACCCTGCTGGAAGGGACCATAGCAGGTGCTACTTATAACACCTACAGCAGTAAAGGTAGACAGAATCACTTCCTGGATCCATACCTCTCATCTCAATCCTGTGCCCTGTCCAGACTCTGGCTGGAAACTGTAAAAGACTGGTAACGCTTTCAAATTGTGTATTTGCCTTGTGGATAAGGCAATAGACTCTCCCCTTGACCACCAGTAGTCCTAACCCTCATCAGCCCATTCAGCAGCGATGGCTGATCACAAATCTTACTGGACAAGAAGTATGGTCTATCTCGCATACAGCCCACTTAGGGACATGGTCGCCATCTCTCCACAGAAACATTTGTCAGCTGGCTATAGGTCTTTTCCATTGGGATATCCCTGATGAAGTGGATCCCACTAAAATTCCATTAAATCCCTTCTCTACCATAGATAATGGAAACAAATATTATGGATGTAGGGACACGCGAGCCAGATGCAGGTTGGCTAGCCTAGATTACTATGTTTGCCCTGCGGACTATCAAAGCCACAAACAGTCAAGGCTGTGTTGGGGGAAAGCCAGCTTCTTCTGTAAGTCATGAGGATGTGAGCATACAGGGACTGCTTGATGGAACCCAAACTCCTCATCAAATTCTGTACACAACATTGGCCATATTACCAATTAGATAACCAAAATTGATGGCCCCCAGAGGGGTCTCTGGATCCTCAAATTCTGCGTGACCTTTTTAACTTCTGCAAGTGCTGAAAAGGGTAAAAGGAGATTCCCCTATGTGGAGGCCTTTTCCCTCCTTTGCTCACATCCTGAACTATGCTTCTCCAATAGATCCTCACCCTCAGCCTTCTGCTCCAGACTCTCTGCTCTTACTCTCACCTATGCAACCTGATTTCTCCCCTCCAATTACTAGATCAAAAACCCAAACCTCCGCCTGTTCTAAGACCGTTGCCCCCTTCTTGAGGTAGCAGGTACTGAGGTACACCTCAACCAACTCACTCCTCTCTTCCCCTGTCATTGCCCGCACTGGGTCCCACCAGGTCCTCTTACTACCTAACACAAAGCCCAAACCAGCTGAGAAGAGCCCTCACACCCTTATCCAAGATGCAATGTAAATGGCCTTTAAAGTTGCTTTTTCATCACTGAAAACATGTTACTAAGTATTTAAAGTCCCTCAAATGCTTTTTGGGATACTAACTCCCATCTTACCCTCTGCTGTACCTGTTGTACTGCTCAAGATTTGTTCCTAGAAAAATCCAAAACCCCTTTTCCATTATTCTTTTACATTTCTCCTACCTCATTCTCAGATCCACGGAACTGCTCACAGCCATGCCTTCCCCGTCTTCCCCCTCTGTACCAGGCCCACAGAAAAGTCTTAACTGACCTTCTCCAGAAATCTCCAACATAGCTGAATTTAGGAATTTCAGCAAAAGAGTCCCAATAAAAGATTTCTAAGTAGATAAAATTCCACTTTTCAAGTTGCCCTATTCTACTTGGCCACTGGCTAAAAAAAATCTGCAATCCTAAGCTAGACACCCCCATACTAATTTTTCACAAAATATGTGAACAAGGCCTTGGCCTTGAGCTGAGGCTTCACATAGATGGCTACATTTGTAAGATAAAGAAGTTACCAACTGGGCTCCATGGTAACAGTTGGCAGGGGGAAAATAAAGGGAATATAAAGCTCTCCCTCACCCAGGTGTCCTTGGAAGGTTAACTTTCCCAGAACAGAGGGAAAAAAAAGAAGACAAACGGCTTCTTGTGAACTTCTTAAGACTGTGAACTTCTGAGCCCCTTCCCTTATATGTTGGGTACAAAATTCTGAAACTACCTAAACTTGTGATTCCAGGGATTTAGTTGATTACAACAGAAGTAATGCCCTCTGAATATGGTTGCAAACAAATATAACTGTTTTCCTGTCTTTGGTACTATCTTAGGTGCCTTGCCTTGTCCATCCCTACAACAGTATAATTCTATATACTTAAAACATTGTTTATGTTTTCATGAAGTGGTCAAAAGATGTGATTAATTGTGTAGTTGTGCAAATGTTTCCCAGAGTGCTCTATCATGACACAGGTTCATTTGAAGATCAAATAGGGGGGCATAAAACCTGGTTCCACTGGGAACATATATCCCTCACTTTCGCCATTCTATTAGGAATACATGTTGCTGCAGGGGTGGGCACAAGAACCACTGCCTTGGTCCATGGGACAAAACAAATGACCCAAATAGAAGCAGCAATAGGCCAAAACTTAAAGATATTAGAAACCTCCATCACAGTATTGCAGGAATCTTTAACCTATCTCTCTGAAGTTGTTTTACAGAACAGTCGAGGATTGGAATTTCTCTTCATGAGAGAAGAGGGCCTTTGTTTTGCATTGATGGAAGAATGTTGTTTTTATGCCAACCATACTGGAGTTGTAAAAAACTCTATGAGTAAATTAAAATGACGACTTGAAGAGCGTCAACGAGAGAGAGAGGCCCAAAAAGGGTGGTTTGAATCTTGGTTCACAAAGTCCCCCTGGTTAACTACGCATTTATCAACCCTGGCGGGTCCAATAATAATCCTCACATTATTGCTAACTATAAAACCCTGCTTGCTCAACCATGTAATTTATTTTGTCCAGGCTCAAATTGGACAAGTTAAACTAATGGTAATACCCCACTAGCAGACATGGAATGTGACACCAGCCAATGATCATATTTATGATTAAAAGTAGCCAGAAAAAGAAGTGTCGAATGAAAGGTTAATAAAATATGTAGTTGTCACTTCCTGTTTTTCTGTACACTTCACAAAACACTGTTGAAATCTTGAGAAATTTTTGCCAATCTTGTTCCCAGAATGTGCTGTCCACAACTGCCAAACTGCAGAATGTACTCCCCCACCAGGTTGCATGCAAACTGAACACTCGCCCTGACACATCAATTAACTTCCCTCCCTGCACTCGCAAGGAAAAGTTTATAACATCTGCTTAAGCTGTTCTCAGGGCTCTCTACTCTTTTCAAGTGAACTCTGAGCCCCAGCATGCTGGACCCCCAATAAACCCTTTGCTGTTACATGAGATAGACTCTTGGTGGTCTCTTCTTCCGACGCTCGCCCGACCGTTACTTGGATGATTGAATGTAGAATAGAACATCCAGTCAAAAAGGGATAGTCGGTAGGATTAGGAATATAGTCCGTAGGTTTAGGAAGAAGAGTGAGTATAGGATTTGGAGCAAAAGTTCTTTAGCAATAGGGTTTCGGTTAGAGAGTGAATGTAAATGTCAGCACATGTGAAGAATGAGTCACAATAATGAAATGTGGAAAATATGTAGGAAAGCAGATATCAATAGAGACATTAGGAAATCAGGCAAAGTACAAAGTGAGTGATAGGATTAGACATTATCAACAGGGTTGAGTTTCAATATATAATCTTAGGAAGAAACAAATATGTAGTCACCAATAAGATTGACATTTGAGAGCATTAGGCAAGCTGGACATGGATGATTTTAGTAATCCATGTTCACTTTCCATTTAGGCTTTTGGGAGAATCCTAAGTTTGACCTTTGCATTTTGTGTCCAGAATACTACTGTGATAAAATGTATGTATAAATCAGTTGGCATGAGTATTTCTTCCACCATTTCTGGGAGCAATATTTTGAAGATATACAAATTATTATTGGGCGTACACAGAGGTGTACCCTGTGTCTATGAATATAGAAGTAATGCATGAATTGACAATACTGTGAATAAATAATATAACTGATTCCACTTTAAATAATGGATTGATAGAATTGATATTTAAAAATATATAAGAAATCTTATATTTATATAGAATCATTCATTCCAATGAGTTATACATCTAATGGTAATATTAGGGTTATATTTTATCATGAAAGGTGTGTGAGTTCTGCTTCAAAAGTGAGTATGGAAATGGAAAATAATGTGTTTGGAAAGAAGTCTCATGAAAAGACCAGTCAAGAAACATAGAGGAATGCATGTGTTCTGAAGTAGGAAGTAATTGAAAGTGACAAAAATGCAAATAATTTTGCTAACTTGTGGGTGAAATATAAGTATGGAAAAAGAAATCTAGGTATGATTTGAAGCCCAGAAGGGCATTTGCCCCTTGAGTGGTTTAATTAGCTTTGACTTATGTACTGCACATATGTCTCAGATAAAGCGATATACAATGGAACAGGAATTTGCACCTTGGATGATTGAATAACGAAGAGAACATCCAGTCAAAAGGGATTTGTCGCTAGGATTAGGAAGATAGTCGGTAGGTTTAGGAAGAAGATTGAGTATAGGATTTGGACCAAAAGTTCTTTAGCAATAGGGTGTCGGGTAGAGATTGAATATATATGTCAGCACATGTGAAAAGTCAGTCACAATGATGAACTGGGGAAAATAGTAGGAAAGCAGATATCAATAGAGATTAAGAAATCAGGCAAATTATAAAATGAGTCATAGGTTTAGACATTCTCAACAGGGTTGAGATTGAAAATGTAATCTTCAGAAGAAACACATATGTAGTCACCAATATGATTGACATTTGAGAGCATTAGGCAACCTGGACATGGATTAGTTTAGTAATCCATGTTCACTTTCCATTTAGGCTTTTGGGAGAATCCTAAGTGTGACCTTTGCATTTTGTGTCCAGAATACTACTGTGATAAAATGTATGTATAAATCAGTTGACATGAGTATTTCTTCCACCATTTCTGGGAGCAATATTTTGAAGATATACAAATTATTATTGGGCGTACACAGAGGTGTACCCTGTGTCTATCAATATAGAGATAATGCATGAATAGACCATACTGTGAATAAATAATATTACTGGTTCCACTTTACATAATGGATTAAATTGATATCTGAAAGTATACAAGAAATCTTATATTGAAATACAATCATTCATTCCAACCAGTTTTATATCTAATGATAATATTAGGGTTATGGTTTATCATGACGGTTGTGTGAGTTTTGCTTCAAAATTGATAATGGAAATCGAAAATAATGTGTTTATAAAGAAGTCTCTTAAAAAGAGCAGTCAAGAAACATGGAGTAATCCATGTGTTCTGAAGCAGGAAGTGATGGAAAGTAAAACAAATGCGTATAAATTTGCTAAATTGTGGATGAAATATACATCCTATCATGTGCATAAACTGGAGAAATAGTAATGTACCAGTTTTGAATGAAAATGAACGTCAAAATACACATTATATCCCATAGGAATCTTCATGCATTGATGTTAAACTGGGTCAGTTACTGTAAAAATATTTGATTTTTTTTGGTGTCATAATACACTTTATTTTAGCACTAGCATGCCACAGAATGTAGAGGAAAGAGCAATAGATTTTCAGTTATAGCACTAATAATCTAACATTTAATGACTATTTTGGGGAGTCTAGAAATTGCATAAGGCTATGTAACATAATTGTTTTTTATTTAACATTCATAAAAACTTGGAATTTTGGTAATATTTCTCCTTTTTCATTTTTTATTTTTTCAGTTGTTCATAGACCTTCATTTTTTTTATTTGTATGTGGTGATGAGAATATAACCCAGTGCCTCACACATGCTAGACAAGCATGTTAACACTGAGCCAGAAACCCAGATCCTCCACTTTATCTTATCATCAAACACTCCTCACCCTCTTCATTACTCACTTTCTTAATCGTTTTCCCCCTTCTCTCTATTCTTTTTCACTTTCCCTCCTTATGTACTTTTCTCTCATGTCATTACAAACACTAGTATGCTATGAAATTTACATTTAAAACTGATTTTATAGTCATTCTTTTTTCTTGAGAAAATTTAAAAATTATAATCACCTGATAGATATATTACAATACATTTATTATACATATGCATCTATATTCATTCACATGTATTACATATATATATACATATATATTTAAAATTACTTTGATTAGCCTGTTAGAAATAATATATACCAAGTCTTTCTTAATTTTCAAGTCTTCCAGAATTAACATCTTACAGTGAAAATCAAATAAACATGTTTAAGTTAACAGGTATCATTCTTATTTATGAATACTGATAATTTAAGGTTTTATATCACATTAAGTTGTAATATGGCATATTAACTCTTATGAATTAGAGAATTTTTTTTTTGAACAACCTATTATTTAAGGACCATATGCACTGACATTTCAAATGGCCTTCTTGTGATTTCAATTTCTATCAATTGTGTGTTAATTAAAAAATACTTATTTTAGTAATTTTCATATTCATAATTGATATAAAGTCAATTGTTTAATCCTTTTTGTAAGTGGTTACTTATTACAGTAGGGGCAGTATTAATAATTCTAAATCTTTATAAGAAAAATGGTACAAAGATATTTTCAGGCAAAATTAAGAATAATTGCGATCTCTAAATGTTTGATTACTGATACATATAATACAGAGCTTTTGATGAGTCTCTTTCCCAGTAAAACATAAAATGCAAAGATACAGTTGGGTATGTATGTTCCAAATAAAGATAAGAAAAAATACACATTATCAGTTAGAAACTATTAAATAAAAGATGAAAAGAACAATCCAACACATTGTACCAACTTGTCAGTTGAGTTAGTATTCTGGAAGAATAGCCTAAGACTAGAACTGGTCCATGACAAAATATTCACTAAAAAATGAAATATGAAAAATATAGGAAATACTATGAATTTTTCAGGAGGGTAGGTGGATTAACCTTTAATCTCAATTATGTGCATTTTTAAAACCAGTTTTCTGGTACAATAAATTTGTGATAGATACAACTAAACAAAACAAAGTTTCTGCTTAGCAAAATGAATGCATCTCAACACTTTTTTAGCTGATATCTTCCCACTCAATTTTAAACCTTTATTTATTTATTTTTTATTGGTTGTTCAAAACATTACAAAGCTCATGGTATATCATCTTTCATACATTTGACTCAATTGGGTTATGAACTCCCAATTTTCCCCAAATACGAGTTGCAGAATCACAATGGTTACACATTCATATTTTTACAAAATGTCATATAAGTGACTGTTGTATTGTGCTACATTTCCTATCCCCTACTATCTTCCCTCCCCTCCCCTCCCATCTTCCCTCTCCTCCCATCTTCCCTCTCTACCTCATCTGCTGTTTTTCACTTCTCTCCCTATTCCACCCCCCTTTCCCCTCACTACCTCTTATATGTAATTTTGTGTAACATTGAGGGTCTCCTACCATTTCCATATGGTTTCCATTCTCTCTCCCTTTTGCTTTCCTCTCTCGTCTTTGATTAATGTTAATCTTTTCCTCAAGTTCTTTCTCCCTGTTCTATTCTTAGTTGCTCTCTTTATATCAAAGAAGACATTTGACTTTTGTTTTTTAAAGAGTGGCTACCTTCTCTTAGCATAATCTGCTCTAATGCCATCCATTTCCCTACAAATTCTATGATTTTGTCATTTTTTAGTGCTGCATAATACTCCATTGTGTATAGATGCCACATTTTTTTTTATCCATTCATATATTGAAGGGCATCTAGTTTGTTTCCACAGTCTACCTATTTTGAATTGTGCCACTATGATCATTGATGTGGCAGTATCCCTATAGTACGCTCTTTTAAGATCCTCAGGGAATAGTCTGAGAAGGGCAAAAGCTGGTTCAAAGGGTGGATCCATTCCCAGTTTTCCCAGGAATCTCCATTCTGCTTTCAAAGTTTGCTTCACCAATTTGCAGTCCCACCAGCAGTGTACAAGTGTACCCTTTTCCCCACATCCTCGTCAACACTTGTTGTTCTGTGACTTCATAATAGCTGCAAATCTTACTGGAGTGAGATGGTATCTTAGGGTGGTTTTGATTTGCATTTCTCTGACTGCTAGAGATGGTGAGCATTTTTTCATGTACTTGTTGATGGATTGTATGTCGTCCTCTGTGAAGTGTCTGTTCAGTTCCTTGTTCCATTTGTTGATTACATTATTTGTTATCTTATTGTTTAATTTTTTGAGTTCTTTGTATATTCTGGATATTAGGGCTCTATCTGAAGTGTGAGGGGTAAAAATTTGTTCCCAGGATGTAGGCTCTCTATTTACCTCTCTTATTGTTTCTCTTGCTGAGAAAAAACTTTATAGTTTAAGTAAGTCCAATTTGTTTATTCTTGTTATTAACTCTTGGGCTATGGGAGTCTTATTATGGAATTTGGAGCCCGACCCCACAGTATGAAGATCGTAACCAACTTTTTTCTATCAGACGCAGTGTCTCTGATTTTATATCTAGCTTCTTGATCCATTTTGAGTTAACCTTTGTGCATGGCAAGAGAAAGAAATTCAGTTTCATTTATTTGCATATGGATTTCCAATTTTCCCAGCACCATTTGTTGAAGATGCTATTCTTTCTCCATTGCATGCTTTTAGCCCCTTTATCAAATATAAGAAAGTTGTAATTTTGTGGATTGGTTTCTGTGTCCTCTATTCTGTACCATTGGTCCACCTGCCTGTTTTGGTACCAGTACCACACTGTGTTTGGTACTATTGCTTTGTAGTACAGTTTGAACTCTGATATCGCTATAACTCCAGATTCACACTTACTGCTTAGAGTTGCTTTCACTATTCTGGGTCTTTTGTTTTTCCATAAGAATTTCATGATTGCTTTATCTTTTTCTACAAGAAATGCTGTTGGGATTTTGATTGGCATCACTTTAAACCTGTAGAGAACTTTGGGTAATATTGCCATTTTGATAAAGTTATTTCTGCCTATCCATGTACAGGGTTCATTTTTCCATCTTCTAAGATCTTCTTTTATCTCTCTCTTTAGAGTTCTGTAGTTTTCATTATATAAATCTTTCACCTCTTTTGTTAGGTTGATTCCCAAGTATTTTATTTTATTTGAGGATATTGTGAATGGAGTGGTTTTCCTCTTTTCCATTTCAGAAGTTTTGTTGCTGATATACAAAAATGCCTTTGATTTATGTGTGTTGATTTTATATCCTGCCACTTTGATGAATTCATTTATTTACTCAAGCCGTTTCTTTGTACACCCTTTTGGGTCTGTTAAATATATTATCATGTCATCTACAAATAGCGATAATTTAAATTCTTCCTTTCCTATTTTTATGCCTTTATTTTCTTTTGTCTGTCTAATTGCTCTGGCTAGTATTTCTAGAACTTAATTGAATAGAAGTGGTGATAGAGGGCATCCCTGTCTTGTTCCAGATTTTAGAGGGAATTTCTTCAGCTTTTCTCTATTTAGGATGATGCTAGCCTGATTTTTAGCATATATAGCTTTTACCATGATGATGTAAGTTCCTTTTATCCCTAGTTTTTATAGTGTTTTGAACATAAAGGGATGGTGTAGTTTGTCGAATGCTTTTTCTGCATCAATGGAGATGATCATATGGTTCTTGTCTTTAAGTCTATTGATGTGGTGGATTACATTTATTGATTTCCATATATTGAACCAGCCTTGCATCGCAGGGATGAATCCTACTTGATCATGAAGCACAATTTTTTTGATATGCTTCTGTATTCGATTCACCAGGATTTTATTGAGAATTTTTGCATCCAAGTTCATTAGAGATATTGTTCTGTAGTTTTCTTTCTTTAAAGTGTCTTTGTCTGGTTTCGGGATCAGGGTGATGTTGGCCTCATAGAATGAATTTGGAAGAGCTCTTTCTTTTTGTTTTTCTTGAAATAGCTTGAATAATATTGGTATTAGTTCTTCTTTGAAGGTTTTGTAGAACTCCGCTGTATACCCATCGAGTCCAGGGTTTTTTTTGGTTGGCAGTCCTTTGATGGTTCTTCTATTTCTTCCTTTGTTATTGGTCTGTTTAAATTGTGTGTGTCTTCCTGACTCAATCTGGGCAGATCGTATGACTTAAGAAATTTATCAATACCTTCACTATCTTCAATTTTATTGGAATATAGTGTTTCACAATACTTTCTAACTATCTTCTTTATTTCTGTAGTGTCTGTTGTGATATTGCCTTTTTCATCCCGTATTTTAGTAATTTGAGTTCTCTCTCTTCTTCTGTTCATTAGTATGGCTAAGGGCCTGTCGATCTTATTTATTTTTTCAAAAAATCAACTTTTAGTTTTATCAATTTTTTCAATGTTTTTCTTTGTTTCAATTTTGTTGATTTCTTCTCTAAATTTGATTATTTCTTGTCTTCTACTATATTTGCTGTTGTTTTGCTCTTCCTTTTCTAGGTTTTTGAGGTGTAGCATGAGTTCATTTATTTGCTGGTTTTTCTTTTTTTGAGGAAAGAACTCCAATAAATGAATTTCCCTCTTAAAACTGCTTTCACTGTGTCCCATAGATTCCGGTACATTGTGTCTGTATTGTCATTTGTCTCTAAGAATTTTTTTATCTCCTCCTTTATGTCTTCTGTGACCCATTGATCATTCAGTAGCATGTTGTTCATTTTCCATGTGATGCAGGATTTTTCCTTCCTTCTTTTATCATTGATTTCCCGTTTCATTCCATTATGATCAGATATGGTGCATGGTATTATTTCCATGCCTTTATATTTACTAAGAATTGCCCTATGGCATAATATATGGTCTATCTTTGAGTAGGATCAATGTGCTGCTACTGAGAAGAACGTGTATCCACTTGATGATGGTTGATATATTCTATATATGTCTGTTAAGCCTAGGTTATCGATTGTGCTGTTGAGTTCTATAGTTTCTTTATTCAGTTTCTCTCTAGAGGATCTGTCCAATGCCAAGAGTGGTGTGTTGAATTCACCCATAATTATTGTGTTGTAGTCTATGTGACTCTTGAACTTGAGGGGAGTTTGTTTTATGAACGTTGCAATTCCATTGCTTGGTGCATACAAATTGATAATTGTTAGTCTTGTTGGTGGATGGTTCCTTCTAAAAGAATATAGTGTTCTTCTTTATCCCTTTGATTTACTTAGGTTTGAAGTTGATTTTATTCCATATGAGTATGGCCACTCCTTCTTGCTTCCGAGGGCCATGTGAGTGGTATGATTTTTCCCAAACTTTTACCTTCAGCCTGTGTATGTCTTTTCCTATCATATGGGTCTCCTGAAGACAACATATTGTTGGATTTTTTTTTCCACGTTACTAGCCCATGTCTCTTGATTGGTGAGTTTTGGCCATTAACATTTAAGGTTACAATTGAAATATGATTTGTACTTCCAGTCATGTTTATTTATTTATTATATTTTAGTTTGGCTAGTTTTTACTTTTTTGGTTATTTTCCTCCCCCTTTACTGAAATACCTCCTGCTGTTAGTTTTGGGCACTATTTTTCAATTCTTCTTCTTGTAGTATTTTGCTCAAAATGCTTTGCAGTGCTGGTTTTCTGGCTGCATATTCTTTTAGCTTTTGTTTATCATGAAAGACTTTAATTTCATTTTCAAATCTGAAGCTTAATTTTGCTGGGTACAGTGTTCTTGGTTGGAATCCATTATTTTTCAGCATTTGAAATACATTGTTCTAGGATCTTCTCTCTTTCAAAGTCTGTGATGAAAAATCAGTCGTTAACCTAATTGGTTTACCCCTGAATGTAATCTGCCTCCTTTCTCTTATAAGCGTTTAATATTGTCTCCTTGTTCTGTATGTTGGCTATCTTCATAATTATATGTCTTGGATTTGGTCTATTATGTTTTTGAATGTTTGGGGTCCTGTAGGCTTTCAGGATTTGGCAATCCAATCCATCTTTCATCTCTGGGATGTTTTCTAGAATTATTTCATTTAATATGTTGTCCATTCCTTTGGTTTGAATCTCTATGCCTTCTTCTATCCTGATGACTCTCAAGTTTTTTTTTTTTGACATCCCTTATCTCTTGAATAGATTTAAGCATCTTTTCTGTGTTGACTATATTCTTTTCAAGTTGATAAACTTTGTCTTCATTTTCTGATTTTCTGACTTCTACTTGATCTACTCTATTTGTAATATTCTTGTTTGAGTTTTTAATTTGGTTTATAGTTTCCTGCATTTCTACAATTACTGTTTGAATTTTTTTAAGATCTCTATTTTTTGGTAAAGCTCATTTTTTGCCATTTGAATTTGTTTGTTTAATTCATTTTCAAAATATACTTTTATTCCTTGGACTTGCTGCCTCATGTCTTCTCTAATATTTCTTTCCATCTGAGTTAAGTATGCCTTGATTTCTTTCCCTATCCCTGTTTCTGGTGCTTCTAGGTCTTCCTGTAGAATTAAGTTGTCCTGCATTGTTTGTACTCTTTTTATTCCATTGTTTTTTCATGATGTTCACGTTACTTTCCAGCTCTATTTGATTGCTGTGTTTCTGCTTTATTCTAGAGATTTGTTTTCGTGTTGTATGTCTCTGTTGTCTCTCCTTTGTGTTGGTAGACTATGCATGCTAAAGTGGATAACGCTTGGAAGAAATTCCGAAGGCCGAGCTCCAGTGACGTCACCTCTCTTTTTTGGCAGGCCCAAGGCTCCTTGCTGAGGTGTCCGTATAGGGGGGTGGGACTGTACTGTCACTTGTTGGTTTCAGCTCCGGGTCACTGGCGGGCAGGCGGTCTCCAGCTGCCCAGTCACTTGTGCAGCAGGTGGGCTGTCACTGGCGGGCGGGCGATCTCTAGCCACCCAATGGTGCGGTCGGTCGCCGGCGGCAGGGCGTTCCCAAGCCGCCTAGTCAAGCGGGCAGCGGGTGGACTGTCGCCTGTGGGCCTGCAGTCTCCCGCTGCCCAGTCACAAGGGCCTGGCCTCTAGTCCCCTGGTTTCTCCTGCTAGTCCTGGTTTTTCCTGCAAGACCAGATTTCCCCTGAGTGATGGCTCTCGGCAGTTCAAACTGTACTCTGGGCCTGCCGTTTGTTGGTTGTGGAGGGTGTCTATTGGGAAGCCAGACACTCTATTGTTTTGATTTTTTCCACTTGCCCCTCCCCCAGCACTGGTTAGACAGGTTTTATTTTCACAGTTGATGAGAGGGGGAGTTGAAGGTCAGTTGCCTCTTGTTTTCCCCCATCTTTATGCAGGCTCGCTCTGATAATCTCTCCCCCGGAAATCCTAGGAGAGATTTTATGCGAATTCCCCGATATATGGGAGATGAGCTGAATAACACACTCCTGTTTTATTGTTGTAATCTGTAGGAGAGTGGCTGTGGTTACTTCAGCTCTCCAAGATGATGGCCATTGGTTTCCTTGGAAGAGTTTCCATTGTGGGAGATAGAACTGTACCGCTTCCTTCCCTGTCTGAAATCCTGAACTCAGCTCAGGGCTCAGTGGGGGCTCTACCGGCAGGATTCCACAGAATCCTCATCAACGTTTCTCCCTGCTTATTGGACCCATCTCGGTGGTGCCGCACCGTCTTTAGCCACTGGGTGGGCCGCGCGGATCAGTCAAATGGGATCTCGGGTCGCACATTTGGCTCGTGTTTGAGACTCAATTACCGCACCATGGTGCTAGAAATCCTTCTTCTAGGTTTTGGTGCACCCCATTTTGCTGTAATTTCCTAACAAGATAGTTTTTTTGTCACTCTAACTCGTTATTCACCTGTGCAGTGGTGCAGTACACTTGGTGTGATGCACTGTATTCGTGGCCATCTTGCAATGACGAAATATTATGATTTGTATGCACCATTTACTGAAGTCAGTTTTCAGTTTTAGAAAACAAATATGAATTTCAGGTGTATGAATATTTCGGAGAATAATCTTGTGAAAAGTTGATTATAAATCCACATACATGAATATGAATGATTTTAGGGAGTGTATAATAAGACACATATATTTTATATTTTGAAAAATCTGGAGAGTATATATATATATATATATATATATATATATATATATATATACACACACACAAACACACACACACACACACACAGACATTAAAAAGAAGCAGTATATATGCCAATCAAAATTCATCATGAAATATATATCTTCCACATATCCAAAAATATACATTTTACTAAAAATGGATTTATGTATAATGTTGTTCAACTTGGAAGCTCACACTTAGGTTGAATTTTCAGTTCCAACAGCGTTTAGGAGGAGTGATCTCTTCTCACAATTTGTATGTGCCAAGTCACCCACCTCAGAAGAAGGTACATGTGATACCAGGTAGGATTCTATATGTGCATATAATAATACATGAGCTGAAAAAGGCTAAAGAGAGACAGGAATTGACATATTTCTTAACTTTAAAAACACATGGTGAACTATTTCAATAAACATTGACTTATTTATAACTCCTATCCTATATAATGAAAAAGGGAAGTCCAAATATACACCATGCCTCCTCTGAACTGCTTGTATTTCTATTCTGTTTGAGTTACTATTCTCCATCATATTAGGATTAGTAGTCAGAGTCTAGTAGGGTATGGGTTAGTGTCAGAGATTCATTATTCCAAATGGAAAATAGGAAAATAAACCCAATGTGTTTTCAAATATGTGCTACACAAAAATCTTCCCACTCTCATCCCGAACAATTCGTTGATATTACCCTCGCCTGAAGTAATGCACAATTAGAGAAGAAGAGTTAGAAAATCTGGGAATACAAATCTGGAACGGAATATGCTCAGGAGTTCACAACCTTGGAGGTGGTAGAGGAGTTTCCAAAAGTAAGGGACAGGGTAAACACTCCACAAACATGGAGCTCTGCAGGCCTAAAGACATCTTGAGAAACTGCCTCTGAGTTTGGGCACTTGAAATATATGTTGTTGTCAGGAGCTTTAGCTTCCTATGTAGTGAGAGCACCAAAATTGGGTCTGCATCTATGTGACCTGGAGGACATGGTATCTTATTTTTCAATGAACATGAGGCAGCAGTGCTGAATTCTCACTTTGTAGGTAAACTGTGGCAACTGCGGTCTAAGTGTCTCTCCGTGTAGACTGTGAAGCCATTTGGTCATCCTCTAGTTTTCCTGGTGTGTCTTGCTGCTTCACTGGGAGTTGGGTATTTGCTTCACGAAATACAAGGAGTTCAAGTGGGACATAATGCTGGAGGGAGTTCTGTCACATGCGGTGGGTCAGGGTCTGCAGGAGAATGCACCAATCAGGCTTCTATCTCACATAGCTTGCCCCCAGGCCCATAGCAACCTGATTCTGAACATTGCCCTGACCCTCTCCATATAACAAGATGCCTTAACATATAAGGGTCTGCTAGCTGCACCATGTCAGTCACAAGCCATTTGGAAGCCAATGGCAGATCCACATGGCCCCAACACAGATGTTTTATCACACACCTGCCCACCACTGCTCTAGACCCGCTACTAAGGAGGCTCCAACTTACTGGCATCTCTGTTCTACACCATTTTTCATGAAACCCAGTCAATCAACGAATTGTCTGGTATACTCATGATCAGCAAATGGACATCAAAAGGTTCTCCAGTGACACCTGGACATGAAAATTTCAAAAATTCCATGGTATTTATCTAGCCATTGTTCGTGGATGAATTTGGAGGCACTATGATTTTCAATTTATTCAGGAACCATTAAATGTTGAGGAAGCTCATTTTAATGAAAGCACAGGAGAACACACACAGGCAAGTCTTCTCAAAGAGTGGCCAAATGGTCACATGAAGCCAGGCCCATTGAGGTCTACAATGTGAGGTCCATGTGTGTTTTGACTCTCAACTATGGCTGCCAAGTTTGTCAGAATAAAATCATGTGATATCCTTGCTGAGATTCCCCGTGCCTTGTGGAAAGCCTTCCTGGGCACACATCTCAATTCCAAGGGTGACTCTCATGCATGGCCTCCTAAAATCCCAACACAACTCATGGCAATACTTCTCTGAGGTCAGTTCCAGAACTCAGTCTGTAAGGAGAATTACAGCAGAGTTCAAGCCCAGGTGGAGCCAGTCATCATTTCCAACCGTCAAACTAATAACCACAATTAAAACCAAAACACTTCCGCATGGCCGTCATCTTCTTCCATATAGACACTCATTATAACCTCTGACTAGAGGTTTCCATGAGGGGCGCAGCCCAAGACAGTGTCCAAAATAAGCTCCCTTTCCCCTCATTTGCCTAAAGTCGGGGTGGCCTGAACACCTTCCTGTGAACCAGGAGTAATCGAGTAGGCCTTCTGTTAATACTGCTCTGTTTTTCCAATTTGAGGAATACTGACTGTGGGGTTTAGATTCTTTATGTGAATTAGAAACATGAGAAAACCCAAGCACCTATGGGCTTCCCTCTTCAGGGCTTTGAAGAACTCATTTGACCCAAAGGATCCCTATTCTCACTTGATGAAGTTCAGGAACCTTACAGAGGAAGGCGAGAGACTTCATCCACAATGACTGCTCTTTTGGCCATTTTGGGTTTGGATGAAAACATGGGATCCATCAGGTGCTGAGAATCTAACCACAGCCTCACACAGGGCCAAGAGTCTGATTCAGACACATCCATTTCCGAAGCAAATAAGCAAAGAGCCACAGGTGAATCCCATTCATTTCCATTTGAAACTGTTTTCTTCAGGCTTCACAAAGGAGTGGCCTGAGGGAAAGATCTTCCTGAAATTCAGGGCAACAAACAAGAGGTAAACAAAAGGCACAAAGCAGGGTTTCTCCACTGAGACTTTCCTGGTCACACTGATATCTGAGTTTTCTGAGATGCTCGCCATTGCCGTCAGTTATCCAGAACATGGCCATATCACAGAACTTGTAGGTGGTACATATCTTGGACACAAAACCATGAGGATATTCTGGAGAGTGGCCAGAATTCAGGAAGAAAACAGAAACTTCGGAAGATAGCAGGTGTTACCCTTCGATAAGGCAAGCCACAGTCCATTCATAAATTTGGCAGGATGAATGCCTGGAAGCTTTCTACTAGACAGGACACATCCATTGATGCATTCTCTTTACTAATGTCTACAATCACGGACAGAGTGGGATGCACAGATACAGAAGCACTTGACTTGTCAAACGACTTACTAGAAACAGTCAACGCCAATCCAAACAAACAGCCTTTCCTACCTATTCTCAGGACATGAGACAAAACCAGAAACACACATCCACACCCACAAAGGCACCTCTTTTGCCCAAGTAGGTCTGTGACTATCCGGAGTGTCCTCAGACTGATGGGCCATATTATATTCCCCCAAAATGGCCTCTCCTGTCTCAAATCTGGTCTCCTTGGCCAACTCTGTGAAGTAGTCAGGAGCCATGGGTGAGCCACTACCTGCTTTCTCAGGAAAGTCCCCTCTTCAGAGCTTTCCTGGCATTTGGCCATCCTCACATCAGTAGGAACTAAGAAAGACTGACTCTGTCCTTGGTAAATTGAAACAAGTGAGACCACTGGAACTGGGACTGCGAGTGCCTCTGGGTGTGTCTCTTCCTGGATCACAAGTTCAGAGAGTTCCATCGACAAGGAGGTGAGGTGAGGTCACTTCCTTCCGAAACTGAATGAGGTCACTGCCTTGGCAACCTCTTTGTCCTAACAGTTACTTCTAAGGGTCCCATGAGATGCAGGCTGCCCCTACTTTCTGTGACACTTTCACAAGTTAGAATGGTATATCAACCATAGGCACCTGTGAACAGCTCTTCACACAGGCCTTGTTTGGTCCATCTTCTCTATATTTAGAGGTTGATTCAGACACATCCCTTCATCATGACCAGGTTGTTTGCCATAGAATTTAACTTTTGCTTTCTCATGTCCTTCATAGCTGCCTATATCTTATCCAGGGGTCATTTCTGCATGGACCTTTGATGTTCTCAGCAGGTGGAAGATCCCCTACATTCCAGTATTGTAAGATCAACTCTGTCCCTCCTCTTTTGTAAAGTTAGATTGAGGGAACAGTGTATGTTTAGGGTTAATAACATGTTTTATTTGGGTTAAGAATCTCTCTGCCGGATGAATAATGGTATTGGGAACCTGTGATATTTACAAGAATATATAGCTGAAATATAAGTATAAAAACAGAAACCTAGGTAAGATTTGAAACGAGAAGGGCATTGGGCCCTTGAGTGGGATACTTAGGTTTTAATAATTTTCTGTATATATGTCTCAGATAAATTGAAATACAATGGCTTAGGACCTTATACCTTGGACGATTGATTGTCGAATTGAACATCGAGTCAAAATGCAATAGTCAGTAGGATTAGGAAGATAGTCAGTAGGTTTAGAAATAAGAGTGAGTATAGGATTTGGACCAAAATTTCTTTAGCAATAGGGTCTAGGGTAGACAGTGAATGTATATGTCACCAAATGTGAAGTGTCAGACACAATGATGAACTGGGGAAAATATGTAGGAAAACAGATATCAATTGAGATATTAGGAAATCAGGCAAAGTATAAAGTGAGTGATAGGATTAGACATTTTCAACAGGCTCGAACTATAATATATAATCTAAGAAGAAACAAATATGTAGTCACCAATAGGATTTACATCTGAGAGCATTTGGCAACCTGGACATTGTTGTTTTAGTAATCCATGCTCACTTTCCATTTAGGGTTTGATACAATCATGATTGTGACCTTTGCTTTTTGTGTCCAGAATATTACTGTGATAAAAAATATATATAAATATATATATAGATAAGGTGATATGAGTAATTCTTCCACCATTTCTGGGAGCAATATTTTGAAGAGGTATAAATTAGTATTGGGGGGACAAAGAGGTGTACACTGTGTCTTTGAATATAGAGATAATGCATTAATAGACCATACTGTGAATAAATAACATAACTGGTTCCAACATTAAATAATGCATTGAACGGAAATGTGAAAATATACAGAAAATCTTTTATTGATATACATACATTTATTCCAACCAGCTATACATCTAATGGTAATATTAATGTTATGGTTTATCTTGAAGAGTGTGTGAGTTTAGCTTCGAAATTGATTATGGAAATCGAAAATGATGTGTTTGGAAAGAAGTCTCATGAAAAGACCAGTAAAGTAACACGGAGGAATACATGTGTTATGAAGCAGGAAGTGACTGAAAGTGAAACAAATTCCTGTAAATTTGTGAACTTGTGGATGAAATATATATCTTATGATGTGCAAAAACTGAAGAAATAGTAATGTACCAGTGTTGAATTATAATGAACGTCAAAACAGAAATCATGTCCTATAGGAATCTACTTGCATTGATGTCAAACTGGGTCATTTACTCTAGAAATATTAGGATTTGTAAGCACCATTTATTGAAGTTACTTTTCAGAACTGGGAAACAAATATGTATTTCAGGTGGATGAGTATTTCTGAGAATAATCTTGTGAAAAGTTGATTATAAATCCACATACATGAACATAAATGAATTTACGGAGTTATATAAGACACATATATTTCATATTTTATAAAATGTGAAGAGTGTGAATATATATATATATATATATATATATATATATATATACATATATTTATATATGTATTTATATATATATATTTATATATATTAAAAAACCACAAAAATACATTAAAAAGTATCAATATCTATATGCCAATCGTAATTCATCATGTAATATAAATCATCCACAGATGCAAAATTATTTATTTTACTAAACATGGATTTATGTATAACATTGTTCTACTAGGAAGCTCACCCATTGTTTGAATTTTCAGTTCCAACAGCGTTTAGGAGGAGAGATCTCTTCTCACAATTTGTTTCTGCCAAGTCAGCCAACTCATAAAAATGTACGTGTGATACCAGGTAGAATTCTATATGTGCATATAAAAATACATGTGCTGAGTAGGCTACAGAGAATGGGAGACAGGAATTCACATATTTGTTAACTTTAAAAACACATGGAGGACTATTTCAATTAAAAATTGACTAGATTTATAAAACCTACCCTTTATCGTGCAAGAGGGAAGTCCTACTATACACCATGCCTTCTCTGAAATGCTTGCATATTCATTCTGCTTGGGTATTTTTCTCCATCATATTAGGATTAGTAGTCATATTATAGTAGGGTATGAGTTAGTGTCAGGGATTCAGTATTTCGAATGGAAAATAAGAAGAAGAATCCAATGTTTATCAAATATGTGCTTCACAAAAAATTTTTCTACTCTCATCCAGAACAATGCCTTGACATTACCTTCGCCCCAAGTAAGACACAATTAGAGGAGAAGAGTTAGAAAATCTTTAAATACATATCTGAAATAGAAAATGCTCAGGAGTTCACAACCTTGGAGATGATAGAACAGTTTCCAAAAATAAGGGACAGTGTAAAAACTCCACAAACATGGAGATTTGCCTGCCTAAAGACGTCTGGAGAAACTGCCTTTAGGTTGGGGACTTGAAATACATGTAGTTGTCAGGAGCTTTAGGTTCCTTTCTAGTGAGACCATCAAAGATGGGTCTTCATCTCTGTGATTTGGAGGACATGGTTATAATTTCCCAATGAACATTAAGCAGCAGTGCTGAATTCTCTTTGTAGTGAGAGC
This sequence comes from Callospermophilus lateralis, assembly GCF_048772815.1. Taxonomy (NCBI): domain Eukaryota; kingdom Metazoa; phylum Chordata; class Mammalia; order Rodentia; family Sciuridae; genus Callospermophilus; species Callospermophilus lateralis. The sequence goes on along the minus strand of NW_027516996.1, from coordinate 192,056 downwards.
ATCAAAGGTGGGTCTGCATCTATGTGACCTGGAGGACATGGATTCTTATTTTACAATGAAAATGAGGCAGCAGTGCTGAATTCCCTCTTTGTATGTAATCTGTGGCCACTGGGGGCTAAGTGTCTCCCCACATGGACTGTGAAGCCATTTCATCATACTCCACTTTTCACAGTGTTTCTTGCTGCTGCACTCGGAGTTTGGTACTTGCTTCAGGAAATACAATGCGTTCAACTGGGACACCATGCTGGAGGAAGTTCTGTCAAATGTGGTGGGTGAGGGTCTGCAGGATAATGCACCAACAGGGCTTGTATACCACATAGGTTGCCCCCTTGACCAAAGCAACCTGATTCTGAACATTGCCCTGAAACCTCTCCATATAACAAGATGTCTGTACATATAAGGGCCTGCTAGCTGCACCATGTCAGTCACAGCGATTTGGAAGCCAATAGCAGATCCACATGACCCCACAACAGACGTTTTATTACACACTTGCTCACCACTGCTCTAGTCCCACTACTAAGAAGGCACCAACTTAATGGCATCTCTGTTCTCCACAATTTTCATAAAATCCAGTCAATCAATGCACTGTCTGGTACAGTCATGATCAGCAACAGGACATCCAAAGGTTCTCCAGTGCCATCTGGTCATTGGAATTTCAAAAATTTTATGGTATTTATCTAGTCAATTTTCAAGGATGAAGTTGGAGGCACTGTGGGTTTCAATTCATTCAGGAATCATTCAATGGTGAGGAAGCTGATTTCAATGAAAGTTTTGGAGAACTCTCACAGGCAAGTCCTCCCAAAGAGTGGCCAAAAGGTCACAAGAATCCAGGCCCACTGAGCTCTACAATTGAGGTCCATGTGTGTTTTGACTAGTAAATATGGCTTCAAAGTCTTTCAGAATAAAATTATGTGATATCTTGGCTGAGATTCCCAGTGCTCTGTGGAAAGCCACCCTGGGCCTAGTTCCCAGATTCCAAGGGCGAATCTCATGTGTGGCCTCCGAAAATCCCAACACAATTCATGGCAATACTTCTTTGATGTCTGATCCAGAACTCAGTCTTTCAGGGGAATGACACCAGAGTTCAAGCCCAGGTGGATCCAGTCATCTCTTCCAACTGCCACACGAATGACCACAATTTAAACCAAAATACTTCCACATGGCCCTCATCTTATTAAATATAGACACTCATCATAACCTGTGGCTGGAGGTTTCAAAGCGGGACACATCCCAAAAGAGTGTCCAAAAAAATCTCCCTTACCCCTCATTTGCCTAAAGTCAAGGTGGCATGGACACCCTTCCTGTGAACCTGGAGTGATCCAATAGACCTGCCGTTAATACTGCTCTGCTTCTCCAATTTGAGGCCTACTGATTCTCAGCGATAGATTTTTTATGTGATTTGGAATCATAAGAAAACACAAGCATCTCTTCAGGGCTTCAAAGAACTCATTTGACCCAAATGATCCCTATTCTCACTTGATAGAGGTCAGGGACCTAACAGAGGAAGGCAAGAGACTAATCAACAATGACAGATTTTTGGCCATTTTGCTTTTGATTGCACACATGGAATCTATTTTTAGATTCATCATGTGCTGAGAATCTAAGCCACAACCTCATACAGGGCCAAGAGGCTGATTCAGACACATCCCTTTCCAAAGCAATTAAGCAAAGAGCCACAGGTTATGCCCATTTATTTTCATTTGAAAACTGTTTTATTCAGGCTTCACAAAGGGGTGGCCTGAGGCAAAGACCTTCCTGAAATTCAGGGCAACAGAACCATAGGTAAGCAAATGAACCAAAGCAGGGTTTCTCCACTGAGAGTTTACTGGTCACACTGATATCTGAGTTTTCTAAGATGTTCCCATTCTCTACAGCTCTCAAGTATATGGACATGTCACATATCTTGGAGATGGTACATATCTTGGACACAAAACCATGAGCCTATACTAGAGAGTGTCCAGAATTCAGGAAGAAAACATTAACTTAGGAAGTTAGTAGGTGTTGCCCATCCATAAGGCACACCACAGTCCATTCATCAATTAGGCAGAATAAATACTGGAGAGTTTTCTACTAGACAGGACACATGCATTGATGCATTCTCTTGTCTAATGTCTACAACCACAGACACAGTGGGATACACAGACATAGAAACACTAGCCCTGTCAAACGACTTATTAGAAACAGTCCACTCCAATCCAAACAAAGAGCCTTTCCTACCTATTCTCAGAAATTGAGAGAAAACCACAAACTCACACCCACACGCAAAAAGGCACCTCTTTAACACAAGTAGGTCTGTGACTATCCAGAGTGTCCTCTAACTGGTGGGCCATACTATGTTCCCCTGAACTGGCCTGTCCTGTCTCAGATCTGGTCTCCTTGGGCAACTTTGTGAAGTTTTCAGGAGCCAGTGGTGAACCAATACCTGCTTTCTCAGGAAAGGTCCCTCTTCAGAGCTCTTCTGGCATTTGACAATCCTCATATCAGTAGGTACCAAGGAAGACTGACTCTGTCCTTGGTAAATCCAAACAAGTGAGACCACTGGAACTGGGACTGGGACTGGCTCTGGGTTCCTGGCTTCCTGGATCACAAGTCCAGAGATTTCCATCACCAAAGAAGTGAGGTGAGGTCACTTCCTTCAGGAACTGAATGAAGTCACTGCCTTGGCCACCACTTTGTACTTACAGTTGCTTCCAAGGGTCCCATGAGATGGAGGCTGCTCCTACTTTCTGTGACACTTTCACAAGTTAGAATGGTATATCAAGCATAGGCACCTGGGAACAGCTTTCCACGCAGGTATGGTTTGATCAGTCTTCTCTATAATAGGAAAGGAGAGGCTGATTCAGACACATCCCTTCATACTGACCAGGTTGCTTGCCATGGAATATGACTTTTGATCTCTTAGGTCCTTCATAGCTGCCTGCAACTTCTCCAGGGTATCATTTCTGCCTGGAACTTTGATGTTCTCAGCAGGTGGAAGACCCCCTACATTACTATTGTAAGACAAACTCTGTCCCGGCTCATCTGTAAACTTAGTTTAAGGGAACAGTGTATGTTTAGGGTAATAACAGGTTCGATTTGGGTTAGGAATCATACTGAGGAACAAACAATGGTATTGGGAAATTGCGATATTTACAAGAATATATTGGTGAAATATATGTATGAACACAGAAATCTAGATAAGATTTGAATCCAAGAAGGGCATTGGGCTGTTGATTGGAATACTTAGCTTTGAATTATATTCTGCATAGATGTCTCAGATAAATCAATATACAATGGCTTAAGATCTTGTACCTTGGATGATTGATTGTAGAAGAGATCATCCAGTCAAAAAGGTATAGTTGGTAGGATTAGGAAGATAGTCAGTAGATTTAGAAAAAAAGAGTGAGTATAGGATTTCGACCAAAAGTTCTTTAGCAATAGGATTTCGGATAGAGAGTGAATGTAAATGTCAGCACATGTGAAGAGTCAGTCACAATGATGAACTCGTGAAAATATGTAGGAAAGCAGATATCAATAGAGACATTAGGAAATCAGGCAAAATACAAAGTGAGTGATAGGATTTGTCATTTTCAACAAGGTTGAGGTTCAATATATAATCTTAGGAAGAAACAAATATGTAGTCACAAATAAGATTGATTTGAGAGCATTAGGCAACGTGGACATGGATATTTTTAGTAAACCATGCTCACATTCCATTTAGGCATTGGTGAAAGGTTAATAAAATAGGTACTTGTCACTTCCTGTTTTTCTGTATGCTTAACAAAACACTGTTGGAAACTTGAGGACTGTTTGCTAATCTTGTTTCCAGAATGTGCTGTCCCCAACTGCCAAACTGCAGAATACACACCCTCACCCGTTTGCACACAAACCTCCCCCTTGCCCTGACCCATCAATAAACTTCCCTCCCTGCCCTCTCCAAGGAAAGTATATAAGCTCTGCTTAAGCTGTTTTCATTGCTCTCTGCTCTATTCAAGTGACCTCTCTGCCCCAGAAAACTGGTCTCCCAATAAACCCTTTACTGTTGCATGAGACATTCTCTTGGTGGTCTCTTCCTCTGTCGCTCACCCGATCTTTACATCTGGAGGCACCAGCGAGATCCAGCAGTGGCGGACGAAAGACCCCCAAGGGGCTCCTTTCAGGGTAAGAAAGGTGACTCTTTCTGGTTTCAGGTTTCAGGTTAGGGTTTTGCAAAATCGCTATCGGTGTTGAGCATGAGCTCTCTCTGACGGTGGCTGACAGACGTGTCACAGAGCCACAGGCCACATCCCTGGGGGACGCCCCAGAGGACTCAGGAAATCAAGGAACAATAGTCTCCTCGACTCTGTGATATTTTGTTTCAGATTCGGTATTGCCAGCCCATCAGGTTTTGAGGGCTACTCAGTCCTTGTCTCAGTATTGGACGTCCATTGTCTGTCTTTATTGTCTTGTCTTGTCTGTGTAGTATGTCGTTGCTTTCACTGTTTGTGTATCTCTCATTTTGGGACAGAGCACTTCAACACTTCTCTCCCTGACCCTTGATCACTGGACCAAAGTCTGCTTAAGGGCCCAGAATCTTTCTTTTTCATTAAAACGCTGGACCTGGCAGACTCTCTGTGCCTCAGAATGACACACCTTTGGAGTTGGATGGCCCCCAGAAGGATGTTTCTACTTCCCACTAATTTGAAAAATCAGAGATATTGTCTTTCAGCTGAGGCCACATAGCCATCCAGATCAACAGCCATATATCTTAACTTGGCAGGACCTCTGCAAATCTCCTCCTCCATGGGTGAAGCCTTTCCTTGTCCCTGCCTACGCTCCTAATCCTTCCACCACGATTCTATCTCTCAAACCCTCTGCTCCTCCTCCTCCACCCTCTGTTCTCCCTGAGTCTCAAGATTCTACTGGACTCTCCTCCTCCTTCTTATCCCCTGCCCTTGTCCCCAACCCCCAACAACCTCTAAGTGATTCCCCTGCTGACTCTGCTTCTCTGCCATTGGAGGAAGTTAGGCCGGCCCAGTGCCCTCCAGATGACTCCCCCGCGTCACACACAGCCCCTCCTTCCCTGGAGGAAGCTGGCCCGGCTAAAAGAACTCAAAGAACTCCCTGGGGTTTTCACACTTGCCTACTTGGGATGACTGCCAACAAATCCTAGGGACTCTCTTTACGGCAGAGGAATGAGAGAAAAACCTCCTGGAAGCTAAAAAATATATTCTCGGACCAGATGTGTGACCAACACAACTTCCCAACATAATCAAAGCCAGCTTCCCTTTGAATTGACCCAACTGAAACCCCAACACCTTTGAAGGTAGGGAGCATCTGTCCACTTATTGCCAGGCCCTAATATTGGGTTTCCAATCGGCCGCTAGGGAACCACCTAATTTGGCCAAGGTAAGAGAGATAATTTAAGGGCCTGATAAATATCCCTCTATGTTTCTAGAGAGAATTATGGAGGCATATATGAGATTTACTCCTATTGATCCTCAGGCAGAGGATCAAAAGGCATCTGTCATGATGGCCTTCATTGGGCAAGCTGCCCTGGATATTAAAAGAAAGTTACAACTCTTAGAGGGATCACAAGATATGACTTTGGGAGATTTAGTCAGAGAAGCCGAGAAAGTATACTATATGAGAGAAACAAAGAGAAAGAAAGGGAGCAAAGGGAAGATGAGAGATGCAAAAGACAGACTAAGGCATTGACTAAGGTCCTGGTCACAACAATAAATAGGCCAGAAATTAACAAACAGGAAGACAGGAATGGAAACCTGGGCGCACGCCAGAGGCCACCCCTGGCCTCAGATCATTGTGCCTACTGTAAAGAAAAAGGTCACTGGGCCAAAGAGTGCCCTAGAAAAGAGACAGCCACGACAGCCAGCCATTCTGACTCAAAAGGATGACTAAGAACGTCGGGGCTCAGATCCCTTCCCCGAGCTCAGGGTAACTTTTGAAGTGGAGAGGACCCAGGTAAACTTTGAAGTGGATACAGCAGCAGTATACTCAGCCCTTAAGGCCCCACTGGGCACACTATCAAATAAAATGTCTCTAGTTCAAAGGGCTAATGGCAGTAAATATCAGACATAGACAACTAAGAGGACCATGGACATGGGGAAAGGAAAAATCCATCACTCCTTCCTAGTAATCCCAGAATGCCTGGCCCCATTGATGGGCAGAGATCTGCTCAGTAAGCTCCAGGCCAAAACAACTTTTAACCCCGAAGGCCCCAAAATGAAATTTCTAAATCCTTCAGTAAAAACTCCTATAGTCTTGGCTTTATAAATGTCAGTAGAAGATGAACATCCACTCTTCACACCCCCCAAGACTGCTCAAACAAGCAAGCTACCCCAGAAATGGATAACAGATTACCCAGATACCTGGGCAAAAATGGCTAGGTTAGGCCTAGCCGTGAAACAACCTCCAAGAACAGTGGAGTTAAAAACCTCAGCCTCCCCAATCAATGTCAAACAATATCCTCTGAGCAGAAAAGCTAAAGATGGGATAAGGCCCCATATTCAGAAATATCTGGCCTTAGGGTCCTAAGGCCCTGTCAATCGGCCTGGAAGACTCCCCTGCTCCCAGTAAAAAAAGCCAGGAACCGGGGACTATCCCCCGTTCAAGACCTAAGAGAGATTAATAACAGAGTGCAGGACATTCACTCCACGGTAACTAATTCGTACAATCTGCTTATCACTCTGAACCCTTAGCAGAAATGGTATACTGTTCTGGACTTAAAAGATGCTATCTTTTGTTTGCCTCTGCATAAAGATAGTCAGTTGCTGTTTGCTTGCTAGTGGGTAGACCCAGAAACTGGAACGTCTGATCAAGTAACTTGGACTAGACTCCCACAGGGGTTCAAAAACTCTCCCACTCTCTTTGATGAAGCCCTCCACAGAGATCTCAACAACGTCAGAACTACACACCCCAAAGTCACCCAGCTTCAATATATGGATGACCTGCTACTGGCAGCCAACACCAAAGAAAACTGTGAGTCTGGGACCCAAGCACTATTATATGAGCTTGCTCAACTCGGGTATAGAGCTTCTGCCAAATAGGCCCAAATTTGCCAGCAAGAAGTAATCTTCCTGGGCTATTCCCTTAGGGGCAGTAAACGATGGCTCACTGAGCCCAGAAAACAAACGGTTGTGCAGATACCACCCCCATCTAGCAGCAGACAACACAGAGAGTTTCTTGGGACTACTGGGTTTTGCAGGTTATGGATTTCTGTGTTTGCGTCCTTAACTTCTTCTTTATACCCGCTGTTAAATGGAGATACCCAATTCCAATGGACCCCTGATCACCAGAACGCTTTTGATAACATCTAACGACACTGGCACTGAATTCCTCAACTTGACTGAGCCAAGCCTGCAATTTCAGAAAGCCCTACACTACGTTAAAAATGTACATTAATTCACACACCTTGGTTCAAAGAAACTGCAGGCATTCCTGAAGGATCAAGAACAGAGTTTTCCACTAACCCACTCACAGCAAAAGGAAATAACTGAACAGGTAACAAAAGTCTGTCCGGTCTGTCAATAGGTTAATGCTGATCTTTCCAAGCTTTCCGCAGGAAAGCACCTATTAGGATCCAGACCAGTACAATTCTGAGAAGTGGACTTTACTGAAATTAAGCCAGCAAGGTATGGACTTAAATATCTCCTAGTCTTTGTAGATATATTTTCAGGATGGATTGAAGCCTTCCCCACAAAAAAAGGCACAATTGCTGGTCAAGAAGATCCTGAAAGATATTTTTCCAAGACACGGCCTGCCTAAGGTAATAGGGTCTGATAATGGCCCGGCGTTCATGGCCCAGGTAAGTCAGGGGTTAGCCAGGACACTGGGGATAAATTGGAAGTTACATTGTGCTTATAGACCCCATAGCTCAGGACAGGTAAAAAAAATAAATAGAACCATTAAAGAGACCTTAACGAAATTAAGCTTAGAGAGCGGCATAAAAGATTGGACTATGATCCTGCCTTATGCACTGTTTCATGCAAGAAATACTCCCTCTATTTCTTTGTGTAACCTCACCCCCTATGAAATTCTTTATGGAGCCCCTCCTCCAGTAAGGGACCTAACCCCAACTCTAAGACCTAGTGATCCCCTCCACAACCCCTTGTTTGACAGACTTAAAGCTCTTGAAAGAACTCAGCGATACCTGTTGAAACAGCTGGCCACTGCCTACCAACCTGGTGAAGAGGGGACTCCACATCGATATCAAATAAGAGACATCCTCTACATAAGACAACATCAGGTGTCATCCCTGTAACCCCGCTGGACAGGACCATACCAGGTGCTACTTATAAAACCTACAGTGGTAAATGTAGAAGGAATCAATTCCTGGATCCTAATTCTTATCTCAAGCCTGCGCCCTGTCCAGACTCTGGCTGAAAAACTGGAAAAGACTGGAAACCCTTTCAAATTGCATATTCGCCATGTGGATAAGGCTATAGACTCTCCCCTTGTCCACCAGTAGTCCTTACCCTCATCAGCCCGTTCATCAGCGATGGCTGATCACAAATCTTACTAGACAAGAAGTATGGTCTATCTCGCATACAGCCCCCTTAGGGACCTGGTGGCCATCTCTCCACCCAGAATTTGTCAGCTGGCTATACGTCTTTCATATTGGGATATCTCTGATGAAGAGGATCCAACTAAAATTCCATTAAATCTCTACTGTACCACAGATAATGGAAACAAACATTATGGATCTAGGGACACGCGAGCCAGATGCAGGTTGGCTAGCCTAGAATACTATGTTTGCCCGGCAGACTATCAAAGCCACAAACAGCCATGGCTGTGTGGGGGAAAAGCGGACTTCTTCTGAAAATAATGGGGATGTGAGCATACAGGGGCTGCCTGGTGGAACCCAAACTCCTCATCAAATTCAGTACACAGCATTGGCCATATTACCAATTAGACAACCAAAACTGATGGCCCCCAGAGGGGTCTCCAGATCCTCAAATTCTGTGTGACTTTTTCAACTTCGGCAAGTGTTCAAAAAGATCCATCAATTGGGAATTTCCTTCCAAGGAAATTCCCCTATGTTTATGCCTTTTCCCTCCTTTGCTCACATCCTGAACTATGCTTCTCCAATACATCCTCACCCCCCGCCTTCTGCTCCAGACTCTATGCAGTCACTCTCACATGAGCAACCTGATTTCTCCCCTCCAATTACTAGATCAAAAACAAAAACCTCCGCTGGATCTCATACCATTGCCTCCTTGCTGAGGTAGCAGGTACTGAGGTACCCTTCCACTCACTCACTCCTCTCTTCTCCTGGCAGTGCACGCACCGGGTCCCACCAGGTCCTCTTACCAGCTAACACAAAGCTCAAACCAGCTGAGGAGTGCCCTACGACGCCTATCCAAGATGTAATGAAAATGGCCTTTAAAGTTGCTTTGTCATCACTGAAAACAGGTTACAAAGAATTTAAAGTCCCTCAAAGGCTTTTTGGGATACTCACTCCCATCCTCCCCTCTGCTCTACCTGTTCTACTGCTCAAGTTTTATTGCCAGGAAAATCCCAAACCCCTTTCCCATTATTCTTTTATATCTCTTTTTCCTCATTCTCAGAACCACGGAGCTGCTCTCACTCCCCACCTTCCTTGTCTTTCCCTCTGTTCCAATCCCACAGAAAAATCTTAAATGGCCTTCTCCAGAAGCCTTGATCATGGCTGACTTTAGGACTTTCAGCAACAGAGGCCCAATACAAGAGTTCAGTGTAGATAAACTTCCTCTTTTTGTGTTGCTTTGTTCTACTTGGCCACTGGCTGGAAAAATCAGCACTCCTAAGCTAGACACCCCCTTACTATTTTTTCACAAAATATGTGAACAAGGCCTCTGGCGTTGAGCTGGGGCTTCCAGAGATGGCTACATTTCTAAGATAAAGAAGTTACCAACTGGGCTCCATGGTAACAGCTGGCAGGAAGAAAAAAAAAGAAGAAAAAAGCTCTCCCCCTACCAGGTGTCCTTTAAAAGTTAACTTTCCCAGAGCAGAGGAAAAGAAACAGAAACAAAAACTGCTTTTTGTGAACTTCTGCAGACTGTGAATTTCTGAGCCCCTTACGTTACATGTTGGGTACAAAAATTCTGAAACTACCTAAACTTGGGGTTCAGGGGATTAAAAGATTACAACAGAAGCAATGCCCTCTAAATCTGGTTACAACCAAATAGGACTGTTTCCCTGTCTTCTGTGCTATCTTAGGTGCCTTGCCTTGTCCGTCCTTACAACAGTATAATTCTATATACTTAAACGTTGTTTATGTTTTCATAAAATGATCAACATATGGCTGTTGCATGAGACAGTCTCTTGTGGTCTCTTCCTCTGATTAAGTATGTAATGGTGCAGATGTTTCCGAGAGTCCTCTATCATGACGCAGGATCATTTAAAGTTCCAATAGGGGGGCATACAACCTGGTTCCACCAGGAACCCGTATCCCTCACTTTCTCCATCCTATTAGGAATAGGAGTTGCTGCAGCGGTGGGCACAGGAACCACTGCCCTAGTCCATGGGACACAACAAATGACCCAATTAGAAGTAGCAATAGACCAAAACTTAAAGATATTAAAAACCTCCATCACAGCTTTACAGGAATCTTTAACCTCTCTCTCTGAAGTTGTTTTACAGAACAGGCGAGGGTTCAACCTCCTCTTATTGAGAGAAGGGGCCTTTGTCCTGCATTGAGTGAAGAATGTTGTTATTATGCCGACCATACTGGAGTTGTAAAAGAATCTATGAATAAATTAAGAAGACGCCTTGTAGAGCATCAACAAGAGAGAGAGGCCCCAAAAGGGTGGTTTGAGTCTTGGTTCACAGAGTCCCTCTGGTTAACTACGCATTTATCAGCCCTGGCTGGTCCATTAATAAACCTCATATTATTGCTAACTGTGAGACCCTGATTGCTCAACCGTGTAGTTTCCTTTTTCCAAGCTCAAATTGGACAAGTTAAACTTATGGTAATAAGAAAACAATATACCACACTAGCAGACATAAAATGTGACACCCCCAATGATCACTTTAATGATTAAAAGTAACCAAAAGAAGAAGTGGGGAATGAAAAGTTAATAAAATAGGTACTTGTCACTTCCAATTTTTTGGTATGCTTAACGAAACATTGTGGATATCTTGAGAACTGTTTGCTAATCTTGTTCCCTGAATGTGCTGTACCAACTGCAAAACTGCAGAATGTACTCCCTCACCTGTTTGCATGCAAACTGCCCACTCGCCCTGAGCCATCAATAATCTTCCCTCCCTGCCCTCTCCAAGGAAAGTATATAAGCTCTGCTTAAGCTGTTCTCAGGGCTCTCTGCTCTATTCAAGGGAGCTCTGAGCCCCAGCATGCTGGACCCCCATAAACCCTTGGCTGTTGCATGAGACAGTCTCTTGTGGTCTCTTCCTCTGACACTCGCCTGACCATTACATTGGTAAAATAATAAGTGTGACCTTTGCTTTTCGTGTCCAGAATATTACTGTGATAAAATGTACATGTAGATAAGGTGACTTGAGTATATCTTCCACCATTTCTGGGAGCAATATTTTGAAGATGTACAAATTAGTATTGGGTGTACAAATAGGTGTACCCTGTGACTATGAATATAGAGATAATGCAAGAATAGACCATACTGTGAATAAATAATATAATGGGTTCCAAATATAAATAATGCATTCAATTTATATCTGAAAATATAATGGAAATCTTATATTGATACACATACATTCATTCCAACCACTGATACATCTAAAGGTAATATTAGGTTTATGGTTTATCATGAAGAGTCTGTGAGTTTTGCTTCAAAACTGATTATGGAAATTTAAAATAATGTGTTTGGAAAGAAGTCTCATGAAAAGACCATTCAAGAAACACGGTGGAATCCATGTGCTCTGAAGCAGGAAGTGATTGAAAGTAAAACAAATGCCTATAAGTTTGCTAACTGGTGGATGAAATATATATCCTATGATGTGCATAAATTGAAGAAATAGTAATGTACCAGTGTTGAATAAAAATGAACATTAAAATACACAACATGTCCCATAGGAATCTACTTGCATTGCGGTTAAACTGGGTCAGTTACTGTATAAATATTAGTATTTGTATGCAACATTAACTGAAGTTAGTTTTCACTACTGGAAACAAATATGTATTTCAGGTGGATGAATATTTCTGAGAATAATCTTGTGAAAAGTTCATTATAAATCCATATACATGAATATGAATGAATTTACCGAGTGGGTATAAGACACATATATTTCATATTTTGAAAAATCTGGAGAATATATATATATATATATATATATATATATATATATACTTCTTGTGTGTGTGTGTGTATATACATATATATATATATATATACACACACACACACAAACACACACACAGAGATATTAAAAAGAGCAATATATATGCCAATCGAAATTCACCACGAAATATATATTATCCACAGATCCAAAAATATTCTTTTTACTGATCATGGATTAACGTATAGTGTTATTCAACTAGGAAGCTAACCCATAGGTTGAATTTTCAGTTCCAACACTGTTTAGGAGCAGTGATCTCTTCTCACAATTTGTATCTGCCAAGTCAGCCACCTCACAAGTATGCATGTTTCATACCAGGAAGGATTCTATATGTGCATATAAATATACATGTGCTGAATAAGCTACAGAGAAACGGAGACAAGAATTCACATATTTCTTAACTTAAAAACACATAGAGACCTATTCCAACAAAAAATTGACTAGATATATAACTCCTCCTCTATGAAATGCAAAAGGAAAGTCCAAATATACACCATGCCTCCTCTGATCTGCTTGTATTCCTATTCTGTTTGGGTTATTTTTCTCCCTCAGAGTCTAGTAGGGTATGTGTTAGTGTCAGGGTTTCAGTATTTCGAATGGAAAATTAGATAAGGAATCCAATGTGTATGCAATATGTGCTACACAAAATTATTCCCACTCTCATCCAGAACAATGACTTGACATTACCTGTGTGGGTAAACACTCCACAAACATGGAGCTCTGTTGGCCTATAGACTTTTTGAGAAACTGCCTCCAAGGTTGGGCACTTGAAATATATGCTATTCTCAGGAGCATTAGCTTCTTTTCTAGTTAGACCATCAAAGCTGGGTCTGCATCTATGTGACCTGGAGGACATGGTTTCTTATTTTACATTGAACTTGAGGCAGCATTGCTGAATTCTCTCTTTGTAGGTAAACTGGTGCCACTGGAGGCTAAGTTTCTTCCCATGTGGACTGTGAAGCTATTTGGAATTCCTCCACTTTTCGTGGTTTTTATTGGTGCTGCACTGGGACTTTGGTATTCGCTTCATGAAATACAACAAGTTCAACTGGGAGACAGTGCTGGAGGGAGTTCTGTCATGTGTGGTGGGTCAGGATCTGCAGGAGAAAGCACCAACCAGGCTTCTATCCAACATAGCTTGCCCCCTTGTCCATAGCAACCTGATTCTGAAAATTGCCCTGAAATCTCTCCAAATAACAAGATGCCTTTACATATAAGGGTCTGCTGGCTGCACCATGTCAGTCCCAAGCCATTTAAAAGCCAATAGCACATTCACATGGCCCCACCACAAATGCTTTATCACACACTTGCACACCACTGCAATAGGCCCACTACTCAGCAGGCTCCAACTTACTGGCATCTCTGTTCTACACCATTTAAATGAAACACAGTCAATCAACGCTTTTGCTGGAACACTCAAGATCAGCAGCAGGACATCCAAAGGTTCTCAAGTGCCTGGTCATGGGAATTTAAAACATTTCATGGTATATATCTTCCCCGTTTTTCAAGGATGAAGTTGGAGGCACTGTGGGTTCAAATCATTCAGGGACCATTAAGTGTTGAGGAAGCTAATTTCAATGAAAGCTCTGGAGGACTCTCACAGGCAAGGCTTCCCAAAGAGTGGCCAAAGGTCACATGAAGCCAGGTACATTGAGCTCTACAATGTAAGGTCCATGTGTGTTTTGACTTTCAACTATGGCTGCCAATTATTTCAGAATAAATCATGTGATATCCTGGATGAGATACCCAGTGCTCTGTCGAAAGCCACCCTGGGCCTAGATCTCAGTTTCCAAGGGTGACTCTCATGCGTGGCCTGCTAAAATCCCAACAAAATTCATGACAATAGTTCTCTGAGTTCAGTACCAGAACTCATTTTCTAAGGAGAATCACTCCAGAGTTCAAGCCCAGATGGACACAGTCATCTCATTCAACTGCCACGCAAATGACCACAATTAAAACCAAAACACTCCTTCATCGCCCTCATATTCTTCCACATAGACACTAATCATTACCTATGGCTGGAGTTTTCCATGAGGGGTGCAGCCCAAGACAGTGTCCAAAATAAGGTCCCTTTCCCCTCATTTGGCTAAAGTCATGGTGGGCTGGACACCCTTTCTGTGAACCAGGAGTGGTCAAATAGGCTTGCCTTTAATACTGCTCTGCTTCTCCAATTTGAGGCCTAATGACTGTCAGGTATAGATTCTTAATGTGATATGGAGTCATGAGAAAACCCAAGCACGTATGGGCTAGCCTCTGCAGGGCTTTGAAGAGCTCATTTGAAAGAAAGGATCCCTATTCTCACTTGATGGAGATCAGTAACCTAACAGAGGAAGGCAAGAGACTTCATCCACAATGACTGAACTTGTTGCTATTTTGGTTTTGGATGTACACATGGGATCATTCTTTGGATCCATCAGGTGCTGAGAATCTAATCCACGGCATAACACAGGGCCAAAAACCTGATTTAGACAAGTCCCTTTCCAATGCAATTAAGCAAAGAGCCACAGGTGATGCCTATTCAATTCCATTTAAAAACTGTTTTCTTCACGCTTCACAAAGTGGTGGCTTGAGGCAAAAACCTTCCTGAGATTCAGGGCAACAGAACAATAGGTAAGCAAAAGGCCCAAAGCAGTGTTTCTCCACTGATATTTTCCTGGTCACACTGATATCTGAGATTTCTGAGATGCTCCCCATTCCCTTCAGCTATCCAGTGCACGGCCATGTCCCAGAGCTTGGAGGTGGTACATATCTTGCACACAAAACCATGAGCCAATTTTGGAGAGTGGCCAGAATTCCTGATGAAAACAGGGACTTAGGAAGGAAGTATGTGTTGCCCATCCCTAAAGCAAGTGACAGTCCATTCATAAATAGGGTAGGATGAATGCTGGGAAGCTTTCTACTAGACAGGACACATCCGTGATGCATTCTCTTTTCTAATGTCTACAACGAAGGACACAGTGGGATACACAGATATAGAAACACTCACCTTGTCATAAGTCATACTAGAATTTGTCCACTCCAAACCAAACAAACTGACTTTCTTACCTATTCTCAGAACATGAGACAAAACCACAAACTCACACCCACACCCACAAAGGCACCACCTTCCCCCTAGTATGTCTGTGACTATCCAGAGTGTCCTATGACTGGTGGGCCCTACTATGTTTTCCTGAAATGGCCTGTCCTGTCTCGGGTCTGGTCTCCTTGGCCAACACTGTGAAGTTGTCTGGAGCCAGCGGTTAGCCACTACCTGCTTTCTCAGTAAAGGCCCCTCTTCAGAGCTCTTCTGGCTTTTTCCATCCTCACATCAGCAGGTACCAAGAAAGACTGACTCTTTCCTTGGTAAATCCAAACAAGTGAGTCCACTGGGACTAGTACTGCAACTGGCTCTGAGTGCCTGGCTTCCTGGATCCCAAGTTCAGAGAGTTCCATCACCAAGGAAGAGATGTAGGTCACTTCCTTTAGGAAC
This sequence comes from Callospermophilus lateralis, assembly GCF_048772815.1. NCBI lineage: Eukaryota > Metazoa > Chordata > Mammalia > Rodentia > Sciuridae > Callospermophilus > Callospermophilus lateralis. The sequence goes on along the minus strand of NW_027516996.1, from coordinate 176,317 downwards.
TGAATGAGCTAACTGCCTTGGCAACCACTTGGTCCTAAGAGTTGCTTCCAAGTGTCCCATGAGATGGAGGCTGCCCCTACTTACTGTGACACTTTCACAAGTTAGAATGGTATATCAACCATAGGCACCAGGGAACAGCTCTCCAAACAGGCCTGGTTTGGTCCATCTTCTCTATATTAAGAACAGAGAGACTGATACAGACAAAACCCTTCATCCTGACAAGGTTGTTTGCCATTGAAGATGACTTTTGCTCTCTCAGGTCCTTCATAGCTGCCTACAACTTCTCCAGAGTTCATTTCTACATGGATCTTTGAGTTTCTCAGCATGTGGAAGATCTCCTACATTCCTGTATTGAAAGACCAACTCTGGGCCTGCTCTTCTGTAAAGTTAGATTGAGGGAACAGTGTATGGTTAGGGTTAATAACAGGTTCGATTTGGGTTAGGAATCATTCTGCGTGATGACTAATAGTATTGGGAATCTGCAATATTTACAAGAATATATAGGTGAAATATAAGTATGAAAATATAAATCTAGGTAAGATTTGAAGCCTAGAAGTGCATTGGGCCCATGATTGGTATACTTAGCTTTGAATTACATTCTGCACAGATGTCTCAGATAAATCGATATAAAATGGGATAGGACCTTCTACCTTGGATGATTGAATGTCGAAGAGAACATCCAGTCAAAAAGGCATAGTCGGTAGGATTAGGAAGATAGCCTGTAGGTTTAGAAAAAAGAGTGATTATGGCATTTGGACAAAAGTTCTTTAGCAATAGATTTTTGGGTAGTGAGTGAATGTCAGTGTCAGCACACGCGAAGGGTCAGTCACAATAATGAACTGGGGAAAATAAGTAGGAAAGCAGATATCAATAGAGACATTAGGAAATCAGGCAAAGTATAATGTAAGAGGGTTAGACATTTTCAACATGGTTGAGGTTGAATATATAATCTTAGGAAGAAAGACATATGTTGCCTCCAATATGATTAACATTTGAGAGCATTAGGCAACCTGGACATGGTTGTTTTTAGTAATCCATGCTCACTTTCCATTTTGCTTAGGTGAAAGGTTAATTAAATAGGCACTTGTCACTTCCTGTTTTTCTGTATGCTTAACAAACCACTGTTGAAATCTTGAGAACTGTTTGCTATTTTGTTCCCAGAATGTGCTGTCCCCAACTGCCAAACTGCAGAATATACTCCCTCACCCGGGTGCACGCAAACCGCACACTCGCCCTGACCAATCAATAAATTTCCCTTTCTGCCCTCTCCAAGAAAAGTATGTAAGCTCTGTTAAAGCTGTTCTCTGGGCTCTCTGCTCTATTTAAGTGAGCTCTGAGCCCCAGCATGCTGGACCCCCAATAACCTCTTTGCTGTGGCCGAGTGAAAATTGTATACTGTTCTGTACTTAAAAGATGCTTTCTTTTGCTTGCCTCTGCATAAAGATAGTCAGTTGCTGTTTGCTTTCGAGTAGGTAGACCCAGAAACCGGAACGTCTTTTCAACTAACTTGGACTAGACTCCCACAGGGGTTCAAAAACTCCCCCACTCTCTTTGATGAAGCCCTTCACAGACATCTCAACAACTTCAGAACTACGCACCCCGAAGTCATTCTGCTTCAATATATGGATGTCCAGCTACTGGCAGCCAACACCAAAGAAAACTGTGAGTCTGAGACCCAAGCACTATTATCTGAGCTTGCTCAACTCGGGTAGAGAGCTTCGGACAAAAAGGCCCAAATTTGCCAGCAAGAAGTAATCTTCCTGGGGTATTCTCTTAGGCACGGTAAATGATGGCTCACTGAGCCCAGGAAACAAACCGTTGTGCAGATACCACCCCCATTTAACAGGAGACAACATAGAGAGTTTCTTGGGACTGCTGGCTTTAGCAGGTTATGGACCTGGGTTTGTGTTCTTAGCTGCTCCTTTATACCCGCTGTTAAATGAGAATGCCCAATTCCAATGGACCCTTGAGCACCAGCAAGCTTTTGATAACATCTAAGAACACTGACAATGAACTCCTCAACTTCAGTGAGCCCAGCCTGCAATTTCAGAAAGCCCTACACTAGGTTAAAAATGTACATCAACTCAATCAACTTGGTTCAAAAAAACTGCAGGCATTACTGTAGGATCAAGAACAGAGTTTTAGACTAACTCACTCACAGTGAAAGGAAATAATTGAATGGGTAAAAAAAGCCTGTCAGTTCTGTCAATTGGTTAATGCTTACACTTCCAAGCTTCCTACAGGAAAGCACCTATGAGGAACCATACCAGGACAATTCTGGGAAGTGAACGTTACTGAAATTAAGCCAGCAAGGTATGGGCTTAAATATCTCCTAGTCTTTGTAGATACATTTTCAGGATGGATTGAAGCCATTCCCACCAAAAAAAAAAAGAAAAGAAAACCGGCACAAATTGTGATCAAGAAGATCCTGAAAGATATTTATCAAAGACACGGCCTGCCTAATGTAACATGGTCTGATAATTGAAGACCCTTCATGGGCCAGGTAAATCAGGGGTTAGCCAGGACCCTGGGGATTAATTGGAAGTTACATTGTGTTTATAGACCCCAGAGATCAGGACACGTAAAAAAAAATAAATAAAACCATTAAAGAGACCTTAACGAAATTAAGCTTAGAGACCGGCATAAAAGATTAGACTATGCTCCTGCCTTATGCACTATTTCATCAAGAAATACTCCCTTTGTTTCTTTGTGTTACCTCACCCCCTATGAAATTCTCTATGGGGCCCCTCCTCCACTAAGAGACCTAACCCCGACTCTAAGACCTAAGGATCCCTTCCACACACCCTTGCTTGACAGACTTAAATCTCTTGTAAGAACTCAGATATACCTGTGGAAACAGCTGGCTACTGCCTTCCAACCTGGGGACGAGGGGAATCCACATTGATATCAAGAAAGAGACTTCCTCTACATAAGATGACATCAGGTGTCATCCCTGGAACCCCGCTGGAAAGGACCATTCCTGGTGCTACTTATAGCACCTACAGCAGTAAAAGTAGAGGGAATCACTTCCTGCATCCATGCGTCTCATCTCAAGCCTGTGCCATGTCCAGACTCTGGCTGGAAACTGGAAAAGACTGTTAACCCTTTCAAATTGCATATTCGCCACGTGGGTAAGGCTATAGAATCTCTCCTTGGCCACCCGTAGTCCTAACGCTCATCAGCCCCTACTGCAGCGATGGCTGATCACAAATCCTACTAGATAAGAAGTATGGTCTCTCTTGCATACAGCCCACTTAGGGACCTGGAGGCCATCTCTCCACCCAGACATTTGCCAGCTGGCTATAGGTCTTTCCTATTAGAATATCCCTGATGAAGAGGATCCCATTAAAATTCCATTAAATCCTTTCCGTACAATAGATAATGGAAACAAACATTATGGTTGTAGGGAAAGGCAAGCCAGATGCAGGTTGGCTAGCCTATATTAGTATTTTTGCCCGGCAGACTATCAAAGCCACAAACCGCCACGGCTGTGTGGGGGAAAAGCCGACTTCTTCTGTAAGTCATGGGGATTTGAGCATACAGGGGCTGCCTGGTGGAACCCAAAATCCTCATCAAATTCAGTACACAGCATTGGCCATATTACCACTTAGACAACCCAAACTGATGGCCAACAGAGGAGACTCTAGATCTTCAAATTCTGTGTAACCTTTTTAACTTCTGCAAGTGCTCAAAAGGGTGAAAGGAAATTCCCCTATGTGAAGGCCTTTTTCCTCTTTCACTCACATCCTGAACTATGCTTCTCCAATAGTTCCTCAAACTCAGCCTTCTGCTCCAGACTCTCTGCTGTAAGTCCCACCTCAGCAAACCTGATTTCTCTTCTCCAATTACTAGATCAAAAACCGAAACCTCCGCGGTTCTCAGAGCATTGCCCCCTTGCTGAGGTAGCAGGTACTGAGGTACCCATCCACCCACTCACTTCTCTCTTTTCCTGTCAGTGCCCACACCGGGTCCCACCAGGTCCTCTTACCACCTAACCCAAAGTTCAAACCAGCTTAGGAGAGCCCTCAGACCCCTATCGAAGATGTAATGAAAATGGCCTTTAAAGTTGCTTTGTCATCGCTGAAAACAGGTTACTAAATTTTAAAGTCCCTCACAGGCTTTTTGGGATACTCACTCCCGTCTTCCTTTCTGCTCTACCGTTTCTACTGCTCAATTTATGTTGCTCGGAAAATCCCAAAATCCTTTCCCATTATTCTTTTACATCTCTCCTTCCTTATTCTGAGATCCACGGAGCTGCTCTCACCTCCCGCCTTCCCCATCTTCCCCCTCTGTACCAGGCCCTCAGAAAAATCTTCACTGAACTTCTCCAGAAGTCTTCACCATGGCTGACTTTAGGACTTTCAGCAAAAGAGTCTCTATAAATGAGTTCAGTGTAGATTAACTTCCTCTTATTCTGTTGCCCTGTTCTACTTGCCTACTGGCTGGAAAAATCAGCACTCCTAAGCTAGACACCCCCTTAATAGTTTTTCACAGAATATGTGAACAAGGCCTCTGGCCTTGAGCTGGGGCTTCACAGAGATGGCTACATTTCTAAGATAAAAAGTTACAAACTGGGCTCCATGGTAACAGTTGGCAGGGGGATAAAAGAAAAGGAAAAAAAAAAGCTCTCTGCCTCCCAGGTGTCCTTGAAAAGTTAACTTGCCCACAATAGAGGAAAAAACAGAAAAAAAAAAGCTTCGTTTTGTGAATTTCTGCAGACAGTGAACTTCTGAGTCCCTTCTCTTTCATGTTGGGTACAAAATTCTAAAACTACCTAAAATTGGGGTTCAGGGAGTTAATTGATTACAACAGAAGCAATGCCCTCTGAATCCGGTTGCAACCAAATAAGACTGTTTCCCTGTCTTTGGTGCTATCTTAGGTGCCGTGCCTTGTCCGTCCCTACAACAGTATAATTCTATATACTTAAACATTGTTTATGTTTTCATGAAATGGTCAACAGATGTGATTAATTGTGTAATGGTGAAGATGTGTCCCAGATTGCTCTATAATGACCAAGGTTCATTTGAAGTTCAAACAGGGGGGCATACAACCCGGTTCCACTGGGAACATATATCCCTCACTTTAGCCATCATATTAGGAATTGGAGTTGTGGCAGGGGTAGTCACAGGAACCACTGCCCTGCTCCATGGTACACAACAAATGACCCAAATAGAAGCAGCAAGAGACCAAAACTTAAAGATAATAGAAACCTCCATCACAGCTTTGAAGGAATCTTTAACATCTCTCTCTGAAGTTGTTTTACACTCAAGTTGAGGGTTGGACCTCCCCTCCATGAGAGAAGGGGGCCTTTGTGCTGCATTGATGTAATAATGTTGTTTTGATGCCGACCATACTGAGGTTGTAAAAAAAAAAACCTATGAGTAAAATAAAAGGATGCCTTGAAAAGCGTCAACGAGAGAGAGAGGCCCAAAAAGGGTGGTTTGAGTCTTGGTTCACACAGTCCCCCTGGTTATCTACGCTTTTATCAACCCTGGCCTGTCCAATAATAATCCTCATATTATTGCTAACTATAAAACCCTGTTTGCTCAACCATGTAAGTTCTTTTCTCCAAGCTCAAATTGGACAAGTTAAACTTATGGTAATACCCAACTAGCAGACATAGAATGTGACATGCCCCAATAATCACCTTTATGATTAAAAGTAGCAAGAAGAAGAAGTGGGGAATGAAAGGTTAATAAAAAAGGTACTTGTAACTTCCTGTTTTTCTGTATGCTTAACAAAACACTGTTGAAATCTTGAGAACTGTTTGTAATCTTGTTCCCAGATTGTGCTGTCCCCAACTGCCAAATTGCAGAATGTATTCCCTCACCCAGTTTCACACTAGCCGCCCACTCGCTCTGACCCATCAATAAATTTCTGTCCCTGCCCTCTCCAAGGAAAGTATATAAGCTCTGCTTAAGCTGTTCTCAGGGCTCTCTGCTCTATTCATGTGAGTATATTCAGAAGGAGTATAAAGTGAGTGACAGGATTAGACATTTTCAACAGGCTTGAGGTTGAATACATAATCTTAGGAAGAAACAAATATGTAGTCACCAATAGGATTTATATTTGAGAGCATTAGACAAAGGTGAAATGGATGTTTTAGGAATCCATGCTCTCTTTCCACTTAGGATATGGTACAATCATAAGTGTGAACTTTGCATTTGTGTCCAGAATATTACTGTGACAAAATGTATGTGTAGATCAGGTGCATGAGTATTTCTTCCACCATTTCTGGGAGCAATATTTGAAGACTATAAATTATTATTGGGGGTGCAAATAGATGTACCCTGTGTTTATGAAAATAGAGATAATGCATGAATAGATCATACTGTGAATAAGTAATGTAACTGGTTCCAACTTTAAATAATGGATTGGATTCACATCTGAAAATATACAGGGAATCTTATATTGATATACAATCATTCATTCCAACCAGTAATACACCTAATGGTAATATTAGGGTTATGGTTTATCATGATGTGTGTGAGTTTTGCTTCAAAAGTGATTATGGTAATTGAAAATAATGTGTTTGGAAAGAAGTCTCATGAAAAGACCAGTCAAGAAACCTGGAGGAATGCATGTGTTCTGAAGCAGGAAGTGATTGAAAGTGAAACAAATGCATATAAATTTGTGAACTTGTGGATGAAATATATATATTATGAAGTGCAAAAACTGAAGAAATATTAATGTACCAGTGTTGAATGAAATTGAACGTCAAAAGACTCATCATGTCTCATAGGAATTCACTTGAATTGATGTTAAACTGGGTCAGTTACTGTAGAAATATTGATATTTGTAACCACCATTCGCTGTAGTGAGTTTTCTGTTATAGAAAACAAATATGTATTTCAAGTGGATGAATATTTCTGAGATAAATCTTGTGAGAAGTTGATTATTAATCCACATACATGAAAAAGAATGAATTTTGAGAGTGTATATAAGACACATGTAATTCATATTTTGAAATATTTTTAGAGTGTATATATATATATATATATATATATATATATATATATATATAAACACACACACACACACATACATCACATACATACACACAAAATACACACAGACATTAAATAGTAGCAATATATATGAAAAACGTAATTCATCATAAAATATATACCAACCACAGATGGAAAAATAATATTTATTTTACTGAAAATGGATTTATGTATAATGTTCTACTAGGAAGCTCACCCATAGGTTGAATTTTTAGTTCCAACAGCGTTTACGAGAAGTGATCTCTTCTCACAATTTGTATCTGCCAAGTCAGGCACCTCACACAAATGTACGTGTGATACCAGGTAGGATTCTATATGTGCATATAAAAATACACGTGCGGAATAGGCTAGAGAGAAAGGGAGTCAGGAATTGACATATTTGTTCATTTTTAAAACACATGGAGAAATATTTTAATAAAAAATTCACTAGATTTATAACACCTACCCTTTATCTTGCAAAAGGCAATTCTAGTATACACCATGCCTCCTCTGAAATGCTTGTATTTCAATTCTATTTGGGTTATTTTTCTCCATCATATTAGTATTAGTAGTTAGAATCTAGTAAGCTATGGGTTAGTGTCAGGGATTCAGTATTTCGAATGGAAAATTGGAAAATGAATCCAATGTATATGCAAATATGTGCTGCACAATAATCTTCCCACTCTCATCCAGAACAATGTCTTGACATTACCTTGGCCTCAAGTAAGACACAATTAGAGGAGAAGAGTTAGAAAATCTGTGAATACATATCTGGATTGGAAAATGCTCAGTAGTTCACAACCTTGGAGGTTGTAGAGGAGTTTCCCAAAGTAAGGGACACGGTTGATACACCCAACATAAGCTTTTATTAAAATTAGGAGCCATCTTTCCACAAAACCATGAAAAGATAATTTTGGCAATAGTATAAATTACTGCAAATTCTGAACCTGCTTGAAATGCCTGCCCGTGCCTTGAACTCCCCCATGCCTAGCTCTCTGACCAGATCGCAGCCCTCTCTGAAACTTCAGTGACACCTCATAAATAATGGCCTTCCCTGACCATACAACGACCCTCTCTGAGGCTCTAATGGTCCTCATAATTTCTGATTCTAGGGCCAGCAAAAAAAAATGTAAACAAAAATTAGTGTGATTCTTATCAAAATTCTGTTTTCTGTAACGCCCCTTTTGTGTAACTTTCTGGGCTATAAAGCTGGGCTGTAGGAGAGGTGGGTTTGCTGTCTTGTTTCCACTATTTTGAGAGGAAGATGCAGCCCGGCCACTGAAAATAATAAGCTTGTCTTAATTTGACTTTAATTGGAGTCAGTGGTCTTTTCTTGAATCGTGGTCTAACATTTTGTAGTTCCGCAGCGAGATGAACCTGCCCCAACAGATCACAAGACCAGACTGCTGGAAATTCTGAAGCTGGCCTTCCCTCCAGGGCTCCGTCCTGGAGAGGCAAGTTCCAAGGCCTTGGAGTGAGCTTTTGGTCCGGGGAGAACTGCAGTGAACCACCACACTAAAACAATTAGCAAGCTCATGGTGGAGGAGGCCTCCATTGGTAAGTAGCACCTATATAACATTTGATATCCGGTAAAGGGAGATCTCTTCTGATGACAGAGAGGTGGCCTGGGGAGGCACACATATATTCCTGTCTGGGACAGTAACGAGAATCATTCTGTCCTCTGTTCTATTCTGTAGTGAATTCCTCTGAAAGGGTAGAGAGGTGCCAACAGACACACAGAAGTTCCTATCCCGGAGCATTAGCAAGATGTTCCATTGCTCCTCTGTTTTTCTGTTTCTGCGCCGAGTTTCTGTTTTTTTTGTGTTTTTTTTCTGTGTTCTACATGTTTTTTGTTTGTTTGTTTTTGTGTGTTTTGTTGTGTGATTTCTGTGGAAAAAACTTAAGGATATTGGACATGAAAATGGGTAATAAAGCATGTAAGACTGACATCCCTTTGAACTGTGTTTTAAAGAACTGTGATGAACTTTACCCCCCTTTGTTAAGCAGGATAAGAGAAGCCACTAGCTGGCTGCCTGGAGCACACACACTGCACAGGGCAATGCCTGCTGGGGACGTAAGAACTGAGTATCTCCCAGGTTAACAATTGAAACTCCTTTAAAACCCCTTGTCCCTTCAGACAAAGAGAGTTACAACCTTTGGGCAGAGACCCCTGTGTTTTTCCTTTGTTAGCAAAGCAGTAAAACTCCCTTTTTCTTTTTCTCAAACCCTGTCCTCATTATTAAATTGGCATGAATTGACTTCAAATTCAGGAAGTGAACTTTAAGTTACAAATTTTGGTACCCCCCACTGCCCCGGAAATTTTTGAGAGCTGACTACTGAAATGTTAGGAGATGGAGCGTGCTTGGGGTGGAACGAAACCAGAAGAGCTAATCCTGTAAGTATAAGGAGGGACTGAGCGACTCCCAGCAGCTGCCAAAGCCCTGTTTTTTCAGAGAATTACCTCCTTCCTTCCCTGCACTGTAAGGATTATGCCACCTCTGTTTTTTTAAAAAAGAGAAAAAGAAAAAGGGGACACTAAATGCAGTAAAGTAACCATGGAGACCCTTGATACTACATTTCAGGTTGTCCCTCTGTGAAAACATCTGGTTCCCTTGTGGGGACATCTATGGTTCCACTGGTGTAGTTGATTTTTCTCTTATCTGCCCTGTTTTAAAGGCTTCTGTCTGTCAGCCATATTCTGGAGCTCCTTTCTGTCTGTCTTGTGTCTTTTTTTCTGGCCCTTTAAGACATGTGCAATGATATGTTGATATTATAAATTGTTTCTTGGGAATGATCTTAGCTGAATGTGTGTCTAAATGATGATGTTTTATTGTAACAATCTGGTATCTGAATGGGTTTTTAAAGCATTGCACAATCTTGCAGTTAAAAGTCGGGTTTAGGTAATTGTTTAGTTTATGATTTCAGATAATTCATGTCAGAGAACTTAAATACTTAGGATGGAAAACTAAACAACACAACTTCCAAGTTGGCAAGTAACTTCCCAATCATTCAGGCTATTTTTCACCAATTTTGAACTGGGTAGCCTGGGAAAATGTCACTGTGTGTAGCAGTGCATTAAATTGGACAAGGATAGTAAATCATAGTATGGTATCTGTTGACAAAAAAAGATGTAAAGATATAAAATTTTGTGAATTGTATCTTAAACTTGTATGATAATTTTCAACATCCAAACCTGAATATTATGGTTGAAATGCCTTAGGCCTGAGGTGTCTGCTCAGATTAGCAGCTTTTCCCTGTTCCTTCTGGACCTCAGCCAGGACTTATGTTGAAATGCAAATGAAAGAAGCCTGCTAACTTAGTAGGAGACTGATCTGAGGCCTAAGAGAAAAAAAAAGTTAAATTGTATGGTATTTACTAATTAATTACCAGTCATTTTTTCTAGAACTCTTATTTTTTTCCTTAGATTCTTTATTTTTTTTTGAGCTCATGATTTTGATCCTACAGACCTAGGTTAATGTTTTTCTGATCAGTTCTATCTTTGACCAACTGTGGAGTTTTTGAAACATTGCAATGGATATTTCACCTGTGAAAAGCTACAAGACCTTTACTATTATTATGTGTACACACTGTTGTTATGTGTTGTATATCTATATATACATATGTCCGTATATCATATATATGATACACAAATTAACATATATAAAGTGCACTCATAAAAACAACGCTCATAAAAACAAATTTTTCAAAGTGGATCTAAAGATCTTTAATTCACGTGATTTAAATTGTTGAATTTAAATTGGATAAACAGATAAAAATAAATGTCTTTAAAACTCAGCTTACAAGTTTTTCTAGGTGTTCAAAAATCTAATAAAATATTAATGTCTACAAAAATTCTAATATGACTTGGTTCTAGGACTTTTCCTTCAACAAAAAAAAATGGTTTACAATCTTCAATACATTTGTCTAATATTTTGATAAATAAGTAAAGTAAATTTGATATGGGATTACTCATTCATGAGTACTTTTGTTAGATAGCTGATTGATTTACTAAGGTCTGTAGAAGTGTGTAATAAAGTCTGTATAAGATTGTAAAAATCAGTCATGTGTTAAAGAGACAAAAATTTCTGAAAACATAAGTTTACCCATAACATTGTGTTTTATTAAGTTTTATTTTTTCTAGAGCAAGCAATCATAAAAATTAAACAACTGATTAAATAAGAACTGTTATTTTAGAGCCCTGTACTGCCATTTCTTTAAAAGCTAAACTTGCTTAATGTAGAAACATCAATGTAATTGTGATGCTATTAATGTGCTCCTATCTTTCAGGTATACAAGTCTGTGAGGTAGAAACTTTAAAAGAGCATTATACCAAGCTGGTGTTCTGAAGTTGTATAGTAAAAAAAATATATTGGGCATTCATTTACCTGTTTTCAATAAGATATGTAAAGTTTTATGTTACTTTTTACATTGGGGAACAATTTAAATGTATTTTATGTTAATGAGAGCCTTATCTATGCAAAGGTTAAAAACTTTCAGTGTTTATTAAATTCATGTTTTAAATGTGATATCCTATGGTGTTAGCTAATGTTCATGTGACCTCAAACAATTTATATAAAATTTGTAAAATGATATTTAAAAAAACAAAGTTCATCTTTAGAACTAAAACACTTAATATTTATAAAGAGCCCTGCCTTACCTGAGATAAGGCTCTGTGTCCCATATTACTACATGTGAGAATGACTACGAAAGCTGTAGGTAAGAATATGTTTCATTTAAAGTTATGTTCAAAAGTTGTTTTGTTTTCTGTTAAGATTACTAGGATCTCAAACAGGGGATATAATGTATAACTCAGCTAAAAAATTCAGGGGAGCTATTACACGAACTAAGTATTTTTACACTTGTTAAAAAATTTTATTTTGTAATTTCCTTATAAGTGATCAAAAGATTCCCTGTTAGTGTTTTACAGAAGTGTTGCTTTAAGAACACAGCATGGGTTAATTTAAGATAATAAGTCATCACCTACAAGACACCTACAATACAGATCCCAATTAATAAAAAGATAAATAATTATAAACTTATAGACATTAAACCCCAGTACTCTTAATATAAGGCTGTTAAAATTTATTTGCTGGATAATTAAGATTAGGATTTAAAATTAAATTTACATGAAAAGAGCCAAGAAAACCAATATTTGGCTCTTGCCCTCTGAGTCAGTCTGAATCCATTGAACAGGGGACTTCTCTAAAAGCTTTGCAACTCTGGGCCTCATAACCTCCCAATCAGGGAGATTAATGAGACCACTGGAAAACAGAAAGCCAATCAGTGCATTTGCTATGAAGAAGAGAGTCATCAGAGAAGGGAGACATCTTTGATGCTTCCGAGGGAAGCCCCATGGTCAAGCAAGACCTGGACCCACCTAGCGCAAATGGCACCAGCAGAACTGAGAAGCTGCTCTCAAGTTTCCCCAGGAATGACTTTCATAAAACTCAGCTAATGTTAACAATAGATAGAAACAAAAGTCAGTTTGACAGCTTCATCTTAAACACTTAGCAAAGAGAGTTAAAACCAAAATACAGCCATTCCTGACATTTTAAATAATAATAATAATAATAATAATAATAATAATAATAATAATAATAATATTTAAGGTATTCACTTTATGTTATCCTCCCAAAATAAGTAAGACTGGAGGCGACAAAGAAGGATTCTCAGTCAGCAATGCCTGATAACTATAAAAAGTGACTATCAAGAGGAGCTGCCAGAGGCACAAATTTTAAGTTTAAGGCCTACAGATATTCCTAACCTACACAGGTAGGCTTGGTGTTTGCTAGTATGATTATCCAGCCCTGAGTAACAGAATTAAAGGTTTCTCTATTACACACAGAGGTCATACTAGTAAAAGAATTTTGCAAAATCAGATGACATTAAATTATTAAACTGTATCTTATGGGGAGGGACAAATGTAACACTAAATGTTAAATATTAAGTTGACATTCTGATAACTGGGGATATTAAAGCCTGCTGAGGGAACTTCTATACAGTGACATGTTCCAGCTGCTGCAACATTTTTTCAGTACTCATGGTTTTTGTTTCTCACATAGAAGAACCCATCCCCAGATGACTTTACAACCTGTTCTTCCCCAACCAGACTTCAAACCGAACTGATTTCTAAAAGGCAACCCATGTCCCTCAACTGACTTCTAAAAGACAAGTCATGTCCCATATGCTGTGCCCACTCACGTCACCCTCTCTCAGCTCTGAAGACGTCAAAATGAGTGACGCCTCTCGTCTAACAACTATGGAGCCAAAAATAAATAGACTATCAATATAAGTAATTAATTATGTCAGGTAAAATCAGGAATCCAGTTTTGGGTGAGTTCTAAAAATTTGGAGACTGTTACCTGAGGAATTAAAATTCCCTCATTGCTCTTTTCCTACCCTATCAAAGATTTGGAAGGGGCACATTAGAAAGGGGGAATGATAGACCCAACATGATCATTTATTAAAATTGGGAGCCATCTTGCCACAAAACCATGAAAAGATAATTTTGGCTTTACTATACATTACTGCAAATTCTGAATCTGCTTTGAATGCCTGCTCATGCCTTGAACTCACCCATGCCTGGCTCTCTGACCAGATAGCAGCCCTCTCTGAAACTTTAGTGACACCTCATAAATATTGGCCTTCCCTGGCCAGACAACGACAGTCGTTGAGGCTCTAATGGTCCTGATAAATTCTGATGAGGGGCTAGCAAAAAACAAAAAATGTAAACTAGCATTAATGTGATGCTTCTCCGAGTTCTCTTATCTGTAACCCGCCTTTGTGTAACTTTCTGGGCTATAAAGGTGGGCTGTAGGAAAGGTGGGGTTGCTGTCTAGTTTCCACCATTTTTAGAGGGAGAGGAAGCCAGTGGAAATAATAAGCTTGGTTTAATTTGATTTTAATTGGAGTCAGTGGTCTTTTGTCATGTCCTGGTCTAACAGGTAAACACTCCACAAATATGGAGCTCTGCTGGCCTAAAACTTCTTGAGAAACTGCCCCTGACCTTGGGCACTTGAAATATATGTTGTTGTCAGGAGCTTTAGCTTCCTTTGTAGTGAGACCATCAAAGCTGGGTCTGCATATATGTGACCTGGAAGATATAGTTTCTTATTTTCAAATGAACATGAGGCAGCAGTGCTGAATTCTCTCTTTGTTGGGAAACTGTGGCCACTGAAGGCTAAGTGCCTCCCCGTGTGGACTGTGAAGCCATTTGCTCATCTTCCACTTTTCATGGTGTTTTTTGCTGTTGCACTGGGAGTTTGGTATTTGCTTCACAAAATACAAGGAGATCAACAGGGACTCAGTGCTGGAGGAATTTCTCATACGTGTGGTGGGTCAGGGTCTGCAGGAGAATACACCAACCAGGCTTCTATCCCACATAGCTTGCCCCCTTAACCATTGCAACCTGATTGTGAACAATGCCCTGAAACCTCTCCATATAACAAGATGCCTTTATATGAAGAGGTCAAACGTATAAGGGATTACGCGCTGCACCATTTCAGCCACAAGCCATTTGGAAGTCATTGGCAGATCCACATGGCCCCACCAGAGATGTTTTATCACACACCTGTGCACCACAGCTCTGTGTCACTATTCAGCAGTCTCCATCTGAGTTTGCCTAGATCTCAGTTTCCAAGGGCGACTCTCATGAGTGGCCTCCTAAAATCCCAACACACTTCATGGCAATTCTTCTCTGAGGTCAGTTCCAGAACTCAGTTTCTAAGGGGAATCACACCAGAGTTCCAGTCATGGTGGCCACAGTCATGTCTTCCAACCGCCACAAAAATGACCACAATTAAAACCAAAACACTCCCACATGGCCCTCATCTTCTTCCATATAGACACTCATCAAATTCTCTGGCTGGAGGTTTTCATAAGGGGCGCAGTCCAAGACAGTGTCCAAAATATGCTCCCTTGCCCCTATTTTCCCTAATGTCAGTGTGGCCTGAACACCCTTCCTGTGAACCACGAGTGATCAAATAGGCCTGCCCTTATTACGGCTTCACTTCTCCAATTTGAGGCCTAATGACTGCCAGTTATAGATTCTTTATGTGAATTGGAGTCATGAGAAAACCCAAGCATCTATGGTCTACCCTCTGCAGGCATTTGAAGAACTCATTTGTCCCAAAGGATCCCTATTTTCACTTGATGGATGTCAGAAATATTACAGAAGATGGCGAGAATCTTCATACACAATGACTGCTATTTTGACCATTTTGGTTTTGTAGCACACAGGGAATCTTTCTTTAGATCCATCAGGTGCTGAGAATCTAAGCCACAGCCTCACACAGGACCAAGAGGCTGATTAAGAAACATCCCTTTCCAAAGCAATTAAGCAAAGAGCCACAGGTGATGCCAATTCATTTCCATTTGAAAACTGTTTTGTTCAGGCTTCACAAAGGGGTGGCCTGAGGCAAAGGCCTTCCTGACATTCAGGGCAATGGAACAATAGGTAAGCAAATGGCCCAAAGCAAGGATTCTCCACTGAGACTTTACTGGTCACATTCATATCTGAGTTTTCTGAGATCCTCCAATTCCCTTCAGTTATCATGTACATGGCCATGTCACAGAGCTTGGAGGTGATACATATCTTGGACACAAAACCATGAGCCTAGTCTCGAGAGTGGCCACAATTCAGGAAGAAAACAGCAAGGTAGTAAGATAGTAGGCATTGCCCATCCATAAGGCGAGTCAAAGTCCATTCACAAATTGGGCAGAATGAATGCTGGGAAGCTTTCTACTAGACAGGACACATCCATTGATGCATTCTCTTTTCTAATGTCTACAACCACGGACAAAGTGGGATACACAGACATAGAAACACTCGCCTTATCAAACAACTTACTAGAAAAAGTCCACTCCAAACCAAACAAACCGCCTTTTCTACCTATTCTCAGAACATGGGAAAAAACCACAAACTCACACCCACACGCAAAAAGGCACCTCCTTCCCCCAAATAGGTCTGTGACTATCCGGAGTGTCCTCTGACTGGTGGGTCATACTATGTTCCCCTGAAATGGACTATCCATTCTCAGATCTGGTCTCCTCGGCCAACTGTGTGAGGTTGTCAGGAGCCTGTGGTGAGACACTACCTGCTTTCTCAAGAATGACCCTGGCATTTGGCCATCCTCACATCAGTAGGTACCAAGGAAGAGTGACTCTGTCCTTAGTAACACAAAACAAGTGAGCCCACTGGGACTGGGACTGGGATTGGCTCTGGGTACCTGGCTTCCTGGATCCCAAGTTTAGAGAGTTCCATTACCAAGGAAGTGAGGTAGGTCACTTCCTTTAGGAACTGAATGAGGTCACTGCCTTGCCAAACACTTTGTTCTAACAGTTGCTTCCAAGTGTTCCATGAGCTGAAGGCTGCCCCTACTTCCTGTGACACTTTCACAAGTTAGAATGATATATCATTCATAGGCACCAAAGAACAGCTCTGCACAAAGGCCTGGTTTGGTCCATCTTCTCTACATTAAGTAGAGAGAGGCTGATTCATACACTTCCCTTCATCCTGACCAGGTTTTTTGCCATGGAAGATGACTTTTGCTCTCTCACGTCCATCATAGCTGCCTACATCTTCTTCAGGGATCCTTTCTGCATGGACCTCTGAGGTTCTCAGCAGGTGGAAGATCCCCTACATTTCTGTATTTTAAGATCAGCTCTGTCCCTGCTCTTCTCTAAAGTTAGATTGAGGGAACACTGTGTAGTTAGGGTTAATATCAGGTTTGATTTGGGTTAGGAATCATTCTGTGGGATGAATAATGGTACTGGGAATCTGTGATATTTATAAGAATATAGACATATGATTCAAGTATGAAAAACAGAAATCTAGATAAGATTTGAAGCCCAGAAGAGAATTGGGCCCTTGATTGGGATACTTAGCATTGAAATACTTTCTGCACAGATGTCTCAGATAAATCGATATACAATGGCATAGGACGTTGTACACCTTGGATGATTGAATGTCAAAGAGAACCTCCAGTCAAAAAGGGATAGTTGTTAGGATTAGGAAGATAGTCGGTAGGTTTAGAAAGAAGAGTGAGTATAGGATTTGGACCAAAGTTCTTTATCAATAGAGTTTCAGTTAGAGAGTGAATGTTAATGTCATTCCATGTGAAGAGTCAGTCACAATGATGAACTGGGGAAAATATGTAGGAAAGCAGATATCAATAGAGACATTATGAAATCAGGCAAAGTATTAAGTGAGTCATAGGATTAGGCATTTTCAACAGGGTTGAGGTTGAATATATAATCTTAGGAAGAAACAAATATGTAGTCACGAAGAGAATTGACATTTGTGAGCATTAGGCAACCTGGACAAGAATGTTTTTAGTAATCCATGCTCACTTTACATTTAGGCTTTGGTGAAATTACATAAAATAGGTAGTTGTCACTTTCTGTTTTTCTGTATGCTTAACAAAACACTGTTGAAATCTTGAAAACTTTTTGCTAATCTTGTTTCCAGAATGTCCTGTCCCGAACTGCCAAACTGTAGAATGTATTCCCTCTCCCGTTTACACGCAAACCACCCACTCGCCCTGACCCATCCATAAACTTCCCTCCCTGCCCTCTCCAAGGAAAGTATATAAGCTCTGCTTAAGCTGTTCTCAGGGCTCTCTGCTCTATTCAAGTGAGCTCTGAGTCCCAGAATTCTGGACCCTTGGCTGTTGCATGAGACAGTCTCTTGGTGGTCTCTTCCTCCAACGCTCGCCCGAACTTTACATCTGAGGGCCGCAGGGAGATCCAGCAGTGGTGGATGAAAGACAGACAATGGGCTCCTCTCAGGGTGAGTAAGGTGCCTCTTTCTGGTTTCAGGTTTCAGGTTAGGGATGGGCATAATGGCTATCGGTGATGAGCATGAGCTCTCTCTGAGGGTGGCTGACAGACGTGTCACAGAGCCACAGGTCATGTCTCTGGGGGACGCCCTGGAGGTCTCGGGAAATCGAGTAACAATAGTCTCCTCGACTCAGTGATATTTTGTTTTGGATTCGGTATTGCCCGCCCATCAGGTTTTGCCGGCTACTCTCTCCTTGTCTCAGTACTGGACGTCCATTGCCTGTCTTTATTGTCTTGTCTTGTCTGTGTCGTGTGTCATTGGTTTCACTGTTTGTGTATCTTTCATATGGGACAGAGCACTTCAACGCCTCTGTCCCTGACCCTTGATCAGTGGACCAAAGTCTGCTTAAGGGCTCAGAATCTTTCTTTTTCAGTAAAACGCCGGACCTGGTAGACACTCTGTGCCTCAGAATGACCCACCTTCGGAGTCGGATGGCCCCCAGAAGGATGTTTCTACTTCTCACTAATTTAAAAACTCAGAGATATTGTCTTTCAGCCAGGGCCACTTAGCCATCCAGATCAACAGCAATATATCTTAACTTAGCAGGACCTCTGCAAATCTCCTTCTCCATGGGTGAAACCTTTCCTTGAACCTGCCCCCGCTCCTACTGCTTCCCCCACGATTGTATCTCTCAAACCCTCTGCTCCTCCTCCTCCACCCTCTGTTCTCCCTGAGTCTCAAGACTCTACTGGACTCTCCTCCCCCTCCTTATGCCCTGTCCTCGTCCCCCAACCCCCAACTCCCTCTAAGTGATTCCCCTGCTGGTGACTCAGACTCTCCACCATTGGAGGAATCTAGGCCAGCCCAGCTCTCTCCAGATGACTACCCCGTGGCACACACAGCCCCTCCTTCCCTGGAGGAAGCTGGCCCTGCCAAAAGAACTCAAAGAACTTGCCGGCAGTGAGTAAATTTTGAAGTGGACACAGGGGCAGTATACTCAGCCCTTAAGACACCATTGGGCCATCTATCAAATAAAATGACTCTAGTTCAAGGGCCTAATGGCAGTAAATATGGGGCTTAGACAACTAAGAGGACCATGGTCCTGGGGAAAGGAAAAATCCATCACTCCTTTCTAGTAATCCCAGAATGCCCCCCCCCATTGATGGGCAGAGATCTGCTCAACAAGCTCCAGGCCAGAATAACTTTTATCCCTGAAGGCCCCCAAGTGAAATTTCTAAAACCTTCAGTAGAAACTCCTATAGTCACGGCTTTAACTATGTCAGTAGAAGATGAACATCAACTCGTCACCCCCCCCAAGACTGATCAAACAGGCAAGCTACCCCAGAAATGGATAACAGATTTTGCAGATGCCTAGGAAAAAACTGCTGAGTTAGGCGTAGCCATGAAACAACCTCCAATAACAGTGGGGTTAATAACTACAGCCCACCCAATCAATGTCAAAAAATATCCTCTGAGCAAGAAAGCTAAAGATGGGATAAGGCCCTGTATTCAGAAATATCTGGCCTTAGGGGTCCTAAGGCCCAGTCATTCAAACTGGAACACACCCCTGGTACCAGTAAAAAAATCCAGGAACTGGGGTCTATCGCTTCCTTCAAGACCTAAGAGAGATCAACAACAGAGTGCAGAACATTCACCCCACGGTACCTTATCTGTACAATCTGCCTAGCACTCTGAACCCTGAGCAGAATTGCTATACTGTTCTGTACTTTAAAAAAATGCTTTCTTTTGCTTGCGTCTGCATAAAGATAGTCATTTGCTATTTGCTTTCGAGCGGGTAGACCCAGAAACCAGAACGTCTGGTCAACTAACTTGGACTAGATTCCCACAGGGGTTCAAAATTTCCCCCACTCTCTTTGATGAAGCCCTTCCCAGAGATCTCAACAACTTCAGAACTACGGACCCTGAAGACACCCTGCTTCAATATGTGGATGACCTGCTACTGGCAGCCAACACCAAGGAAAACTGTGAGTCTGGGACCCAAGCACTATTTTCCGAGCTTGCTCAACTCGGGTATAGTGCTTCTGCCAAATAGGCCAAAATTTGCCAGAAAGAAGTAATCTTCCTGGGATATTCCCTTAGGGGCAGTAAACGATGGCTCACTGAGCCCAGAAAAGAAACCATTGAGCATATACCACCCCCATCTAATAGCAGACAATTCAGAGAGTTTCTTGGGACTGCTGGCTTTTGCAGGTTATGGATACACGGGTTTGCGTCCTTAGCTGCTCCTTTATACCCGCTGTTAAAAGGAGATGCCCAATTCTAATGGACCTCTGAGCACCAGCAAGCTTTTGACAACATCTAATGACACCGAAACTGAAATCCTCAACTTCACTGAGCCCAGCCTGCATTTTCAGAAAGCCCTATGGTACGTTAAAAATGTACATCAACTCACTCACATTGGTTCAAAGAAACTTCAGGCATTCCTGAAGAATAAAGAACAGAGTTTTCCACTAACCAACTCAGAGCGAAAGGAAATAACTGAACATGTAACAAAAGCCTGTCAGGCCTGTCAATTGGTTAATGCTTACCCTTCCAAGTTTCTTGCAGTTAACCACCTACAAAGATCCAGACCAGGACAATTCTTGGAAGTGGACTTTACTGAAGTTAAGCCAGCATGGTATGGACTTAAATATCTCCAAGTTTTTGTAGGTACATTTTCAGGATAGATTGAAGCCTTCCCACAAAAACAAAGGCACAAATTGTGGTCAAGAAGATCCTGAAAGATAATTTTCCAAGATACGGACTGCCTAAGGTAATAGGGTCTGAAAATGGATTGGCATTCATGGCCTTGTAAGTCAGGGGTTAGCCAGGACCCTGGGGATTAATTGGAAGTTACAATGTGCTTATAGACCCCAGAGCTCAAGACAGGTAAAATAAATAAATAGAAGCATTAAAGAGACCTTAACAAAATTAAGCTTAGATATCAGCATAAAAACTTGGACTATGCTCCTGCCTTATGCACTGTTTCATGCAAGAAATACTCATACTCCCTCTGTTCCTTTGTGTAATCTCACGCACTATGAAATTCTCTATGGTACCTCCTCCAGTAAGGGACATAACCCCAACTCTAAGACCTAATGATCCCTTCCGCACCTCCTGAGTTGACAGAGTTAAAGTTCTTGAAAGAAGACAGTGATATCTGTGGAAACAGCTGGCCACTACCTACCAACCTGGGGACGAGGGGACTCCATATCAATATCAAGTAAGAGACTTCATCTACATAAGACGACATCAGGTGTCATCCCTGGAACCCCGCTTTAAAGGACCATACCAGGTGCTACTTATAACACCTACAGTGGTAAAGGTAGAGGGAATCACTTCCGGGATCCATGCCTCTCATCTCAAGCCTGCGCCCTGTCCAGACTCTGGCTGGAAAATAGAAATGACTGGTAATCCTTTCAAATTGTGTATTCGCCATGTGCATAAGGCTATAGACTCTCCCCTTGGCCAATAGTAGTCCTAAACCTCATCAGCCTGTTCAGCAGCGATGGCTGATCACAAATCATACTGTACTAGAAGTATGCTCTGTCTTGCATACAGCCCCATTAGGTACCTGGTCGCCATCTCTCTACCCAGACATTTGTCAGCTGGCTATAGGTCTTTCCTATTGGGATATCCCTGATGAAGGGGATCCCACTAAAATTCCATTAAATCTTTTCCGTGCCATACGTAATGGAAACAAACATTATGGATGTAGGGACACGTGAGCCAGATACAGGTTGGCTAGCCCAGATTACTATGTTTGCTCAGCGGACTATCAAACCCACTAACAGCCAGGGCTGTGTGGGGGAAAAGCCGACTTCTTCTGTAAGTCATGGGATGTAAGCATACAGGAGCTGCCTGGTGGAACCCAAACTCTTCATCAAATTCAGTACTCAGCATTGGGCATATTACCAATTAGACAACCAAAACCGATGGCCCCCAGAGGGGTCTCTAGATGCTCAAATTCTGCATGACCTTTTTGACTTCGGCAAGTGCTCAAATGGTGGAAGGAAATTCCCCTATGTGGAGGCCTTTTCCCTCCTTCACTCACATCCTGAACTATGCTTCTCTAATAGATCCTCACCCTCTGCTTTCTGCTCCAGACTCTCTGCTGTCACTCCCACATAAGCAACCTGATTTCTCCCCTCCAATTACTAGATCAAAAACCGAAGCCTCTGCCGGCTCTTAGAACATTGCCCCCTTGCTGAGGTAACAAGTACTAAGGTACCCATCCACCCACTCACTCCTCTCTTCTCCTGTCAGTGCCCTCACCAGGTCCCACCAAGTCCTCTTACCAACTAAACCAAAGCTCAAAAAGCTAAGGAGAGCCCTCAGCACCCTATCCAAGATGTAATGAAAATGGCCTTTAAAGTTTTTTTTTGTCATCAGTGAAAACAGGTTACTAAAAATTTAACATCGCTGACAGGCTTTTTGGGATACTCACTCCTGTCTTCTCCTCTGCTCTACGTGTTCTACTGCTCAACATTTTGTTGCCTGGAAAATCCCAAACCCCTTTCCCATTATTCTTTTACATCTCTC
The DNA here is from genome assembly GCF_048772815.1 of Callospermophilus lateralis. Taxonomy (NCBI): domain Eukaryota; kingdom Metazoa; phylum Chordata; class Mammalia; order Rodentia; family Sciuridae; genus Callospermophilus; species Callospermophilus lateralis. The sequence goes on along the minus strand of NW_027516996.1, from coordinate 154,009 downwards.
CTTTCTCATTCTCAGACCATTCTCTTAAACCTCTCTCTCTGAATTTGTTTTACAGAACAGGCGAGGGTTGGACCTCCTCTTCATGAGAGAAGAGGGCCTTTGTGCTGCATTGAGGGAAGAATGTTGTTTTTATGCCGACCATACTGGAGTTGTAAAAAAAAATATGAGTAAGTTAAAAAGATGCCTTGAAGAGCATCAACAAAGGAGAGGGGCAAATAAAGGTTGGTTTGTGTCTTTGTTCACATAGTCCCCCTGGTTACCTACGCTTTTATCAACCCTGGCCAGTCCATTAACAATCCTCATATTAATGCTAATTGTAGGAACCTGTTTGCTCAACCGTATAGTTTCTTTTCTACAAGCTCAAATTGGATAAGTTAAACTTATGGTAATCAGACAACAATATACCTCACTAGGAGACATAAAATCAGAGACCCCCCAATGATCACTTTTATGATTAAAAGTAACCAGAATGAGAAGTGGGGAATGAAAGGTTAATAAAATAGGTACTTGTAATACCTGTTTTTCTGTATGCTTAACAAAACACTGTTGAAATCTTGAGAACTGTTTGCTAATCTTGTTCCCAGAATGTGCTGTCCCCAACTGCCAAACTGCAGAATGTACTCCCTCTCCCATTGGCACGCAAACCACTCACTCGACATGACCAATCAATAAATTTCCCTCCCTGCCCTCACCAAGTAAAGTACATAAGCTCTGCTTAAGATGTTCTCAGGGCTCTCTTCTCTATTCAAGTGAGCTCTGAGCCCCAGCATGCTGGACCCCCCAAAAGCCCTTTGCTGTTTCATGAGACAGTCTCTTCCTGGTTTCTTCCTCCAATGCTCGGCCGACCTTTACATTGGTACAATCATAAGTGTGAACTTTCCTTTGTGTGTCCAGAATATTACTGTAATAAAATGTATATGTAGATCAGGTGACAGGAGTATTTCTTCCACCATTTCTGGGAGCAATATAATGAAGATGTATGAATTAGTATTGGGGATAGAAATAGGTGAACCATGTGTCTATGAATATAGAGATAATGCATGAATAGACAATACTGTGAATAAATAATATAACTGGTTCCAACTTTAAATAATGGATTGAATTGATATCTGAAAATATACAGAAAATCTTATATTGATATAATACATTTAATCCTACCCGTTATATATCTAATTGTAATATTAGGGTTATGGATTCTCATGAAGAGTGTGTGAGTATTGCTTCAAAAGTGATTATGGAAATTGAAAATAATGTGTTTGGAAAGAAGTCTCATGAAAAGACCAGTCAAGAAACCCGGAAGTGTACATGTGTTCTGAAGCAGGAAGTGATTGAAAGTGAAACAAATGCCTAAATATTTGCTAACTTGTAGATAAAATATATATCCTATGATGTGCATTAATTGAAGAAATAGTAATGTACCAGTGTTGACAAAAATTAACGTTAAATACACATCATGTCGCATAGGAATCTACTTGAATTGATGTTAAACTGGGTCAGTTACTGTAGAAATATTAGGATTTGTATGCACCATTCACTCAAGTTAGTTTTCAGTACTAGGAAAGAAATATGTATTTCAGGTGGATGAATATCTCTGAGAATAATCTTGTGAAAAGTTGATTATAAATCCACATATATGAATATTAATTAATTTAGGGAGTGTATAATAAGACTCATACATTTCATATTTTGAAAAATCTGGAGAGTGTGTGTATACACACACACACACACACACACACACACTGAGACATTAAAAATAGCAATATATATATATCAATCGAAATTCACCATGAAATATATATCATCCACAGATCCAAAAATATTCATTTTATTGAAGATAGATTTATGCATAATGTTGTTGAACTAGCAAGTTTACCCATACATTGAATTTTCAGTTCCAACAGCATTTAGGAGGAGTGATCTCTTCTCACAATTTGTAACTGCCACGTCAGCCACCTCACAAAAATGTACGTGTGATACCAGGTAGTATTCTATATGTGTATATAAAAATGCATGTGCTGAATAGGCTACAGAGAGAGGGAGACAGGAATTCACATATTTGTTAACATTAAAAACACATGGAGAACTATTTCAACAGAAAATTGACTATATTTATAACACCTACCCTTTTTTATGCAAAAGGCAAGTCCAACTCTACACCATGCCTCCACTGAACTGCTTGCATTTCTATTCTGTTTGGGTTATTTTACTGCAACATATTAGGATTAGTAGTCAGAGTCTAGTTTGTTATGGGTTACTGTCAGGGATTCAATATTTCAAATGGAAAATACGATAATGAATCCAATGTGTATGCAAATATGTGCTACACAAAAATCATCCCACTCTCATCCAGAACAAAGCTTTGACATTCCCTTCGTCTGAAGTAAGTCACAGTTAGAACAGTGGTGTTAGAAAATCTGTGAATACATATCTGGAATGGAAAATTCTCGGGAGTTCACAACCTTGGAGGTGGTAGAGGAGTTTCCAAAAGTAACGGACATGGTAAACACTCCTCAAACATGGAGGTCTGCTAGCCTAAAGACATCTTGAGAAACTTCCTCTGAGTTTGGGCACTTGAAATATATGTTATTTTCAGGAGCTTTAGCTTTCTTTGTTGTGGGACCATCAAAGCTGGGTCTACATCTATGTGACCTGAAGGATATGGTTTCTTATTTTCCAGTAAACTTGAGGCAACAGTTCTGAATTCACTCTTTGTAGGTAAACAGTGGCCACATGGGTCTAAGTGTCTCTCCGTGGGGACTGTGGAACCATTTGGTCATCCTCCACTTTTCGTGGTGTTTTTTGCTGCTGCACTGGGAGTTTGGTATTTCCTTCACAAAATACAAGAAGTTCAACAGGGACACAGTGCTAGACGGAGTTCTGTCACTTGCGGTGGGTCAGGGTCTGCAGGAGAATGCACCAACCAGGCTTCTTTCCCACATAGCTTGCCAACTTGTGCATAGAAACTTGATTCTTAACATTGCCCTGAAACCTCTCCATATAAAAACATGCTTTTACATATACGTGTCTCCTGCCTGCACCATGTCAGTCACAAGCAATTTGGAAGCCAATGGCAGATCTACATGGCCACAACACAAATGTATTATCACACAACTGCACACCACTTTCTAGGCCCACTACTCTGCAGGCTCTAACTTAATGGCATCTCAGTTCTACACCATTTTCATGAAACCCAGTCAATCAAGGAACTGTCTGGTACACTCTTGATCAGCAACAGGACATCCAAAGGTTCTCCAATGCCACCTGGTCATGGGAATTTCAAAAATTTCATTTTATTTATCTAGCCATTTTTCAAGGATGAAGTTGGAGGCACTGTGGGTTTCAATTCATTCAGGAACCATTAAATGGTGAGGAAGCTCATTTCAATGAAAGCTCTGGAGAATGATAACAGGCAAGTTTTCCCAAAGAGTGTCCAAAAGGTCACATGAAGCCAGCGCTGTTGAGGTCTACAATGTGAGGTCCATGTGTGTTTTGACTCTCAACTATGGCTGCCAAGTTTTTCAGAATAAAATCATGTGATATTCCGGCTGAGATTTCCAGTGCTCTCTGGAAAGCCACCTGGGCCTAGATCTCAGGTTCCAAGGGTGACTCTCATGCATGGCCTCCTTAAATGCCAACACAATTCATGGCAATACTTCTCTGAGGTTAGTTCCAGAACTCAGTCTCTAAGGGAAATCACACCAGAGTTCAAGAGCAGGTGGACCCAGTCATCTCTTCCAACTGCCACACAAATGACCACAATTTAAACCAAAACACTCCCACATGACCCTCATCTTTATCCATATAGACATTCATCATAACCTCTGGCTGTATGTTTCCATGAGGGGTGCAGCACAAGACAGTGTCCAAAATAGACTTCCTTGCCCCTCATTTGCCTAAAGTCTGGGTGGCCTGGAAACACTTCCTGTGAAACAGGAGTGATCAAATAGGCCTGCCCTAAATACTGCTGTGCGTCTCCAATTTGAGGCCTACTCACTGTCATGTATTGATTATGTATGTGATTTGGAGTCATGAGACAACACAAGCAACTATGGGCTAGACTCTGCAGGGATTTGAAGAGCTCATTTGACCCAAAGGATCCCTATTCTCACTTGATGGAGGTCAGGAACCTTACAGAGGAAGGCGAGAGACTTCATCCACAATTACTGCACTTTTTGGCATTTTGGTTATGGATGCAAACATGGGATCTTTCTTTAGATCCATCAAGTGCTGAGAATCTAAGCCAAAGCCTCACACAGGGCCAAGTGGCTGATTCAGACACATCCCTTTCCTAAGCAATTAAGCAAAGAGCCACAGGTGATGTCCATTCATTTCCATTTGAAAACTGTTTTGTTCAGGCTTCACAAAGGTGTGGCCAGAGGCAAAGGCCTTCCTGACATTAAGGGCAACAGAAGAATAGGTAAGCAATAGGCCCAAATCAGGGTTTCCCCACTGAGACTTTCCTGGTCACATTGATATCTGGGTTTTCTGAGATGCTCCAATTCCCTTCAGCTATCCAGTACATGGCTATGTCACAGAGATTGGAGGTGGTAAATAATTTGGACACAAAACCATGATCCTATTCTGGAGAGTGGCAAAATTCAGGAAGAAAAGAGAAACTTAGGAAGATTGTAGGCATTGCCCATCCATAAGGCAAGCTGAATTCCTTTCATAAATTGGGTAGGATGAATTCTGGGAAGATTTCTACTACACAGGACACATTCATTGATGCATTCTCTTTTCTAATATCTACAACCAAGGTCACAGAGAGATAGACAGACATAGAAACACTCGGCTCCTCAAAGGACTTACCAGACACAGTCCACTCCAAACCAAACAAACCACCTTTCCTACCTATTCTCAGAACATGAGACAAAATCACAAACTCACACCCACACCCACAAAGGCACCTCGTTTTCACAAATAGGTCTGTGACCATCAGGAGTGTCCAATGACTCGTGGGCCCTACTATGTTTTCCCGAAATGGCTTGTCCTGTCTCAGATCTGGTCTCCTTGGCCAACTCTGAGGAGTTGTGAGGAGCAAGCGATGAACAACTACATGCTTTCTGAAAAAGTACACTCTTCAGAGCGCTGCTGGCATTTGGCAATCCTCACATAAGTAGGTACCAAGGAAGACTGACACTGTCCTTGGTTATTTCAAAAAACTGAGCCCACTGGAACTGGGACTGGGACTCGCTCTGGGTGCCTGGATTCCTGGATCCCAAGTTCAGATAGTTCCATCACCAAGAAAGTGAGGTAGGTCACTTCATTCAGGAACAGAATGAGGTCACTACCTTGGCGACCACTTTGTCCTAACAGTTCCATTCAACGGTCCCAATAGATGGAGGCTACCCCTACTTCCTGTGACACTTTCACAAGTTACGATGGTATATCAACCATAGGCACCCAGGAACATCTCTCCACACACGCCTGGTTTGGTCCATCTTCTCTACATTAAGAAGAGAAAGGCTGATTCAGACACAAACCTTCATCCTGACCAGGATGTTTGCCATGGAAGATGACTTGTGCTCTCTCAGGTTCTTCATGGCTGCCTACAACTTCTCCAGGGATTATTTCTGCATGGACCTTTGAGGTTCTCAGCAGGTGGAAGATCCCCTACATTCCTCTTTTGTAAGACCAACTCTGATCCTGCTCTTCTGTAAAGTTAGATTGAGGGAACAGTGTATGTTTAGGGTTAATAGCATGTTCAATTTGAGTTAGGAATCATTCTGTGGGATGAATAATGGTACTTGAAACCTGTGATATTTACAAGAAAGGGGAAATATAATTATGAAAACAGAAATCTAAGTAAGATTTGAAGCCCTGAAGGGCAAATTGGGCCCTTGAGTTGGATACTTATCTTTGAATTATGTTCCGCACAGTTATCTCAGATAAATCCATATACAATGGCATAGGACCTTGTACCTTGGATAATTGAATGTAGAAGAGAACATCCAGTCAAAAAAAGATAGTCAGTAGGATTAGGATGATCGTCCGTAGGTTTAGGAAGAAGAGTGAGTAAATGATTTGGACCATAAGTTCTTTCGCAAGAGGGTTTCGAGTAGAGAGTGAATGTAAATGTCAGAACATGTGAAGAGTCAGTCACAAAGATGAACTGGGGAAAATATGTAGGAAAGTAGATATCAATAGAGATATTAGGAAATCAGGAAAAAAATAAAGTGAGTGATTGGATTAGACATTTTCAACAGGCTTGAGGTTGAGTATATAATCTTAGGAGGAAACAAATATATAGTCACAAATAGGATTTACAATTGAGAGCATTAGGCAACCTGGAGATGGATGATTTTTGTAATCCATGCTCACTTTCCATTTAGGATTTGGTACAATCATAAATGTGACTTTGCATTTTGTGTCCAGAATATTACTGTGATAAAATGTATATGTACATCAGGGAACATGAGTATTTCTTCCACCATTTTTGCAAACAAGTTTTTGAAGACATATAAATTAATTTTGGGAGTAAAAATAGGTGTGCCCTGTGTCTCTGAATATAGAGAAAATGCATGAATAGACCATACTGTGAATAAATAATATAACTGGCTCCAACTTTAAATAATGGATTGAATTGATATCTGAAAACATACAGGAAATTTTATATTGATATACATCCATTCATTACAACCAGTTATACATCTAATGGTAATTTTAGGGTTATGCTTTATCATGAAGAGTGTGTGAGGTTTGCTTTAAAATTGATTATGAAAATCGAAAATAATGTGTTTGGAAAGAAGTTTCATGAAAAGGCCAGTCAAGAAACCTGGAGGAAATCATGTGTTCTGAAGAAGGAAATGATGGAAACTGAAACAAATGCCTATAAATTTGTGAACTTGTGGATGAAATATATATATTATGATGTTCAAAAACTTAAGAAATAGTAATATACCAGTGTTGAATGAAAATGAACCTCAAAATACACACCATGTCCCATAGGAATCTACTTGCATTGATGTTAAACTGAGTCAGTTAGTGTAGCAATATTAGGATCTGTAACCACCATTCACTGTAGTGAGTTTGTTGTACTAGGAAACAAACATGTATTTCACGTGGATGAATATTTCTGAGAAAAATCTTGTGAAAAGTTGATTATAAATCCACATACATGAACATGAATGAATTCAGGGAGTGTATATAAGAGACATATATTTCATATTTTGAAAAATCTGGACAGTATATATATATATATATATATATATATATATATATATATATATATATACAAAACACACACAGAGACATTAAAATGTAGCAATATATATGCCAATCGAAATTCATCATGAAATATATATCCTCCAGAGATGGAAAAATTTATATTTTAATGAAAATGGATTTATGTATAATATTCCACTAGGAAGGTCACCCATAGGTTGAATTTTAAATTCCAAAAATGTTTAGGAGGGGTGATCTCTTCTCACAATTTGTATCTGCCAATGCATGCACTCACAATAATGTACTTGTGATACCAGGTAGGATTCTATATGTGCATATAAAAATACATGTGCTGAATAGGCTACAGAGAAAGGGAGACAGAAATTCACATAGTTGTTAACTTTAAAAACTCATGGAGAACTATATCAATTAAAATTGACAAGATTTGAAACACCTACAATTTGTTATGCAAAAGGCAAGTCCAAATATATGTGATACATCCACTGAACTGCTTGTATTTCTATTCTGTTTGGGTTATTTTTCTCCATCATATTAGGATTATCAGTAAGAGTCTAGTTGGGTATGGGTTATTGTCAGGGATTCAGTATGTTGAATGGAAAATAGGAAAATGTATCCAATGTGTATGCAAATATGTGCTACACAAAAATCTTCCTACTCTCATCCAGAAAAATGCCTTTACATTACCTTCACCCCAAGTAAGACACAATTAGAGGAAAATAGTTAGAAAATATGTGAATACATATCTGCAATGGAAAATAATCAGGAGTTCACAACCTTGGAGGTGGTAGAGGAATTTCCAAAACTAAGGGACAGGGTAAACACTCCACGTACATGGAGCTCTGCCGGAATAATACTTCTTGAGAAACTGCCTCTGTGGTTGGACACTTGAAATATTTGTTGTTCTCAGGAGCTTGTCAGAAACTATGTTCCTTTGTAGTGAGAACATCAAAGCTGACCCTGCATCTATGTCCAATGAACATGAGACAGCAGTGCCGAATTCTCCATTTGTATGTAAACTGTGGCCACTGTGGGTAAGTGTCTCCCCGTGTGGACTGTGAAGCCATTTGGTCATCCTCCACTTTCCATGGTGTTTCTTGCTCCTGCACTGGGAGTTTGGTATTTGCTTCATGAAATACAAGGAGTTTATCTGGGACACAGTGTTGGAGGGAGTTATGTCACATGTGGTTTGTCAGGGTCTGCCGGAGAATGCACCAAACAGGCTTCTATCCCACATAGCTTTCTCCTTGACCATAGCAACCCTATTCTGAAGATTGCCCTGAAACCTCTCCATATAAAAAGATGCCTTTACAAGAAAGAGCCTGCTGGCTGCACCATGTCAGCCACAAGCTATTTGGAAGTCAATGGGAGATCCACATGTCTCAACCACAGATATTTTTTCACACACCTGCACACCACAGCTCTTGGCCCACTACTCTGCAGGCTTCAATATACTGGCATCTCTGTTCTACACCATTTTCATGAAACCCAGTCAAACAAGGCACGGTCTGGTACACTCATGATCAGCAACAGAACATCCAAAGGTTCTCCAGTGCAACCAGGTCATGGGAATTTCAAAAATTTCATGGTATTTATGTAGCCATTTTTCAAGGATGAAGTTGGAGGCACTGTGGGTTTCAATTCATTCAGGAACCATTAAAAGTTGAGGAAGTTCATTTCAAAGAAAGCTCTGGAGAACTCTCACATGCAAGGCTTCCAAAAGAGTGGACAAAAGGTCACATGATGCCAGGCTCATTGAGTTCTCCAATATGAGTTCCATGTGTGTTTTGACTCTCAACTATTGCTGCCAAGTATTAAAGAATAAAATCCTGTGATATCCTTGCTGAGATTCTCAGTACTCTGAGGAAAGCCACCCTGGGCCAAGCTCTCTGTTTCCAAGGGCGACTCTCATGCGTGGCCTCATAAAATCCCAACACAATTTATGACAATACTTCTCTGAGTCAGTTCCAGAACGCAGTCTCTAAGGGGAATCACACCAGAGTTCAAGCCCAGGTTGACCCAGTCATCTCTCCACACCGCCAAACAAATGACCACAATTAAAACCAAAACACTCCCACATGGCTTCCATCTTCTTCCATGTAGACATTCATCATAACCTCTGGTTGGAGCTTTCCATGAGGGGCACATTCCAAAGAGTGTCCAAAATAAGCTCCATGTCCCTCATTTGGCTAAAGTCAGGGTGGGCTGGAAACCCTTCCTGTGAAACCGGAGTGATCAAATATTCTTGCCCTTAATACTGCTCCGCTTCTCCAATTTGAGGCCTTCTGACTGTGGGGTTTAGATTCTTTATGTGAATTGGAATCAGGAGAAAAGACAAGCCCTTCTGCAGAGATTTGAGGAACTCATTTGACCCAAAGGATCCCTATTCTCACTTGATGGATTTCAGGAACCTAACAGAGGAAGGCAATAGAATTCATTCACAATGACTGAACATTTTGCCATTTTGGTTTTGGATGCACACATGGAATCTTTCTTTAGATCCATCAGGTGCTGAGAATATAAGCCACAGCCTCACACAGGGCCAAGAGGCTGATTCAGACACATCCTATTCCAAAGAAATTAAGCAAAGAATCCAAGGTGATGCCCATTCATTTACATTTGAAAACTGTTTTCTTCAGGGTTCATAAAGGGGTGGCCTGAGGCAAAGACGTTCCTGAAATTCAGGGCAACAGAACAATAGGTTAGCAAATGACCCAAAGCAGGGTTTCTCCACTGAGAGTTTCCTGGTCACACTGATATCTGAGTTTTCTGAGATACTGGCCATTCCATTCAGCTATCCAGTACAAGGCCATGTCACAGACGTTGGAGTTGGCACCTATCTTGGACACAAATCCATGATCCTATTCTGGAGAGTGGCCAGAATTCAGGAAGAAAAAATGGGACTTAGGAAGGTAGTAGGTTTTGCCCATCCGTAAGGAAAGCCACACTCCATTCATAAGTTAGACAGGATGAATTCTGGGAAGTTTTCTAGTAGACAGGACACATCCATTGTTGCATTGTCTTTTCTCGTGTCTACAACCACGGACACAGTGGGATACACAGACATAGAAACACTCACCTTGTCAAACGACTTACTAGAAACAGTTCACTCCAAACAAACAAACAAGCAAACAAACAAACAAAAAAACAAACAAAAACGCCTTTCCTACCTATTCTCAGAATATGAGAGAAAACAACAAACCCACACTCACAAAGGCACCTCCTTCCCCCAAGTAAGTCTTTGACTATCCGGTGTGTCCTCTGACTGGTGGGCCATACTATGTTCCCCCGAAATGGCCTGTACCCTCTCTTGTTTCCTTGGCCAACACTGTGAAGTTGTCAGGAAAAAGTGGTGAGCCCCTACCTGCTTTATCAGGAAAGGACCCTCTTAAGAGCTCTCCTGGCATTTTGCCATCCTCACATCAGTAGGTACCAAAAAAGACTAACTGTCCTTGGTAAATCCACACAAGTGAGCCCACTGGGACTGGGACTGGGAATGCATCTGGGTGCCTGGCTTCTTGGATACCAAGATCAGAGAGTTCCATCACCAAGGAAATGAGGTACATCACTTTCTTTGGAACTGAATGAGGTCACTGCCTTGGCAACCCCTTTGTCCTAAAAATTGCTTCCAAAGGTCCAGTGAGATGGTGGCTGTCCCTACTTTCTCTGACACTTTCACAAGTTAGAATGGTATATCAATCATAGGCACCCGGGAACAGCTCTCCACACAGGCCTGGTTTGGTCCATCTTCTCCACAATAAGAAGAGAGAGCCTGATTCAGAAACATCCTTTCATCCTGACCAGGTTGTTTGCCATGCAAATTGGCCTTTGCTCTCTTAGGTCCTTCATACCTGCCTACAACTTCTCCAGGTATCATTTCTGCATGGACCTTTGAGGTTCTCAGCAGGTTGAATGTCCCCTACTTTCCTGTATTGTAAGAACAACTCTGTCCCTGCTCTTCTGTAAAATGAGATTGACGGAACAGTGTATGTTTAGGGTTAATAACAGGTTTGATTTGGGTTAGAAATCATTCTGCTCCATGAATAATTGTATTGGGAACCTGCGATATTTACAAGAATGTAGAGGTGAAATATAATTATGAAAACAGAAATCTAGGTATGATTTAAAACCCACAAGGGCATTGGGCCCTTGATTGGGATACTTAGCTTTGAATTATGTTCTGCACAGATGTCTCAGAAAATTTGATATACAATGGCACAGGACCTTGTACCTTGGAAGATTGAATGTAGAAGAGAACATTTACTCAAAAAAGGATAGTCATTAGGATTTGAAAGATAGTCGGTAGGTTTAGGAAGAAGAGTGAGTATATGATTTGGACCAAAAGTTCTTTAGCAATAGGGATTCAGTTAGAGAGCGAATGTATATGTCAGCACATATGAAGAGTCAGTCACTATCATGAACTGGGGAAAATATGTAGAAAAGCAGATATCAATAGAGGCATTACTAAATCAGGCAATGTATAAAGTGAGTGAGAGGATTAGACATTTTCAACAGGGTTGAGTTTGAATATATAATCTTAGAAAGAAAGAAATACGTAGTTACCAATAGGATTGACATTTGAGAGCATTAGGCAACCTTGAAATAGATGTTTTTAGTAATCTATGTTCACTTTCCATTTAGGATTTGGTAGAATCATAAGTGTGACCTTTACAATTTTTGTCCAGAATATTACTGTGATAAAATGTATACATAAATCAGGTGACATAAGTATTTCTTCCACCATTTCTGGGAGCAATATATTGAAGACGTATAAATTAGTATTGGGGGTAAAAATAGGTGTACCCTGTGTTTATGAATATAGAGATAAAGCATGAATAGACCATACTGTGAATAAATAATATAACTTGTTCCAACTTTAAATAATGGTTTGAATTGATATCTGAAAAATTACAGGAAATCTTATATGGATATACAATCATTCATTCCAACCAGTTATTCATCTAATGGTAATATTAGTGTTTTGGTTTATCATGAAGAGTGTGTGAGTTTTGCTTCTAAAGTGATTATGGAAATCGAAAATAATGTGTTTGGAAAGAAGTCTCATGAAAAATCCAGTCAAGAAACCCTGACAATACATGTGTTCTGAAGCAGGAAGTGATTAAAGTTGAAACAAATGCCTATAAATTTGCTCACTTGTGGATGAAATATATATCCTATGATGTGAAAAAACTGAAGAAATAATAATGTACCAATGTTGAATAAAAATAAACATCAAATTACATATCATGTCCCATAGGAATATACTTGCATTGATGTTTGACTGGGTCAATTACTGTAGAATTATTAGGATTTGTATACACCATTCACTGAAGTTAGTTTTCACTACTAGTAAACAAATATGTATTTAAGGTGGATGAATATTTCTAAGAATAATATTGTGAAAAGTTGATTATAAATCTAAGTCCATGAACATGAATGAATTTAGGGAATTTAAATAAGACACATATATTTCATAGTTTGAAAAATCTGGAGAGTGTATATATATATATATATATATATATATATATATATATATATATATATATACACATATACATATATACACAAAACACACACACAGACATTAAAAAGTACTAATATATATGCCAATCGAAATTCATCTTTAAATATGTATCATCCACATATGTAAAATTATTTATTTTACTGAACATGAGTTTACGTATAATGTTGTTCTACTAGGAAGCTCCCCTATAGGTGGAATTTTCAGTTCCAACAGCGTTTAGGAGGAGTGATCTCTTCTCACAATTTGTACCTGCCAAGTCAGCAACCTCACAAAAATGTACCTATAATACCAGGTAGGATTTTATAAGTGCATATAAAAATACATGTGATGATGAATAGGCTACAGAGAAAGGGAGACAGGAATTCACATAGTAGTTAATTTTAAAAACACATAGAGAACTATTTTAATTAAAAATTGACTAGATTTATAACACCTACCGTTTATCATGCAAAAGGAAAGTTCAACTATATACCATGCCTCCTCTAAACTGCTTGTATTTGTATTCTGTTTAGGTTATTTTTCTCCATCATATTAGGATGAATAGTCAAAGGCTAGTAGGGTATGGGATAGTGTCATGTATTCAGTATTTCAAATGGAAAATTGAAAAATGGATCCAATGTGTATGCAAATATTTGCTACACAAAAATCTTTTCAATATCATCCAGAACAATGCTGCGACATTACCTTCGCCCCAAGTATGACACAGTTAGAGGAGAAGAGTTAGAAAAATCTGTGAATATATATCTGCAATGAAAACTGCTCAATTTTCACAACTTTGGGTGTGGTAGAGGAGTTTCCAAAAGTAAGGGACAATGTAAACACTCCACAAATGTCGAGACCCCTTGCCCACAAGGAAGACGCAACTCAGGAATCTTCTTTCAGCAGTTTATTCAGGCCCTTGATATTTCTTCTTCTTCCTTGTTGGATGCCCCTCCCAGCCTTAATAAAGCATCCCAAGCCCCAATGCAAAGCTGCCACGTGGAACTTTCTCACAGGGTGCTGAAAAACCATGCACCAACTCTCCCAAACAAGGAGTTGTTTGTTACAGACCACAGTGGAGCCAGCGCCATCCTGCAATGGCGACCATAATCTGCAGAAGCGGCTCACCACAGTTCCCCCTTTCTGTTTTCTGAAAACAATACAGGCGAGAGTAGAGGTCCTATCCCACTGTGGAGAAGTGGCTGCATAGTATGGCTCAGTCCTAAGGAGGGCCCTTCCCCAGATCTGAAGCCATATCAGCCGACGCCTTTTTCGAGGGGCGGGGCGTGGACATCAAACCCGCATGCAATAGGACATGCTCTCCTTGAGGTCCACTTCAAGGATCACTCAAGTGCAGTGCCTTGCCTCGCATCCTGTATCATGACGAAGGTGGACGAAGGGGGACAGCTGAGGCTGAACTGTGGCTGTACACAACGACAAACGAGTTGACAGCACCCTGAAAGAAAGGCACGGACTTTAAGGCGATAGAGAAGCATTAGTGTGGAAACCCACCTGCGTGCAATGGCAGCAAGACCGGCAGAGTGCAAGGGCTTTCCAACACTAAGAGAATAACGAGGAAAGACATGCCGATCCCAGTGCAATGTTATAATAACTTGGGGTGCAACGACCATGTCAAAGATTTACTGTTTAAGATGCGCAAGCCAGACTTGAGGTGAATTGCCATTTTCTAAAGCTGCAAGAGCTTGGATGATCATAGCCTTATCGTGAGCATTGCGGGCCTTGAGGCAACAGAGAAACCACAAACAGAGAAACATACCGAAGCAACACATTGCACCAAAAATGCCTACCCCCACCCACTCTTTAAAAAAGGAAAAAGCAGAAGATATCCAATCGGTGAATTGACCCAAAGTCACGGGATCAACACGGGTGTTATTCAAGACACCTATCTGGGTTAGTTGAGACTGGATCATGTCTTCCGCTTCCATGGACCAATTTCCAGCCAAATATTCACCAATGATGCGGGAAACATTCCTGGAATCATTAAATCTGACAGAGGTTATGCATAAATGTGCACGTTGGTCAACACAACCCAAAAGCACTAAGTCAGCCAATTCTTCTACCTGAGCTTGGAGTAAATCTATTCTTTGGTTGGCAGCTAAAATCCCTGACAAAATATGTTGATTAATTGTATTTTGGGATTCAAGTATGGTGGAAGTTTGTTGGACAACTTGATTAATGGTGGCAGCAGTTTGTACTTGATTGGCCATAGCCACTCCGGCCGTAACCGCTGCAGCAGCAGATACCGCCACGGCTGTCACTATAGCCGCTGTGATTCCAAAATCTCTGCGGACTCTAAGTAGCTCAACAATAGGGAATTTATCAGGATCTGCAGTGACCGGGATTGGGACAAAAGTTAGAATTTTCATAACCACTGCTACAGTCCAGGAACCATTCCAACACTCAGATAAGAGACTGGTAGTATGAGAACAATCCAGCATCCCCGACAAGGTGGCCTTAGCCAAAAGGAATAAGAAGGGGGATTGGACACAGACCATTGCAGGAGGCATTGTGGCATTATACAACAGAGAGTTGAATGAAACAGATGTAAGTCTATTACCTCGTTCACTTTCCCTAACAGTACCAGAAACATTAGTCAGCCAACTTTTGGCTCCTACCAACTGAGCCAATGCAGAAATATCGGCTGAAGCCCCCTTTTCATTGGAAATCAGCCATTGAAACCAGGACCAATCTACTCCTGTAGAGGAGCTGGCACTATTGTTAAAGTTATAAACATACCTCTTAAGAGAGGGGGAAAGGGAGAAACCTTTAGCAACTTGATGTTTCTCCCAAGAATGATCCTGACAAGGCGTAAATGTTGGGGGGAAACCAAGATTAGGGGAACAGTAAGGAGAGGCCTTGAAATGAGTGGCATCATAAATACTACTAGAAGAAGGAGGCACTGGGATTAGTATCTCGGAGATAATAGCCAAGGTAGTTATGTTAAGAGCAGAGCTACTGTTTGCGGGGGTTCCTGAGCCTGATTGCTTCCCCGAAGCTACCTTGCTCAATACAGCACTGATAATGCTCCCTGAGACCTGATTGGACCACAATGGGTCCTCCCAGTTAGTCAAATTTTTGGTCTTAAGGCTAATGCAATTAGCGTTTTTAAGTCTGAAACAAAAAACTCCTGTTAGATTAACTTGAGATTGATTAAAAATTCTCTCCATGTCCCCTCTAGGAGAGGCACAGGGAGCAGACATCTCACATGAGGTAGAAAGAAGAGTGGGGAGGACACTAGAATTACCATGAACCGGCATCGGCATTGGCCATGCCCGTGCCACTGCCCACCACCGCATTGGTGTCGCCTGTGCCATCGGCACCAGCACCAGAGCCAGAGCACTTAGCAGAATGAAGATCCTCATCACAGAATTGTTGTGGTATTTCTTGTTGCTAGTCAGTTGATGTCGAGACTCTTCTTGTCAAGCGTTCAGGGACCCACAACGGTTCCGTACGATCCTGGGGAAAAACACATACAGATCCTCGTGCCCATGTCAGCACGGGGTCAGGGCCATTCCATTGGCCCGTAAGAACATCCTTCCACTTAACATAGCCAATCACAGAGGGCTGAGGGGACACATGTCTATCGGCCGCAAAGCCACCATGAATATCCAAATTCGAAAAATTAATGGTAAAGAGAGCTAAGGACAGGCGTTCTTTAGGAGTGTGTTCAGCTCCTATTCCCCCTTTTTGTTTTTGTAAAGTTTCCTTTAAGGTGCGATGAGCACACTAAACAATGCCTTGTCCTTGAGGATTGTAAGGCAAACCATGAGTAAGTTGCACTCCCATAGTAGAACAAAAAGCTGTAAATTGTCTGCCAGTATAAGCAGGTCCATTATCAGTCTTAAGGGTTGCAGGTGCACCCCATGCTGCCCATTCCTCTAAACAGTGAGTAATGACATTACGTGCCTTTTCTCCTGATAAAGCAGAAGCATGGATAATTCCAGAGCACGTATCAACGGAAACATGCACATACTTGAGGTTACCAAAGTCAGGTATATGTGTCACATCCATTTGCCAAACAACCAATGGCTTTAATCCCCGTGGGTTTACTCCATAATTAGGGGGATGAA
The DNA here is from genome assembly GCF_048772815.1 of Callospermophilus lateralis. Lineage (NCBI taxonomy): Eukaryota > Metazoa > Chordata > Mammalia > Rodentia > Sciuridae > Callospermophilus > Callospermophilus lateralis. The sequence goes on along the minus strand of NW_027516996.1, from coordinate 137,233 downwards.
GAAATGTGACATAGTGGGGACATTGCAATACTATCTGCCTAGCATCCGCTCTTGAAATGGAAAAATGCCTGTGCAGCGTTAATGCATTAACATGGAAGATTTGGTGAAACAACTTAGCCCCCTCTAAGGAGGAAGCCAAGCATATCAATTGACCTCTAGTGGCTAAGTCCGCACGCACAGGCATTACCCTGGGATAACGGACCAGGAAGAGAGGTGTGAGCCCTGATGTGCATTGGATAAAAAGAAGCAGTGCGGTTAGAGATAAGCTGTTGAAGCTGAGTAAAGTAAGCAGACACATTGTGGGCATCACTAATAGCTCCCACGGCCTCCAGGACTTTTAGTGCTTGTACCACATAGCTTGAGTCTGAAATAAGATTAAAAGGAAAAGAACACTGTTTAAAAACTTCAATAACAATTTGTAGTTCTATCCATTGTGGATTTCCAGGAGCAAATTGATGCTGGATAGGGGGAGAGTCATTAATTACATAAGCTCCCATTCCAGACTTGGAACCATCAGTAAAAATGTTAACAGCCCCCGGAATTGGACTGGATGAAGTTACCTTAGGGAAAATGATGGGATGTTCTTTAACAAAATGGAGTAATGGATGAGAAGGGTAGTGATTATCAATACCCCCTTGAAACGAGCAGCACAGAAAAGCCCAGTTGTCTAGAGTAGCACATAAAACATTAAGTTGAGCTTTAGTGTAGGGTATGATAAGAGAAGAAGGTGATTGGCCGAAAAATTGAATGCTTTGTTGAATCCCTTTAAGTGCCAACGCTGCAACAGCATCAGGATAATATTCTAAGGATTTTCCTGGGGATACATGTGGGTGGATCCATAGTAAAGGCCCATCTTGCCACAGTACTCCAGTAGGCTGCCGCATAGTGGCAAGCACACATAACTGGAAAGGTTTATCACTCTGGAGCCTGCATAGAGTGGCATGCTGTATAGCTTGTTCTACTTTTATAAGGGCCGCTCTAGCCTCAGTAGTGAGGCTACGAGGGGAAGCAAGATCTGGATCACCGTTAAGAGTAGCATACAAAGGCTGGAGCACAATATTAGGAATATGTAAATATCCTCTTATCCAATTAATGTCTCCCAGCAATTTTTGAAAATCATTTAGAGTTTGGAAATCTTGAGTCCTGATGGTAATTTTTTGTGGTTTTAATTTGTCATACCCAATTGTCGCTCCCAAATACCTGATAGAATCCCCTGTTTGAACCTTTTCAGGTGCGATATGCAGTCCATGTTGAGCCAACAGCATCACGAGTTCTTTATAAGCCTCATTAACTGTCTGTTCTAATTTTGCGGCCAATAACACATCATCCATATAATGAATGATCTTGGTGGAGGAATACTTATGTCTGAGAGGTGCGAGTGCCTTCCCCACATACATTTGGCACATCGTGGGACTGTTAGCCATCCCCTGTGCCAACACCACCCACTCAAACCTTTGATCTGGTTCCTCGTGATTACACGAGGGAAGGGTGAAAGCAAAACGTTGTGAATCTTTAGGATGCAAAGGAATGGAAAAGAAACAGTCTTTAATGTCAATAACAATTATATGCCAGCCTTGAGGAACAGAGGAGAGCAGAGGCAGCCCTCTTTGAATGGGTCCCATAAGTTTCATCTGAGCATTAACTGCTTGTAGATCATGCAGTAGGCGCCACTTCCCTGATTTTTTCTTAATGACAAATATGGGAGTATTCCATGGAGAAGTAGAAGGTTGGATGTGACCCAAATCAAGTTGTTCTTTGACTAGATCATGGGCTGCTGCCAGTTTAGCCGAGGGAAGAGGCCACTGAGGCACCCAAACAGGCTCCTCGGTGAGCCATGTTATGGGTATTTGAGCCCCAGTGGCCCCTAGGAAAAACCCAGACCAAACCTGTTAAGCTTTTGATGAGCTAGCACAGGATGCTTACGCCCCTGTAGGTGCCTATTAGGGTCCCCAAAAATCTTTCCAGCGGCATCCACCATCCTTGCTACAAAATCTGAAAAGGGTTCTGTAGAGCCCTGCAGAATCTTAGTCAAGTAACCAGACACCTCTCCTCTATTTGGAAGTGACTTCCATGCCCGAATGCAAATGTTGTTAATTTGATCATATGCCTCAGGAGGGAATCCTGTCTGTTGATTAGCAAATCTGCCTTGTCCTAAAAGCATATCCTTGTCCCAATGGGGGTGTCCCGCCGCATAGTTTTGGGCAGCCTGCTCAACAGCACCCTCTAGCAGAAAGGCTCTCCAGTCCAAATATTTACCTGGAGAAACACAAGCCCGAACAAGGCTAGCCCAATCTGAAGGAGTCATACAAAATCTAGCAAGTCCCTCCACCTGAGTAAGGGTGAAAGCGGCATCTACGCCATAAGTGCGGAAAGATTCCACCAAGGTTTTAATTTTCTTAAAGTCTAAAGGCTCATGATATCTTCCCCTGTTAATGTCCTGAAATACAGGGTATGCAAGTCCCATATCTGTATTAACTGTCCTCCAAACTTGCGCATGAAAATATCTCCCGGAATTTTGGCTCCCCCCCACATACGGGGGTGGGGCAACCGGCACCATATCTTCTTTGAGATATTCTACCTCCTCCTCCTCAGAGTGTTGTTGACCGATATTGGATCCCGTCCCCTTTTTACAGTAGGCCTGCGTGCCCTGTATCCCTTTTTTCTTTTTCTTCACTTTTATCTTTCGTAGTTGTTGTAACAATATATCAAGGTCCTCAGAACTCTCTGAGCCGCTTGTGTTCTCAGGCGTTTTTAATTCAGCCAAGTCTGGGTAGAGCCTTCTCCTATTTTTAGTTTCAGGCTCTTTTGCCTTCTCACTACTCTTACTCCCAATGTTCTCTGCCACTTCACTATGTGATCCTTCAGACTTTTCCTCATGTAGTTGCTCAAAAACTTCTTGTCCTTTAGTAAGTGCTTCCTGACATCTGCCATCTGGGAGGCAACTACGGATCATCTTCCAAAGGGGTATCACCCCACCCTCTAATATGCCCTGCTCAGAAGCAAAGTCAAGATCTGTGCCTAACTTATCCCAGCTAGATATAGTAAGGCTGCCCGAGAACGCAAACCACGGTGCAGCAATATCTGTCTTCCGTAAAAATCTCTGTAAAGTACTACGTTTCACTTCTAGGCCCTTGCAACGTAACAGGTTATCTAGGGCCAGGAGAAGCGGACTTGAAGATACGGCACTCATGACACAACAAAAGACACACAAAAAACAAAAGTGAAAGTAAGAGCGAAAGTACACAGTGCAGCTGCAATAAGATGTAATGCTCTCTCTGGCTTTACAGAGGAGCTGCCGCTTTGATAGCGGGTCCCACTTACCTGGGACTAATCCCCGCTTTGACCGCGGGTCCCACTTACCTGGGACTAACCTCCGCTTTGACCGCGGGTCCCACTTACCTGGGACTAACCGGTGCACCACCCCTGACTGCTGAAAGTTCTGGTTCCCGGGTTTTCAGCACCACTTGTCACGACCCCTTGCCCGCAACGAAGATGCAACTCAGGAATCTTCTTTCAGCAGTTTATTCAGGCCCTTGATATTTCTTCTTCTTCCTTGTTGGATGCCCCTACCAGCCTTAATAAAGCATCCCAAGCCCCAATGCAAAGCTTCCACGTGGAACTTTCTCACAGGGTGCTGAAAAACCATGCACCAACTCTCCCAAACAAGGAGTTGTTTGTTACAGACCACAGTGGAGCCAGCACCATCCTGCAATGGCGACCATAATCTGCAGAAGCGGCTCACCACACACAAACATGGAACTCTGCTGGCCTAAAGTCTTCTTAAGAAACTCCCTCTGAGGTTGGGCACATGTAATATATGTTGTTCTCAGGAGCTTTAGCTTCCATTGTAGTGAGACCATCAAAGCTGGGTCTGCATCTATGGGACCTGGAGGACATGGTTACTTATTTTAAAATGAACATGAGGAAGCATTGCTAAATCCTCTCTTTGTAGGTAAACTGTAGCCACTGGGGGCTAAGTGTCTCCCCATGTGCACTGTGAACCCATTTGTTCATACTCCATCTTTCGTGGTGTTTCTTGCTGCTGCACTGGGAGTTTGGTATTTGCTTCACGAATCAAGGAGTTCAACTGGGACACAGTGCTGGAGGGAGTTCTGTCACGTTTGGTGGGTCAGGGTCTGCAGGAAAATGCACCAACCAGGCTTCTATACCACAAGCTTGCCTCTTTGAGCATAGTAACCTGATTCTGAACATTGCCCTGAAACTCCTCAATATCACAAGATGCCTTTACATAGAAGGGTCTGCTGGCTGCACCATATCAGTCTTAATCCATTTGGAAGCCAATGGCATATCCACATGGCCACACCACAGATTTTTTATCACACACCTGCCCACAATTTCTCTAGGCCCACTACTCAGCAGCCTCCAACTTACTAGCATGTCTTTACTATATTATTTTCATGAAACCCAGTCAATCAAGGCACCTTCAGGTATACTTATGATCAGAAACAGGACATCCAAAGGTTCTCCAGTGCCACCTGCTCATGGGAATTTTAAGCATTTCATGGTATTTATCTAACCATTTTTCAAGGATGAAGTTGGAGGCACTGTGGGTTTCAATTCATTTAGGAACCATTAAATGGTGAGAAAGCTCATTTTAATGAAAGATCTGGAGAACTCTCACAGGCAAGGCTTCCCAAAGAGTGGCCAAAAGTTCACATGAAGCCAGGCCCATTGAGGTCTACAATGGGAGGTCCTTGTTTGTTTTGACTCTCAACTATGGTTGCCAAGTCTTTCAGAATAAAATAATGTGATATCCTGGCTGAGATTTCCAGTGCTCTGTGGAAAGCAACCCTGGGCCAAGACTCATTTTCCAAGGGCGACTCTCATGCGAGGCCTCCTAAAATCCCAACACAATTCATTGCAATACTTCTCTGAGGTCAGTTCCAGAAATCAGTCTCTAAGTGGAATCACACCAGAGTTGAAGCCCAGGTGTAACCAATCATCTCTTCCAACCGCCACACAAGTGATCACATTTAAAACCAAAACACTCCCACCTAGCCCTCATCTTCTTCCATAAAGACACTCATAATAACCTCTGGCTGGAGGTTTACTTGAGAGGCACAGCCCAAGACAGTGTCCAAAAGAAGCTCCCTTACCACTCATTTGCCTAAAGGCCCGGACTCCCTTCCTGTGAACCAGGAGTGATTAAATATGCCTGCTGTTAATACTGCTTCACTTCTCCAATTTGTGGCCTACTGACTGTGGAGTTTAGATTCTTTATGTGAATTGGAGTTATGAGAAAACCCAAGCACCAATGGGCTAGACTCTACAGAGCTTTGAAGAACTCATTAGACCCAAGGAATCCCTATTCTCACTTGACGGAGGAAGGAACATTACAGAGGAAGGTGAGAGACTTCATGCACAATGACTGCTCTTTTGGCGATTTTCGTTTTGGATGCACACATGGGATCTTTCTTTAGACCCAACAGGTGCTGATAATCTAAGCCACAGCCTCACACAGAACCAAGAGGCTGATTCAGACTCATCCCATTCCAAAGCAATTAAGCAAAGAGCCCAAGGTGATGCCCATTCATTTCCATCTGAAAACTGTTTTCTTCAGGCTTCACAAAGGGGCGACCTGAGGCAAAGACCTTCCTGACATTCACGGCAACGGACAAATAGGTAAGCAAAAGACCCAAAGCAGGGTTTCTCCACTGAGACTCTCCTAGTCACACTGATATCTGAGTTTTCTGATATGCTCCCATTCCCTTCAGCTATCCAGTACATAGCCATGTCACAGAGCTTGGAGGTGGTACATAACTTGGAAACAAAATCATGAGCCTATTCTAGAGAGAGGCCAAAATCAGGAAGAATACAGGAACTTAGGAAGATTGTAGGTGTTGTACATCTATAAGGCAAGCCACAGTCCATTCATAAATTAGGGAGGATGAATGCTGAGAAGCTTTCTACTAGACATAACACATCCATTGATGCATTCTCTTTTCTAATATCTACAACCACAGACACAGTGGGATACACAGACATAGAAACACTCGCCTTGTCAAAGGACTTACTAGACACAGTCCATTCCAAACCAAACAAACTGCCTTTCCTACGTATTCTTAGAACATGAGACAAAACCACAAACTCACACCCATACCCACAAAGATACCTCTTTCCCCCAAGTAGGTATGTGACTATCCAGAGAGTCCTCTGACTGGTGGGCCATTTTTTGTTCCCCCGAAATGGCCTGTCCTGTCTAAGATCTGGTCTACTTGGCCAACTCTGTGAAGTTGTCAGGGCCCAGCAGTGAGCCACTACCTGCGTTCTTAGGAAAGGCCACTCTTCAGAGCTCTCCTGGCATTTGGCCATACTCACATCAGTATTTACCAAGAAAGACGGACTCTGTCCTTGGTAAGTCTAAACAAGTGAGACCACTGGGACTGAGACTGGGCCTGCCTCTGGGTGCTTGGCTTCCTGGATTCCAAGTTCAGAGAGTTCCATCACCAAGGAAATTAGGTAAGGTCACTTCCTTCAGAAACTGAATGAGGTCACTGCCTTGGCAACCACTTTGTCCTAACAGTTTCTTCAAACGGTCCTTTGAGATGGAGGCTGCCCCTATTTCCTGTGACAATTTCACAAGTTAGAATGTTATATTAACCATAGGCACTTGGAACAGCTCTCCACACAGGCCTGCTTTGGTTTATCTTCTCTACATTAAAAAGATAGAGGCTTATTCAGACACATCCCTTCGTCCTGACCAGGTTTTTTTTGCCATGTAATAGGACTTTCGCTTTCTCAGGTCCTTCATAGTTCCCTACATCTCCTCCAGGGATCATATCTACATGGACCTTTGAGCTTCTCAGCAGGTGAAAGATTCCCTATATTCCTGTATTGTAAGACCAACTCTGTGCCTGCTCTTTTGTAAAGTTAGATTAGGGAACAGTGTATGATTAGGGTTAATAACAGGTTTGATTAGGGTTAGGAATCATTCTGCTGGATGAATAATGGTATTGGTATTCTGTGATATTTAATAATATAGAGGTGAAATATAAGTATGAAAACAGAATTCTAGGTAAGATTTGAAGCCCAGAAGGGCATTGGTCACTTTAGTGGGATACATACCTTTGAACTATGTTCTGCACAGATGTCTCAAATAAATAGATAAACAATGGCAAAGGACCATGTACCTTGGTTGATTGAATGTCTAAGAGAACATCCAGTCAAAAAGGCATAGTCGATAGGATTAGGAAGATAGTGTTGGTTTAGATAGAAAAGTGAGTATAAGATTTGGACCAAAAGATCTTTAGCAATAGAGTTTTGGTTAGAGAGTGAATGTAAATGTCAGCACATGTGAAGAGTCGGTCACAGTGATGAACTGGAAAAAATATGTAGGAAAGCAGATATCAATAGAGACATTAGGAAATCAGGCAAAGTATATAGTGAGTGATAGGATTAGACATATTCAACAGGCTTGAGATTGAATATATAATCTTAGGAAGAAACAAATATGTAGTCACCAATAGGATAGACATTTGAGAGCATTAGGCAACCTGGACATGGGTGTTTTTAGTAATCCATGCACACTTTCTATTTAGGATTTGGTACAAACATAAGTGTGACATTTGCTTTTTTTGTGTCCAGAATATTACACTGATAAAATATATATGTAGATCAGATGACATGAGTATTTCTTCCACCATTTCTAGGAGCAATATATTGAAGACATATAAATTAGTATTGGGGGTACAAATAGGTGCATCCTTTTTCTATGAATATAGAGATAATGCATGACTAAACCATACTGTGAATAAATAGTATCACTGTTTTCAACTTTAAATAATGGATTGAATTGATATCTGAAAATATACAGGAAATTTTATATTTATGTACATACATTCATTCAAACCAGTTATATATCTATTGGTAATATTAGGGTTATAGTTTATCATGAAGTGTGTGTGAGTTTTGCTTCAAAATTGATTATGGAAATCGAAAATAATGTGTTTGGAAAGAAGTCTAATGAAAAGACCAATCAAGACATCTGGAGAAATACATGTGTTCAAAAGCAGGAATTGATTGTAAGTGAAACAAATGCCCATAAATTTGTGAATTTGTGGATGAAATATATATCCTATGATGTCCATTATATGAAGAAATATTAAGTACCAGTGTTGAATAAAATTGAACGTCAAAATACACACCTTGTCCCATCGGAATCTACTTGCATTGATGTTAAACTGGGTCAGTTACTGTAGAAATATTAGTTTTTGTATGCACCATTCATTCAACTTAGTGTTCAGTACTAGGATACAAATATGTTTTTCAGGTGGATGAATATTTCTGAGAATAATCTCGTGAAAAGTTGATTATAAATCCAAGTCCATGAACATGAATGAATTTAGGGAATTTAAATAAGACACATATATTTCATAGATTGAAAAATCTGGAGAGTGTGTATTTGTATATATATAAACACATATTTATATATACACAAAACACACAGAGAGACATTAAAAAGTAGTAATATATATGCCAATCAAAATTCATCAATAAATATATATTATCCACAGATGACAAAACATATATTTTACTGAACATGGATTTATGTATATTGTTGTTCTACCAGGGGACTCAACCATAGGTTGAATTTTCGTTTCCAACAGCGTTTAAGAGGAGTGATCTTTTTTCAGAATTTGTATCGGCCAAGTCAGCCACCTCACAAAAATGTACCTGTGATACCAGGTAGGATTCTATAAGTGCATGTAAAAATACATGTGATGAATAGGATACAGAGAAAGGGAAACAGGAATTCACATATTTGTTAATTTTAAAAACACATGAAGAATTATTTCAATTGAAAATTTACTAGATTTATAACACCTAGCGTTTATCATGCAAAAGGCAAGTCCAACTATACACCATGCCTCCACTGAACTTCTTGTATTTCTATTCTGTTTGCATTATTTTTCTCCATCATCTTAGGATTAGTTGTCAGACTCTAGTAAGGTATGTGAATATTTCTCAGAATAATCTTGTGAAAAGATTATTATAAATCCACATTCATGAATATGAAAAATTTAGGAAGTGTAAAATAAGACACATATATTTCATATTTTGAATAATCTGGAGAGTGTGTGTGTGCGTGTGTGTGTGTGTGTGTGTATATACACACTCATGCACACACACACACACACACACACACACACACACACACATATACACAGACATTAAAAAGTAGCACTATATGTCAATTGAAAATCACCAAGAAATATATATCATGCACAGATTCAAATAAATTCATTTTACTGAACATGGATTTATGTATAATGTTGTTCAACTAGGAAGCTCACACATAGGTTGAATTTTCAATTCCAACAGCGTTTAGGAGGAGTGATCCCTTGTCAGAATTTGTATCTGCCAATTCAGCCACCACACAAGAATGAACGTGTGGTAACAGGTAGGATTCTATATGTGCATATAGAAATACAGGTCCTGAATAGGCATTAAAAACATATGGAGAACTATTTCCAAAAAAAATTGACTGGATTTATAACTCCTACCCTATATTATGCAAAAGGCAAGTCCAACTATACACCATGCCTCCTCTGAACTGCTTGTAGTTCTATTCTTTTTGGGTTATTTTTCTCCAACATATTAGGATTAGTATTCAGAATCTAGTAGAGTATGTGTTAATGTCAGGGATTCAGTATTTTGAATGGAAAATTGGAAAATTTATCCAATGTGTATGCAAATATGTGCTACACAAAAATCTTCCCACTTTCATCCAGAACAATGCCTTGACATTACCTTCACCCCAAGTAAGACACAATTAGAGGAGAAGTGTTAGAAAATCTGTGAATACTTATCTGGAATGAAATATGATAAGGAGTTCACAACCATGGACGTGGTAGAGGAGTTTCCAAAAGTAAGGGACAGGGTAAACACTCCACAATAATGGAGCTCTGCTGGCCTAATGACTTCTTGAGAAACTGCCTCTGAGTTTGGGCACTTGAAATATATGTTGTTGTCAGGAGCTTTTGCTTTTTTTCTAGTGAGATGATCAAAGCTGGGTCAGCATCTATGTGACCTGGAGGACATAAATTGTAATATTCCAATGAACATGAGGGAAGAGTGCTGGATTCTCTTTTTGTGGGTATACTGTGGCCACTGGTGGCTAAGTGTCTCCCTGTGTGGACTGTATAGTCATTTATTGCTCTTCCACTCACCATTGTGTTTCTTGCTCCTGCACTGGGAGTTTGGTATTTGCTTCACCAAATACATGGAGCTCAACTGGGACACAGTGCTGGTGGGAGTTATGTCATGTGTGGTGGGTCAGGTTCTGCAGGAGAATGCACCAACCAGGTTTCTAACCCACATAGTTTACCCCCTTGAACATAGCAAGCTGATTCTGAACATTGCCTTGAAACCTCTCCATATATCAAGATGCCTTTAAATAGAAATTTATGCTGGCTGCACCATGTCAGTCCCAAGCAATTTGGAATCCAATGGTAGATCCTCATTCCCCTACCACAGATGTTTTATTACACATATGCCCACCACTTCTCTAGGCCCACTACTCAGCAGGATCCAACCTATAGGCTTCTCTGTTCTACACCATTTTCAGGAAACCCAGTCAATCAAGGCACTCTCTGGTATACTCATGATCAGCAACAGGACACCCAAAGTTTCTCCAGTGCCACCAGGTCATTGAAATTTCAAAAATTTAATTGTATTTATATAGCCATTTTTCAAGGATGAAATTGGAGGCACTGTGGATTTCAATTTATTTAGGAACCCTTAAATGGTGAGAAAGCTCATTTCAATGAAAGATCTGGAGAACTCTCACAGGCAAGGGTTCCCAAAGAGTGGCCAAAAGGTCATATGAAGCCAGGCCCATTGAGGTCTACATGTGAGGTCCATGTGCGTTTTGACTCTCAATTATGGTTGCCAAGTCTTTCAGAATAAAATCATGTGATATCCTGCCTGAGATTTCCACTCTCTGTGGAAAGCGACCCTGATCGCATTTTCCAAGGGCAATTCTCATGCGAGGCCTCCTAAAATACCAACACAATTCATGGCAACACTTCTCTGAGGTCCGTTCCAGCACTCAGTCTCTAAGGGGAATCACACCAGTGTTCAGGCCCAAGAGGACCCAGGCATCTCTTCCAACCGCCACACAAATGACCGCAATTAAATCAAAACACTCCAACATGGGCCTCATATTCTTCCATATAGACACTCATCATAACCTCTGGCTGAAAGTTTTCATTAGGGGTGCAGCCCAAGACAGTGTCCAAAATAAGCTCTTTGCCACTCATTTGCCTAACATCAGGGTGGACTGTACACCCTTCCTTTGAACCAGGAATGATCAAATAGCCCTGCCGTTAATACTGCCCTGCTTCTCCAATTTGAGGCCTACTGACTGTCAGGTATTGATTCTTTCTGTGATTTGGAGTCATGACAAAACCCAAGCCCCTATGGACTATCCACTGTAGGGCTTTGAAGAACTCTTTTGACCCAAAGGATCCCTATTCTCACTTGATGGAAGTCAGGAACTGAAAAGTTCGGACGAACGTCTTAGGAAAAGACCACCAAGAGACTGTCTCATGCCACCGCAAAAGGGTTTATTGTGGGTCCAGCATGCTGGGGCTCAGAGCTCACTTCAGAGGAGCAAAGAACAAAGAGCCCCAGAACAACTTGAGCAGAGTTTATATACATTCTATGGAGAGGGCAGGGTTTTTACATACATCATAGCCTCTTTTAGAAAATCATCTTATACCCCAGCAAAATCAAATAACAACTCTAAAACATGATTAGCACATTCATTGGCGGGAACAGGTCGTGCAGTGGGTGATTGGTCAGCCCTCAGAAGGGGTTAACATTTAAACTGATTGGTTGAAGCCCTGAGATGTATACGTGCAGATCTGCATGGTTTCTGGGAAGGGGTGTTAAGTATCTAGCTGGTCAGGGAAGATTTCAACACACATCTAATAGGAAGATCTGGGAATTGTCTTAAGTGCCACAGGAATTTCAGGTTCTGAGTGCAGCTTGAAAGCTTTACAAAACCTGGTTCTTTACATTTCAATTTCAATATATTTTATTCTTTGATTTCCCACTCCGTTTTCTGACTACTTTTAATCTTAAAAGTAATGTTTCATAATTATTCTGGCGTCTCAAATTCTATTTCTGCCAGTGGAGCATATTTCTGTCTGATTAGCATGAGTTTTACCTACCCAATCTGAGCCTGGAATAAGGAAACTATGCGGTTAAGCAAACATGGTCCCACAGTTAGCAACACCTTAAGGATGATCAGGGGTCAAGCTAAGTCTGATAGGAGTGTAGTTAACCAGGGGGACTGGGTAAAACATGACTCAAACCACCCTTGTTGAATCTCCCTTTCTCTCTGGCGCTATTCAAGTTATTTTCTTAATTTACTCATGGATTATTTTGCAACTCCAGTAGGGTCAGCATAAAAACAACAGTATTCTCTCAGTGCTGCACAGAGACCCCCTCCCTCATGAAGAGGAAATCTAGTCCTCCCCTGTTCTGTAAAACAAATGCAGAGAGAGAGAGAGAGGTTAAGGATTCCTTCAGCACTGTGATAGAGGTTTCTAACGTCTTCAAGTCTTGATCTATTGATGTTTCTAATTGGGCCAATTGTTGTGACCCACGGATCATAGCAGCTGTTCCCATACCCACTCCTGCAGGACCTCCTATCCCCAATAGGATGGCTAGAGTAAGGGACAATGGCTCCCGGTGAAATTGGGTTGTTTGTCCCCCAAGTAGACCTTCGAATGATTCTGCATCATGATAGAGCACCCTGGGGAGTATCTGCACCATTACACAATAATTTACAGAGCTGTCAAATACCTGGGCTGAAAAGCAATGAGTTCTGACTGTGTGGAGTTCAGTACCATAAACATTCCTTTAATTAGTTCCCAGGGGGTGGAGTCAGCTGTACTCTGGACTGGGGAAGTAGGCAAAGACGGAAACCGGGAATTATGAGATGGTAGAGGGGTTCTGGTAGATCTAGGCATGGGAGGTTTAGGAGGCTTAATTCCTGGCTTGAGGGGATTGGGCCCTATTGCTGTGGGATTTTCTTTCATTTTAAGCTGGAGGGTGAACCAGAGACCAAAGTCATAACCGGGGCCATAAATATAGAATTGCATTCCCCACGTATTTCTCATAGGCCATTTTGTTCTGAGGTAGCCCCTTCCTTTGGAAGTGAAAGTTATATTGAGGGGGTAACATAGACTATTCTTTCCACAGCGAGTTTTTGACACCACTTGGCTAGTGGCACATTTCTTGGGATCAATCCAGGTGTCATTTCATCCTACCCAAATCTTGCTGTCTGGGGAGTTTGGGTTCCACCATGCAGCTTCCGTTTGTTCACAACCCCAAGATCTAAAATAAAAGTTACTGGGTCCTCCACAGGTTTGGGCCTGTTTGCGACTTTGGAAATCTGCTGGGCACACATAATAGTCTTGACTGGCTAGTTTACACATGAGCTTGGGGAGATGACATCCATAATTCATGGGGTAAAGTGGTCTATGTTGCCCTGGTTTGCATTTGAGTGGGATCTGTGTGGGGTCCTCTATGTCAGGGAGATCCCAGTCAGAGAGGCCTATGGGAAGCTGACAAATGTCCGGGGGGAGAGATGGCCATCAATTCCATAAGGGGGCTGTATGTGAAATACACCACCCTACTTGCCCAGTAGGATTTATAACTTGCCATCGTTGCTGAACAGGCTGATGGGGATTAGGACTGCTGATGGTCAGGGGAAGAATCCATAGCCCTACCCACACGACGGACACGCAACTTGAGATGGTTACCAGTCTGTTTCAGTTTCCAGCCAGAGTCTGTACAGGGTGCAGGCATGAGATGAGTGGTATGGATCTATGAAGTGATCTCATCCACTTTCACCACTGTGGGTGTTATAAGCAGCACCTGGTATGGTCCTTTCCAGCGGGGTTCCAGGGATGACACCTGATGCCATCTCACGTAGATGAACTCTCCCACTTGATATCGATGTGGGGTTCCCTCATCTCCAGGCTGATTAGCAGAGGCCAACTGTTTCCACAGGTATCGCTGGGTGCTGGTTTTGTTCAAGGGATTTAAGTCTGTCAAGCAAGGGGGTGTGAAAGGAATCATTAAGTCTCCTAGTTGGGGTTAGGTCCCTTACTGAAGGAGGGGCACCATAGAGAATTTCATAAGGGGTGAGGTTACACAAAGAGGAAGACTTGGTATTTCTTGCACAAAACAGTGCATAACTTAGGAACAGAGTCCAATTTTTCATGCCAGTCTCCAAGCTTTATTTCGTTAAGGTCTCTATGATGGTTCTATTCATCCTTTCTACCTGTCCTGAGCTCTGGGGTCTATAAGCACAATGTAACTTCCAATTAATCCCCAGGGTCCTGGGAAATCCCTGTCTTACCTGGGCCATGAATACCGGTCACTTATCCGACCCTATTACCTTAGGCAGGCTGAACCTTGGAAAATGTCTTCTAGGATCTTTTTGACCACCAGCTGAGCCGTTTCTTTCTTCATGGGGAAGGCTTCGACCCATCCTGAAAAAGTATCTACAAAGACTAGGAGACATTTAAGTCCAATCCTTGCTGGCTTTATTTCAGTAAAGCTCACTTCCCAGAATTGTCCTGGTCTGATTCCTCATAAGCGCTTCCCTGAAGTAAGCTTCGATGGGTAAGTATTAACTAATTGGCCAACTTGACAAGCTGTAGTTACCTGCGCAGTTATTTCTTTCCTCTGTGAGTCAGTCAATAATAATTCCTTCCTTTGGTCCTTTAAGAGTGCCTGTAACTTCTTAGAGTCTAAGTGGGTGAGCTGGTGTATGTCTTTGAGATAAAGGTGGGCTTTTGAAAATTGTGTACTTGGCTCTGTAGGTTCCCAGAGTTCTGTATCTGTCTCCTCAGATGATAAGTTGCCTGAATGTTCCGGTGTGGCCAAGTCTCCTGATTGTTGACCCCCCGGTGTGGAAAAAGTGAACAGAGGCACTCCGTTTAGGGCTGCCAATTAGCTTCCTCATCTGCCCTTCTGTTTCCAACCGCCACGGGGTCGTTTTCCTTCTGGTGCCCTGGACAGTGCACTATGCCTAGGTCCGTAGGGCCCTGCACTGCTGAGAGAAGGTGGAGGATCATATCTTTGTTCTTTATTTCTTTATTTCTTTCCCAGCCGAGGTTAATAGCTACCTTTGCTGGTAAATAGCCCCGTGCACATTTGCAGTGGCAAATGCATAGCGGCTATCAGTGTATATGGTGGCCCTTTTGCCTGTTGCTAGTACCAATGCTTTTATAAGGGCAATCAGTTCTGCCTTTTGGACTGATGTCTCTTCTGTGAGACCAGAGAAACAGATGACATTAGATTTGCTAACTACTGCTGCTCCAGCCCACCACGTACCATCTTGGAGGAAGCTGCTTTCGTTCGTAAACCATACGACTTCAGGGTGAGGCAGTGGCTGGATCCTTCAAGTCTCGTCCTATACTGGTTTCTCTGCCTCTTTTTGGGCCACTCTTTGTCCAAGTTTTCTTTTTCTTTACAGTAGGCACATTGATATGAGGCCAGGGGCAGCCTTTGGCATGGGCCCATGTATCCCTTCATGTCTCCGTGCTTTTTAACTTCTGGTCTATTTGCTGCTCTGACCAAAACCTTAGCCAATGATTTAGTCTGCCTTTTGCTCCTTTCATCCTCCTTTTGTTCCCTTTCCTTCTCTCTCATCTGTTCCCATTCCTCCTCAGTTTCTCTCTTATAATATACTTTCTCAGTTTATCTGACTAAATCTCTTAACGTCATATCTTGTAATCCATCTAGACGTTGTAACTTTCTCTTAATATCTAGGGCAGCCTGCTGGATAAAGGCCATTGCAACAGAGGTTTTTTTGTCCTCTGCCTGAGGATCAAAAGGAGTATATTTTCTATTTGCTTCCATAATTCTCTCCAGAATCATAGAGGGAGACTCATTAGGACCTTGGATTATCTCTCTTACCATGGCCAAATTAGTCGGCCCTCTGGCGGCCACTCGGAGCCCCGCTATTAGAGCCCGGTGATAAGTGGACAAATGCTACCAACCTTCAAAGGTGTTGGGGTCCCAGTTTTGTCGGTTCATGGGCCCATAAGGACGAAGAGGGAGCATCACAGTGGCTTCTGAGTTTTCTATTTTCCGTAGCTGGCGGGTTTCTTCAGGTGGCCCAGCTTCCACCAGAAAAGGAGGGGCTGCTGCTGCTGCGGAGAAGTCCCTTGGAGGGCTTGGGTCTGGCCCAATTGCCTCTAGTGGCGAAGAGGCTGAGTCAGTGGTGGGAGAATCATCTGGAATGTGTTGGCGGTTGGGGAGCGAGGGTAGAGGATAAGGAGGGGGAGGATTGTCCAGTCTTGTGACTCAGGAAGAATGGGGGGAAGATGGGGAGGGAACGGAAGGTTTGAATGATAGGATCCTGGGGAAGGGGTATATGGCTGTTGATCTGGGTGGCCACGTGGTCCCGGCTGAAAGACAATATCTCTGACTTTTCGGATTAGAGGGAAGTAGAAGGATCCTTCTGCGGGCCACCCGACTTTGAGGATGGGCCATTCTGAAGCACAGAGAGTATGCCAGGTCTGACATTTAACTGAAAAATAATGATTCTGGGCCCATGAGCGGACATCAGTCCAATGATCAAGGGTCAGGGACAGAAGCATGAAAGTGCTTTGTCCCATAATGGGAGTTACTCAAAAAGAGACAGTGAAGACACAAACGCAACACAAAGACAAACAGTAAACGTTTAACATGGGTCCAAGACAAATATTAGAACTCAGTAACTGGCAAAACCTGATGGGTTAGACAATAAAGACAGACAGTAAACTCAACATGAGTTCGGGACAATGAACAAAACTGTGTAGCCAGCAAAACCTGATGGGCTGGCAAACCGAATCCTGAAGCAAAATATAACCGAGTTGAGGAAACTAATATTCCTTGATTTCCCTCATCCTCTGGAGTGTCCCCCAGGGACGTGGCCAGTAGCTCTGTGACACGTCTGCCAGCCACCGTCAGAGAGAGCTAATGCTCTTCACCGACAGCCACTTTGCCAAGCCCTCACCTGAAACCCGAAACCAGAAAAAGGCGCCTTTCTTACCCTGAGAGGAGTCCCTTGGGGTCTTTCGTCCGCTGCGCCGGATATCTCACCTGGGGCCTCCAGATGAAAAGGTGGGGCGAACAT
Source organism: Callospermophilus lateralis (assembly GCF_048772815.1). Taxonomy (NCBI): domain Eukaryota; kingdom Metazoa; phylum Chordata; class Mammalia; order Rodentia; family Sciuridae; genus Callospermophilus; species Callospermophilus lateralis. Next base: position 120,066 of record NW_027516996.1, on the reverse strand, counting down.
CGGAGGAAAAGACCACCAACAGGCTTTCTCATGCAACACCAAAGGGTTTATTGGGGGTATAGAGTGCTGGAGCTCAGGGCTCACTTCAGAGGAGCAAAGAACAAAGAGCCCTAAGAACCACTCGAGCGGAGTTTATATACATTCTTTAGAGAGGGTAGGGACTTTACACACATCATAGCCTCCTTTAGCAAATCATCATATTCCACGGGAAAATCAAATAACAACTCTAAAACATGATTAGCACATTCATTGGCGGGAACAGGTTGGGCAGGGGGTGATTGGTCAGCCCTAAGAAGGGGTATACATTTAAATTGATTGGTGGATGCACTGTGATGTATACGTGGTGAGCTGCATGGTTTCTGGGGAGGGGCTGTTAAGTAACTAGGTCCTCAGGGAAGATTTCAACACACATCTAATGTGCAAATCCGGGAATTGTCTTAACTGCCACAGGAATTTCAGGTGCTGAGTGCAGCTTGGAAACTTTACAAAACCTGGTTCTTTACATTTCAATTTCAATTTCTTTTATTCTTTCAGAACCTTACAGAGGAAGGCTAGAGAGTTCATCGACAATTACTGCTATTTTGGCTATATTGGTTTTGGATGCACACATGGGATCTTTCTTTAGATCCATCTGGTGCTGATAATCTAAGCCATAGCCTCAAACAGGGCCAAGAGGCTGATTAAAACATATCCATTTCCAAAGCAATTACTACTCTGAAGTCAGTTACAGAACTCAGTCTCTTAGGAGAATCACGCCAGTGTTAAAGCCCAGGTGAACACACTCATCTCATCCAAAAGCCACACAAGTTACCACAATTAAAATCAAAACAATCCCACATGGCCCTCATCTACTTCCATATAGTCACTCATCATAACCTCTGGCTGGAGGTTTCCTTAAATGGCACAGCCCAATAGAGTGTCCATAATAAGCTCCCTTCCCCTCATTTGCCTAAATTCAGGGTGGCCTGGACACCCTTCCTGTGAACCAGGATTGATCACATAGTTCTGCCATTAATACTGCTCTGTTTCTGCAATTTGAGGCCTACTGACTGTCAGGTATAGATTCCTTATGTGATTTGGAGTCATTATTAAACCCAAGCACCTTTGCAGGGATTGGAAGAACTCATTTGACCCAGAAAATCCCAATACTCCCTTGATGGAGGTCAAGAACCAAACAGAGGAAGGCAAGAGACTTCATCCACAATGACTGATTTTTTGCCATTTTGGTTTTGGATGCACACATTGGATCTTTCTTTAGATCCATCCGATGCTGATAATCTAAGCCACAGCCTCACACAGGGCCAAGAGGCTGATTCAGAGACATTCCTTTCCAAAGTAATTAAGCAAAGAGCCACAGGTGATGCCCATTCATTTCCATGTTAAAACTGTTTTCTTCAGGCTTCACAAAGGGTGGCCTGAGGCAAAGACCTTCCTGACATTCAGGGCAACAGAACAATAGGTAAGCAAAAGGGCCAAAGCAGGGTTTCTCCACTGAGACTTTCCTGGTCACACTGATATCTGAGTTTTCTGAGATGCTTGCCATTCCCTTCAGCTATGGATTACATGGCCATGTCACAGAGTTTGGAGGTGGTACATATTTTGGACACAAAACCATGAGCCTATTCTGGAGAGTGGCCAGAATTCAGGAAAAAAACAGGAACTTAGGAAGACAGTACATGTTGTCCATCGATAAGGCAACCTGCAATCCATTCCTAAAATGGGTAGGATGAATGCTGGGAAGCTTTCTACTAGACAGGACACATCCATTGATTCATTCTCTTTTCTAATGTCTACAACCACGGACACAGTGGGATACACAGACATAGAAACACTCGCCTTGTCAAAAGACTTTCTAGAAACATTCCACTCCAAACAAAGCAAGCCGCCTTCCCTACCTATTCTCAGAATATAAGACAAAACCACAAACTCACACGCACACTGAAAAAGGCACCTCCTTCCCCAAAGTAAGTCTGTGACTATCCAGAGTGTCCTCTGAATGGTGGGCTATGCTATGTTCCCCAGAAATGTCCTGTCCTTTCTCAGATCTGGTCTCCTTGGCCAACTCTGTGAAATATCAGGAGCCCGCGGTGAGCCACATCTTGCTTTCTCTGGAAAGGCCAGTCTTCAAACTTTCCTGGCATTTGGCCATCCTCACATCAGTAGGTACCAAGAAAGACTGACTCTGTCCTTGGTAAATTTAAACAAGTGATCCCACTGTACTGGGAATTGGACTGGTTCTGGATGCCTGACTTCCTGGATCCCAAGTTCACAGAGTTCCATCACCAAGGAAGTGAGGTGAGGTCACTTCCTTCAGGAACTGAATGAGGTGACTGCCTTAGCAACCACTTTTTCCGAACAGTTGCTTCCATACTTCCTCTGACACTTTCACAAGTTAGATAGGTATCTCAACCATAGGAACCCAGGAACAGCTCTCCACAAAGGCCTTGGTTGGTCCATCTTTTCTACATTAAGGAGAGAGGGTGAATGAGACACAACCCTTCATCCTTACCAGGTTGTTTTCCATGGAATATGACTTTTGCTCTCTCACGTCCTTCATAGTTGCCTACATGTTCTCCAGGGATCATTTCTGCATGGACCTTTGAGGTTTTCAGCAGGTGGAAGATCCACTACATTCCTGTATTGTAAGACCAACTCTGTCCCTGCTGTTCTGTAATGTTAGATTGAGGGAACAGTGTATGGTTAGGGTTAATAACATGTGTGATTTGGGTTAGGAATCATTCTGCTGGATGAATAATGGTATTGGGAACCTGCGATATGTATGAGAATATATAGGTGAAATATATATGAAAACAGAAATCTAGGTAAGATTTGAAGCCCAAAAGAGCAATGGGCCCTTGATTGGAATACTTAGCTTTGAATTAGGTTGTGCACAGATGTGTCAGATTAATCAATATACAATGGCATAGGACCTTGTACCTTCGATGATTGAATGTCGAAGAGAACATCCAGTCAAAAAGGGATAGTCGGAAGTGAAAGGTTAATAAAATAGGTATTTGTCACTTCCTGGGAAGAATTTTGTGTTTATTCCGAGCATAATGTAGTTGTAAAAAAAAAAATGATTAAATTAAAAAGACACCTTGAAGAGCGTCAATGAGAGAGTGAGAGGACCAAAAAAAGTGGTTTGAGACTTGGTTCACCTAGTCCCCCTGTTTGACTACTTTTTTATCAACCCTGGCCTGTCCGATAATAATCTCCATATTATTGCTAACTATAAAACCCTGTTTGCTCAACCGTGTAATTTCTTTTCTCTAAGCTCAAATTGGACAAGTTAAACTTATGGTAATACCCCACTAGCAGACATAGAATGTGACACCCCCCAATGATCACTTTTATGATTAAAAGTAGCTAGAAGAAGAAGTGGGGAATGAAAGATTAATAAAATATGTACTTGTCACTTTTTTTTCTGTATGCTTAACAAAACACTGTTGAAATCTTGAGAACTGTTTGCTAATCTTGTTCCCAGAATGTCCTGTCCCCAAATGCCAAACTGCAGAATGTACTCCCTCACCCGGTTGAATGCAAACCGCCCACTCTCCCTCACCCATCAATAAACTTCGCTCCCTGCCCTCCCCAAAGAAAGTATATAAGCTCTGCTTAAGCTCTTCTCAGGGCTCTCTGCTCTATTCAAGTGAGCTCGGACCCCCTGCATGCTGACCCCCTATAAACCCTTTGCTGTTGCATGAGATAGTCTTTTGGTGGTCTCTTCCTCCGAAGCTCGCCCAATGTTTACTTTGATGATTGGGTGTAGAAAAGAACATTCAGTCAAAAAGGGATAGTCGGTAGGATTAGGAAGATAGTTGTTAGGTTTAGGAAGAAGAGTGAGTATAGGTTTTGGAAAAAAAATATTCTTTATCAATAGGGTTTTGTTTAGAGTGTGAATGTAAATGTTAGCCCATGTGAAGAGTCAGTCAAAATAGTGAACCGGAGAAAATATGTAGGAAAACAGATATCAATAGAGATATTACTAAATAAGGCAAAGTATAAAGTGGGTGATAGGATTAGACATTTTCAATAGGGTTGAATTTGAATATATGATCTTAGGAGAAACCAATATGTAGTCACTAATTGGATTGATATTTGAGAGCATTAGGCAACCTGGACATGGCTGTGTTTAGTAATCCATGTTCATTTTTAATTTAGGCTTTGGTACAATAATAAGTGTGAACCTTGCATTTTGTGTCCAGAATATTACTGTGATAAAATGTATATGTAGATCAGGTGACATGAGTAATTTTTCCATCATTTCTGGGAGCAATATTTTGAAGATTAATAAGTTAGTATTGGGGGTACAAAGACCTGTACCTTGTGTCTATGAATATAGAGCTAATGCATGAATAGACCATACTGTTAATAAATAATATAACTGGTTCCACTTTATATAATGCATTTGATTCATATCTTAAAATATATAAGAAATCTTATATTGATATACATACATTCATTCCAACTAGTTATACATCTAATGGTAAAATTAAGGTTATGGTTTATCATGAAAAGTGTGTGAGTTTTGCTTCAAAAGTGATTATGGAAATCAAAAAATAATGTGTTTGGAAAGAAGTCTCATGAAAAGACCAGTCAAGAACCATGAAAAAATACATGTGTTCTGAAGCAGGAAGTGATTGAAAGTGAAACAAATGCCTCTAAATTAGCGAACTTGTGGATGAAATATATATCCTATTATGTGCATAAACTGAAGAAATAGTAATGTACCAGTTTTGAATAAAAATGAACGTCAAAATACACATCATGTCCCATAGGAATCAATTTGCATTGATGTTAACCTGGGTCAGTTACTGTATTAATTTTAGGATTTGTAGGCACCATTCACTGAAGATAGTTTTCAGTACTAGGAAACAAATACGTATTTCAGGTGGATGAATATTTCTGACGATAATCTTGTGAAAAGTTGATTATAAATTCACATATATGAATATGAATGAATTTAGGAAATGTATAATAAGACACATGTATTTCATATTTTGAAAAATCTGGAAAGTTTGTGTATATATATATATATATATATATATATATATATATATATATATATACACACACACACACACACACATGCACACAGACATTGAAAAGTAGCAATATATATGGCAATTGAAATTCACCATGAAATATATATCATCCACAGTTTCAAAAATATTCATTTTACTGAACATGGATTTATGTATAATGTTGTTAAACTAGGAAGCTCACAGAGAGTTCGAATTTTAACTTCCAACAGCATTTAGGAGAAGTGATCTCTTCTCACAATGTGTATCTGCCAAGTCAACCACTTCACAAGAATGTACGTGTTGTACCTTGTAGGATTCTATATGTGCATATAAAAATACATGTGCAAATAGGCTACAGAGAAAGGGAGACAGGAATTCACATATTTGTTAACTTTAAAAACACATGGAGAACAATTTCAACAAAAGTTGACTAGATTTATAACTCCTACACTACATAATGCAAAAGGCAAATTCAACTATACACCATGCCTCCTCTGAACTGCTTGTATTTCTATTCTGTTTGGATTATTATTCTCCATCATATTAGGATAAGTACTCAGAGTCTAGTAGGCTATGGGTTAGTGTCAGGGATTCAGTATTTCGAATGGAAAATTGGAAAAGGTATCCAATGTGTATGTAATTATGTGCTATGAAAAATCTTCCCACTCTTATCCAGAACAATGCCTTGACATTACCTTTGCCCCAAGTAAGACACAATTACAGGAGAAGAGTTCGAAAATCTGTATATATATATATATATATATATATATATATATATATATATATATATATATATATATATATATATGGAATGCAATATGCTCAGTTGTTCACAAACTTGGAGGTGGTAGATGAGTTTACAAAAGTAACGAACAGGGTAAACCCTCCACAAAAATGGAGCTTTGCTGGCCTAAAGACTTCTTGAGAAACTGCCTCTGAGGTTGGGAACTTGAAATATATGTTGTTGTCAGGAGCTTAATCTTCATTTGTGGTGAGACAATTAAAGCTGGATCTGCATCTATGTGACCTGAAGGATCTTGTTTCTTATTTTCCAATGAACATGAGACAGCAGTGCTGAATTATCTCTTTGTAGGTAAACTGTGGCCACTGGGGGCTATGTGTCTCCCTGTGAGGACTCTGAAACCATTTGGTCATCCTCCAATTTTCGTGGTGTTTCTTGCTGCTGCACTGGGAGTTTGGTATTTGCTTCGTGAAATACAAAGATTTCAACTGGGACACAGTGCTAGAGGGAGTTCTGTCATGTGTGGTGTGTCAGGGTCTGCAAGAGAATGCACCAACCAGGCCTCTATCTCACATAGCTTGCCCCCTTGACCATAGCAACCTGATTCTGAACATTGCCCTGAAAACTCTCCATATAACAAGATGCATTTACATATAAGGGTTTGCTGGCTACACTATGTCAGTCACAAGCTATTTGGAAGCCAATGGCAGGTCCACATGACTCCACCACAGATGTTTTATCACACACCTGCACACCACTACTCTAGGCCCACTACTCAGGAGGCTCCAACTTACTGGCATCACTGTTCTTCAACATTTTCATGAAACCCAGTCAATCAAGGCACTGTATTGTATACTCATGATCAGCAACAGGACATATAAAGTTTCTCCAGTGCCACCTGGTCATGGGAATTTCAAAAATTTGATGGTATTCATCTAGGCATTTTTCAAGGATGAAGTTGGAGGCACTGTGGGTTTCAATTCATTCAGGAACCACTAAATGGTGAGGAAGTTCATTTCAATGAATTCTCTGGACAACACTCACAGGAAAGGCTTCCCAAAGAGTGGCCAAAAGGTCACATGAAGCCAGGCCCATTGAACTGTACAATGTGAGGTCCATGTGTGTTTTGACTCTCAACTATGGCTGCCATGTTTTTCATAATAAAATCATGTGATATCCTGGCTGAGATTCCCAGTGCTCTGTGGAAAACCAACCTGGGACTAGATTTCAGATTCCAAGCGTGAATCTCATGCGTGGTCTCCTAAAATCCCAATTCAATTCATGGCAATACTACTCTGAGGTCAGTTCCAGAACTCAGTCTATAAGGGGAATCACCCAAGAGTGAAGCCCTGGTGGACTGAGTCATCTCTTCCAACTGCCACAAAAATGACCACAATTATAACCAAAACACTCCCACATGGCCCTCATTTTCTTCCATATAGACATTCATCATAACTTCTGGCAAGAGGTATCCATAAGTGGCGCAGCTCAAGACAGTGTCCAATATAAGCTTCCTTGTCCCTCATTTGCATAAAGTAAGTGTGGCCTGGACACTCTTCCTGTCAACCAGGAGTGATCAAATAGGCCTGCCATTAATACTGCTCTGCTTCTACTATTTGAGGCCTACTGACTGTCAGGTATAGATTCTTTATGTGGTTTGTAGTCATGAGAAAACACTAGCACATCTGCAGGGCTTTGAAGAACTCATTTTACCCAAGGGTCCATAATCACACTTGATGGAGGTCAGGAACCTAACAGAGGAAGGTGAGAGACTTCATCCACAATGACTGATCTTTTTGAATTTTGGTTATGGATGCACACATGGGATCTTTCTTTAGATCCATCAGGTGCTGACAATCTAAGCCCCAGCTTCACCGAGAGCCAAGAGGCTGATTCAAACACATCCATTTCCAAAGAAATTAAGCAAAGAGCCACAGGTGATGCCCACTCATTTCCATTTGAATAGTGTTTTCTACAGGCTTCACAAAAATGTGGCCTGAGCCAAAGACTTTCCTTACATTTAGGGCAACAGAAAAATAGGTAAGCAAATGACCCAAAGCAGGGTTTCTCCACTGAGACTTTCCTGGTCACAATGATATCTGAGTTTTCTGACATGCTCCCCTTCCCTTCAGCTCTCCAGTACATGGCCATGTGACAGAGCTTGGAGGTGCCACATAGCTTGGACACAAAAGTGTGAGCCTATTCTGGAGAGTGTCCAGAATTCAGGAAGAAAACAGGAACTTAGAAAGATAGTAGGTTTTGCCCATTGATAAGGCTAGCCGCAATCCATTCATAAATTGGCAGTATGAATGCTGGGAAGCTTTCTACTAGACAGAACACATCCATGATGCATTCTTTTTCTAATACCAAGACCACAAACAGAGTGGGATACACAGTAATAGAAACACTCACCTTGTCAGAGGACATACTAGATAAAGTCCTCTCCAAACCAAACAAGTCGCCTTTCCTACATATTCTCAAACTCACACCCACACTCAAAAAGGCAGCACCTTCTCCAAAGTAGGTCTGTGACTATCCGGAGTGTCCTATGATGGGTGGGATATACTATATTTCCACGAAATGCACTGTGCTGTCTCAGTTCTGGTCTCCTTGGCCAACTCTGTGAAGTTGTCAGAAGTCACTGGTGATCCACTACCTGCTTTCTCAGGAAAGGCCCCTCTTCTTAGCTTTCCTGGCATTTGGCCATCCTCACATAACTAGGAACCAAGAAAGACTGACTCTGTCCTTGGTTTACCCAAACAAGTGAGACCACTGGAACTGGGACTGGAACTGGCTGTGGTCTCCTGGCTTCCTGAATCCCAAGTTTATAGAGTTCCATTACCAAGGAAGTTATGTGAGGTAACTTCCTTCAGGAAGTGAATGAAGTCACTGCCTTGGCAAACACTTTGTTCTAACAGTTGCTTCCAAGGGTCCCATGAGATGGAGGGTGCACCTACTTCCTGTGACATTTTCACAAGTTAGAATGATATATCAACCATAGGCACCTGGGAACAGCTCTCCACACAGGCTTGGTTTGGTCCATCTTCTCTACATTAAGAAGAGAGAGGCTGATTCAGACACATCCCTTCACCCTGACCAGGTTGTTTACGATGGAAGTTGACTTTTCCTCCCTCAGGTTCTTCATTGCTGCCTACATCTTCTCCATGGATTATTTCTGTATTGACCTTTGGGGTTCTCAGCAGGTGAAAGATCCCCTACACTCCTGATTGTAAGACCAACTCTGTCCCTGCTTTTCTGTAAAGTTAGATTGAGGGAACAGTGTATGGTTAGGGTAATAACAGGTTTGATTTGGGTTAGGAATCATTCTGCATGATGAATAATGGCAATGGGAACTTGTGATATTTACAAGAATATATAGGTGAAATATAAGTATGAATACAGAAGTCTAGGTAAGATTTGAAGCCCAGAAGAGCATTGGGTCCATGATTGGGATACTTAGCTTTGAAATACCTTCTGCACAGATGTCTCAGATAAATCGATAAAAAATGGCATAGGACCTTGTAAATTGGATGATCAAATGTAGAAGAAAACATCCACTTAAAAAGGGTAGTTGGTAGGATTGGAAAGATAGTCAGTAGGTTTAGGAAGAAGAGTGAGTATAGGATTTGCTCCAAAAGTTCTTTAGCAATAGGGTTTCTGGTAGAGAATGAATGTAAATGTCAGCACATATGATGAGTCAGTTACAATGATTAACTGGGGAAAATATATAGGGAAGCAGATATCAATAGAGACAGGAAGAAATCAAGCAAAGTATAAATTGAGTGATAGGATTAGACATTTTCAGCATGGTAGATGTTGAATATACAATCTTAGAAAGAAACAAATATTTAGCAACAATAGGATTGACATTTGAGAGCATTAGGCAATCTGGACTTGGATGTTTTTAGTAATCCATGCTCACTTTCCATTTAGGCTTTGGTACAATCATAAGTGTGAACTTTGCATTTTGTGTCCAGAATATTACTGTGATAAAGTGTATATGTAGATCAGGTGACATGAGTATTTCTTCCACCAATTATGTGGTCAATATTTTGAAGATGTATAAATTAGTATTGGGTGTACAAATAGGTCTACACTGTGTCTACAAATATTGATAAAATGAATGAATAGACAATACTGTGAATAAATAATATAACTGGTTCCAACTTTAAATTATGGATTGAATTGATATCTTAAAATATACAGGAAATCTTATATTGATATACATACATTCATTACAACCATTTATAGATCTAATGGTAATATTAGGGTTATGATTTGCCATGAAGAGTGTGTGAGGTTTGCTTCAACATGATTATTGAAATCTAAAATGAAAAGTATTCTCATGAAAAGACCAGTCAAAAAACATGGAGGAATATATGTGTACTGAAGCAGGCAGTGATAGAAAGTGAAACAAATGCCTATAAATTTGCAAACTTGTGAATAAAATATTTATCCTATGATGTGCATAAACTGAAGAAATAGTCATGTAACATTGTTGAATAAAAATGAACGTCATAATACACATCATGTACCATAGTAATCTACTTGCATTGATGTTAAAGTGGGTCAGTTACTGTAGAAAAATTAGGACTTCTATGCACCATTCACTGAATTTAGATTTCAGTACTAGGTAACAATATGTATTTGAGGTGGATGAATATTTCTGAGAATAATTTTGTGAACATTTGATTATAAATCCACATACATAAATATGAATGCATTTAGGGATTGTATAATAAGACACATATATTTTATATTCTGAAAAATCTGGAAAGTGTGTGTGTATACACACACACACACACACACACGCACACGCACAGACATTAAAAGGTAGCAATATATATGCGAATCGAAATTTATCATGAAATATATATCATTCACAGATCCAAAAATATTCATTTTACTGAAAATGGATTTTTGTATTATCTTGTTCAACTAGGAAGCTCACCCATAGTTTTAATTTTCAGTTCCAACAACGTTCAGGAGGAGTGATCTCTTTTGACAATTTGTATCTGCCAAGTCTGCCACCTCACAAAAGTGTACATGTGTTACCAGGTAGGATTCTATATGTGCATACAAAAATACATGTGCTGAATAGGATACAGATAAAGAGCGACAGGAATTCACGTATTTGTTATCTTTAAAACACACGGAGAACTACTTCAATTTAATATTGACTTGATTTATAACACCTACCCTTTATCATACAAAAGGTAAGTCCAGCTATACACCATGCCTCCTCTGAACTGCTTGTATTTCTATTCTGTTTTGGTTATTTTGCTCCATCAATTTAGGATTGCCACAGTCTGGCTGGGCACAATTCAGGATCCACTTGTCAAAAGCTAACTTTATTTTTAGAACCACACACGCCAAAAAATAGCTCCTCGGGAAAAACACTCAGAGCACAACTGCCACCACCGGCTTCCCACAAGCTCTCAACCTCCTCACTCCTCCTGCTCTTGAGGTCGATTGGCTGGGTTCTTTGAGCAGAGCCAAAAAAGTCCCCCAAGAAGCAGCTCCATAATTTGAAAGGGTGGGGAAACAGCCCAATGGGCATCACCGCAGAGGAGCCAATCAGCTAGATGTTGCTGAGGCCGCTGTGAGCCAACCATCAGCTGGCAGTCTGAAAGTTTGCTTTGGCCCCCTGGGCTGTGGCTCTCAACATCTAACCCTCTCTGTTTAAACAACAAGCATGTGGCTTAGGGACCGTGCCTGCCTTAGGTTGTCCAATAGTACATATGGTCCTTACCCATTATCGAATGAGCTGACCTCAAGGTGTCAGCCTCCTGTCTTAGATTGGTACCATTGTAATTGGATCTTACCCATCACTGACTACAGGTCCAGTATACATCCACACCTGTGGAGAGGTCTTTGTACCAGGGGCGGGTGAGGTTCTTTGCCTCATCTCTGTTGGCACCCAAATTTTAGCTGAACGACCATGACAAGCAGAAGGGAGGAAGATACACCAAGGCAATTGATGGCTCTTTTTGAAAAAATTGTACCACCGATGACATCATCAGAGAAATACCCCAACACTACCACAAGTCGCTGCACCAACAGATAGTTCACAATGCATGCAGGTGAGTTCACAATGCATACAAGTGATACATAGTCCAGGCAAGTTCTGCAAGCAGTTCAGTGATGGCTATTGCAGAAGCTGTAGATTGGTTTTATCTTTGTCTTCACATGCACTGGGATGAAGTTAGAAATTCTGGCAACAATGCCTAAAGAAAGAATTATGTAACATTCCAAAAGGCACTAAAAGAAAACAATTTTCTTAACAATTTACATTGTCTCGAAGAGAATTATTAAATATAATGCAAAGAAAAGGTGGATCCAACATGGCGGCGGGCAGAGAGGCTGCGCTTTTAATGGACTCACAGTGATGGGGTCATAAAGTCGCAAGGATAACTCTTGGATTCTACCAACGGAGATTCTCCTAGCAAAATTCCACTGAAGGGAGACCGCCCGGGAGCTACTAGAATTTTTTTGAAGCATCTGTGTGACCCGGACGAGCGGGACCCTGCCACTAGACGCGGAGTTCGAGAATCACCAGCCACAGTCCGCGCACTGCGGGCACAGCTGCAGATCCATCCACCCGCCCGCAGCCAAAGTGACTGGGTCCTGCTAGACGCTGAGACACAGCTTGGCAGGAATAAGTCTTTAGCCAAGCCTCCACGCGCCAGGAGCTGAGGCGAACCGGGCCGGGCCAGTGCCACCCCTCCCCTCGGTCAATCCGGCAAGAAGCCTGGGGCCCGCCATAGCAGAGAGTTGACGTCATCGGAGTTCGGCTGGCGAAATTCCTTCCCAGCAGAATCCACTTTCGCAGGTGCGTGACTCCCCATACTGATACAAGCAGCCAGGAAACTTCATTGACTTCTCAGGGGTCATGTCCGTAGGGAAGCAGAGGGGAGCCCAGACCCCAAGGCCCCCATATCACCAGCGGTGACCCATAAGGTCTTAGCCGCCAGTTTACCACAGCACTGGGGCTTAAAAGGGACACTCGGTGGGGCTGCAAGTGTAACTAGATCTCTGGAGAATCACTTCTGGGAAACAGGACCTGGCTGGCAGGCTGACAGGAGGAAGGGGGTTAAGAGCTGGAGAAGTGAAATGGCTCTGGACTGACAAGTCTGAGAAACCCCCAGAAGACGCAGTACAGGGATAGCTCTCGGCAGGTAGAGAGCAGACACTCCGCTTGGAAGGCACAGCTCTGCCTACTGGAAGAGAAGAAGGTGGATCTCTAAGACTTTAATTTTTTTGTTGTTGTTGTTGTTGTTGCTGTTGTTGATATTTTTTTCTCTCCTTCTTCTCTCCCTGTTCCTTTCCCCCCTTTTCCTTCTCTCTTTCTATCCCATTTCAAGTTTTATTGTTCTTTTCATTCCCCTCTAATCTATCTCTCCCTCTATCATTTTTTCTTTTTAAGAGCACCTTCATTCTCCTACCGCCCAACTCTCATCCCAAGCATTACATCTTCCATTGTGTGTAATTGTCTAAATGCAAATAGGTGAATGTCTCGAGGCTGTCTATAAGACTCCTAAATACCTAGCTACTACCAACACCCTGATCCAATTGCCTGGTAGTATCCACCTTCAGTGGAGCAATCTTCTAAAGTAGCCAAGTCATACTAACCATTGTACCACCAGAGCACCCAACCTAAACATATAGTCCTAAGAACAAACAGCAAATCATTATATGCATACAGAACCTAGAAGCCTTATATGAATTGAATGAATCAGCTTTAAAGTACAACAAAGCCCAAAATTTCTAGGCATAATCTCCCACCACAAAAGAGAGACAACAGAGATATACAAAGCCAAAACAAATGTATAGGAGAAAGCAGTTACAAAGCAGTCAAACAGAGCTGGAAAGCAACGTGAACAATATGAAAAAACAAGGGAAAAAGGGTTACGAACAATGCAGTACAATCTAAATATACAGGAGGACTTAGAAGAATCAGAAATATGGACAGGGAAAGAAATCAAGGCATTCCTAATTCAGATGGAACGGAATATTAGAGAAGACATGAGACAGAAAATCCAAGCATTGAAAGTATATTTTGAAGAGGAACTAACCACACAAATTAAATCCACAAAGAATGAGCTTTATCAGGAGATAGAGGTGTTAAAAATAATCAAGTTGTAATCATAGAAATGCAAGAAACCGTAAATCAGATTAAAAGTGCTAATGAGAATATTACAAACAGACTAGATCAAGTAGAAGTCAGAACATCAGATAATGAAGACAAAGTATATCAACTTGAAAAGAATATAGTCAACACAGAAAAGATGCTGAAATCAAACATATAACACAAAACACAAGTGTGCACACCTAATATAATACATACAACACATGACATAATATTAAAGGCCTTATGACTTTTTACAGGTGAAATCTCCATTGCAATGTCTAAAAACTCTATTGTCCAAAAATAGAACTGATCAGCAAAACATTAACCTAGGTCTGTATGAGCTAAAAAAAAAACAAAATAAAACTTCATGATATGAGAAAGGGCAATGATAAAATAGATGTTGAAAAAAACATTCTGGTTCTGTCACAGATGTAAGAACAGCCAAACTGGAGTTCTGGATATCAGCTCTTATTGATTTGAGCCAAATCATCTTATTTTTGGTCTGTAGAAATCTCTTTAGTTAATCTCTCTGGAATCCAAATTGGCTACTCTTCTCCCTGTAGAAACACAAAAACAGACCCCGGACTCCAGACAATAACTGGGTCAGGACCTTTCCATTGTTCTGTTAGAATATCCTTCCAAAGTACCTTGGGCTTATGTACATTATTTGGACATATATGCCTTTCTGCAGCACTAAGCCCTGATGAACCCAAATTTAAAAAGTTTAGAGTAAAAGGGTTATTTTAAGTTTATCTTTGGGGAATATATACCCCTTCCCAATTCCTTCTTTTTGCTTTAATATGTATGTTTTAATAGTTTGATGTGATATTTCAACTATGCCTTGTCCCTGTGGATTGTATGGGATTCCTGTTATATGAGTAATGCCAAATGATGAGCAAAATTGTTTAAAAGAGGTAGAAATATAACCAGGGGCATTATCTGTTTTTAACTCTTTTGGAACGCCCACAGTGGCAAAATTTTGTAAGCAATGAGCTATAACATCTTTAGTTTTTTTCTCCAGCAAGAAGGGAGACCATCAAAAATCCAGAAGAAGTATCAACTGTAACATGCAAATATTTTAATTTTCCAAATTCTGGCAAGTTTGTGACGTTCATCTGCCAAATATGGTTAGGTATCAATCCTCTAGGATTGACTCCAAGATTAACTTGTGGTAAAAAGGTCACACAATTTTGACATTGTTTTATTATTTGTCTAGCTTGTTCCTTAGTTATTTTGAAATGCTTTTGTAAAGTATTAGCATTGACATGGAACTTTTTATAAAAATTTATAGCTTCTTCTAGTGTAGAGAAAATATGTATATATGTCATGTGTTGTTTTATCTACTAAATAATTGCCCAAACTAAGGGCTCCAGGCATTCCTGTATGTGTCCTGAAATGTCCTATAAAGAACGGATCTTTCCTGTCCCAGATTAGACTTTGTATAGTGGAAAGCAAAGAGAAAAGAGTAGAGGAAGGGGAAATCCTTCCACCTTCAAGTGATACTATAGCAATAACTATATACTGATTATCGGAAAATAAATTAATTACAGATGCTTTAAGCATCACAAAAGCTTGTAATACTGCATTAAGCTCTACATTTTGAGCTAATTGTTTTCGTACTAAAAATGTAAAAGTTTGATCAGGTGTAACTATTATTGCTGTACCATTATTTGACCCATCAGTGAATATATTTGTAGCATTTATAATAGGTGTTTTTCTTCTCATTTTTGGAAAAATTACATGATGTGATGACCAAAAAGACAATAAAGGATTAGATGGTAAGTGGTTATCAAATGAAACATTAGATTTGCACATGATTATTGCCCAAGTATTTAACTAATTATCTAACTCATCAATTTGATTCATAGTATATGGAGTAATAATTTTATTGGAAGACATTCCAATCAGTCCCTTTGCTGCTTTTATTCCTTTGAGTATTAATTGTCCTAAAGCCTCAGTATACCTAGTAAGAATAGTGTTAGGAGAACAAGATAAATGTATTCATAATAATGGACCTTCTTGCCAAAAATACTTCTGTAGGAATATTTTTTTGGTGGTAGTACAATAAATAATAAAGGCATTCTTAAATCAATTCTATCCAAATGAATATTTTCCATACATTTTTCAATGATTTTTAATGCCTTTCTTGCTTCAGGTGTTAACATTCGGGGTGCATTTGGATCTGATAGACCTTTTAGGATATCAAATAAAGGTTCAAACTCTCCTGTTGGTATACCTAGATAAGGCCTTATCCAATTTATGTCTCCTAATAACTTTTGAAAGTCATTAAGTGATTTGAGTTGATCTATTCGTATTTGAATTTTTGGTGGATGGACCATGATTGAGGATAAAAGAACTTCTAAATAATTAATTGAAAAATTTAATTGTACTTTATCTATTGCTATCTCTAGTTTATAATTTTTTAATAAGTTTGTAAGTGTGGCATAACATTCTAGCAATGCGTTTTTAGCTTTCTGTGCTAATAATACACCATCCATATAGTGAAATATTTGTAGTTCAGGATTTTGATTTCTAAGTGCCTGGATTAATTTGTTAACATAAATTTGACACATAGTTGGACTGTTAGCCATCCCTTGAGGGAGCACTTTCCATTTGGATCTCTGATCAGGACCTTCATGATTCAGTGCAGGGATAGTAAATGCAAACCATGGACTATCCTCAGGATGAATTGCAATTGAATAAAAACAATCTTTAATATCTATAATTAAAACATACCAGGTTTTTGGCAAAGCAGAACATTGAGGAATTCCCAAATGAGCAGGTCGCATAATAACCGTCTCATTATTAATGGCTCTTAAATCTTGCAATAATCTCCATTTACCAGATTTCTTTTTGATGACAAAAATGGGAGTATTATGGGGAGATACAGACGGTTGTATATGTCCTTCCGCTAATTGTTGTTTCACCATGTCATGGGTTGCTTGTACCTTTTCTTTAGTCAGGGGCCACTGAGGAACCCATACTGGTATTTCTGATTTCCAAGTAGTTTTTATTGTCTTAGTGGCCCTTTCTTAAAATCCAACCCATGTCTGTCTGTTCTTTGATCTATTTGTATTGGGGCTGCTATACCTTGTTCTTGTTTTTCTAATCTTTTTCCTTTCCTAAAACCTTGTCTAACCATAATTGTGGGTACATTTTGATTGATGTTATTTGTTAATGTCAAACCTAATCGATCTAGGACATCTCATCCCCATAAATTTATGGGAAGATGATCCATACATATGGCTGTTTAGTTCCTTCACATCCTTCAGGATCCTTCCAATCTAATACCATTGCTCTTCTATGGGGATTAGTCACCAATCCTAGGCCTTGAAGCATTTGAGTGTATTGTTGCAATGGCCAATGTTTTGACGAGAGATGATGCTAAGTTCTTGATGAGAGATGATGCTAAGTTCTGCATCTGTATCCAATAGCCCATTAAATTCATGTCCTTGAATATTTAGTTTTAGCATGGGGCGAGAATCTAAATTTAAAGAAACATAGCCCAATCTACACGTGTGGAGCCTAATCCCTTGGAACCTCTTTCTACAGCATGACTGAAAAATTTATCATGTAGGCTTGGTATTATTAGTAACTGTGCTATTCTGTCTCTTGGTGAAATTACAGATATACCCTTTGGAGAACTGGCTATAATTTTTAATTCACCTTCTATGGTCTACAAGCACGGACACAGAGAGATACACAGACATAGAAACACTTGCCTTGCCAAAGGACTTACTAGACACAGTTCACCCCAAAGCAAACATTCTGCTTTTCCTACCTATTGTCAGAACATGATACAAAACCACAAACTCACACCCATACCCACAAGTCACTGCCTTCCCCAAAGTAGGTCTGTGACTATCCAGAGTTTCCTCTGACTGGTGCGCCATAATATTTTCCCACGAAATGGCCGGTACTGTCTCAGATCTGGTCTCCTTGGCCAACTCTGTGAAGTTTTCAGGAGCCAGCTATTTCCTGCTTTCTCAGGAAAGGCTCCACTTCAGAGCTGTCCTGGCATTTGGCCATCCTCACATCAGTATGTACCAAGAAAGACTGACACTGTCCTTAGTAAATCCAAACAATGAGCCTACTGGGACTGAGACTGGGACTGGCTCTGTGTCCTGGGCTTCCAGTTCAGAGAGTTCCATCACCAAGTAAGTGAGGTAGGTCACTGCTGGCTTGTGGGAAGCCGGTGATGGCAGTTGGGTTCTGAAGGTTTTCCTCAGGAGCTGTTTTGTTTGGCATGTGTGGTTCTTAAAATAAAGTTCGTTTCTTTTGTCAAGTGGCTCCTGAATTTTGCCCAGCCAGACTGTGGCATTTGGAGGGCCACAAGGGGAATGAGTGAGGGTAAGTGATAAGGTAAACTGCTCACCTCTGAAGGCAGGGCGAGAGGATGGGAAGCCATTTTAAAATTCCTCTTTTGTTTTGCTTCACTTTTGTTTTAAGTTGCCTGTCCCTGGAGATGGGTAAGATGGAAGAAAAACCACTCACATCTGAGGAACTGATTGAGAGAAAAAAGAGATGGACATTTCAGGAGGATAGAAAAGCTATTATAATGATTTTCTGTTGTTCCACTTTTGTTTCATTCTGGTTCAGTTTTGTTTGGTGATATCTTCTTGGGTTGTATTATAGTTATAGTAGAAATATTCAAGTAAAAGAGAAGGTCTCTCAAGCTAGTCAGACAGAGATAAAAATTCAATTAAAAGAGAAGGTCTCTCTAGCTAGTTAGACAGAGGAAAAAAACAGGTGATTGATCCTGATAATGTGTCTGAATCAGCCTCTTGGACCTGTGTGAGGCTGTGGCTTAGATTCTCATCACCTGATGGATCATTCCGTGTGTGAATCCATACCCAAAATGGCCAAATGAGCAGTCCCTGTGGATGAAGTCTCTTGCCTTCCTCTGTAAGGCTACTGACCTCCATCAAGTGAGAATACGCATCCTTTGTGTCAAATGGGTTCTTCAAAGCCCTGGAGAGTCTAGCACATAGGTTCTTTGGTTTTCTCATGAATCCAATTCACATAAAAATATCTACACCTGACAGTCAGTAGGCCTCAAATTGGAGAAGCAGAGGTGTATTAAGGGCAGGCCTATTTTATCACACCTGGTTCACAGGAAGGGTGTCCAGGCCACCATGACTTTAGGCAATGAGGGGCAAGAGAGCTTATTTTGGACACTGTCTTGGACTTCGCCACTCATGTAAACCTCCAGACAGAACTTAGTATGAGAGTGTATATATGGAAGAAGATGAGGACCACGTGGGAGTGTTTTGGTTTTAATTGTGGTCATTTGTGTGGTAGTTGGAAGATATGACTGGGTACACCTGGGCTGAACTCTGGTGTGATTCCCCTTAAAGACTGAGTTCTGGAACTGACTTAGAGAAGTGTTATCATGAAATATGTTGGGATTTCAGTTGGTCACGCATGAGAGTCGCCCTTGGAAACCGAGATCTAGGCCCAGGTTTGCTTTCCACAGAGCACTGGGAATCTCAGCCAGGATATCACATGGTTTTATTCTGAAAGACATGGCAGCCATATTTGAGAGTCAAAACACAAATGGACCTCACATTGTAGACAGCAATAGCCCTGGCTTCCTGTGAAATTTTGGCCACTCTTTGGAAGCCTTGCCTGTGAGATTTCTCCAGAGCTTTCATTGAAATGAGCTTCCTCACCATTTAGTTGTTCCTGAATGAAGTTAAACACACAGTGCCTCCAACATCATTCTTGAAAAATGGCTAGATAAATACCATGAAATTTTTGAAATTCCCTTGACCATGAAAATGGTGTAGAACAGAGATGCCAGTAAGCTGGAGCCTGATGTGAAGTGGGCCTAGAAAAGTCGTGTGCAGGTGTGTGATAAAATATCTGTGGTGGGGCCATGTGGATCTGCCATTGGCTTCCAAATGGCTTGTGACTGACATGGTGCACCCAGCAGACCCTTCTATGTAAAGGCATCTTGTTATATGGAGAGTTTTCAGGGCAATGTTCAGAATCAGATTGCTATGGTCAAGGATGGGATTGAAGCCTGGTTGGTGCATTATCCTGCAGACCCTGACACACCACACGTGACAGAACTCCCTTTAGCACTGTGTCCCAGTTGAACTCCTTGTATTTTGTGAAGCAAATACCAAACTCACATTGCAGCAGCAAGAAACACATCGACAAGTGGAGGATTGCTGGATGGCTTTACAGTCCACACGGAAAGATTTTCCCCCCAGTGGCCACAGTTTACCTACAAAGAGAGAATTCAGCACTGCTGCCTCATGTTCATTAGAAAATAAGAAACCATGTCCTCCAGGTCACTTAGATACATACCTAGCTTTGATGGTCTCTCTACAAAAAAAGCTAAAACTCCTGACAACAACAAATATTTCAAGTGCCCAAACTCAGAGGCAGTTTCACCAGAAGTCTTTAGTCCAGCAGAGCTCCATTTTTGTGGAGTATTTACCTGTCCCTTACTTTTGGAAACTCCTCTGCCACCTTCAAGGTTGTGAACTCTTGAGCATATTACATTCCAGATATGTATTCACAGATTTTCTAACTCTTCCACTCTAATTGTGTTTTACTTGGGGTGAAGGTAAAGTCAAGGCATTGTTCTGGATTAGAGTGCGAAGATTTTTGTGAAGCACATATTTACATACACATTGGATTCATTTTCCTATTTTCCATTCAAAATGCTGAATGCCTGACACTAACCCATACCCTACTAGACTCTGACTACTAATTCTAATATGATGGAGAAAAATAACCCAAACCGAATAGAAATACAAGCAGTTTAGACGAGGCATAGTGTATTGCTGGACTTGCCTTTTGCATTATACAGGGTAGGACTTATAAATCTAGTCAATATTTTGTTGAAATAGTTCTCCATGTGTTTTTAAAGTTAACAAATAGATGAATTCCTTTCTGCATTTCTCTGTAGCCAATTCAGCACATGTAATTTCATATGCACATATTGAATCGTACCTGTTATCACATGTACATTCTTGTGAGGTGGCTGACTTTGCAGATACAAATTGGGAGAAGAGATCACTCCACCTAAACACAGTTGGAACTGAAAATTCAACCTATGGGTGAGCTTCATAGATGAACAACATGATAAATAAAATCATGTTCAGTATAATGAATATTTTTGGATCAGTGGATGATATACATTTCATCATGAATTTCGATTTCCATATATATTGCTACTTTTTAATGTCTGTGTGTGTGTGTGTGTGTGTGTGTATACACTCTCCAAGTTTTTCATAATATTAACTATATGGGTCTTAATGTACACTCCCTAAATTCATTCGTATTCATGTATGTGGATTTATAATCAAATATTCAAGAGATTATTCTCAGAAATATTCATCCACCTAAAATACATATTTGTTTCCTAGAACTAAAAACTAACTACTGTGAATGGTGCATACAAATCCTAATATTTCTACAGTAACTGACCCAGTTTAACACCAATGCAAGTAGATATTTATGGAACGTGATGTGTATTTTGATGTTCATTTTTAGTCAACACTTGTACATTACTATTTCTTCAGTTTATGCACATCATAAGATATATATTTCATATACAAGTTAGCAAATTTATAGGCATTTGTTTCACTTTCAATAACTTCATTCTTCAGAACACATGTATTCCTCCATGTTTTTTGACAAGACTTTTCATGAGACTTCTTTCTAAACACATTATATTCGATTTCCATAATCACTTTTGAAGCAAAACTCACACACTCTTCATGATGAAATATCACCCTAATATTACCATTAGAAGTATAACTGGTTGGAATGAATGATTTAATATCAATACAAGATTTTCTGTATATTTTCAGATATCAACTCAGTCCATTATTTAAAGCGGACCAATTATATTATTTATTCACAGTATGGTCTATTCTTGCATTATCTCTATATTCTTAGACAGATACTACACCACATTCTACCCCCAATACTCATTTATACGTCTTCAAAATATTGTTCCCAGAAATGGTGGAAGAAATACTCATGTCACCTGATCTACATATACATTTTATCACAGTAATATTCTGGAAAATAAAGCAAAGGTCACACTTATGATTGTACCAAAGCCTAAATTTAAAGTGAGCATGGATTTCTAAAAACATCCATGTCCAGGTTGCCTAATTCTCTCAAATGTCAATCCAATTGTTGACTACATACTTGTTTCTTTCTAAGATTATATATTCAAACTCAACCCTGTTGAAAATGTCTAATCCTATCACTCACTTTAAACTTTGCCTGATATCCTAATGTCTCTATTGATATAGGCTTTCCTTCATAATTTCCCAGTTCATCATTTTGACTGTTCATTTGTGCTGACATTTACATTCACTCTCTACCTGAAACCCAATTGCTAAATAACTTTTGGTCCAAATCCTATACTCACTCTTCTTTCTGAATCTACCGACTATCTCCCAAATCCTACTGACTATCCTTTTTTGAATGGATGTTCTCTTCGACATTCAATCATTCAAGGTACAAGGTCCGATGCCATTGTGTATTGATTTATCTGAGACATCTGTGCAGGACATAATTCAAAGATAAGTCTCCCAATCAAGGCCCCAATCCCTTTCTGGGCTTCAAATATTACTTAGATTTCTGTTTTCATACATATATTTCACCTCTATATTTTTATAAATATTGCAGATTTCCAATACCATTATTCATCCAGCAAAATGATTCCTAACCCAAATCGAACAAGTAATCAACCCAAACCATATACTATTCCCTCATTCTAACTTTATAAAGGAGCAGGGAAAGTCTTGGTCTTACAATATAGGAATGTAGGGGATATATCACCTGCTGAAAACCTCAAAGGTCAATGCAGAAATAATCCCTGGAGAAGATGTAGGCAGCTATTAAGGACCTGAGAGAGCAAAAGTCATCTTCCATGGAAAACAACCCTGTCTGGAGAGGGGTTGTTTCTGACTCAGTGTCTCTGTTCCTAATGTACAGAAGATGGACCAATCCAGGCCTGTGTGGAGAGCTGTTCACGGGTGCCTATGGGTGATATACTATTCTAACTGGTGAGAGTGTCACGAGAAATAGGGACAGCATCTATCTCATGGGACCCTTGAAAGCAACTGTTAGGAAAAAGTGGTTGCAAAGGCAGTGACCTCATTCAGTTCCTGAAGGAAGTGACCTCATCTCTATTCCTTGGTGATGGAACTCTCTGAACTTGTGAAACAGGAATCCAGGCACCCAGAGCCAGTAGTAGTCCCAGTCCCAGTGGGCTCACTTGTTTCGATATTCCAAGGACAGAGTCAGTCTTTCTTGGTATCTATTGATGTGAAAATGGCCAAATGCCAGGAAAGCTTTGAAGACTGGCCTTTCCAGAGAAAGCAAGTAGTGGCTTACCACGGGCTCCTGACAATTTCACAGAGTTGGCCAAAGAGACCAGATCTGAGACAGGACAGGCCATTTTGGAGGTACATAGTAAGGCTCACCAGTGAGAGTACACTCCGAATAGTCACAGACCTACTTGGGGGAAGGCGATGCCTTTGTGGTTTTTGTTGTGTGTTTGTGGTTTTATCTCATGTTCTGAGAAAAGGTAAGAAAGGTGGTTTGCTTGGTTTGGAGTGAACCGTTTCTAGTAAGTGATTGGACAAGGCAAGTGTTTCCATGTCTGTGTATCCCAATGTGTCTGTTGTTGTAGACATTAGAAAAGAGAATGCATCAATGTATGGGTCCTGTCTAGTAGAAAGCTTCCCAGCATCAATCCTGCCCAATTTATGAATGGACTGTGGCTTGCATTATCGAAGGGCAACACCTACAAACTTCCTTAGTTCCTGTTTTCTTTCTGAATTCTGGCTACACTCAAGAATAGGCTCATGGTTTTGTGTTCAAGATATTTACCACCTCCAAGCTCTGTGATATGGCCATGTACTGGATAGCTGGAGGGAATGGCGAGCATCTCAGAAAACTCAGATATCAGTGTGACCAGTAAAGTCTCAGTGGAGAAACCCTGCTATGGGCCTTTTGCTTACCTATTGTTCTTTTGCCCTGAATGTCAGGAAGGGCTTTGCCTCACGCCACACATTTGTGAAGCCTGAAGAAACCAGTTTTCAAATGGAAATGAGTGGGCATCACCTGTGGCTCTTTGCTTAACTGCTTTGGAAAGGGATGTGTCTTAATCAGTCTCTTGGCCCTGTGTGAGGCTGTGGCTTAGATTACCAACACCTGGTGGATGTAAAGAAAGATCCCATGTGTGCATACAAAATCAAAATGGCAAAAATTGCAGTCATTGTAGATGAAGTCTCTCGCCTTTCTCTGTAAGGTTCCTGACCTCCAACAAGTGGGTATAGGGATCCTTTGGGTCAAATGAATTCTTCAAAACCATGCAGAGGCTAGTCCATAGGTGCTTCGGGTTTTTCTTGACTCCATTTCACATAAAGAATCTAAATGCCAAAGTCAGAATGCCTCAAATTGGAGAAGTGGAAAAGTATTAATGGCAGACCTGTTTGATCACTCCTGGTTCACAAGAAGGGTGTCCAGGCCACCGTGACTTTAGTCACACACACACACACACACACACACACACACAAACACACACACACACATATATATATATATATACTCTCCAGATTTTTCAAAATATGAAACATGTGTCTTATTTTACACTCACCAAATTCATTCATATTCATATACGTAAATTTATAATCAACTTTCCAAAGATTATTCTTAGAAATATTCATTCACCTGAAAAACATATTTCTTTCCTATACTGAAAAGTAACTTCAGTGAATGATGCACACAAATCCTAATATTTCTACAGTACCTGACCAAGTTTAACATCAATGCAAGTAGATTCCAATCGGACATGATGTGTATTTTGACGTTCATTTTTATTCAACACTGGTAGATTACTATTTCTTCAATTAATGCACATCATAGGATATATATTTCATCCACAAGTTAGAAAATTTATAGGCATTTGTTTCACTATCAATCACTTCCTGCTTCAGAGCACATGCATTCCTCCATGTTTCTTGACTGGTCTTTTCATGAGAAAAGGGATGGACAAGGCAAGGTAAGGCAACTAAGATAGCACCGAAGACAAGGAAACAGTCCTATTTGGTTACAACCGGATTTAGAGGGCATTGCTTCTGTTGTAATCATTTAATCCTCTGCACCCCAAGTTTAAATTGTTTCAGAATTTTGTACCTAACATGTAAGGGAGGGGCTCAGAAGTTCACAGTCTGCAGAAGTTCATAAAAAGCAGTTTTTGTTTCTGGTTTTTTTTCTCTGTTCTGGGCAAGTTAACATTTTAAGGACACCGGGAATGGGGCAGAGCTATTTTCTTCTCTTTTTTTTTTCTCTCTGCCAGCTGTTACCATGAAGCCCAGTTGGTAACTTCTTTATCTTAGAAATGTAGCCATCTCTGTGAAGCCCCAGCTCAAGCTCAGAGGCCTTGTTTACATATTGCCAGCATTGTGACTGACTCTTTCCAAACACATTATTTTTGATTTCCATAATTACTTTTGTAGCAAAACTAACATATCTTCATGATAAACCGTAACCCTAATATTAATATTAGATGTATCATTGGTTGGAATGAATGATTGTATATAAATATAAGATTTCTTATATATTTTCAGATATCTATTCAATCTGTTATTTAATGTGGAACCAGTTATATTATTTATTCACTTATGGTCTATTCATGCATTATCTCTATATTCAATGACACAGTGTACACCTTTTTGTACCCCCAATACCCATTTATATGTCTTCAAAATATTGCTCCCCGAAATAGTGGAAGAAACACTCATGTCACCACATCTACATATACATTTTATCACAGTAGTATTCTGGAGACAAATGTAAAGGTCACACTTGTGATTGTACCAAAGCCTAAATGGAAAGTGAGCATGGATTACAAAAAACATCCATGTCAAAGTTGCCTAATGCTCTCAAATGTCAATCCTATTGGTGACTACATTTTGTTTCTTCTTAAGATTATATATTCTAACTCAATTCTGTTGAAAATGTCTAATTGTATCACTCACTTTATACTTTGCCTGATTTTGTAATGTCTTTATTGATATCTGCTTTCCTACATATTTTCCCCACTTCATTATTGTGACTGTTCACATGTGCTGACATTTACATTCACTCTCTAACCGAACCCCTATTGCTAAAGATATTGTTTTCCAAATCCTATACTCACTCTTCTTCCTAAACCTACCAACTATCTTCTTAATCTTACCGACTATCCCTTTATGACTGGATTTTCTCTTCTACATTCAAACATCCAAGTAATGTTCCTGCAAGCGTTGGAGGAAGAGATCACCAAGAGAGTGTCTCATGCAACAGCAAGGGGTTAATTGGGGGTCCAGCAAGCTGGGGCTCAGAGCTCACATGAATAGAGCAGAGAGCTCTGAGAACAGCTTAAGCAGAGCTTATATACTTTCCTTGGAGAGGGCAGGGACGGAAATTTATTGATGGGTCAGAGAGAGTGGGCGGTTAGTGTGAAAGTGGGTGAGGGAATACATTCTGCAATTTGACAGTTGGGGACAGCACAATCTGGGAACAAGATTACAAACAGTTCTAAAGATTTCAACAGTGTTTTGTTAAGCATACAGAAAAACAGGAAGTTACAAGTACCTTTTTTATTAACCTTTCATTCCGCACTTCTTCTTCTTGCTACTTTTAATCATAAAAGTGATTATTGGGGCGTGTCACATTCTATGTCTGCTAGTGGGGTATTACCATAAGTTTAACTTGTCCAATTTGAGCTTGGAGTAAAGAAATTACATGGTTGAGCAAACAGGGTTTTATAGTTAGAAATAATATGAGGATTATTATTGGACAGGCCAGGGTTGATAAAAGCGTAGATAACCAGGGGGACTGTGTGAACCAAGACTCAAACCACCCTTTTTGGGCCTCTCTCTCTCATTGACGCTTTTCAAGGCATCCTTTTATTTTACTCATAGGTTTTTTTTACAACCTCAGTATGGTCGGCATCAGAACAACATTCTTATATCAATGCAGCACAAAGGCCCCCTTCTCTCATGAAGAGGAGGTCCAACCCTCAACTGGTGTGTAAAACAAATTCAGATACAGATGTTAAAGATTCCTGCAAAGCTGTGATGGAGGTTTCTATTATCTTTAAGTTTTGGTCTCTTCCTGCTTCTATTTGGGTCATTTGTTGTGTACCATGGAGCAGGGCCGTGGTTCCTGTGATTACCCCTGCCGCAACTCCAATTCCTAATATGATGGCTAAAGTGAGGGATATATGTTTCCAGTGGAACCGGGTTGTATGCCCCCCTGTTTGAACTTCAAATGAACCTGGGTCATTATAGAGCAATCTGGGACACATCTTCACCATTACACAATTAATCTAATCTGTTGACCATTTCATGAAAACATAAACAATGTTTAAGTATATAGAATTATACTGTTGTAGGGACGGACAAGGCACGGCACTTAAGATAGCACCAAAGACAGGGAAACAGTCCTATTTGGTTGCAACCGGATTCAGAGGGCATTGCTTCTGTTGTAATCAATTAACTCCCTGAACCCCAAGTTTAGGTAGTTTCAGAATTTTGTACCCAACATGAAAGAGAAGAGACTCAGAAGTTCACAGTCTGCAGAAATTCAAAAAAAGAAGCTTTTTTTTTTTCTGTTTTCTCCTCTATTGTGGTCAAGTTAACTTTTCAAGGACACCTGGGAGGCAGAGAGCTTTTTTTTTTCCTTTTCTTTTATCCCCCTGCCAACTGTTACAATGGAGCCCAGTTTGTAACTTTTTATCTTAGAAATGTAGCCATCTCTGTGAAGCCCCAGCTCAAGGCCAGAGGCCTTTTTCACACATTCTGTGAAAAACTATTAAGGGGGTGTCTAGCTTCGGAGTGCTGATTTTTCCAGCCAGTAGCCAAGTAGAACAGGGCAACAGAAAAAGAGGAAGTTAATCTACACTGAACTCATTTATAGAGACTCTTTTGCTGAAAGTCCTAAAGTCAGCCATGGTGAAGACTTCTGGAGAAGTTCAGTGAAGATTTTTCTGTGGGCCTGGTACAGATGGGAAAGACGGGGAAGGCGGGGGGTGAGAGCAGCTCCGTGGATCTGAGAATAAGGAAGGAGAAATGTAAAAGAATAATGGAAAGGGTTTTGGGATTTTCCTAGCAACATAAATTGAGCAGTAGAACCGGTAGAGCAGAAAGGAAGACAGGAGTGAATATCCCAAAAAGCCTGTGAGGGACTTTAAATTCTTAGTAACCTGTTTTCAGTGATGACAAAGCAACTTTAAAGGCCATTTTCATTACATCTTCCATAGGGGTCTGAGGGTTCTCCTAAGCTGGTTTGAGCTTTGGGTTAGGTGGTAAGAGGATCTGGTGGGACCCGGTGTGGGCACTGACAGGAAAAGAGAGAAGTGAGTGGGTGGATGGGTACCTCAGTACCTGCTACCTCAGCAAGGGGGCAATGCTCTGAGAACCGGCAGAGGTTTCGGTTTTTGATCTAGTAATTGGAGAAGAGAAATCAGGTTTGCTGAGGTGGGACTGACAGCAGAGTGTATGGAGCAGAAGGCTGAGTTTGAGGAACTATTGGAGAAGCATAGTTCAGGATGTGAGCGAAAGAGGAAAAAGGCCTTCACATAGGGGAATTTCCTTTCACCCTTTTGAGCACTTGCAGAAGTTAAAAAGGTCACACAGAATTTGAGGATCTAGAGACTCCTCTGGGGGCCATCAGTTTGGGTTTTCTAAGTGGTAATATGGCCAATGCTGTGTACTGAATTTGATGAGGATTTTGGGTTCCACCAGGTAGCCCCTGTATGCTCAAATCCCCATGACTTACAGAAGAAGTCGGCTTTTCCCCCACACAGCCATGGCGGTTTGTGGCTTTGATACTCTGCCGGGCAAACATACTAATATAGTCTAGCCAACCTGCATCTGGCTTGCCTGTCCCTACAACCATAATGTTTGTTTCCATTATCTATGGTACGGAAAGGATTTAATGGAATTTTAATGGGATCCTCTTCATCAGGGATATTCTAATAGGAAAGACTTATAGCCAGCTGACAAATGTCTGGGTGGAGAGATGGCCACCAGGTCCCTAAGGGGGCTGTATGCAAGATAGACCATACTTCTTGTCTAGTAGGATTTGTGATCAGCCATCGCTGCTGAAAGGGCTGATGAGCGTTAGGACTACGGGTGGCCAAGGAGAGAGTCTATAGCCTTACCCACGTGGCGAATATGCAATTTGAAAGGGTTAACAGTCTTTTCCAGTTTCCAGCCAGAGTCTGGACATGGCACAGGCTTGAGATGAGAGGCATGGATGCAGGATGTGATTCCCTCTACTTTTACTGCTGTAGGTGCTATAAGTAGCACCTGGAATGTTCCTTTCCAGTGGGGTTCCAGGGATGACACCTGATGTCATCTTATTCAGAGGAAGTCTCTTTCTTGATATCAACGTGGATTCCCCTCGTCCCAAGTTGGAAGCCAGTAGCCACCTGTTTCCACAGGTATAGCTGAGTTCTTAAAAGAGATTTAAGTCTGTCAAGCAAGGGTGTGTGGAAGGGATCCTTAGGTCTTAGAGTCGGGGTTAGGTCTCTTAGTGGAGGAGGGGCCCCATAGAGAATTTCATAGGGGGTGAGGTTACACAAAGAAACAAAGGGAGTATTTCTTGCATGAAACAGTGCATAAGGCAGGAGCATAGTCTAATCTTTTATGCCGGTCTCTAAGCTTAATTTCGTTAAGGTCTCTTTAATGGTTCTATTTATTTTTTTTATGTGTCCTGAGCTCTGGGGTCTATAAGCGCAATGTAAATTCCAATTAATCCCTAGGGTCCTGGCTAACCCCTGATTTTCCTGGCCCATGAAGGCTGTTCAATTATCAGACCATGTTACATTAGGCAGGACGTGTCTTTGATAAATATCTTTCAGGATCTTCTTGACCACAATTTGTGCCGGTTTTCTTTTCTTTCTTTTTTTCTTTTTTTTTGTGGGAAAGGCTTCAATCCATCCTGAAAATGTATCTACAAAGAATAGGAGATATTTAAGTCCATACCTTGCTGGCTTAATTGCAGTAACGTCCACTTCCCAGAATTGTCCTGGTCTGGTTCCTCATAGGTGCTTTCCTGCAGGAAGCTTGGAAGGGTAAGCATTAACCAATTGACAGAACTGACAGGCTTTTGTTACCCATTCAATTATTTCCTTTCACTGCGAGTGAGTTAGTCTAAAACTCTGTTCTTGATCCTACAGTAATGCCTGCAGTTTTTTTGAACCAAGTTGATTGAGTTGATGTACATTTTTAACGTAGTGTAGGGCTTTCTGAAATTGCAGCCTGGGATCAGTGAAGTTGAGGAGTTCAGTGTTAGTGTTCTTAGATGTTATCAAAAGCTTGCTGGTGCTCAAGGGTCCATTGGAATTGGGCATTCTCATTTAACAGCTGGTATAAAGGAGGAGCCAAGAACACAAACCCAGGTCCATAACCTGCTAAAGCCAGCAGTCCCAAGAAACTCTCTATGTTGTCTCCTGTTAAATGGGGGTGGTATCTGCACAACGGTTTGTTTCCTGGGCTCAGTGAGCCATCATTTACCGCGCCTAAGGGAATACCCCAGGAAGATTACTTCTTGCAGGCAAATTTGGGCCTTTATGTCCGAAGCTCTCTACCCGAGTTGAGCAAGCTCAGATAATAGTGCTTGGGTCTCAGACTCACAGTTTTCTTTGGTGTTGGCTGCCAGTAGCTGGACATCCACATATTGAAGCAGAATGACTTCGGGGTGCGTAGTTCTGAAGTTGTTGAGATGTCTGTGAAGGGCTTCATCAAAGAGAGTGGGGGAGTTTTTGAACCCCTGTGGGAGTCTAGTCCAAGTTAGTTGACAAGACGTTCCGGTTTCTGGGTCTATCTACTCGAAAGCAAACAGCAACTGATTATCTTTATGCAGAGGCAAGCAAAAGAAAGCATCTTTTAAGTACAGAACAGTATACCATTTTCACTCGGCCACAGCAAAGAGGTTATTGGGGGTCCAGCATGCTGGGGCTCAGAGCTCACTTGAATAGAGCAGAGAGCCCTGAGAACAGCTTTAACAGAGCTTATATACTTTTCTTGGAGAGGGCAGAAAGGGAAATTTATTGATTGGTCAGGGCGAGTGTGCGGTTTGCGTGCACCCGGGTGAGGGAGTATATTCTGCAGTTTGGCAGTTGGGGACAGCACATTCTGGGAACAAAATTAGCAAACAGTTCTCAAGATTTCAACAGTGGTTTGTTAAGCATACAGAAAAACAGGAAGTGACAAGTGCCTATTTAATTAACCTTTCACCAAAGCAAAATGGAAAGTGAGCATGGATTACTAAAAACAACCATGTCCAGGTTGCCTAATGCTCTCAAATGTCAAACCTATTGGAGGCAACATATGTCTTTTTCCTAAGATTATATATTCAACTTCAACCATGTTGAAAATGTCTAACCCTATTACATTATACTTTGCCTGATTTCCTAATGTCTCTATTGATATCTGCTTTCCTACATATTTTCCCCAGTTCATCATTGTGACTGACTCTTCATATGTGCTCATATTTACGTTCACTCTCTACCCAAAACCCTATTGCTAATGAAACTTTCGTCCAAATCCTATATTCACTCTTTTTTCTAAACCTACTGACTACCTTCCTAATCCTGCCGACTATTCCTTTTTGACTGGATGTTCTCTAGAACATTTAATCATCCAAGGTACAAGGTCCTCTGCCATTGCACATCAATTTATCTGAGATATCTGTGCAGAACATAATTCAAAGCTAAGTATCTCACTAAAGGGCCCAATGCCCTTCAGGGCTTCAAATCGTACCTAGATTTCAGGTTTCCTACTTATATTTCACCTATATATTCTCATGAATATCGCAGGTTCCCAATACCATTATTCATCCCGCAGAATGTTTCCTAACCCAAATAGAATATGTTATTAACCCTAACCATACACTGTTCCCTCAATCTAACTTCACAAAAGAGCAGGGACAGAGTTGGTCTTACAATTCAGCAATGTAGGGGATCTTCCACCTGCTGAGAACCTCAAAGTTTGATGCAGAAATGATCCCTAGAGAAGATGTAGCAGCTATGAAGGACCTGAGAGAGCAAAAGTCATCTTCCATGGCAAACCACCTGTTCAGGATGAAGTGATGTGTCTGAATCAGCCTCTCTCCTACTGATATAAAGAAGATGGACCAAACCAACTCTGTGTGGAGAGCTTCTCCTGGGTGTCTACGGTTGATATACCATTCTAACTTCTGAAAGTGTCACAGGAAGTAGGGGCAGCCTCCATCTCAACGGACCCTTGGAAACAAGTGTTAGGACAAAGTGGTTGCCAAGGCAGTGACCTCATTCCCTTCCTGTTGGAATTGACCTACCTCACTTCTTTGGTGATGTAACTCTCTGAACTTGGGATCCAGGAAGCCAGGGACACAGAGCCAGTCCCAGTCCCATTCCCAGTGGACTTACTTGTTTGGATTTACCAAAGAGAGAGTCTGTCTCTCTTGGTACCTAATGGTTTGAGGATGACAAAATGCAAGTAGATCTCTGAAGATGGGCCTTTAATGAGAAAGCAGGTAGTGGTCAGCACAGGCTCCATACAACTTCACAGAGATGGACAAGGAGACCAGACCTGACACAGGACAGGCCATTTTGGGGGAACATAGTATGGCCCACCAGTCAGAGGACACTCTGGATAGTTACAGACTTACTTGGGGGAAGGAGGTGACTTTTTGAGTGTGGGTGTGAGTTTGTGGTTTTGTCTCATGTTCTGAGAATAGGTAGGAAAGGCGGTTTGTTTGGTTTAGAGTGGACTGTTTCTAGAAAGTCCTTTGACAAGGCGAGTGTGTCTGTGTCTGTGTATCCCACTGTGTCCTTGGTTGTACACATTAGAAAACAGAATAGATCAATGGATGTATCCTGTCTAGTAGAAAGCTTCCCAGCATTCATCCTGCCCATTTTAGGAAAGGACTGCTTGTTGCTTTTCGATGGGCAACACCCACTATCTTCCTAAGTTCCAGTTTTCTTCCTGAATTCTGGCCACTCTCCAGAATAGGCTCATGGTTTTTTGTCCAAGATATGTACCACATCCAAGCTCTGTGACATGGCCATGTACTGGATAGCTGAAGGGAATTGCAAGCATCTCAGAAAACTCAGATATCATTGTGACTAGTAAAGTCTCAGAGGAGAAACCCTGCATTGGGATTTGCTGACTTATTGTTCTGTTACCCTGAATTCAGGAAGGTCTTTGCCTCAGGCCACCCCTTTGTGAATTTTGAAGAAAACAGTTTTCAAATGGAAGTGAATCGGCATCACCTGTGGCTCTTTGCTTAACTGCTTTGAAAAAGTATGTGTCTGAATCAGCCTTGTGGCTCTGTGTGAGGCTGTGGCTTAGATTATCAGCGCCTGATGTATCTAAAGAAAGATCCAATGTGTGCATCCAAAACCAAAATGGCAAAAAGATCAGTCATTGTTGATGAAGTCTCTCGCCTTCCTCTGTAAGTTTCCTGACTTCCACCAAGTGAGAATAGGGATCCTTTGGCTCAAATGAGTTCTTTAAAGCGCTGCAAAGTTGCTTTGGTTTCCTAATTACTCCAAATCACATAAGGAATCTAAACCTGAGAGTCAGTAGGCCTCAAATTGGAGAAGCAGAGCAGTATTAAAGGAAGAACTATGTGATCAATCCTGGTTCACAGGAAGGGTGTTCAGGCCACCCTGAGGTTAGGCAAATGACGGGCAAGGGTTCTTATTTTGGACACTCTCTTGGGCTGCGCCATTCATGGAAACCTCTAGCCAAAGGGTATAATGAGTGTATATATGTAAGAAGATGAGTGCCATATGAGAGTGTTTTGGTTATAATTGTGGTCATTTGTGTGGCAGTTGGAAGAGATGACTGGGTCCACCTGGTCTTGAACACTGGTGTGATTCTCCTCAGAGACTGAGTTCTGAAACTTACCTCAGAGAAGTAATTGCTTTGGAAAGACATGTGTCTTAATCAGGCTATTGGCCCTGTGTGAGGCTGTGGCTTAGATTATCAGCAACAGACGGATCAAAAAAAAGATCCCATGTGTGCATCCAAAACCAATATAGCCAAAAGAGCAGTCATTGTGAATGAAGTCTCTCACCTTCCACTGTAAGGTTCTGAAAGAATAAAAGAAATTGAAATTGAAATGTAAAGAACCAGGTTTTGTAAAGTTTCCAAGCTGCGCTCAGAACCTGAAATTCCTGTGGCAGTTAAGACAATTCCTGGAACTGCCCATTAGATGTGTGTTGAAATCTTCCCTGACCACCTAGTTACTTAACAACCCCTTCTCAGAAGCCGTGCATCTCACCACGTATACATCTCAGGGCTTCAACCAATCAGTTTAAATGTGTACCCCTTCTCAGGGCTGACCAATCACCCCCTGCCCCAACTTTTTCCGCCAATGAGTGTGCTAATCATGTTTTAGAGTTGTTATTTGATTTTCCCGTGGTACATGATGATTTCCTAAAGGAGGCTATGATGTATGTAAAGTCGCTGAGCTCTCTAAAGAATGTATATAAACTCTGCTCAAGTTGTTCTCGGGGCTCTTTGTTCTTTGCTCCTCTGAAGGGAGCTCTGAGCCCTAGCATTCTGGACCCCCAATAAACACTTTGCTGATGCATGAGAAAGCCTCTTTGTTGTCTTTTCCTTTGACGTTCGCAGCACCTTTTCATCTGGAGGCCCCAGGTGAGATATACGGCAGCGGTGGACGGAAGACCTCAAGGGACTCCTTTCGGGGTAAGTAAGGCGCCTCTTTCTGGTTTTGGGTTTCAGGCTAGGGTGTGGCAAAATGGCTGTTGGTGAAGAGCATTAGCTCTCTCCTATGGTGTGACAGACGTGTCACAGAGCCAAGGTCACGTCCCTGAGGGACACTCCGGAGGACTAGGGAATTCAAGGAATAGTAGTTTCCTCAACTCGGTTATGTTTTGCTTCAGGATTCGATTTGCCAGCCCATCAGGTTTTGCCGGTAACTCAGTTTTGGTCATTGTTCTGAACTCATGTTGAGTTTACTGTCTGTCTTTATTGTCTAACCCATCAATATTTGCCAGTTACTCTGTTCTAATCTTTGTCATGGACTCATGTTAAACGTTTACTGTTTGTCTTTGTCTGTGTTGTGTTTGTGTCTTCACTGTCCCTGTTTGAGTAACTCCCACTATGGGACAAAGCACTTCCTCTTCTCTGTCTCTGACCCTTGATCATTAGACTGATGTCCGCTCAAGGGCCCAGAATCTTTCTTTTTCAGTAAAACACCGTACCTGGCAGACTCTCTGTGCTTCAGAATGGCCCATCCTCGAATTCGGATGGCCCCAGAAGAATCCTTCCACTTTCCTCTAATCCGAAAATTCAGAGATATTGTCATTCAGCCGGGGCCACGTGGCCACCCATATCAACAGCCATATACTCCTTCCCCCACATTCCTATCATTCAATCTTTCCGCTCCTCTCCCTCTTCCTTCCATTCTCCCTGAGTCACAAGACTGGACACTCCACCCCCTCCTTATCATCTACTCTCCCTCCCCAACCCCCAACACAGTTCCTGATGATCCTCCCACCGCTGACTCAGCCTCTCCACTGCTTGAGGCAATTGGGCCAGACCCAAGCCCTCCAGGGGACTTCCCGGCAGCAGCAGCAACCCCTCCTCCCCTGGAGGAAGCTGGGCAACCTAAAGAAACCCACCGGCGACGGATAATAGAAAACTCAGAAGCCCCTGTGATGCTCTCTCTCCATCCCTATGGGCCTATGAACCGACCCAACTGGGACCCCAACACCTTTGAAGGTAGGAAGCATCTGTCCACTTATTGCCGGGCTCTAATAGCGGGTCTCCAAGTGGCCGCCAGAGAGCCGACCAATTTGGCCAAGGTAAGAGAGATTATACAAGGGCCTAATGAGTCTCCCTCTATGTTTCTGGAGAGAATTATGGAAGCATATAGAAAATATACTCCTTTTGATCCTCAGGCAGATGACCAAAAGGCATTTGTTACAATGGCCTTTATTGAGCAGGCTGCCCAAGATATTAAGAGAAAGTTACAATGTCTAGATGGGTTACAAAATACGACCTTAAGAGATTTAGACAGAGAAGCTGAGAAAGCATAAGATATATATTATAAGTATATATTATAAGTATATAAGTATATTATAAGAGAGAAACTGAGGAGGAGAGGGAACAGAGGAGTGAGAAGGAAAGGGAACAAAAGGAGGATGAAAGGAGCAAAAGGCAGACAAAAGCATTGGCTAAGGTTTTCTTCACAGTAGCAAATATGCCAGAAATTAAAAAGCAGGGAGTCAGAAAGGGATACTTGAGCCCACGCCAAAGGCTGTACCTGGCCTCAGATCAATGTGCCTACTGTAGAGAAAAAGGACACTGAGTCAAAGAGTGCCCCAAAAAGAAGAAGCCACGGCAGCCCGCCATGCTGACTCTAGAAGAGGACTAGGAATGTCAGGGCTCGGATCCCCTCCCCGAGCTCAGGGTAACATTTGAAGTGGAGGGGACTCCAGTGAACTTTGAAGTGGATACAGGAGCAGTATACTTAGCCCTTAAGGCTTCACTGGGCCCCATATCAAATTAATGGTCCCTAGTTCAAGGGGCTAATGGCACTACATATCGGGCTTGGACAACTAAGAGGATTATGGAAGTAGGAAAATGAAAAGTCCACCACTCTTTCCTAGTAATCCAAGAATGCCCAGCCCCATTGATGAACAGGGATCTGCTTACCAAACTCGGGGCTAGAGTAACCTTTAACCCTGATGGTCCCCAAGTGGATGTTCTAAAACCTTCAGGAAAAACTCCCATAGTCACAGAATTGACATTGTCTGTAGAAGATGAACATCAACACTTCGTGCCCCCTAGGACTGATCAAAGAGGCAAACTACAACAGAAATGGATAAAAGATTATCCTAATGCCTGGGCAGAAACTGCTGGGTTAGGTCTAGCCATAAAACAACCTCCATAGTAGTAGAATTAAAAGCCTCTGCCTCTCCAATCAGTGTTAAACAATATCCTCTAAGCAAAGAAGCTAAGGATGGGATAAGTCCCCATGTTCAGAAATAATTGGCCCTTGGTGTCCTAAGGCCCTGTCAATCAGCCTGGAATATCCCCTGCTACCAGTAAGACAGCCAGGAACTAGGGACTACAGTTCTGTTCAAGACCTAAGAGACATCAACAACAGAGTTCAGGACATTCAACCCACAGTACCCAATTCATATAATTTGCTTAGCACTCTGAATCTGGAGCGGGAATGGTACACTGTGCTGGACTTAAAAGATGCTTACTTCTGCTTGCCCCTACATAAGGACAGTCAGTTGCTGTTTGCTTTCGAGTGGATAGACACAGAAACTGGAACATCTGGCCAACTAACCTGGACTAGACTCCCACAGGGGTTCAAAACCCCCCCCACTCTCTTTGATGAAGCCCCCCACAGGGACATAAATGACTTCAGAACTGCACACCCCGAAGTCACCCTACTCCAATATGTGGATGATCTGCTACTGGCAGCGGACACCAAGGAGAACTATGAGTCTGGGACCCAAGCACTATTATCCGAGCTTGCTCGGCTTGGATATAGGACTTCTGCCAAAAGGCGCAAATTTTTCAGCAAGAAGTAATCTTCCTGGGTTATTCTCTTAGGGGTGGCAAATGATGGATCACTGAGAACAGAAAACAAACCATTGTGCAGATACCACCCCTATCTAATAAGAGACAACTCAGAGAGTTTCTTGGGACTGCTGGCTTTTGCAGGTGATGGATTCCTGGGTTCGCCTCTCTGGCTGCCCCTTTATACCCGCTGATAAAGTGGAATGCCCAATTCCAATGGAATCCTGAGCACCAACAAGCTTTTGATAATGTCAAAAAAAGGAGCTGCTATCTGCTCCGGCCTTAGAACTCCCAGATATAGATAAACCCTTCACTCTCTACATCGAGGAAAAGAAAGGAATAACACGGGGAGTGTTCACTTAGACTTTGGGACTTTGGAAAAGACCGGTAGCATTCTTATCAAAAAAACTGGACCCAGTGGCTACTGGGTGGCCCTGTTGCTTAAGAGCTATAGCAGCGGCAGCGCTTCTAATAAAAGATGCTCATTAATGAACGTTGGGACAGAAGCTAACCATTATAGCCCCCCATGCCCTTGAGAGCATCATCTGTCAACCTCCAGAGAGGTGACTATCAAACTCCAGAATAAACCACTACCAGAGCCTCTGGATTAGCAAAGACAGAATAACTCTTGGACCTTCTGCTCCACTCAACCTGGCTGCCAGAAGAATCATCAGGACCTGTTGCTCATGAGTGTCAACACATACTGGCAGAGGAAACCAGTATAGGACGAGACTTTTAGGATCCAGCCACTGCCTCACCCTGAAGTCGTATGGTTTACGAAAGAGAACAGCTTCCTCCAAGATGGTATGTGGCGGCTGGAGCAGCAGTAGTTAGAAAAACTAATGTCATCTGATCCTCTGGTCTCCCAGAAGAGACATCAGTCCAAAAGGCAGAACTGATTGCCCTTCCAAAAGCATTGGAACTAGCAACAGGCAAAAGGGCCACCATATACACTGATAGCCGCTATGCATTTGGCAATGCTAATGTGCACGGGGCTATTTACCAGCAAAGGGGGCTATTAACCTCCACTGGGAAAAAAATAAAGAACAAATTTGAGATCCTCCACCTTCTCTCAGCAGTGCAGGGCACTAAGAAACTAGCTATAGTGCACTGTCCAGGGCACCAGAAGGGAAACGACCTCGTTGCACTTATAAACAGAAGGGCAGATGAGGAAGCTTAATTGGCAGCCCTAAACGGAGTGACTCTGTTAACTTTTTCCACACCAGGGGGATCAACATTCAGGAGACTTGGCCACACTGGAACATTCAGGCAACTTATCATCTGAGGAGACAGATACAGAACTCTGGGACCCTACAGAGCCAAGTTTACAATTTCAAAAAGCCCACCTTTATGTCAAAGACGTACACTAGCTCACCCACTTAAGCTCAAAGAAGATATAGACACTCTTAAAGGACCGAAGAAAGGATTTATTATTGACTGAGTCACAGAGGAAAGAAATAGCTTAGCAGGTGACTAGAGCTTGTCAAGTCTGCCAATTAGTTAATGCTTACCCATCCAAGCTTCCTGCAGGGAAGCGCTTACGAGGAACCAGACCAGGACAATTCTGGGAAGTGGACTTTTCCTGAAATTAAGCCAGGAAGGTATGGACTTAAATATCCCCTAGTCTTTGTAGATACTCTTTCAGGATTGGTTGAAGCCTTCCCCATGAAGAAAGAAACGGCTCAGACGGTGCTCAAAAAGATTCTAGAAGACATTTTTCCAAAGTTCGGCCTGCCTAAGGTAATAGGGTCCAATAATGAACCGGCATTCCTTGCCCAGGTAAGTCAGGGATTCACCAGGACCCTGAAGATTAATAGGAAGTTACATTGTGCTTATAGACCCCAGAGCTCAGGACAGGTAGAGAGGATGATTAGAACTATCAAAGAGACTTTAACGAAATTAAGCTTGGAGACCGGCATAAAAAATTGGACTATGCTCCTGCCTTAAGCACTGTTTCGTGCAAGAAATACACCCTCTGCCTCTTTGTGTAAACTCACCACTTATGAAATTCTCTATGGTGCCCCTCCTCCAGTAAGGGACCTAACCCCAACTCTGAGACTTAATGATTCCTTTCACACCCCCTTGCTTGACAGACTTAAATCCCATGAACAAACACAGCACCCAGCGATACCTGTGGAAACAGTTTTCCACTGCTTATCAGCCTGGAGACGAGGGAACCCCACATCGATATCAAGTGGGAGTCTGCGTCTACGTGAGACGTCATCAGGTATCATCCCTGGAACGCCGCTGGAAAGGACCATACCAGGTGCTGCTTATAACACCTACAGTGGTGAAAGTGGATGGAATCACTTCCTTCATCCATGCCACCCATCTCAGGCCTGCGCCCTGTCCAGCCTCCGGCTGGAAACTGGAACAGACTGGTAACCTTCTCAAGTTGCGTGTCCGTCGTGTGGGTAGGGCTATGGATTCTTCCCCTGATCACCAGCAGTCCTAATCCCCATCAGCCTGTTCGGCAACAATGGCAAGCTATAAATCCTACTGGGCAAGTAGTGTGGTCTATTTCACATACAGCTCTCTTATGGACTTGGTGGCCATCTCTCTACCTGGACATTTGTCAGCTTGCCATAGGCCTCTCTGACTGGGATCTCCCTGACATAGAGGACCCCACACAGATTCCACTCAAACCCAAACCAGGGCAACATAGACCACCTTACCCCATGAATTATGGATATCATCTTCCCCAGCTCAGGTGTAAACTAGCCAGTCTTGATTTTTATGTGTGCCCAGCTGATTTCCGAAGTCGCAAACAGGCCCAAACCTGTGGAGGACCCAGTGACTTTTATTGTAGATCTTGGGGTTGTAAACAAACGGGAGCTACATGGTTGAACCCAAACTCCCCAGACAGTATCATTCAGGTAGGAAAAAATGACACCTGGTTTGATCCCAAGAAATGTGCCGCTAGCCAAGTTGTGTCAAAAACTCGCTGTGGAAAGAATAGTCTATGTTACCCCCTCAATATAACTTTCACTTCCAAAGGAAGGGGCTACCTCAGAACAACATGGTCTATGGGAAATAGGTGAGAAATGCGATTCTATATTTATGGCCTTCGTTATGACGTTGGTCACTGGTTCACCATCCTGCTTAAAAAGGAAGAAAATCCCACAGCAATAGGGCAAAATCCCCTCAAGCCAGGAATTAAGCCTCCAAAACCTCCCATGCCTAGATCTACCAGAACCCCTCTACCATCTCATACTTCCCAGTTTCCATCTTTGCCTACTTCCCCAGTCCAGAGTACAGCTGACTCCTGCCCCTGGGAACTAATTAAAGGAACCTTAATTGTACTGAACTCCACACAGTCAGAACTCCTTGCATTTCAACCCATGTATTTGACAGCTTTGTAAATTATCGTGTAATGGTGCAGATACTCCCCAGGGTGCTTTATTATGATGCAGAATCATTTTAAGGTCTACTAGGGGGACAAACAACCTGATTTTGCTGGCATCCAGTGTCCCTTACTCTAGCCATCCTATTGAGGATAGGAGCTGCTGCAGGAGTGGGTATGGGAACAGCTGCTATGATCCATGGGTCACAACAAATGGCCTGATAAGAAACAGCAATAGATCAAGACTGGAAGACATTAGAGACCTCCATCACAGTGCTGTAGGAATCCTTAAACTCTCTCTCTGAAGTTGTTTTACAGAACAGGTGAGGATTAGACCTCCTCTTCATGAGGGAGCGGGGCCTCTGTGCTGCACTGAGAGAAGAATGTTGTTTTTATGCTGACCATACTGGAGTTGTAAAAGAATCCATGAGTAAATTGAGAAAATGCCTTGAAGAGTGCCAGAGAGAAAGGGAGATTCAACAAGGGTGGTTTGAGTCATGGTTTACCCAGTCCCCCTGGTTAACTACACTCCTATCAGGCTTAGCTTGAC
The DNA here is from genome assembly GCF_048772815.1 of Callospermophilus lateralis. Lineage (NCBI taxonomy): Eukaryota > Metazoa > Chordata > Mammalia > Rodentia > Sciuridae > Callospermophilus > Callospermophilus lateralis. Next base: position 78,688 of record NW_027516996.1, on the reverse strand, counting down.
AACTGATCATCCTTATGGTGTTGCTAACTTTGGGACCTTGTTTGCTTAACCCCATAGTTTCCTTTCTCCAGGCTCAAATTGGGCAGGAAAAACTCATGGTAATCAGACAGAAATACGCTCTACTGGCAGAAATAGACTGTGAGACCCCGCAATAATTATGATTCATTGCTTTTAAGATTAAATATAGTAAGAAAAAGGAGTGGGAAATGAAAGAATAAAAGAAATTAAAATTGAAACTTAAAGAACCAGGTTTTGTAAAGTTTCCAAGCTGCACTCAGAACCTGAAATTCCTGTGGCAGTTAAGACAATTCCCGAAACTGCCAATTAGATGTGTGTTGAAATCTTCCCTGACCACCTAGTTACTAAACAACCCCTTCCCAGAAACCGTGCAGCTCATCACGTATACATCTCAGGGCTTCAACCAATCAGTTTAAATGTATACCCCTTCTCAGGGCTAACCAATCACCCCCTGTCCGACCTCTTCCTGCCAATGAATATGCTAATCATGTTTTTGGGTTGTTATTTGATTTTCCCGTGGTATGTTGATTTGCTAAAGGAGGCTATGATGTATGCAAAGTCCCTGCCCTCTCTAAAGAATGTAAATAAACTCTGCTCAAGTTGTTCTTGGGGCTCTTTGTTCTTTGCTCCTCTGAAGATAGCTCTGAGCCGCAGCATGCTGGACGCCCAATAAACCCTTTGCTGTGGCATGAGACAGTCTCTTGGTGGTCTTTTCCTCCGACTTTTGACCGACCTTTTTACCTATGAAGGACCTGAGAGAGCAAAAGTCAAATCCATGTCAACTTCCATGTCAAACAACCTGGTCAGAATGAAGGAATGTGTCTGAATCAGCCTCTCTCTTCTTAATGTAGATTAAATGGACCAAACCAGGCCTGTGTACAGAGCTGTTCCCAGATGCCTATGGTTGATATACCATTCTAACTTGTGAAAGTGTCACAGGAAGTAGGGGCAGCCTCCATCTCATGGGACGATTGGAAGCAACTGTTAGGACAAAGTGGTTTTCCATGGCAGTGACCTCATTCAGTTCCTGAAGGAAGTGACCTACCACACTTACTTGGTGATGGAACTCTCTGAACATGGGATCCAGGAAGCCATGCACCCAGAGCAAGTCTTAGTTTCAGTCCCAGTGGTCTCAATTGTTTGAATTTACCAAAGACAGAGTCATTGTTTCTTGATACCTACTTATGAGATGATGCTCAAATTTCAGGAGAGCTCTGAAGAGCGGCTTTTTCTGAGAAAGCAGGTAGTGGCTCAACCATGGCTCCTGACAACTTCAAAAAGTTTGCAAAGAAGACCAGATCTGAGATAGGACAGGCCATTTCGTGGGAACATAGTATGGCCCACCAGTCAGAGGACACTCAGGATAGTCACAGTCATACTTGGGGGAAGGAGGTGCTGTTGTGGGTGTCAGTGTGAGTTTGTGGTTTTGTCTCATGTTCTGAGAATAGGTAGGAATGGTGGTTTGTATGTTTGGACTGGAAAGTTTCTAGAAAGTCGTTTGACAACACGAGTGTTTCTATGTCTGTGTATCCCACTGTATCCGTGGTTGTAGACATTTGAAATGCGAATGCATCAATGGTTGTGTCCTGTCTAGTATAAAGCTTCCCAGCATTCTTCCCACCCAATTTAAAAATGGAGTGCGGCTTGCCTAATGGATGGTGAACAGCTACTATCTTCCTAAGTTTCTCTTTTCTTCCTGAATACTGGCCACTCTCCAGAGTATCCTCATGGTTTTGTTTCCAAGATATGTACCACGTCCAAGCTCTGTTATATGGCCATGTACTGGATAGCTGAAGGGAATGGGAGCATCTCAGAAAACTCAGATATCAGTGTGACCAGTAAAGTCTCAGTGGAGAAACCATGCTTTGGGCCATTTGCCTACTTATGTTTCTATTACCCTGAATGTCAGGAAGGTCTTTGCCTCAGGCCACCCCTTTGTGAAGCCTGAAGAAAACAGTTTTCAAATGGAAATGAATGGGCATCACCTGTGGCTCTTTGCTTAATTGCTTTGGAAAGGGATGTGTCTGGAACAGCCACTTGGCCTGGTGTGGTGGCAGTGGCTTAGATTCTCAGCACCTGATGGATCTAAAGAAAGTTTCCAAGTGTGCATCCAAAACCAAAATGGCCGAAAGAGCAGTCATTGTGTATGAAGTCTCTCACTTTCCTCTGTAAGCTTCCTGAGCTAAATCAAGTGAGAATAGGGATCATTTGGGTCAAATCAGTTCTTCAAATCCCTGCAGAGGCTAGTCGATAGGGGCTTGAGTTTTCTATGACACCAATTCACATAAAGAATCTATACCAGACAGTCATTAGGCCTCAAATTGGAGAAGCAGATCAGATATAGGGCAGGCCTATTTGATCACTCTTGGTTCACAGCAAGGGTATCCAGGCCACCCTGACTTTAGGCAAATGAGGGGCAAGGGTGCTTATTTTGAACAGTGTATTGGCTGTGCCCTTCATGGAAACCTCCAGCCAGAGTTTATGATGAGTGTCTATGTGGAAGAAGATGAGGAGCATGTGGGAGTGCTTTAGTTTTAATTGTGGTCATTTGTGTGGTGGTTGTAAGAGATGCCTGGGTCCACCTGGGCTTGAACTCTGGTGTGATTCCTCTTAGAGAATGCGTTATGGAACTGAATTCAGAGAAGTATTGCCATGAATTGTGTTGGGATTTTAGGAGGCCACACATGAGAGTCGCCCTTGGACACTGAGATCTAAGCCCAGAGTGGCTTTCCACAGAGCACTGGGAATCTCAGCCAGGATATCACATGATTTTATTCTGAAAGACTTGGAAGCCATAGTTGGGAGTCAAAACACACATGGACCTTACATTGTAGACCTCAATGGGGCTGGCTTCATGTGACCTTTTGGCCAGTCTTTGGGAACCCTTGCCTGTGAGAGTTCTCTAGATTATTCATTGAAATGTGCTTCCTCTAAATTTAATGGTTCCTTAATGAATTGAAACCCACAGTTTCTCCAACTTCATCTTTGAAAATGGCTAGATAAATACCATGAAATTTTTGAACTTCCCATGGCCACCTGCCACTGGAGAACCTTTGGATGTACAGTTTCTGATCCTGAGTGTACCAGACAGTGCCTTGATTGACTGGATTTTATGAAAATGGTGTAGAACAGCAATGCCAGCAAGTTGGGGCCTGCTGAGTAGTGGGTCAAGAGCTGTTGTGTGCAGTTGTGTGATAAAACATCTGTGATCGGGACATGTGATTCTGGCATTGACTTCCAAATGACTTGTGGCTGACATGTTACAGTCAGGAATCACTTATATGTCTGAAACCTCTCCATAAAAGGCATTTTGTTATAAGGAGACGTTTCAGGGCAATGTTCAGAATCAGGTTGCTATGGGCAAAGGGACAAGCTATGTGGGATAGAAGCCTGGTTGGTGCATTCTCCTGCAGACCCTGACCCACCACACGTGACAGGACTCCCTCCAGCACTGTGTCCCAGTTTAACTCATTGCATTTCATGAAGCAAATACCAAACTCCCAGTGCAGTAGAAAGAAACACCATGAAAAGTGGAGGATGACCAAATGGCTTCACAGTCCACATGCAGAGGCACTTAGCTTTCAGTGGCCACAGTTTACCTACAGAGAGAAGTCAGCACTGCTGCCTCATGTTCGCTGAAAAAATTGAAACAATGTCCTCCAGGTCTCATAGATGTAGACCCAGCTTTGATGGTCTCATTTGAATGGAAGCTAAAGCTTCTGACAACAACATATATGTCGAGTGCCCATCGTCAAAGGCAGTTTCTCAAGAAGTCTTTAGTCCGGCAGAGCTCCAGGTTTGTGTAGTGTTTACCTTTTAGACCAGGTTGCAAGAAAAGACCACTGACTCCAATTAAAATCAGATTAAAGCAAGCTTATTATCTCCACCACCCTGGCTGCCTCTCCCTCCCAAAACGTCGGGAACAGGAGAGCTGCCCAGCTTTATAGCCCAGAAAGTTACACAAAAGTGGGGTTACAAATAACAGAATTCTGACAAGCATCACACTAATGGTAGTTTACATTTTTGTTTGCTGGCTCCAACATCAGAATTTATGAGGACCATTAGAGCCTCAGAGAGTGTCGTCTGGCCAAGGAAGGCCAATATTTATGAGGTGTCAACAAAGTTTCAGAGAGGGCTGTTATCTGGTCAGAGAGCCAGGCATGGGTGAGTTCAAGGCACGGGCAGGCATTCCAAGCAGGTTCAGAATTTGGTGTAATTTATAGTTAAGCCAAAATTATCTTTTCATGGCTTTGTGGCAAGATGGCTCCCAATTTTAATAAAAGATCAGGTTGGGTCAATCATTCCCCCCTTTTCTAATGTGTTCCTTTCATATATTTGATTGGGTAGGAAGAGCACTGTGGGAATTTTAATCCCTCAGGTAACAGTCTCCCGATTTTTTGAACTCACCCAGAAACAGGTCTCCCTGATTTTACCTGACTTAATTAATTACTTATATTGATATTCTATTTATTTTTGTCTCCATTGTTGTAAGAAGAGAGGCGTCACTCATTTAGACTTCTTCTGAGCTGAGAGAGGGTGATGTGAGGGGGCACCGCCTGAGGGACATTAGTTGCCTTTTAGAAGTCAGTTAGGTTTGAAGTCTGGATGGGGAAGAACAGGTAGTAAAGCCATCCGGGGATGGGTTCTTCTATGAGAGAAACAAAAAAACATGAGTACTTAATAAATGTTGTAGCAGCTGGAACATGTCACTGTATAGAAGTTCCCTCACCAGTCTTTAATATCCCCAGTTATCAGGACTGTCAACTTAATATTTAACTTTTAGTGTTACATTTGTCCCTCCCCATAAGATTCAGTTTAATAATTTAATGTCATCTGATCTTGCAAAATACTTTTACTAGTATGACCTCTGTGTCTAATAGAGAAACCTTTAATTCTCTTACTCATTGCTGGATAATCATACTAACAAATACCAAGCCTATGTGTTTAGGTTAAGAATATCTGTAGGCCTTAAACTAAAAACTTCTGCCTCTGGCAGATAATCTTGATAGTCTCTTTTTATAGTTATCAGGCATTCCTGTCTGAGAATCCTTCTTTGTAGCCTCCAGTCTTACTTATTTTGGGAGGCTAACATAAAGTGTATACCTTAAAATATTATTATTACTATTATTATATAAAATGCCCAGGAATGGCTGTAATTTGTTTTTAACTGTCTTTTCTAAGTGTTTATGATGAAGCAGTCAAACTGACTTTTGTTTCTATCTATAGTGAACAGTCAGCTGAGCTTTTATGGGAGTCATTCCTGGGGAAACTTGAGAGCAGCTTCTCAGTTCTGCTAGTGCCATTTGCGCTAGGTGGGTCCAGGTCTTGTTTGACCATGTGGCTTCCCTCGGAAGCATCAGGGATGTCTCCCTTCTCTGATGACTCTCCTCTTCGTAGCAAATGCACTGATTGGCTTTCTGTTCTCCAGTGGTCTCATTAATCTCCCTGATCAGGAAGTTATGTGGTTCAGAGTTGCAAAGCTCTTTAGAGAAGTTCACTGTTCCCTGGATACAGACTGACTCAGAGGGCAAGAGCCAAATATTGGTTTTCTTGTCCCTTTTCATATAACTTTAATTTTAAATCCTAATCTTAAACATCCATCAAATAAATTTTAACAGACTTATATTAAGAGTACTGGGCTTTAATGTCTATAATTTAAAATTATTTATCTTTTTATTATTTGGGATCTGTATTATTCTGTCTGTCTTGTAGGTGATGGCTAATTATCTTAAATTAACCAATGTTGTGTTATTAAAGCAACACTTCTGTAAAACACTAACAGGGAATCTTTATATCACCCATAAGGAAATTACAAAATAAAATTAACAACAGTAAACAAACTTAGTTCGTGTAATAGCTACCCTAAAATTTTTGGCTGAGTTATACATTATATCCTCTGTTTGAGATGCTAGTAATATTGACAGGAAAAAAAAACTTTTGAAAATATCTTTAAATGAAATAACATCTGACCTACTGCTTTCGTAGTCATTCTCACATAATAAGATGGGACACAGAGCCTTATCTCAGGTAAGGAAGGGCTCTTTATTAATCTTAAGTGTTTTAATTCTAAAGCTAATCTTTGTTTTTTAAATATCATTTTACAAAGTTTACATAAATTGTTTGAGGTCACATGAACATTAGCTAAGACCATATGATATAGCATTTAAAACATGAATTAAAAAAAGGCTGAAAGTTTTTAACCTTTACATAGATTAGGCTCTCATTAACTTAAAATACATTTAAATTGTTCCCCAATATAAAAAGTAACATAAAAGTTTACATATCTTATTGACAACACGTAAATAAATCCCAATATATATATATATATATTTTTTTTTACCATACAACTTCAGAACACCAGCTTGATATAATGCTCTTTTAAAGTTTCTACCTTACAGACTTGTGTACCTGGAAGATATGAGCACATTAATAGCATCACAATTGCATTGATTTTTCTACATTAACCAAGTTTAGCTTTTAAAGAAATGGCAGTACAGTGCTCTAAAATAACAGTTCTTATTTAATCAGTTGTTTAATTTTTATGGTTGCTTGCTCTAGAAAAGTAAAACTTAATAACCACAATGTTATGGGTAAACTTATGTTTTAAGAAATTTTTGTCTCTTTAACACATGACTGATTTTTACAATCTTATACAGACTTTAGGACAAATTTATACAGACCTTAGTAAATCAATCAGATATCTAACAAAAGTACTCATGAATGAGTAATCCCATATCAAATTTACTTTACTTATTTATCAAAATATTAGACAAATGTATTGAACAGTGTACCATTTTTTGTTGAAGAAAAAGTCCTAGAACCAAGGCATATTAGACCTTTTGTCGGCATTAATATTTTATTAGATTTTTGAACACCTAGAAAAACTTGTAAGGTTAAATTTAAAGACATTTATTTTTATCTGTTTATCCGATTTAAATTGTACCAATTAAATCACTTGAATTAAAGATCTTTGGATCCACGTTTTAAAATTTGTTTTTATGAGTGCTTTTTTTATGAGTGCTCCTTATATGTGTTAATTTGTATAACATATATATGATATAGGGATATATGTATATATAGACATACAACACATAACAAAAGTGTGCACACATAATAATAGTAAAGGCCTTCTAGCTTTTTGCAGTTGAAATCTCCATTGCAATGTTTCAAAAACTCCACTGTTGGTCAAAGATAGAGCTGATCAGAAAAACATTAACCTAGGTCTGTAGGATCAAATTCATGAGCTCAAAAAAAGAATACAGAATCTAAGGAAAAAAAATAAGAGTCCTAGAAAAAATGACTGCCCAGTAATTAATAAATACCATACAATTTACCTTTTTTCCTGCCTTAGGCCTCAGATCAGTCTCCTACTGAGCTTGCAGGCTTCTTTCATTTGCATTTCAACAAAAGTCCTGGCTGAGGTCTGAAAGGAGCAGGGAAAAACTGCTATTCTGAGCAGACACCTCAGGCCTAAGGCATTTTAACCATAATTTTGAGGTTCGGATGTTGAAAATTATGATACAATTTTAAGATGAAATTCACAAAATTTTATATCTTTACATCTTGTTTTGTCAACAGATACCATACTATGATTTACTATCCTTGTCCAAATTAATGCACTGGTACACACTGTGATATTTTCTCAGTCTACCCAATTCAAAATTAGTGACAAATAAAACTGAATGTTTGGGAAGTTACTTGCCAACTTGGAAGTAGAGTGCTTTAGTTTTCCATCCTAAGTATTTAAGTTATCTGGCATGAATTATCTGAAATCATAAACTAAACAATTACCTAAACCCGACTTTTAACTGCAAGATTGAGCAATGCTACAAAAACCCATCCAGATACCAGATTGTTACAATAAAACATCATCATTTAGACACACATTGAACTAATATCATTCCCAAGAAACAATTTATAATATCAGCACATTATTGCACATGTCTTAAAGGGCCAGAAACAAAGACACAAGACAGACAGAAAGAAGCTCCAGACTATGGCTGACAGACAGAAGCCTTAAAAATAGAGCAGATAAGAGAAAAATTTCCTACACCAGTGGCAGGATAGATGTCCTCACAAGGGGATCAGATGTTTTCACAGAGGGCAACCTGAATTGTAATATCAAGGGTTTCCATGGTGACTTTACTGCATTTAGTGTCCCCTTTTTCTTTTTCTTTTTTTTAAGAAGACAGAGGTGGCATAATCCTTACAGTGCAGGGAACGAAGGAAGGAATTCCTTGAAGCAGCAGGGCTTTGGTAGATGCTGGGAGTCCCTCAGTCCCTCCTTTTACTTATGGGACTAGCTCCTCTGGTTTGGTTCCACCCCAATCTCGCTCCATCTCCTAACATTTCAGTAGTCAGCTCTCAAAAAGTTCCAGGGTCGGGGGGTTATCAAAATTTGTAACTTAAATTTCGGTTTCTGACCTTGAAGCGAATTAATACCTATTTAATAATGAGGACAAGGTTTGAGAAAAATAAAAAGGGAGGTTTGCTGCTTTGCTAACAAAGCAGAAACACAGGGGACTCTGCCCAAAGGTTGTGACTCTCTTGAACTGGAGCAACAAGGGGTTTTAAAGGAGTTTCCATTGTTAACCTGGGAGATACTCTGTTCCTTGGTGGCCAGCAGGCATTGCCCTCTGCAGTGGGTGAGTTCCAGGCTGCCAGCTAGGGGCTTTTCTCATCCTGCTTAGCAAAGGGGGGTAAACTTCATCACAGTTTTTTAGAACACAGTCCAAAGGGTGTCAGGCTTACTTGCTTTATTACCCATTTTTACGTCCAATATCCTTAAGTTTTTACCACAGAAATCAAACAACAAAATGCACAAAAACAAACAAACAAAAAACATATAGAACACAAAACAAAACACAAAGAAACAGAAACCTGGTGAAGATACAGAAAAACTGAGGAGCAATGAAATGTCTTGCTGAAGCTCCGGGGTAGGAGCTCCTGCGTGCCCGGCTGCACCTTTCTACCCTTTCAGAGAAATTCCATACAGAACAGAACAGAGGACAGAACATTTCTTGTTACTGTCCTGGACAGGAGTACATGTGAGCGTCCCCAGGCCACCTCTCTGTAATCAGAAGACATCTCCCTTAACCAGATATCAGATGTTATAAAGGCACCACCTACCAATGGAGGCCTCCTCCACCAGGTGCTTGCTAATAGTTTTAGTGTGATGGTTCACTGCAGTGCTCCCTGGACCGAAGGCTCACTCCAAGGCTTTGGAACTTGGCTCTCCAGCCCTGAGCCCTGGAGGAAAGGCCAGCATCAGAATTTCCAGCAGTCTGGTCTTGTGATCTGGTCAAGTCATCTCGCTGGGGAACTCCAAAATGTTAGACCAGGATGCAAGAAAAGACCTCTAACTCCAATTAAAATCAAATTAAGGCAAGCTTATTAGTTCAACCGGCTAGGCTGACTCTCCTTCTCAAAACGGCGGGAAAAAGACAGCATCCCCACCTTTCCTACACCCCAGCTTTATAGCCCAAAAAGTTACACAAAAAGGGAGTATCAGAAAACAGAACTTTGACAAGCATCACACTAACTGTAGTTAACATTTTTTATTTGCTGGCCCCAGCATCAGAAATTATGAGGACCATTAGAGCCTCAGAGAGGGTCGTTGTCTGGCCAGGGAAGGCCAATATTTATGAGGTGTCAGTAAGGTTTCAGAGAGGGCTGTGATCTGGTCAGTAAGACAGGCATGGGTGAGTTCAAGGCATGGGCAGGCATTCCAAGCAGGTTCAGAATTTGCAGTAATTTATAGTAAAGCAAAAATTATCTTTCCATGGCTTTAAGGCAAGATGGCTCCCAATATTAATGAAAGATCAGGTTGAGTGATCACCCCTGTCCCTTCCTTTTGGAAACTCCTCTACCACCTCCAAGGTTGTGAACTCCTGATCATTTTCCATTCCAGATAAGTATTCACAGAATTTCTAACTCTTATCCTCTAATTGTGTCTTACTTGGGGCAAAGGTAATGTCAAAGCATTGTTCTGGATGAGAGTGGGAAGATTATTGTATATCACATATTTGCATACACATTGGATTCATTTTCCAATTTTCCATTTGAAATACTGAATTCCTGACACTAACCCATACCCTACTAGACTCTGACTAATAATCCTAATATGATGGTGAAACATAACCCAAGCAGAATAGAAATACAAGTCGTTCAGAGGAGGCATGGTGTGTAGTTGGAATTGCCTTTTGCATTATATAGTATAGGAGCTATAAATCTAGTCAATTTTTTGTTGAAATAATTCTACATGTGTTTTTAAAGTTAACAAATATGGGAATCCTGTCTCCCTTTCTCTGTAGCACACGTATTTTTATATGCACATAGAGAATCCTACCTGGTATCACACATACATACTTGTGAGGTGGCTGAATTGGCAGATACAAATTGTGAGAAGAGATCACTACTCCTAAACGCTGTTTGAACTGAAAATTCAACCTATGGGTGAGCTTCCTAGTTCAATAACATTATACATAAATCCATGTTCAGTAAAATGAATATTTTTGCATCTGTGGATTATATATATATATATATATATATATATATATATATATATATATATATATATATATATATATATCATGATGAATTTCGATTGGCATATACATGGCTACTTTTTTTTCTTTTTTTGGTTGTTCAAAACGTTACAAAGCTCTTGACATATCATATTTCATACATTAGATTCAAGTGGGTTATGAACTGGCATTTTTACCCCAAATAAAGTTTGCAGAATCACATTGGTTACATATCCACATTTTTACATAATGCCCTATTAGTTACTGTTGCATTCTGCTACCTTTCCTATACTCTATGATCCCCCTCTTTTCCCCTCCCATCTTCTCTCTCTACCCCATCTACTGTAATTATTTTTTCTCCTTGTTTATTTTCCCATTCCCTTCACAACCTGTTATATGTAATTTTGTATAACAATGAGGGTCTCCCTCCATTAACATGCAATTTCCCTTTTCTCTCCCTTTCCCTCCCACCTCATGTCTCTGTTAATGTAAATCTTTTCTTCCTGCTCTTCCTCCCTGCTCTGTTCTTAGTTGCTCTCATTATATCCAAGAAGACATTTGGTATTTGTTTTTTAGGGATTGGCTAGTTTCACTAAGCATAATCTGCTCTATTACCATCCATTTCCCTTAAAATTCCATGATTTTGTCATATTTTAGTGCTGCGTAATACTCCATGGTGTATAAATGCCACATTTTTGTTATCCATTCATCTATTGAAGGGCATCTAGGTTGGGCCCACAGTGCAGCAATTGTGAATTGTACTGCTAAGAACATCGATGTGGCAGTATCCCAGAGGTATACACTATTTTAAGGTCTTCAGGAAATAGTCCAAGAAGGGCAATAGCTGGGTCAAATTGTGGTTCCATTCCAAGCTTTCCCAGGAATCTCCATACTGCTTTCCAAATTGGCCACACCAGTTTGCGGGAACAGCTCTCCTCATAGGCCTGGTTTGGTCCATCTTCTCTACATTAAGAAGAGAGAGGCTTACTCAGACACAACCCTTCATCCTGAACAGGTTGTTTGCCATAGAAGATGACTTTTGGTCTTTCAGGTCTTTCATAGCTGCCTACATCTTCTCCAGGGATCAAATATGCATGGATCTTTGAGGTTCTCAGTAGGTGGCAGATCCCCTACATTGCTGTATTGCAAGAAGAACCCTGTCCCTTTTCTTTTGTAAAGTTAGATTGAGAGAACAGTGTATGGTTAGGGTTTTAATAACATGTTCAATTTGGGTTCGGAATCATTCTGATGGATGAATAATGGTATTGGGAACCTGTGATATTTATAAAACTATAGAGGTGAAATATAAGTATGAAAACAGAAATCTAGGTAAGATTTGTAGCCCAGAAGGGAATGAGGCCCTTGATTGGGATACTTAGCTTTTAATTATGTTCTGCACGGTTGTCTCAGATAAATTGATAATCAATGGCATAGGACCTTGTACTTTGGAAGATTGATTGTAGAAGAGAACATCCACTCAAATTGGGATAGTGGGTAGGATAAGGAAGAGAGTCGGTAGGTTTAGGAAGAAGAGTGAGTATAAAATTTGGATCAAGTGTTCTTTAGCAATAGGGTTTCATTTATACAGTGAATGAAAATGTCAGCACATGCGAAGAGTCAGTCCCAATGATGAACTGCGGAAAATATAGGAAAGAAGATATCAATAGAGACATTACAAAATCAGGCAATTGTAAAGTGAGTGATAGGTTTAGACATTTTCAACAGGATCGAGATTGAATACATAATTTTAGGAAGAAACAAATATGTAGTCACCAATAGAAATGACATTTGAAAGCATTAGGCAAACTGGAAATGGAAGTTTTTAGTAATCCATATTCAACTTCCATTTAGGATTTGGTACAATCATAAGTGTGACCTTTGCATTTTGTGCCCAGAAAATTATTGTGATAAAATATATATGTAGATCATGTGACATGAGTATTTTTTACACCATTTCTGTGAGCAATATAAATTAGTATTGGGGGTACAAAGTGGTGTACCCTGTGTCTATGAATATAGAGATAATGCATGAATAGAACATACTGTAAATAAATAATATAACTGGTTACACTTTAAATAATGGATTGAATTGTTATCTGAAAATATATAAGAAATCATATATTGACATACAATCATTAATTCCAACCAGTTATATATCTAATTGTAATCTTAGGGTTATTTTTTATCATGAAGTGTGTGTGAGTTTTGCTTCAAAAGTGATTATGGATCGAAAATAATGTGTTTGGAAAGAAGTCTCATGAAATTACCAATCAAGAAATATGGAGGAATCCATGTGTTCTGAAGCAGGAAGTGATTGAAAGTGAAACAAATGCCTATAAATTTGCTAAATTGTGGATGAAATATATATCCTGTGATGTGCATAAACTGATGAAATAGTATGTACCAGTGTTGAATAAAAATGAACGTCAAAATACACATCATGTACCATAGGAATCTACTTGCATTGATGTTAAACTGGGTCAGTTACTGTACAAATATTAGGATTCGCGTGCATCATTCACCGAAGTTAGTTTTCTTTTTTTTTTTAAATTTTTATTTATGCTTGTTCAAAACATTACATAGTTCTTGATACATCATATTTGTCACTTTGATTCAAGTGGGTTATGAACTCCCATTTGTACCCCGTATACAGATTGCAGAATCACATCAGTTACACATGCATTGATTCACATATTGCCATACTAGTGTCTGTTGTATTCTGTTGTATTCTGCTGCCTTACCTATCCTCTACTATCCCCCCTCCCCTCCCCTCTCCCACCATCTTCTCTCTCTACCCCCTCTACCTTAATAAATTTCTCCCCATGTATTATTTTTCCCTTTCTTCTCTCTTCCTCTTGTATGTAATTTTGTATAACCCTGAGGGTCTCCTTCCATTTCCATGCAATATCCCTTCTCTCTCCCTTTCCCTCCCACCTCTCATCCCTGTTTTAATGTTAATCTTCTTCTCATCCTCTTCATACCTATTCTGTTCTTAGTTAATCTCCATATATCAAAGAAGACATTTGGCATTTGTTTTTAAGGGATTGGGTAGCTTCATTTAGCATAATCTGCTCTAGCGCCATCCATTTCCCTGCAAATCTATGATTTTTTGTCATTTTTTAATGCAGAGCAATACTCCATTCTGTATAAATGCCACATTTTTTTTATCCATTCATCTATTGAAGGGCATATAGGTTGGTTTCACAGTCTTGCTATTGTGTATTGTGCTGCTATGTACATCGATGTAGCAGTGTCCCTGCAGCATGCTCTTTTTAGGTCTTTAGGGAATTGACCGAGAAGGGGAATAGCTGGGTCAAATGGTGGTTTCATTCCCAGCTTTCCAAGAAATCTCCATACTGCTTTCCAAATTGGATGCACCAATTTGCAGTCCCACCAGCAATGTACAAGTGTACCTGTTTCCCCACATTCTCACTAACACTTGTTGTTTGACTTCATAATGGCTGCCAATCTTACTGGAGTGAGATGGTATCTTAGGGTGGTTTTGATTCACCTTTCTCTGACTACTGGAGATGGTGAGCATTTTTTCATGTACTTGTTGATTATATGTCCTCCTCTGAGATGTCTGTTGAGGTCCTCGGCCCATTTGTTGATTGGGCTATTTGTTATCTTATTGTTTAATTTTTTGAGTTCTTTGTATACTCTGGATATTAGGGCTCTATCTGAAGTGTGAGGAGTAAAGATTTGTTCCCAGAATTTAGGCTCCCTATTTACCTCTCTTATTGTTTCTTTTGCTGAGAAACAACTTTTTACTTTGAGTAAGTCCCATGTGTTGATTCTAGTTATTAACTCTTGTGCTATGGATGTCCTATTGAGGAATTTGAAGCCCGACCCCACAGTACGTAGATCGTAGCCAACTTTTTCTTCTATCAGACGCCATGTCTCTGATTTGATATCAAGGTCCTTGATCCATTTTGAGTGAACTTTTGTGCATGCAAGAGAAAGGGATTCAGTTTCATTTTGTTACATATGGATTTCCAGTTTTCCCAGAACCATTTGTTGAAGATGCTATCCTTCCTCCATTGATGCTTTTAGCTCCTTTATCAAATAGAAGATTGTTGTAGCATTGTGGATTAATCTCTGTGTCCTCCATTCTGTACCTTTGGTCCACCCGCCTGTTTTGGTACCAGTACCATGCTGTCATTGTTACTATTGCTCTGAAATTTAGTTTGAAATCTGGTATCGCTATATCGCCTGATTCACACTTCCTGGTTAGAATTGCTTTTGATATTCTGGATATTTTATTTTTCCAAATGAATTTCATGATTGCTTTCTCTATTTCTACAAGAAATGCCGTTAGGATTTTGATTGGCATTGCATTAAACCTATAGAGAACTTTTGGGAATATCACCATTTTGATGATGTTAGTTCTCCTAATCCATGAACAGTGTATATTTTTCCATCTTCTAAGATCTTATTCTACTTCTCTTTTTAGGGTTCTGTAGTTTGCATTGTATAAATCTTTCACCTCTTTTGTTAGGTTGATTCCCAAGGATTTTATTTTTATTTTTTGAGGATATTGTGAATGGAGTGTTTTTTTTTCTCATTTCCGTTTCAGAAGTTTTGTCACTGATATACAGAAATGCCTTTGACTTATGAATGTTGATTTTATATCCTGCCACATTGCTGAAATCATTTCTTAGTTCTAGTAGTTTTTTTTTTTTTTTTGTAGACCCTTTTGGGTCTTCTATATATAGAATCATGTCAGCTGCAAGTAGTGATAATTTAAGTTATTCTTTTCCTATTTTTATGCCTTTATATTTCTTTCATCTGTCTAATTGCTCTGGCCAGTGTTTCGAGAACTATATTGAATAGAAGTGGTGGTAGAGGACATCTCTGTCTTGTTCCAGATTTTAGAGGGAATGCTTCAATTTTTCTCCATTCAGAATAATGCTAGCCTGAGGCTTAACATAGATAGCTTTTACAATGTCGAGGTAAGTTCCTGTTATCTCTAATTTTTCTAATGTTTTGAACATAAAGGGATGCTAAGGGTCTATTGTTCTTATTTATTTTTCGCAGAACCAAGCTTTAGTTTTGTAATTTTTTCAATAGTTTCTTTTGTTTCAATTTTGTTGTTTTCCGCTCTGATTTTAGTTATTTCTTGCCTTCTGCTACATTTGCTGTTGTTTTGCTCTTCCTTTTCTAGGGCTTTGACATGAAGTGTGAGCTCATTTATTTGTTGTTCTTTCCTATTTTTGAGGAATGATGTCAAGGTGGTGAATTTCCCTCTTAAAACTCCTTTCATTGTGTCCCATAGATTCCGATATGTTGTGTCTGTATTTTCATTTATCTCGAAGAATTTTTTGATTTTCTCATTTATGTCTTCTGTATCACATTAATCATTCAGTAAAATGTTGTTCATTTTCAATGTGATGTAGGATTTTTCCTTCCTTCTTTTTCATTGGTTTCCAGTTTCATTCCATTATAATCAGATAAAATTCATGGTATTATGTCCACCACTTTATATTTATTGAGGGTTGCTCTATGGCATAATATATGGTCTATTTTTGAGAAGGATCCATGTGCTGCTTAAAAAAAAAGTATATCCACTTGATGATGGTTGATATATTTTATATATGTCAGTTAAGTCTAGGTTATTGATTGTGATATTGAGTTCTATAGTTTCTTTATTCAACTTTTATTTGGAGGATCTGTCCAATGGTGAGAGAGGTGTGTTGAAGTCACCCATAATTATTGTGTTGTGGTCTATTTGATTCTTGAACTTGAGGAGAATTTGTTTTATGAACGTTGCAGCACCATTTAATGGTGCGTAAATATTGATAATTTTTATGTCTTGTTGGTGAATGTTTCCTTTTAACAGTATATAATTTCCTTCATTATCCCTTTTGATTAAATTAGTCATGAAGTCGATTTAATTCGATTTGAGGATGGCCACCCCTGCTTGCTTATGAGGACCGTGTGCATGGTATATTTTTTCCCAACCTTTCACCTTCAGCCTGTGTATGTCTTTTCCATTCAGATATGTCTCCTGGAGGCAACATATTGTTGGATTTGTTTTTTGAATCCAAGTTACAAGCCTATGTTGCTTTATTGGAGAGTTTAAGCCATTAGTGTTTAGAGCTACTATTGATATATGGTTTCTACTGCCATCCATGTTTGAATATTTATCTTTTTTTAAATTTACTTTGTTTCTCCATGATTAGCTTTTCCCCCACCCTCTGTCATTACTGAGGTACTTCCCACTGATGGTTTTCGTTGTTGTTTTTCATTTCTTCCTCGTGTAGTGTTTTGCTCAAGAGACTTTGCAATGGTGGTTTTCTTGCTGCAAATTCTTTTAGCTTTTCTTTATCATGAAAGATTTTTATTTCGTTGTCGTACCTGAAGCTGAATTTTGCTGGATACAGAATTCTTGTTTGGCATCCATTGTCTTTCAATGTTTGAAATACGTTGTTCCAGGATCCTCTCACTTTCAGTGTCTGTGATGAAAAATAGGTTGTTAACCATATTGGTTTACCCCTGAATGTAATCTTCCTCCTTTCTCTTGAAGCTTTTAATGTTTTCTCTTTGTTCTATATATTGGATATCTTCATAACAATGTGTCTTGGCGTTGGTCTACTGTGATTTTGTGTGCTCTGTGTCCTGTAAGCATCTTCAATTTGTATATCCGTTTCCTTTTTTATTTCTGGAAAATTTTCTGTAATTATTTCATTCAACAGGTTACTCATTCCCATGGTTTGAATCTCTGTACCTTCCTCTATCCAGATGACTCATAAGTTTGGTTTTTTTGTGTTATCCCATATCTCTTGGATGTTTTTCTCATGATTTTTTACCAGCCTTTCTGTGTTGGCTAGACTCTTTTCAAGATGATATATTTTGTCTTCATTATGTGACATTCTGTCTTCTACTTGCTCCCCTCTGTTAGTGATACTCTCAATTGAGTTTTTAATTTGGTTTATCGTTTTCTTCATTTCTAGAATTATTCTTTGAATTTTTATAATCTCTATCTCCTGATAAAGAAGATTAACTTCTTCTTTTATCTGTTTATGTAATTCATTTTCAATGTGTTCTTTCACTGTATTTATTTGCTCTCTCGTATCCTCTTTAAGGTTTCATTCCATCTGTCTAAGGTATTCCTAATTTTTTTATATGACCATTTTTCTGATGATTCTAGGTCCTCCTGAATATTTAGGTTATCCTTCATTGTTTGTACTCCTTTTCTTTCTTGCTTTTTTATGCTGCTCATGTTACTTCTTGTTTGTTTGAGTGCTGAGTTACTGCTTATTCTTATAAATTTATTTGAAGCTTGGGAGGAAAGATATTAGAAGGGATGGGAAGAAGTCACTAAAGAGAATGAGAATAGGCAGGTAGAATTCAAGGATGAGGGAATAAGAAAATTGAAAAGAAATGAAAAGACAAAAGAAAAAAATAGAAAATAAAGAAAGAAATAATTTTTTAAAAATAATAATGATAATTAAAAATGAAAATTAAAATTTAAAATAATAATAATAATAGTAAAATTTAAAAAATAAAAACATTAAAATAAGTTAAAGAACAACAAAAAATGAAAATGAAAGAAAAAAAGTAAAAATAAAATAATAATAATAATAATACATGCAGTCATGGAGTTCAATTAACTTCTCTTCCAGTAGGTGGAGCTGTGCTCACTGGGCCAAGCTTCTCCTCTCAATAGGTGGGAACCAATCACTGTGCAGCAGCTCTTCCTCCCAGACTGGGCGGGTCTCCAATCCTGAGTGCCTAGGACCTTCTCTAGTGTTTCCTCAAGCCAGGCTCCGCTCAACTGTGACACTCACCACAATACTTGCTACACGTCAGGTCTCTGTTCCTGGTAGTCCTGTTTTCATCAACGCCTGCCACTCTCTCCCTGTTTGCCTCCCTCAGACCCTAAGTTTGTAGAGCTTGGGGCTGGGAACCCCCAGCGAATTTGCTTGCTCTCTGGTATCCATGCCCACATTAGCTGGTGTAAGAGACCTCAGTTGTCAGCACTGGTGGGAGCGGTAGCCGGGAATTCCATGCCACGAGTCCCACAGCACACATGATTCCCTCGGTCTGGCCATCTTTCTCACGGGAGACCTGGGAGGGCCCCTTAAAGGAGAGCTGGAAGGGGCCCTTAATGTTTCCCCACTGTGTGGAGAGAGATGCATAGGGAATTACACACCTGTCGTACTGGTTTCAATAAAGTTATCTCCTCTGCCCATGACGTCAGTTCTCTTCCATGGTGGTATCCCATGCAAATGGTGACCGTTCATTCCTTTTGCCAGGTGACCAATGCAACGGATGGGTCCTGACTGTGTCTCCGAAGCCCCATTTCAATTCAGTGGCCTTTTACCTCTGTAAATTCAGAAGGGCCGACCAGTTATTTCAGAGGGAATGTTAGTTCTGAGACACAAGAAGCAGGCAAATCTGAGCTTCTATGCAGCTGATCCGGGCTCTGTGTGTTTTCTGAGGGGCCCAGACTGTTCGCACCAGATCCATGTCAGGTCAGCATTGCCTAGTGATTCTGAACAAACAGCATTTAGACAGTTTATGACTCCCTATGCCTGCGCAGCTTAAGAGGTCCGAGACTTGATTTCTCCATGTTCGCCACCATGTTGGATCTCCTATATTGCTACTTTTTAATGTCTGTGCGTGTGCGTGCATATATATATATATATATATATGTATATATATATATATATATATATATACTCTCCAGATTTTTCAAAATATGAAATATATCCCTAAATTCATTCATATTCATATATGTGGATTTATAACAAACTTTCCACAAGATTATACTCAGAAATAATCATCCACCTGAAATACATATTTCTTTCCTAGTACTGAAAAGTAACTTCATAGAATGGTGCATACAAACTCTAATATTTCTACAGATACTAACCCAGTGTAACATCAATGCAAGTAGATTCCTAGGGGACATGATGTGTATTTTGACGTTCATTTCTATTCAACACTGGTACATTACTATTTCTTCAGTTTATGCACATCATAGGATATATATTTCATCCACAAGTTAGAAAACTTATAGGCATTTGTTTAATGATCAGTCACTTCCTGCTTCAGAATACATGTATTTCTCCATTTTTCTTGACTGGTCTTTTCATAAGACTTTTTCCAATCACAATATTTTCATTTTTCATTATCTCTTATGAAGCAAAACTCAAACACCCTTCATGATAAACCATAATCCTAAAATTACCATTAGATGTATAACTGGTTGGAATGAATGATTATATATCAATATAAGATTTCTTATATATTTTTAGATATCAATTCAATTCATTATTTAAAGTGGAACCAGTTAAATTATTTATTCACAGGATGGTCTATTCATGCATTATCTCTATATTCATAGACACAGGGTACACCTCTGTGTACCCCTAACACTAATGTATATGTCTTCAAAATATTGCTCCCAGAAATGGTGGAAGAAATACTCATGTCACCTGATCCACATATATATTTTATCACAGTAAAATTCTGAACAAAAAATGTAAAGGTCACACTTATGATTGTACCGAAGTCTAAAAGGAAAGTGAACATGGATAACTAAAAACATCCATGTGAAGATTGCCTAATGCTCTCAAATGTCAATCCTATTGGTGACAACATATTTGTTTCTTCCAATGATTATATATTCAAACTAAACCCTGTTGAAAATGTCTAATCTTATAACTCACTTTATACTTTGCCTGATTTCATAATGTCTCTATTGATACCTGCTTTCCTACTTATTTTCCCCAGTTCATCGTTGTGACTGACTCTTCACATGTGCTGAAATTTTCATTCATTCTCTAACAGAAACCCTATTGCTAAAGAACTTTTGGTCCAAATCCTATACTCACTCTTCTTCCTAAACCTACCGACTATCTTCCTAATCCTACCGACTATCCATTTTGACTGGATGTTCTCTTCTACATTAAATCTACCAAGGTACAAGGTCCTGTGCTTCAAATCATACCTAGATTTCTGTTTCCATACTGATATTTCACCTCTATATTCTTGTAATTATCGCACGTTCTCAATACCATTATTCATCGCCCAGAATGATTCCTAACCCAAATTGAACCTGTTATTAACCCTAAACATACACTGTTCCCTAAATCTCATTTTACAGAAGAGCAGCAACAGAGTTGTTCTTAAAATACAGGGAATTAGGGGACCTTCCACCTGCTGAAAACCTCAAAGGTCCATGCAGAAATGATACCTGGAGAAGTTGTAGGGAGGTATGAAAGACCTGAGAGAGTAAAAGTCCTATTCCAAGTCAAACAACCTGGTCAGGATAAAGGGATGTATCCGAATCAGCATCTCTCTACTTATTTTAGAGAAGATGGACTAAACCAGACCTGTGTGGAGAGCTGTTCCCAGGTGTCTATGGTTGATATACCATTCTAACTTGTGAAAGTGTTCCAGGAAGTAGGAGCAGCCTCCATCTCATGGAACCCTTGGAAGTAAGTGTTAGGACAAAGTGGTTGCCAAGGCAGTGGCCTCATTCAGTTCCAAAGAAAGTGACATACCTCATTTCCTTGGTGATGGAACACTCTGAACTTGCTATCCAAGAACCAAGACACCGAGAGGCAATCCCAGTCCATGTCCCTGTGGGCTCACTTGATTGGATTTTCCAAGGACAGAGTCAGTCTTTCTTGGTACCTCCTGATGTGAGTATAGCCAAATACCAGGAGAGCTCTGAAGAGATACTTTTCCTGTGAAAGCAGGTAGAAGCTGGCCACTTTATCCTGACAACTTCACAGAGTTGGTCAAGGAAACCAGATCTGATAGAGGACACGACATTTTGGGGAACATAATATGGCCCACCAGTCAGAGTTAACTCCGGAGAGTCACAGACCTACTTGAGGGAAGGAGGTGCATTTGTGAGTGTGGGTTTGTTGTTTTGTCTCATGTTCAGAGAATAGGTACGAAAGGCGGTTTGTTTGATTTGAAGTGAATTGTTTCTAGTAAGTCGTTTGACAAGATGAGTGTTTCTATGTCTGTGTATCCCACTGTGTCCGTGGTTGTAGACATGAGAAAAGAGAATGCAACAATGGATGTGTCCTGTCTAGTAGAAAGCTTCCCATTATGCATCCTGCCTAATTTATGAATAGAGTGCGGCTTGCCTTATGGATGGGCAATACCTACTACCTTCCTAAGTCTCTGTTTTCTTCTGAATTCTGGCCACTCTCCAGAATAGGCTCATGGTTTTGTGTCCAAGATATGTAACAACTCCAAGGTCTGTGACATGGCCATGTACAGGATAGCTGAAGGGAATGGCCAGCATCTCAGAAAACTCAGATATCAATGTGACCAGGAAAGTCTCAGTGGATATACCCTGCTTTTGGCCTTTTGCTTACCTATTGTTCTGTTGCCCTGAATATCAGGAAAGTCTTTGCCTCAAGCCACCCCTTTGTGAAGCCTGAAGAAAACAGTTTTCAAATGGAAATGAATGGGCATCACTTGTGGCTCTTTCTTAATTGCTTTGGAAAGGGATGTGTCTGAATTAGCCTCTTGGCCTTGTATGTGGCTGTGACTTTGATTCTCAGCAGCTGATGGATCTAAAGAATGATCCCATGTGTGCATCCAAAACCATAATTGCCAAAAGATCAGTCATTGTGGATGAAGTCTCTCGTCTTCCTCTGTTAGGTTCCTGACTTCCATCAAGTGAGAATTGGTATTCCTTGGGTCAAATGAGTTCTTCAAATCACTGCAGAGGTGCTTAGGTTTTTGCATGACTCCAAATCACATAAAGAATCTATAATTGAAAGTCAGTAGGCCACAAATTGGAGAAACAGAGCAGTATTAACGGGAGGCTTATTTGATCACTCCTGGTTCACAGGAAGGGTGTCCAGGCCAACATGACTTTAGGCAAATGAGGGGCAAGGGAGTTTATTTGGACACTGTCTTTGGGTGAGCCATTCATGGAGACCTTCAGCCAGAGGTTACGATGAGTGACTATATGGAAGAAGATGAGGACCTTGTTTGAGTGCTTTGGTTTTAATTGTGGTCATTTGTGTGGTGGTTGTAAGAAATATCTTGGTCCACCTGGGCTTGAACTCTGGTTGGATTCCCCTTAGAGACTACGTTCTGGAACTGAACTCAGAGAAGTATTGCCATGAATTGTGTTGGGATATTAGGAGGCCACGCATGAGAGTCGCCCTTGGAAACTGAGATCTAGGCCCAGGGTGGCTTTCCACAGAGCACTGAGAATCTCAGCCAGGATAACACATGATTTTATTCTGAAAGACTTGGCAGCCATAGTTGAGTGTCAAAACACACATGGACCTCACATTGTAGACCTCAATTTACCTGGCTTCATGTGACCTTTTGGCCACTCTTTGGGAAGCCTTGCCTGTGAGAGTTCTCCAGAGCTTTCATTGAAAATGAGCTTCCTCATTATTTAATGGTTTCTGAATGAATTGAAACCCACAGTGCCTCCAACTTCATCCTTAACAATGGCTAGATGAATACCATGTAGTTATTAAAATTTCCATGACCAGGTGGCACTGGAGAACCTTTGAATGTCCTGTTGCTGATCATGAGTATACCAGACAGTGCCTTGATTGACTGGATTTCATAAAAATGTTGTAGAAAAGAGATGCCAGTACGTTTGAGTCTGCTGAGTAGTGGGCCTAGAGAACTGGTGGGCAGGTGTGTGAAAAAACATCAGTAGTAGGCCATGAGGATCTACCATTGGATTCCAAATGGCTTGTGACTGACATGGTGCAGCCAGCAGATCCTTATTTGTAAACTCATCTTTTTATATGGAGAGGTTTCAGGGCAATGTTCAGAATAAGGGTCATATGGACAAGGGGGCAATGGGGCAAGCTATGAGGGATAGAAGCCTGGTTGGTGTGTTCTCCTGCACACCCTGACCCACCACACGTGACATAACTCCCTCCAGCACTGTGTCTCAGTTGGGCTCCTTGTATTTTATGAAGCAAATACTAAACTCTCAGTGCAGCAGGAAAAACACCACAAAAAGTGGAGGAGGACAAAATGGCTTCACAGTTCACATGGGGAGACATTTAGTCACCAGTGTTTACTGTTTACCAACAAAGAGAGGATTCAGGCCTCCTGCTTCATGTTAATTGGAAAATAAGAACCCATGTCCTTCAGGTCAAAGTGATGGAGACCCACCTTTGATGTTCTCACTACAAAAGAAGATAAAGCTCCTGAAAACAACCTAAATTTCAAGTGCCCAACCTCAGAGTGAGATTCTCAAAAAGTCCTTAGGCCAGAAGAGCTCCATGTTTGTGGAGTGTTTACCCTGTCCCTTACTTTTAGAAAGTCCTCTACCTCCACCAAAGATGTGAAATCTGGAGCATTTTCCATTCCAGATAGGTATTCACAGATTTTCTAACTCTTCTCCTATAATTGTGTCTTACTTGAGGCGAAAGTAATGTTAAAGCATTGTTCTGGATGAGAGTGGGAAGATTTTTGTGTAGCATATATTTGCATACACATTGGATTAAATTTCCTATTTTCTATTCGAAATACTGAATCCCTGACACTAACACATACCCTATCAGACTCTGAATACTATTTCTAATAGGATGGAGAAAAATAACCCAAACAGAATAGAAATACAAGCAGTTTAGAGGAGTCATGGTGTATATTTGGACTTGCCTTTTGCATGATACAGAGTAGGAGTTAAATCTAGTCAATTTTTTGTTGAAATAGTTCTCCATGTGTTTTTAAAGTTAACAAATTGTGAATTCCTGTCTCCCTTTCTCTGTAGCCCATTCAGCACATATATTTTTATATGGATATATAGAATCATACCTGGTACCACACATACATTCTTGTGAGGTGGATGAGTTGGCAGATACAAATTGTGAGAAGAGATCACTCCTACTAAACCGTGTTGGAACTGAATATTCAACCAATGGGTGAGCTTCCATGTTCAGTAAAATGAATATTTTTGGATCTGTGGATGATATATATTTTATGATGAATTTTGATTGACATATATGTTGCTATTTTTTTTTTCTGTGTGTGTGTGTGTTTTGTGTCACTCACCTGTTCTGTAAAACAACTTCAGAGAGAGAGGTTAAAAATTCATGCAAAGATCTGATGGAGGTATCTAATATCTTAGTTTTGGTCTATTGCTTCTTCTAATTGGGTCATTTGTTGTGTCCCATGGACGAGGGCAGTGGTTCCTGTGCCCACCCCTGCAGCAACTCCTATTCCGAATAGAATGGCTAAAGTGAGGGATATATGTTCCCAGTTGAAACGGGTTGTATGCCCCCCTATTTGATATTCAAATGAATCTGCATCATGATAGAGCACTCTGGGAAACATCTGCACCATTACACAATTAATCACATCTCTTGACCATTTCATGAAAACATAAACAATCTTTAATTATATACAATTATGCTGTTGTAGGGACGGACAAGGCAAGGCACCTAAGATAGCAACGAAGACAGCGAAACCGTCCTATTTGGTTGCAACCAGATTCAGAGGGCATTGCTTCTGTTGTAATCAATTATTCTCCTGAAACTCAAGTATAGGTAGTTTCAGAATTTTGTACCCAACATGTAAGGGAAGGGGCTCAGAAGTTCACAGTCTGCAGAAGTTCAAAAAAGCCGTTGTTGTTTCTGTTTTTTCCTCGGTTCTGGGCAAGTTAACTTTTCAAGGACACCTGGGAGGGAAAGAGCTTTTTCCTACCTTTCTTATTTTTCGCCCCTGACAGCTGTTACCATGGAGCCCTGATGGTAACTTCTTTATCTTAGAAATATAGCCATCTCTGTAAAGCCCCAGCTCACGGCCAGAGGCCTTGTTCATATATTTTGTGGAAAACAAGTAATGGGGTGTCTAGCATAGAAGTGCTTATTTTTTTAGCCAGTGGCCAAGTAGAACAAGGCAACACTAAAAGAGGAAGTTTATCTACATTGAACTCTTTTATAGGGACTCTTTTGCTGAAAGTCCAAAAGTCAGCCATGGTGAAGACTTCTGTAGAAAGTCAGTTAAGAATTTTCTGTAGGCCTGGTACAGAAGGGGAAGACAGGGAAGGTGGGGCTGACAGCAGCTCCGAGGATCTGAGAATAAGGAAGGAGAGATGTAAAAGAATAATGGGAAAGGGGTTTGGTATTTTCCTAGTAACAAAAACTTGAGCTGCAGAACAGGTAGAGCAGAGGGGAAGACAAGAGTGAGTATCCCAAAATGCATGTGAGGGACTTTAAATTTTTAGTAAACTGTTTTCAGTGATGACAAAGCAACTTTAAAGGCCATTTTCATTACATCTTTGATAGGAGTCTGAGGGCTCTCCTCTGCTAGTTTCAGCTTTGTGTTAGCTGGTAAGAGGACCTGGTGGGACCCGGTGCGGGCACGGACAGGAGAAGAGAGGAGTGAGTCGATGGATGAGAACCTGAGTACCTGCTAACTCAGCAAGGGGGCGATGGTCTGAGAACCGGGAGAGGTTTGGGTTTTTGATCTAATAATTGGAGGGGAGAAATCAGGTTGCTCAGGTGAGAGTGACAGCAGAGACTCTGGAGCACAAGGCTGAAGGTGAGGATCTATTGGATAAGCATAGTTCAGGATATGAGTGAAGGATGGAAAAGGCCTGCCCATAGGGGAATCTCCTTTCACCCTTTTGAGCACTTGCAGAAGTTAAAAAGGTCACACAGGGCTGGGGATGTGACTCAATTGTAGCACGCTCGCTTGGCATGCGTGCGCCCCGGGTTTGATCCTCAGCACCACATACAAACAAAGATGTCGTGTCCGCCAAAAACTAAAAAATAAATATTAAAAATTCTCTCTGTCTCTCTGTCTCTCGCCTCTCTCTTTAAAAAAAAATGGTCACGCAGAATTTGAGGATCTAGAGACCCCTCTGGGGGCCATCGGTTTTGGTTATCTAATTGGTAATATGGTCAATGCTGTGTACTGAATTTGATGAGGAGTTTGTGTTCCATCAGGCAGCCCCTGTATGCTCACATCCCCATGACGTACAGAAAAAGTCGGCCAGGCATTCTGGAATTACTAAAAAGGAGTGATGGATTTTTCCTTTCCCCAGGTCCATGATCCTCTTAGTTGTACAAGTCCGATATTTACTGCCATTAGCCCCTTGAACTAGAGACCTTTTATTTGATAGAGGGCCCAATGGGGCCTTAAGCACTGAGTTTATTGCCCCTGTATCCCCTTCAAAGTTTACTGGGGTCTCCTCCACTTCAAAAGATACGCTGAGCTCAGGGAGGGGATCTGAGCCCCGACTTTCGTAGTCATGCTGAAGAGTCAGAATGGCTGGCTGGCGTGGCTGCCTCTTTCTACGGCACTCTTGAACCCAGTGTCCTCTTTCTTTACAGTAGGCACATTGATCTGAGGTCAGGGGTGGCCTCTGGCGTGGGACCAGGTATCCCTTCCTGTCTCCCTGTTTCTTAATTTCTGGCCCTTTTGTTGTTGTGACCGGGACCTTAGTCAACTCCTTAGTCTGTCTTTTGTTTCCTTTATCGTCCTTTTGCTCCCTTCTCTTCCTCAGTTTCTCTCTTATAGTATACTTTCTCGGCTTCTCTGACTAAATCTCTCAAAGTCATATCTTGTAATCCATCTAAGCATTGTAACTTTCTTTAAATATCCAAGGCAGCATGCCCAATAAAGGCCATTGTGACAGATGCCTTTTGATCCTCTGCATAAGGATCGAAAGGAGTATATCTCCTATATGCCTCCGTAATTCTCTCTAGAAACATAGAAGAAGATTCATCAGGCCCGCAGGCGTGGTAGCCACGTCACCCCAAATGGAGTAGGGAAATAGCAGTGCCGCTGCCCGTGCCCGGATAAGGCCCAGTCACCAGCTGGTGCGGTAGTCACGTCACCCAAATTGTAGTAGGGGCCAAGCAGGCCTCTGCCCACGCCCGCAACAAAAGCAGACCTGTGACTGACCTGCGGAACAGGCACAGCGGCCTGCCACCATGGTAGACATGACACCCCAATTGGAGTAGTGGCAGAGCAGAGCTTTCTCCTGCGCCCAGTACAAGCACAACGGCCCACCGGCGTGGGTAGTCATGTCAACCCAATTGGAGTAGGGGCAGAGCAGAGCCTTTGCCCGCACCCAGAACAGGCCCAGCGATCTGCCAGCATGGTAGTCACGACACCCCAATGGCAGTAGGGCCAGAGCAGAGCCACCACCCGCTCCCGCAAGGTAGGCAGACCTGCAACCGACAGGCGGAACAGGCCCAGCGGCCTGCAAGCGCGGCAGACACATCAACCCATTTGGTTCTTTGAAAAAATAAAAAAAATCGACAGAACATTAGCCATGCTAATGAAGACAAGAAGAGAGAGAACTCAAATTACTAGCATATGGGATGAAAAAGACAACATCATAACAGATATTTCAGATATACAGAAGATAATCCGAAATTATTTTGAATCTTTGTACTCTAATAAAATAGAAGACGGTGAAGGCATCGATAAATTTCTTAAGTCATATGATCTGCCCAGATTGAGTCAGGAGGATATAGACAACCTAAACAGACCAATATCAATTGAGGAAATAGAAAAAACCATCAAAACACTACCAAGTAAGAAAAGCCCAGGACCTGATGGGTATATAGCAGAGTTTTACAAAACATTTAAAGAGGAACTAATACCAATACTTTTCAAGTTATTTCAGGAAATTGAAAAAGAGGGAATTCTTCCAAATTCATTCTATGAGGTCAAAATCACTCTGATTCCTACACCAGACAAAGACACTTCAAAGAAAGAAAACTACAGACCAATATCTCTAATGAACCTAGAGGCAAAAATCCTCAATTAAATTCTGGCAAATCAGATACAAAAGCATATCAAAAAAATTGTGCACCATGATCAAGTAGGATTCATCCGTGGGATGCAAGGCTGGTTTAATATACGGAAATCAATAAATGTTATTCATCACATCAATAGACTTAAAAATAAGAACCATATAATCATCTCGATAGATGCAGAAAAAGCATTCGACAAAGTACAGCATCCCTTTATGTTCAAAACTCTAGAAAAACTAGGGATAACAGGAACATACCTCAATATTGTAAAAGCAATCTATGCTAAGTCTCAGGCTAGCATCATTCTGAATGGAGAAAAATTGAAGGCATTCCCCCTAAAATATGGAACAAGACAGGGATGCCCTCTTTCACCACTTCTGTTCAACATAGTTCTCGAAACACTGGCCAGAGCAATTAGACAGACAAAAGAAATTAAAGGCATATAAATAGGAATAGAAGAACTTATATTATCACTATTGCAGATGACATGATTCTATACCTAGCAGACCCAAAAGGGTCTACAAAGAAACTAATAGAGGTAATAAATAAATTCAGCAAAGTGGCAGGATATAAAATCAACACTCATAAATCATAGACATTCCTGAATATCAGTGACAAATCCTCTGAAACGGAAATGAGGACAACCACTCCATTCACAATATACTAAAAAAAAAAAAAAATAATTGGGAATCAACCTAACAAAAGAGGTGCAAGTTTTATACAAGGAAAACTACAGAACCCTAAAGAGAAAAATAGAGGAAGATCTTAGAAGATGTAAAAATGTACCCTGTTCATAGATAGGCAGAACTAACATCATCAAAATGGCGATATTACCAAAAGTTCTCTGTATGTGTAATGCAATGCAATTCAAAATCCCAACGGCAGTTCTTGTAGAAATAGAGAAAGCAATCATGAAATTCATATGGAAAAATAAAAGACCCAGAATAGCAAAAACAACACTAAGCAGGAAGTGAGAATCAGGCCGTATAGCGATACCAGACTTCAAACTATACTACAGAACAATAGTAAAAAAAATAGCATGGTACTGGTACCAAAACAGGTGGGTGGACCAATGGTAAAGAATAAAGGACACAGAAACCAATCCAAAAAAATACAACTATCTTATATTTGATAAAGGGGCTAAAAGCATGCAATGGATGAATGATAGCATCTTCAACAAATGGTGCTGGGAAAACTGGAAATCCATATGTAACAAAAAGAAACTGAATCCCTTTCTCTTGCCATGCACAAAAGTTAAATCAAAATGGAACAAGGAGCTTGATATCAAATCAAGACATGGTGTTTGATAGAAGACAAAGTTGTCTACGATCTACATACTGTGGGGTCGCCTCCAAATTCCTCAATAGGACACCCATAGCACAAGCGTTAATAACTAGAATCAACACATGGGACTTACTCAAACTAAAAAGTTTTTTCTCAGCAGAAGAAACAGTAAGAGGGGTAAATAGGGAGCCTACATCTTTGGAACAAATCTTTCCTCCTCACACTTCAGATAGAGCACTAATATCCAGAGTATACAAAGAACTCAAAAAATTTGTCAATAAGATAACAAATAACCCAATCAACAAATGGGCCAAGAACCTGAACAGACACTTCTCAGAGGAGGACATACAATCAATCAACAAGTACATGAAAAAATTCTCATCATCTCCAGCAGTAAGAGAAATGTGAATCAAAACCACCCTAAAATACCATCTCACTCCAGTAAGTTTGGCAGCCATTATGAAGTCAAACAACAACAAGTGCTGGCGAGGATCTGGGGAAACAGGTACACTTGTACATTGCTGGTGGGACTGCAAATTGGTGCAGCCAAATGGGAAAGCAGTATGGAGATTTCTTGAAAAGCTGGGAACGGAACCACCATTTGACCCAGTTATTCCCCTTCTCGGTCTAAAACCTAAAGACCTAAAAAGAGCATGCTACAGGGACACTGCTACATCGATGTTCATAGCAGCACAATTCACAATAGCAAGACTGTGTAACCAACCTAGATGCCCTTCAATAGAAGAATGAATAAAAAAATGTGGCATTTATACACAATGGAGTATTACTGTGCATTAAAAAATGAAAAATCATAGAATTTGCAGGGACATGGATGGCATTAGAACAGATTATGCTAAGTGAAGCTAGCCAATCCCTAAAAAAACAAATGCCAAATGTCTTCTTTGATATAAGGAGAGTAACTAAGAACAGAGTAGGGACGAGGAGCATGAGAAGAAGATTAACATTAAACAGGGATGAGAGGTGGAAGGGAAAGGGAGAGAGAATGGAAACTGCATGGAAATGGAAGGAGAACCTCAGGGTTATACAAAATTACATACAAGAGGAAGTGAGGGGAAAGGGAAAAATAATACAAGGGGGAGAAATTTATTACTGTAGAGGGTGTAGAGAGAGAAGAGAGGAGGAGAGGGGACGGGAGGGGGGATAGTAGAGGATAGGAAAGGCAGCAGAATACAACAGACACTAGTATGGCAATATATGAATGAATGGATGTGTAAGTGATGTGATTCTGCAATCTGTAAACGGGGCAAAAATGGGAGTTCATAACCCACATAAATCAAAGTGTGAAATATTATTTATCAAGAACTATGTAATGTTTTGAGCAACCATATATAAAAATTTTAAAAAAAGATAACTAAATTCGGTGAATAATGCACGAGAATCCTAATTTTTCTACAGTAACTGACCCAGTTTAAAATCAATGCCAGTAGATTCCTATGGGACATGATGTGTATTTTGACGTTCATTTTTATTCAACAATGGTACATTACTATTTCATGAGTTTATGCACATCATAGGATATATATTTCATCCACAAATTAGCAAATTTATAGGCATTTGATTCAATTTCAATCGCTTCCTGCTTTACAACATATGCATTCCTCCAGGTTTCCTGACTGGTCTATTCATGAGACTTCTTTCCAAACATATTATTTTCGATTTCCATAATCACTTTTGAAACAAAACTCACACACTGTTCATGATAAACCAAAACACTAATATTACCATTAGATGTATAATTGGTGGGAATGAATGATTGTATATCAATATAAGATTTCCTGTAATTTTTAAGATATCAGTTCAATCCATTATTTAAAGTTGGAACAAGTTATATTATTTATTCACTGTATTGTCTATTCGTACTTTATCTCTAAATTCATAGACACAGGGTGCACCTCTTTGTAACCCCAATACTAATTTTACGTCTTGAATATATTGCTTCCAGAAATGGTGGAAGAAATACTCATGTCACCTGATCTACATATACATTTTATCACAGTAGTATTCTGGACAAATAATGTAATGGTCACGGTTATGATTTCACGAAGGACTAAATGGAAAGTGAACATGGATTACTAAAAACATCTATGTCCAGGTTGCCTAATGCTCTCAAATGTCAATCCTATTGGTGACTACATATTTTTTTCTTCCTAATATTATGTATTCAAACTCAACCCTGTTGAAAATGTCTAATCCTATCACTCACTTTATACTTTGCCTGATTTCGTAATGTCTCTATTGATATCTGCTTTTCTACATTTTTTCCCAGCTCATCATAGTGACTGACTCTTCATATGTGCTGACTTTAACAATCACTCTGTAACCGAAACCCTATTGTTAAAGAACTTTTGTTCCAAATGCTATACTCACACTTCTTCCTAAACGTACTATCTTCCTATTTCTATCAACTATCCCTTTTTGACTGGATGTTCTCTTCTACATTCAATCATTATAGTAAATGTCCGGCGAGCTTCACAGGAGGAAACCACCAACAGACTATCTCATGCAACAGCAAAGGGTTTATTGAGTGTCCAGCATGCTGGTGCTCAGAGCTCACTTGAATAGAGCAGATAGCCCTGAGAATAGCTTAAGTAGAGCTTATATACTTTACCTGGAGAGGGCAGGGAGGGAAGTTTATTGATGGATCGGGGTGAGTGGGCGATTTGCGTGCAATTGGGTGAGGGAGCACATTCTGCAGTTGGGCAGTTGGGGACAGCACATACTGGGAACAAGATTTGCAAGCATTTCTCAAGATTTCAACAGTGTTTTGTTAAGCATACAGAAAAACAGGAAGTGACAAGTACCTATTTTACTAACCTTTTATTCCCCACTTCTTCTTCTGGCTACTTTTAATCATAAAAATGATCATTGGGGGGGGTGTCACATTCTATGTATACTAGTAGGGTATTACCATAAGTTTAACTCGTCCAATTTGAGCCTGGAGAAAAGAAATTACACGGTTGAGAAAACAGGGTTTAATAGTTAGCAATAACATGAGGATTACTATTGGACCGGCCAGGGTTGATAAAAACGTAGTTAACCAGGAAGACTGTGTGAACCAAGACTCAAACCACCTTTTTTGGGCCTCTCTGTCTCGTTGATGCTTTTCAAGGCATCTTTTTAATTTACTCTTAGATTTTATTACAAGTCCAGTATGCTCGGCATACAAACAACTTTCTTCTCTCAAAGTAGCACAAAGCCCCCTTCTCTCATGACGAGGAGGTCCAACCCTCGAGTGGTCTGAAAAACAACTTCAGAGAGAGAGGTAAAAGACTCATGCAAAGCTCTGATGGAGGTTTCTAATATCTTAGTTTTGGTCTATTGCTGTCATTTGTTGGGTCATTTGTTGAGTCCCTTGGACAAAGGCAGTGGTTCCCGTGGCCACCAGTGCAGCAATTTCTATTCCTAATAGGATGGCTACATTGAGAGATATATATTTTCAGTGGAACCGGGTTGAATGCCCCCCTATTTGATCTTCAAATGAATCTGCGTCGTGATAGAGCACTCTGGGAAACATCTGCACGATTACACAATTAATCACATCTGTTGACCATTTCATGAAAACATTAACAATGTTTAAGTATATAGAATCATGCTGTAGTAGGGAAGGACAAGGCAACGCACCTAAGATAGCACTGAAGACAGGGAAACAGTCCTATTTGGTTGCAACCAGATTCAGAGGGCATTGATTCTGTTGTAATCAACTAATCCTCTGAAACCCAAGTTTAGGTAGTTTCAGAATTTTGTACCCAACATGTAAGGGAAGGGGCTCAGAAGTTCACAGTCTGCAGAAGTTGAAAAAAGCAGTTTTTGTTTCTGTTTTTTCCTCGGTTCTGGGCAAGTTAACTTTTCAAGGACACCTGGGAGGGAAAGAGCTTTTTCTTCCCTTTCTTATTTTCCCATTGCCAGCTGTTACTACGGAGCCCAGTTGCTAACTTCATTAACTTAGAAATGTAGCCATCTCTGTGAAGCCCCACGTCAAGGCCAGAGGCCTTGTTCACATATTTTTGTGAAAAACTAGTAAGGGGGTGTCTGGATTAGGAGTGCTGATTTTTTTAGCCAGTGGCCAAGTAGAACAGGGCAACATGAAAATAGGAAGTTTAACTACATTGAACTTTTTTATAGGGACTCTTTTGCTGAAAGTCCTAAAGTCAGCCATGGTGAAGACTTCTGGAGAAGGTCAGTTAAAGACTTTTCTGTGGGCCTGGTATAGAGGGAAAAGACAGAGAAGGTGGGGCTGAGAGCAGCTCCGAGGATCTGAGAATGAGAAAAGAGAGATGTAAAAAAATAATGGGAAAGTGGTTTGGAATTTTCCTAGCAACAAATATTTGAGCAGTAGAACAGGTCAAGCAGAGGGGAAGATGGTAGTGAGTATCCCAAAACGCAGAGGGACTTTAAATTTGTAGTAAACTGTTTTCAGTGATGACAAAGCAACTTTAAAGGCCATTTTCATTACATCTTGGATAGAGGTCTGAGGGCTCTCCTCAGCTGGTTTGAGCTTTGGGTTAGTTGGTAAGAGGACCTGGTGGGACCCAGTGCGGGCACTGTCAACAGAAGAGAGGAGTGAGTGGGTGGAGGGGTAGCTCAGTACCTGCTACCTCAGCAAGGGGTCAATGGTCTGAGAACCAGCAGAGGTTTGGGTTTTTGATCTAATAATTGTAGTGGAGAAATCAGGTTGCTGAGGTGGGAGTGACAGCAGAGACTCTGGAACAGAAGGCTGAAGGTGAGGATCTATTGGATAAGCATAGTTCAGGATGTGAGCAAAGAAGGGAAAAGGCCTTCACATAGTGGAATCTCCTTTCACCCTTTTGAGCACTAGCAGATGTTAAAAAGGTCATGCAGGATTTGAGGATCTAGAATCCCCTCTGGTGGCCATCAGTTTTTGTTATCTAATTCGTAATATGGCCAATGCTGTCTACTGAATTTAATGCAGGGTTTGGGTTCCATCAGGCAGCCCCTGTACGCTAACATCCCCATGACTTACAGAAGAAGTCAGCTTTTCCCCCACACAGCCATGGCTGTTTTTGGCTTTGACAGTCGGCCGGGTAAACACAGTAATCTAGGCTAGCCAACCTGCATCTGGCTCGTGTGTCCCTACATCCATAATATTTGTTTCCATTATCTATGGTAAGGAAGGGATTTAATGGAATTTTAGTGGGATCCTCTTCATCAGGGATATCCCATTAGGAAAGACTTATAGCCAGCTGACAAATGTCTGGGTGGAGAGATGGTCACCAGGTCCCTAAGTGGGCTGCATGCAAGATAGATTATACTTCTTTTCCAGTAGAATTTGTGATCAGCCATCGCTGCTGAACGGGCTGATGAGGGTTAGGACTACTTGTGGCCAAGGGGAGAGTCTATAGGCTTATCCACACGGTGAATATGCAATTTGAAAGTGTTACCAGTCTTTTCCAGTTTCCAGCCAGAGTGTGGACAGGGCGCAGGCTTGAGATGAGAGGCATGGATCCAGGAAGTGATTCCGTTTACCTTTACCACTATAGATGTTATAAGTAGCACCTGGTATGGTCCTTTCCAGTGGGGTTCCAGGGATGACACCTGATATCATCTTACGTAGATGAAGTCTCTTACTTGATATCCATGTGGAGTCCCCTCGTTCCCAGTTTGGTAGGGAGTGGCCAGCTGTTTCCAAAGGTATCACTGAGATCTTTCAAGAGCTTTAAGTCTGTCAAACAAGGGGGTGTGAAAGGGATCGTTAGGTCTTAGAGTTGGGCTTTGGTCCGTTACTGGAAGAGAGGCACCCTAGATATTCACAGGGGGTGTGGTTACTCAAAGAAACAGAGGGCATATTTCTTGCACGAAACATTGTATAAGGCATGAACATAGTCCAATCACTTATGCTGGTCTCTAAGCTTAATTTAGTTGAGGTCTCTTTAATGGTTCTATTTATTCTTTCTACCTGTCATGAACTCTAGGGTCTGTAAGCACAATTAAACTTCCAATGAATCCCCAGGTTCCTGGCTAACCCCTGACTTACTTGGGCCATGAACGCCGGTGCTTTATCAGACCGTATTACCTTTGGCAGGCCGTATCTTTGAAAAATGTCTTTCAGTATCTGCTTGACCACCATTAGCACTGTTTCTTTTTTTTTTCTTTTAGTGGGGAAGGCTTCAATCCATCCTAAAAATGTATCTACAAAGACTAGAAGATATTTATGTCCATACCTTGTTGGCTTAATTTCAGTAAAGTCAACTGCCCAGAATTGTCCTGGTCTGGTTCCTCGTAGGTGCTTTCCTGCAGGAAGCTTGGAAGGGTAAGAATTTACCAATTGATGGACTCGACAGGCTTTTTTTACCCATTCAGTTATTTCTTTTTGCTGTGAGTCAGTTAGTGGAAAACTCTGTTCTTGATACTTCAGAAATACCTGCAGTTTCTTTGAACCAAGGTGAGTGAGTTGATGTGCATTTTCTACTGACATATTTAGAGCTGTGACTATAGGAGATTTTACTGAAGGATTTAGAAATTCCACTTGGGGGCCTTCAGGGTTAAAAGTTATTTTGGACCGGAACTTGGTGAGCAGATCTCTGCCCATCAATGGGGCTAGGAATTCTGGGATTACTAGGAAGGAGTGATGGATTTTTCCTTTCCCCAGTTCCATGATCCTCTTAGTTGTCCAAGCCCGATATTTACTGTCATTAGCCCCTTGAACTAGAGACCTTTTATTTGATAGAGGGCCCAATGTGACATTAGGGGTGAGTATATTGCCCCTTTATCCACTTCAAAGATTACTGGGGTCCCCTCCACTTCAAAAGTTACCCTGAACTCGGGGAGGGGATCTGAGCCCCGACTTTCATACTCATCCTCCAGAGTCAGAATGGCTGACTGGCATGGCTGTCCCTTTCTAGGGCACTCTTTGGCCCAGTGTCCTTTTTTTTTTTACAGTTGGTACATTGATCTGAGGCCAGGGGTGGCCTCTGGCATGGGACCAGGTATCCCTTCCTGTCTCCCTGTTTCTTAATTTCTGGCCCTTTTGTTGTTGTGACCAGGACCTTAGTCAACGCCTTAGTCTGTCTTTTGTTTCTTTTATCCTCACTTTGCTTCTTTCTCTTCCTCAGTTTCTCTCTTAAGGTATATTTTCTTGGCTTCTCTGACTAAATCTCTCAAAGTCATATCTTGTAATCCATCTAAGCATTGTGACTTTCTTTTAATATCCAGGGCAGCTTTCCCAATAAAGGCCATCATGACAGATGCCTTTTGATCCTCTGCCTGTGGATCGAAAGGAGTATATCTCCTATATGCCTCCATAATTCTCTCTAGAAACATAGAGGGAGATTCATCAGGCCTTTGAATAATCTCTATTACCTTGGCCAAATTAGTTGGTCGCCTAGTGGCCACTTGGAGGCCCACTATTTGAACCTGGCGATAAGTGGACAGATGCTTTCTAACTTCAATGTTGTTGGTGTCCCAGTTGGGTTGTTTCAAGGGAAAACCAGCTTTGATTAAGTTGGGAAGATGTGTCCGTCTCCAATCTGGTCGGAGGACATTTTTTTATAGCTTCCAGGAAGATTCTCTTTTGTT
This sequence comes from Callospermophilus lateralis, assembly GCF_048772815.1. Taxonomy (NCBI): domain Eukaryota; kingdom Metazoa; phylum Chordata; class Mammalia; order Rodentia; family Sciuridae; genus Callospermophilus; species Callospermophilus lateralis. Next base: position 41,577 of record NW_027516996.1, on the reverse strand, counting down.
CCTCTGTCGTGAAGAGAGTCCCTAGGAATTGTTGACAGTCATCCCAAGTAGGCAGGTGTGAAAACATCAATGACTCAACCAGACCTGTGAGCCCGATGGGGTCCTCGGAAAAAGGGGGATTGTTATTTTTCCAGTTATATAGGTCGAAAGAGGAGAAAGGCCAATATTTGTAGGCTTGCATTTTCCCCCCATGGCCTTCGTCAATCAATGGTCCGTAGGGACATAGGGGGAGCATCACAGGAGGTCCAGGGTTTTCAATCATTCGCCACCATAAAGTTCCCTTAGCTGGGCTAGCTTCCTCCTGCGGAGGAGGGGCTGTGTGTGCTGCGGGGGAGTTATCTGGAGGGCGCTGGGCCAGCTTAGATTCCTCCAATGGTAGAGAGGCTGAGTCAGCTGCAGGAGAATCACTTAGAGGGTGTTGGTGGTTGGGGGACGAGGGCAGGGTATAATACGGGAGAAGAGAGTCCAGTAGAGTCAAATCTTGTGACTCAGGGATTACAAAGGGTGGAGGAGGAGGAGAAGCAGAGGGTTTGAGAGATCATGGGGGAAGGAGTAGGAGCAGGGGAAGGGACAAAGAAAGGCTTCACCCATTGAGGAGGAGATTTGCAGAGGTCCTGCAAAGTTAAGATATATGGCTGTTGATCCAGATGGCTATGTGTGCCTGGGTGAAAGACAATATCTCTGACTTCTTAAATTAGTGGGAAATAGAAAGATCCTTCTAGGGGCCATCCAAATTCAAAGGTGGGCCATTCTGAGGCACAGAGATTCCGAAAGGTCCAACGTTTTACTAAAAAAGAAAGATTCTGAGCCCTTAAGCGAACTTTGGTCCAGTGATCAAGGGTCAGGGACAGGGGCATTGAAGTGCTGTGTCCCATAATGAAAGATACACAAAGAGTGAATGCAAGACACACGACACAGACAAGACAAGACAATAAAGACATTCAATGGACATCCAAAACTGAGACCAGGACTGAGTAGCCAGCAAAACCCAATGGCCTGGCAATTCCGAATCCGATACAAAATATTACTGAGTCGAGGAGACTATTGTTCCTCGATTTCCCGAGTCTTTGGGAAGTCCCCCAGGGACGTGGCCTGCGGCTCTGTGACACGTCTGTCAGCCACCATCGGAGAGAACTCACGCTCTTCATCGATAGCCATTTTGCCAAGCCCTAACCTTAACACTGAAAAAAGAAAGAGGGGCCTTACTTAACCCGAGAGGAACCCGTTAGGGTCTTTTGTCCGCCGCTGCCAAAACTCGGTGGAATCTCCATATGTAAAGGTCGGGCGAGCATGGAAGGAAGAGACCACTAACAGACTGTCTTATCCAACAGCAAAGGGTTTATTCTGGGTCCAGCATGCTGGGGCTCGGAGCTCACTTGAATAGATCAGAGAGCCCTGAGAACAGTTTAAGCAGAACATATATATTTTCCTTGGAGAGGGCAGGGAGGGAAGTTTACTGATGGTTCAGGGCGAGTGGTCGGTTTGAATGCAACCGGCTGAGGGAGTACATTCTACACTTTGGCACTTGGGGACAGCACATTCTGGGAACAAGATTAGCAAACAGTTCTCAAGATTTTAACAGTGTTTTGTTAAGCATACAGAAAAACAGGAAGTGACAAGTTCCTATTTTATTAACCTTTCACTACCGACTATCCTTTTTGACTGAATGTTCTCTTCTACATTCTATGATCAAAAGTACAAGGTCTTATGCCATTGTATATCAATTTATTCAAAGCTAAGTATCCCAATCAAGGGCCCAGTGCCCTTCTGGGCTTCAAATGTTACTTAGATTTCTGTTTTTATACATATATTTCACCTATATATTTTTATACATATTGCAGGTTCCCAATACCATTATTTATTCAGCATAATGATTCCTAACCCAAATCAAACATGTTATTAACCCTAACCATACTTGGTTCCCTCAATCTAACTTTACAGAAGAGCAGGGACAGAGTTGGTCTTACAATACAGGAATATAGGGAATCTTCCACCTGCTGATAACCTCAAAGGTCCATGCAGATATAATCTCTGGAGAAGATGTAGGCAACTCTGAAAGACCTGAGAGTGCAAAAGTCATCTTCCATGGAAAACAACCTGGTCAGGGTGAAGTGTTCTGTCTGAATCAGCCTCTCCATTCTTAATGTAGAGAAGATGGACCAAATGAGACCTGTGTGGAGAGCTGCTCCTGGGTGCCTATGGGTGATATACCATTCTAACTTGTGAAAGTGTCACAGGAAGCAGGGGCAGCCTCCATCTCATGGGAAGCTTGGAAGCAACTCTTAGGACAGATTGGTTGCCAAGGCAGTGAACTCATTCAGTTTCTGACGGAAGTGACCTCACCTCACTTCCTTGGTGATGGAACTCTGTGAACTTGGGATCCAGGAAGCCAGTCAAACATTGACAGTCCCAGTCCCAGTCTCAGTGGTTATACTTTTTGAATTTCCCAACGACAGAGTCAGTCTTTCTTGGTACCTACTAATGTTAGGATGTCCAAATGGCAGGAAAACTCTGAAGAGGGGCCTTTCCTGAGAAAACAGGTAGTGGCTCACCGCTGGCTCCTGACAACTTCAGAGAGTTGGCAAAGGACACAAAATCTGAGACAGGACAGACCATTTCGGGGGAACGTAGAATGGCCCACAGTCAGAGGACACTCCAAATAGTCACAACCTACTTGGAGGAAAGAGGTGCCTTTGTGGGTGTGAGTGTGGGTTTGTGGTTTTGGCTCATGTTCTGAGAAGAGGTAGGAAATGAGGTTTGTTTGGTTTGGGGTGAATTGTTTCTAGTAAGTCATTTGACAATGCGAGTGTTTCTGTGTCGCTGTATCCCGCTGTGTCCGTTATTGTAGATATTAGAAAAGAGAAAGCATCAATGGATGTGTCCTGTCTTTTAGAAAGCTTACCAGCATTCATGCTGCCCAATTTATAAATGGAATGCGACTTGCCATAATGATGGGCAACACCTACGATCTTCCTTAGTTCCTGTTTTCTTTCTGAAATCTGGCCACTCTCCATAATAGGCTCATGTACCACCTCCATGCTCTGTGACATGGCCATGTACTGAATAACTGAAGTGAATTGCGAGCATCTCAGAAAACTCACATACCTGTTTAACCTGTAAAGTCTCATTGGAGAAACCCTGCTTTGGGCCTTTTGCTTACCTATTGTTCTGTTTCCCTGAATGTCAGGAAGGTCTTTGCCTCAGGACAACGCTTTGCGAAGTCTAAAGAAAACCTTTTTCAAATAAAAAAGAATGGGCATCAGCTGTGGCTCTTTGCTTAATTGCTTTGCAAAGAGATGTGTATGAATCAGCGTCTTGGCCCTGTGTTAGGCTGTAGCTTAGATTCTCAGCAACTGATGGATCTAAAGAAAGATCCCATGTGTGCATCCAAAACCAAAATAGCAAAAGAGCAGTCATTGTGGATGAAGTCTTTTGCCTTCCTCTGTAAGGTTTCTGACATCAATCAAGTGAGAATAGGGATCCTTTAGGTCAAATGAGTTCTTCAGTTCCCTGCAGAGGCTAGCCCATAGGTGGTTGGGTTTTCTCATGACTCCAATTCATATAAAGAATTTAAACCCCACAGTCAGTAGTTCTCAAATTTGAGAAGTGGATCAGTATTAACGGCAGGTCTATTTGATCACTCCTGGTTCACAGGAAGGGTGTCCAGGTCACGCAGAATTTAGGTAAATGAGGGGCAAGAAAGCATATTTTGGACACTCTCTTGGGCTGCATTCCTCATGAAAATCTCCAATCAGAGGATATGATGAGTGTCTATATGGAAGAAGATGAGGGCCATGTGGGAGTGTTTTGGATTTAATTGTGGTTATTTTTGTGGCAGTTGGAAGGGATGACTGAGTCCACCTGGGTTTGAACTCTGGTGTGATTCCCCTTAGAGGCTGAGTACAGGAACTGAACTTAGAGAAGTATTGCCATGAATTGTGTTGGGATTTTAGAAGACCAAGCATGAGAGTCACCCTTGGAAACTGAGATCTAGGCCCAGGGTGGCTTTCCCGAGACCACTGGGAATCTCAGGCTTGATATCACATGATTTTATTCTTAACGACTTGGCAGTCTTAGTTGAGAGTCAAAACACACATGGACGTTACATGTTACATTGTAGACCTCAATGGGCCTGGATTTATGTGACACTTTGGCCAATCTTTGGGAAACCTTGCCAGTGAGAGTTCTCCAGAACTTCATTTGAAATGAACTTCCACATCATTTAATGGTCCCTGAATGAATTGAAACCCACATGCTGCCAACTTCATCCTTGAAAAATTGCTAGATAAATACTATGAAATTTTTGAAATTCCCATTTCCAGATGGCACTGGAGAAACTTTGGTTGTCCTGTTGCTGAACATGATTATTCAGGACAGTGACTTGATTGACTGAGTTTCATGAAAATGGTGTATAACAGAGATTCCAGGAAGTTGGACCCTGCAGAGTAGTGCACCTAGTGCAGTGAAGGGCAGGTGTGTGATAAAAAAAAATCTGTGGTGGGGCCATGTGGATCTGCCATTGTCTTCCAATTGGCTTGTGACTGACATGGTGCAGCCAGCAGACGCTTCTATGTAAAGGTATCTTTTTATATGGAGAGGTTTCAGGCCAATGTTCAGAATCCGGTTGCTATGGTCAAGGAGGCAAGCTATGTGGAAGAGAAGCCTGGTTGGTACATTCTTCTGCAGGCCCTGACCCACCACAGGTGACAGAACTCCCTCCAGCACTGTGTCCCAGGTGAATTCCTTGTATTTCTTGAAGCAAATACGAAACTCCCAGTGCAGCAGCAAGAAACACCAGAAAACTGGAGGATGACCAAATGGCTTCAGAGTCCACAAGAGTAGACAATTAGTCCCCAGTGGCCACAGTTTACCTACAAACAGAAAATTAAAGACAGCTTCCTCATGTTTATTGGAAAATAAGAAATCATGTATTCCAGGTCACATAGAAGCATACCCAGATTTGATTGTCTCACTACAAAGGAAGCTAAATCTCCTGACTACAACACATATTTCAAGTGCCCAACCTCAGAGGCAGTTCCTCAAGAAGTCTTTAGTCCAGCAGAGCTCCATGTTTGTGGAGTGTTTACCCTGTCCCTTACTTTTGGAATCTCCTCTACCACCTCCAAGTTTGTGAACTCGTGAGCATATTTGATTCCAGATATGTATTCACAGATTTTCTAACTCTTCTCCTCTAATTGTGTCTAACTTGGGGCCAAGGTAATCTCAAGGCATTGTTATGCATGAGAGTGGGAAGATACTTTTGTAGCATATATTTGCATAAACATTGGAATCATTTTCCAAATGATTCCAAATCCCTGACACAAACCCATGCCAACTAGACTCTGACTACTAATTCTAATATGATGGAGAAAATTAACCCAAACAGAATAGAAATACAAGCAGTTCAGAGGACAAATGGTGTATCATTGGAATTGCCTTTTGCTTTATATAGGGTAGGAGTTATAAATCTAGTCAATTTTTTGTTGAAATGGTTCTCCATGTGTTTTTCAAGTTAACAAATATGTGAATTCCTGTCTACCTTTCTCTGTATCCTATTCAGCGCATGTATTTTTATATGCACATATAGAATCCTACCTGGTACCACACGTACATTCTTGTGAGGTGGCTCACTTGGCAGACACAAATTGTGAAAAGAGATCACTACTACTAAACGCTGTTGAAACTGAAAATTCAAACTATTGATGAGCTTCCTAGTACAATAAAATTATACATGAATCCATGTTCAGTAAAACGAATTTATCTGGATCTGTGGATGACATATATTTCGTGGTGAATTTCAATTGGCTTATATTGCTACTTTTTAATGTCTGTTTGTGTGCGTGCCTGTGTGTGTGTGTGTGTGTGTGTGTTTATATATATATACACACACACTCTACAGATTTTTCAAAATATGAAATATATGTGTCTTATTATACACTCCGTATATTCATTCATATTCATGTATGTGGATTAACAATCAACTTTTCACAAGATTATTCTGAGAAATATTCATCCACCTGAACTACATATTTGATTCCTAGTACTGAAAACTAACAGTAAATGGTGCATACAAATCCTAATATCTCTGCAGTAACTGACACAGTTTTATATCAATGCAAGTAGATTCCTATGGGACGTGATGTGTATTTTGTCTTTCATTTTTATTCAATACTGGTACATTACTTTTTCTTCAGTTAATGCACATGGTAGGATATATATTTAATCCACTAGTTCAGAAATTTATAGGCATTTTGTCTTACTTTCCATCACTTCCTAATTCAGAAAACATGTTTTCCACAGGGTTTCTTGACTGGTCTTTTCATGAGACTTCTTTCACAAAATGCAAAGGTCACACTTATGTTTGTACCGAAGTCTAAATGGAAAGTGAGTATGGATTACTAAAAACATCTATGTCCAGGTTGCCTAATGCTATCAAATGTCAATCCTATTGGTGACTACATATTTGTTTCTTCCTAAAATTATATATTCAACCTCAACACTGTTGAAAATGCCTGATCCTATCACTTACTTTATACTTTGCCTGATTTCCTAATGTCTCTATTGATATATGGTTTCCTACATATTTTCCAGAGTTCATCAATGTGACTGGCTCTTCACATGTACTGATATTTACATTCATTCTCTACCCGAAACCCTACTGTTAAAGAACGTTTGGTTCAAATCCTATACTCACTCTGCTTTCTAAACCTACTGAATATCTTCCTAATCCTACTGACTATCCTTTTGACTGGATGTTCTTTTCGACATTCAATCATCCAAGGTACAAGGTCCTATGCCATTGTATATCAATTTATCTGAGACATCTGTGCAGAATATAATTCAAAGCTGAGTATCCCAATCAAGGGCCCAATGCACTTCTGGGTTTCAAATCTTACCTAGATTTCTGTGTTCATACTTATATTTCACCTATATATTCTTGTAAATATCGCAGGTTCCCAAAACCATTATTCATCGCACAGAATGATTCCTAACCCAAATCAAACCTGTTATTAACCCTAAGCATACACTGTTCCATCAATCTATCTTTACAATAGAGCAGGGACAGAGTTGGTCTTACAATACAGGAATTTAGGGTATCTTCCACTTGCTGAAAACTCAAAGGTCCATGCAGAAATGATCCCTGGAGAAGACTTAGGCAGCTATGAAGGACCTGAGAGCGCAAAATCATCTTCCATGGCAAAAAAACCGGTCAGGATGAAGTATTGTGTCTGAATCAGTCGCTCTGTTCTTAATGTAGAGAAGATGGACAAAACCAGGCCTGTGTGGAGAGCTGTTCCATGGTGCCTGTGGTTGATATACCATTCTAACTTATGACTGAGTCAGAGAAAGTAGGGGCAGCCTCCATCTCATGGGACCTTTGTAAACAACTGTTAGGACAAAGTGGTTGCCAAGGTATTGACCTCATTCAATTCCTGAAGGAAGTGACCTACCTCACTTCCTTGGTGACACAACTCTCTGAACTTGGGATCCAGGAAGCCAGGCACCCAGAGCCAGTGCCAGTCCCATTCCCAGTGGGCACACTTGTTTCAATTTTCCAAGGACAGAGTCAGTCTTTCTTGGTACCTCCTGATGTGAGGATGACCAAATGCCAGGAGAACTCTGAAGAGGGGCCTTTCCTGAGAAAGCAGGTAGTGGCTCATTGCTGGCTCCTGACAACTTAACAGAGTTGGCAAAAGGGACCTGATCTGATACAGGACAGGCCATTTGGGGGGAACATAGTATGGTCCACCAGTCAGAGGACACTCCGGATAGTCACAGACCTAGTTGTGGGAATGAGGTGCCTTAGTGGGTGTGGGTGTGAGTTCGTGGTTTTGTCTCATGTTCTGAGAATAGGTAGCAAAGGTGGTTTGTTTGGTTTGGAGTCGACTGTTTCTAGTAAGTCGTTTGAGAAGGCGAGTTTTTCTATTTCTGTGTATCCACTGTGTCCGTGGTTGTAGTTATTAGAAAAGCCAATACATCAATGGAGGTGTCCTGACTAGTAGGAAGCTTCCAGGCATTTATTCTGCCCTTTTTATGAATGGACTGCAGCTTGCCTTATGGATAGACAACACCTACTATCTTCCCAAGTTCCTGTTCACCTCCTGATTTCTGGCCTCTCTCCAGAATAGGCTCATGGTTTTGTGTCCAAGATATGTACCACCTCCAAACTCTGTGACATAGCCATATACTGGATAGCTGAATGGAATGGGAACATCTCAGAAACCTCAGAGATCAGTGTAACCAGAAAAGTCTCAGTGGAGAAACCCTGCTTTGGGCAATTTGCTTACCTATGGTTCCTTTGCCCTGAATGTTAGGAATGTCTTTGCCTCAGGCCACCCGTTTGTGGAGCCTGAAGAAAACAGTTTTCAAATTGAAATGAATGGGCATCACCTGTGGCTCTTTGCTTAATTACTTTGGAAAGGGATGTGTCTGAATCAGCCTCTTGGCCCTGTGTGAGGTTGTGGCTTTGATTCTCAGAACCTGATAGATCTAAAGAAAAATCCCATGTGTGCATCCAAAACCAAAATTGCCAAAAGAGCAGTCATTGCTGATGAAGTCTTTCACCTCCCTCTGTAAGTTTTTTGACCTCTATCAAGTGAGAATAGGAAAGATACACCAAGTCAATTGATGGCTCCTATTGGAAAAATTCTATCACTGATGACAGCATCAGCATAAGTACCCCAACACTACAACAATTCGCTGCAGCAGCAGATAGTTCACAATGCATACAAGTGAGTTCACAATGCATACAAGTGATACATAATCCAGGCAAGTTCTGCAAGCAGTTCAGTGATTGCTATTGCAGAATCTGTAGATTGGTTTTATCTTTGTCTTCACTGGCACTGGGATGAAAATAGAAATTCTGGCAGTAATGGCTAAAGAAAAAATTATGTAACATTCCTGAGGGCATTAAAAGAAAACAATTTTCTTAACAATTTACATTATCTTGAAGAGAATAATTAAATATAATGAAAAGGAAAAGTGAAAGTAAACAAGCACGTCTGTTAACCTCCTATTTTTTCACATATTAAGACAATCCTGAACAGTTGTTTTCAAAATTTAAATTAAACAATTTAATTCACGTGAATAAAAAAAAATGGATATATTATTTCATTAGCACTCATCATATGTGATATATGGACATACGCACATTCAAATATATAACACAAAACACAAGTGTGCACACATAATAAATACATACAACACATAATATAATAGTAAAGGCCTTATAACTTTTTACATGTGAAATCATCATTGCAATGTTTAAAAACTCTATAGTCAAAAAATAGAACTGATAAGCAAAACATTATCCTAGGTCTGTATGAGCTCACAAAAACAAAAGAGAACTTCATGATGTGGGAAAGGGCAATAATAAAATAGATATTGAAAAAAGCATCCCTGTTCTGTCGCAGATGTAAGGATAGCCAAACTGGAGTTTTCGATATCAGCTGTTATGGATTTGAGCCAAATCATCTTATTTTGGTCTATTGAAAGCGCTTCAGTTAATCTCTCTGGAATCCAAATCGGCTGCTGTTCTCCTTTTGGAAACACATAAACAGACCCCCGACTCCAGGCAATCACTGGGTCGGGACCTTAGTTAATCTCTCTGGAATCCAAATCGGCTGCTGTTCTTCCTGTGGAAACCCAAAAACAGACCTCCAACTCCAGAAAATTAATGGGTCAGGACCTTTCCATTTTCCTGTTAGAATATCCTTCCAAAGTACCTCGGGCTTATACACATTTTTTGGACACTTATGCCTTTCTGCAGCACTAAGTCCTGAAAATCCAAATTTAAAAAGTTTAGATTAAAAAGGGTTATTTTAATTTTATCTTTGGGGAATTTATATTCCTTCCCAATTCTGTCTTCTTACTTTAATGAGTACATTTTAATAGTGTGATGTGCTCTTTCAACTATGGCTTGTCCCTGTGGATTGTATGGGTTTCCTGTTATATGAGTAATGCCAAATGATGAGCAAAATGGTTTAAAAGAGGTAGAAGTATAACCGGGGGCATTATCTGTTTTTTACTGTTTTGGAATGACCACAGTGGCAAAATTTTGTAAGCAATGAGCTATAACATCTTTAGTTTTTTTTTCCCCCATGAAGGGAACCCATCAAAAATCCAGAAGAAGTATCAACTGTAACATGCAAATATTTTACTTTTCCAAATTCTGGCAAGTGTGTGACTTCCATCTGCTATATATGGTAAGGTATCAATCCTCTAGGATTGACTCTAAGATTAAAATGTGGTAAAATGGTCACACAATTTTGACATTGTTTTATTATTTGTCTAGCTTGCTCCTTAGTTATTTTAAAATGTTTTTGTAAAGTATTAGCATTGATATGGAACTTTTCATGAAAATTTATAGCTTCTTCTAGTGTAGAGAAAATATGTATGTATGTCATGTGTAGTTTTACCTGCTAAATCATTGCCCAAACTAAGGGCTCCAGGCAATCCTGTATGTGCCAAGATATGTCCTATTAAGAATGGATCTTTTCTGTCCCAGATTAGACTTTGTATACTGGAAAGCAAAGAGAAAACAGTAGAGGAAGGGGAAATCCTACCAGCATCTTCAAGGGATACTATAGCATTAACTATATACTGACTATTGGAAAATAAATTAAACACAGAATCTTTAAACATCACAAAAGCTTATAATACTGCATTAAGCTCTACCTTTTGAGCTGATTGTTGGGGTGCTAAAAATGTAAAAATTTGATCAGGTGTAACTATTGCTGCTGTACCATTATTTGACCCATCAGTGAATATATTTGGAGCATTCATGATAGGTGTTTTCTTGTAATTTTTGGAAAAATTACAGGATGCAATGACCCAAAAGACAATAAAAGATTAGATGGTAAGTGGTTATCAAATGAAACATTAGATTTACACAGGATTATTGCCCAAGTATTTAACTCATTAGCTAATTCATCAATTTGATTCATAGTGTATGGAGTAATAATTTTATTGGGAGAAATTCCAAACACTCCCTTTGCTGCTTTTATTCCTATTAGTATTAATTGTCCCTAAGCCTCAGGATACCTAGTAATAATAGTGTTAGAAGAATAAGATAAATGTATCCATAATAATGGACCTTCTTGCCAAAATACTCCTGTAGGAATATTTTTTTGTTGGTAGCACAATGAATAATAGAGGCATTATTTTATCAAATCTATCCAAAAGCATATTTCCCATATATGTTTCAATGATTTTTAATGCCTTTCTTGCTTCAGGCATTAACATTCTGGGTGAATTTAGATCAGATGGACCTTTTAGGATATCAAAGATAGGTCCCAACTCTCCTGTTGGTATACCTAGATAAGGCCTTATCCAATTAATGTCTCCTAATAACTTTTGAAAGTCATTAATTGATTTGAGTTGATCTACTCGTATTTGAATTTTTGGTGGACTGACCATGGTTGAGGATAATAGAACTCCTAAATAATTAATTGGAAAATTTAATTGTACTTTATCAATTGATATCCCTAGATTATAATTTTTTAATAAGTTTGTAAGTGTGGCATAACATTCTAGCAATGGGTTTTTAACTTGTGTGCTAATAACACATCATCCATATTGTGAAATATTTGTAGTTCAGGATTTTGATTTCTAAGTGGCTGGATTACTTTGTTAACATAAATTTGACAAATAGTTGGGCTGTTAGCCATCCCTTGAGGGAATACTTTCCACTCATACCTCTGATCAGGACCTTCATGATTCAGTGCAGGGATAGTAAATGCAAAACTTGGACTATCCTCAGGAAGAATTGGAAATGAAAAAAAAAATCTTTAATATGTATAACTAAAACATACCAAGTTTTTGGCAAAGCAGACAATTGAGGAATCCTTGATTGAGCAGGTCCCAAAATAACCATCTCATTATTAATGGCTCTTAAATCTTCCAATAATCTCCATTTACCAGATTTCTTTTTGATGACAAAAATGAAAGTATAATGGGGAGATACAGAAGGTTGTATATGTTCTTCCGCTAATTGTTGTTTGACCAGGAACTGGGCTGCTTGTATCTTTTCTTATTCCACTGAAGAAGCCATACTGGTCTTTCTGATTTCCAAGTAATTTTTATTGTCTCAGTGGCCCTTTCTGAAAATCCAACCCATGTCTGTCTGTTGCTTGGTCTATTTGTATTGGTGCTGATATACCTTGATCTTGTTTTTCTAATCTTTTTCCTTTCCTAAAACCTTCTCTAGCCAAAATAGTGGGTGCATTTTGATTGATGTTATTTGTTAATGTCAAACCTAATTGATCTAGGACATCTCATCCCCATAAATTTACGGGAAGATGATCCAATACATATGGCTGTATTGTTCTTTCACATTCTTCAGGATCCTTCCAATCCAATGCCATTGCACTTCTATGGGGATTAGTTGCCACTCCTAGGTCTCAAAGTATTTTAGTGTACTGTTGTAATGGCCAATGTTTTGGCCATTCTTGATGAGAGACGATGCTAACATCTGCACCTGTATCAAGTAGCCCATTAAATTCATGTCCTTGAATATTTAGTTTTAGCCTGGGGCGAGAATCTAAATTTAAAGAAAGCATAACCAAATCTACACCTGTGGAGCCTAATCCCTTGGAACCTCTTTCTACAGCACGACTGGAAAATTTATCATGCAGACTGAGTATTATTAGTAACTGTGCTATTCTATCTCCTGTTGAAATTACTGATATGTCCTTTGGAGAACTGGGTATAATTTTATTTCACCTTCATAATCGGGATCAATTACCCAAGGACTTATCATAAGTCCTTTTAGATTAGAAGAGCTGCGTCCCAATAATAAGCCTACCGTTCCTTTGAGAAGAGGTCCTCTCACCCTGTGTGAATGATTTGAACCCCCATCTCTACAGTTAGTACTGATCTGACGGAGGTGCAGATATCTAACCCTGCGCTCCCTCTGATTTGTCTGATGAGGCGTCTGATGGACAATGTGTCCTGGGCACTACACTGATGGGGTTGCTGGGTTCCTCCAGTGCTCTGTATATTTGTGGTTTTGGGCCCCAGAGCATTGGGCTCCCCTGTCCATTTTTTGGCAATGGAGCCCGATGCCTTTCTCCATGATATCGTGGATAAACAGCTAGTCCTTGTTCATTTTTGATAATGAAGTACCCTCTATGGTGGTTTGAGAACGGCATTCATTAGCCCAATGTCTCCCTCTACGGCATCGTGGGCAAATACCCACGTATTCTACTCCTTTGGTACCTAGTTTTGTTAAACCCTCTTCCTATGGAGCAATTCCTTTTAAAATGTCCTGTTTGTTCACAATTGTAGCATGTTCCTGGTCTGGCATCTAAAGCCTGTTTTACTGCAGCTGCCACAAATTGCCCTTGTTCATTGATGTCTCTGGCATCTAAAGCCTGTTTTACTGCAGCTGCCATGACTTTCTCTTATTCATTAATGTCTTTACATAATTTAATATATGTGTTTAAATCTTCATGTTTCCATGGTCTAGTGATATCTCTGCACCAACGATTTGCTTGGTCATAAGCCAGTTTTTTATTAATGGCATTGCTTGTTCTGTATTCCCCAAAACTCTGATAGCTGTTTGAATAAGCCTATCTACAAATTCAGTGTAAGATTCATTAGCTCCTTGTATTACCTTAGATAATTGACCTTGTAAACCTCCATGTCGTTGTAAAGTCTTCCATGCCCTAACCGCCTCTGCAGCAATTTTTGCGTATACGCCAGGATCATATGCAATTGTTTGCTGCTGATCCTCATAAGGTCCCTTTCTAACAACATATCTAGATTTCTCTGAGGATAACCAGTTTCTGCATTACGCCTAGCCGTCTCCTTGCAAAATTCCTCATTGGCAACCTTCCGTAAAAGGTATTGACCTCCATTTAGCACAGCTTTACACATATTAGCCCAATCTACTGGTGTCATATTCAAGTTGTTAATGGATTCGACCAAGCTTACAATGAAGGGTGCTTGAGGACCATAGGTTGTTACAGCCCCTTTTAGCTGCTTCACTATTTTGAAATTTAAAGCATGGTGAATTCGCTGCCCTCCTACCTCAAAATCAGGGCATGTTCATACTTGAGATCCTGTCTCAGGATCCGAACTATCAACTGTGGGGTTTGGGGGCCTCCCAGCATATGGAGGTGGCCTTGTTATTTGGACATTTACATCCTCTGGTGATAGAAAGGTGTTAGTAACAGTCTCCTGTAGAGGAGGCGCTGTTGGTTGGACATTTACGCCCTCTAGTGATAGAAAGTTGTTAGTAGCAGTCTCCTTTTGTAACATTGCCCCTGATGGCTTTTTCTGCCCTAAGCTTTGTTCTTCTATCTTTGTCTGAACTGAAGTCTTTGGACTAAGCAAACCAGATATGAACGTCCTCAATGGCAATGTGCCAACTGGCAGAGTCCCTGGGCTGTTCTTTTACCCCTTTTTAAATCTTCACCATGATGGTTCCATTATGGTATATTTAACAACTCCTTAAAAATCCATGGGCTACATTTTTGTATTGTATCAACATATGCCCTGACTGTTCTTGACTTTACTGAGATGCCTCCTTCCTCTAACAATTTACTTAACACTCTTTCAGTTTGTTTTTTTACTAATTTCTGATCCCGTATTTCTACTATAATACAACCCAACAAGACGATGCCAAACAAAACCGAGACAGAATAAAATAAAAAGGGAACAACAAAAAGTCATTATAGCCTTTATATTCTACTGACATGTGCATCCGTCCTTTCTCCCTATCTGTTCCTCAGAAGTAAATAATTTTTTCTCAGATGTGAGCGGTTTTTCATCCATCTCACTCATCTCCATGGACAGGCAACAAAAGTGAAGCAAAAAAAAGAGGAATCTTAAATGGCTACCCATCCTCTCGCCCTTCGCTCAGGGGCGAGCAGTTTACCTTATCACTTACCCTCAGTGGCTCCCCGTGCAAGCCATAAAAATGCTGCAGTCTGGCTGGGCACGATTCAAGAGCCACTTTTCAAAAGAAACAAACTTTATTTTTAGAACCACACATGCCAAACAAAACAGCTCCTCAGGAAAAACCCTCAGAGCCCAACTGCCACCACTGGCTTCCTTGCAAAGTTTCTGTCACACCCACAAGCCTCTCCACCTCCCACAATCCTCCTGCTCTTGAGGCTATTTAGCTGGGTCAGGTGGGTGGAGCCAAAAAAGTCCCACAATGAGCAGCTCTGTGGTCTGAAAGGGCAGGGAAACTGCCCAATGAGCATCACCGCAGAGGAGCCAATCAGCTAGATGTTGCTGGGGCCGCTGTGAGCCAATAATCATCTGGCAGGGGAATGTTGCTGGTAGCTGGAAGTTTAATGGGGCCCCTTAAGCTGTGGCTTTCAACAAATTGGTGTCTCCTTTCTCTGTAGACTATTCAGCACGTGTATTTTTATATGCACATATAGAATCCTACCTGTTATCACACGTACATTTTTGTGAGGTTGCTGACTAGGCAGATACAAGTTATGAGAAGAGATCACTCCTCTTAAATACTGTTGGAATTGAAAATTCAACCTATGGGTGAGCTTGCTAGTAGAACAACATTATATATAGATCCATTTTCAGTGAAATCAATATTTTCGCACCTGTGGATGATACATATTTTATGATGAATTTCGATTGGCAAATATATTGCTAGTTTTAATGTCTGCCTGTGTGTGTGTGTGTGTGTGTGTATATATATATATATATATATATATATATATATATATACTCTCCAAATTTTTCAAAATATGAAATATATGAATCTTATTATACACTCCTTAAAATCATTCATATTTATGTATGTGGATTTATGATCAACTATTCACAAGATTATTCTCAGAAATATTCATCCACCTTAAATACAGATTTGTTTCCTAGTACTGAAGACTAACTTCAGTGAATGGTGCACACAAATCCTAATATTTCTACAGTAAAACCTAGTTCAACATCAATGCAAGCATTTTCCTATGGGACATGATGTGTATTTTGCAGTTCATTTTTATTAAACAGTGGTACATTACTATTTCTTCAGTTTATGCACATCATATGATATATATTTCATCCACAAGTTCACAAATTTATAGGCATTTGTTTCAATTTCAATCACCTCCTGCTTCAGAACACATATATTCCTCCAGGGTTCTTGACTGGTCTTGTCATGAGACTTCTTTCAAAACACATTATTTTTGATTTTCATAATCATATTTGAAGCAAAACTCACACACTCTTCATGATAAACCATAACCCTAATATTACCGTTAGATGTATAACTGGTTGTAATGAATGTATGAATATCAATTTAAGATTTCCAGTATATTTTCAGATATCAAATCAATCCACTATTTAAAGTTGGAACCAGTTATATTATTTATTCACAGTATGGTCTATTCATACATTATTTCTATATCCATTGACACAGGGTACTCCACTTTTTTCCCCCAATATTTATACGTCTTCAAAATATTGCCCCCAGTAATGGTGGAAGAAATGCTCATGTCACCTGATCTACATATAAATTTTAACACAGTAATATTCTGGACACAGAAAGCAAAAGTCACTCTTATGATTGTAGCAAAGCCTAAAAGAAAAGTGAGCATGGATTACTAAAAATATCCATGTCCCGGTTTCTTAATGCTGTAAAATGTAAATCCTATTGATAAATCCTATGTATTTGTTTCTTTCTAAGATTATATATTCAAACTCAACCCTGTTCAAAATGTCTAATCCTATCCCTCACTTTATACATTGCCTGATTTCTTAATGTCTCTATTGATATCTGGTTTCCTACATATTTTCCCCATTTCATCATTGTGTCTCACTCTTCACATGTGCTGATATTTACATTCACTCTCTTATTGAAAACCAATTGCTAAAAATCTTTTGTTCTAAATCCTATACTCATTGTTGTTTCTAAACCTAGAGAATATCGTCCTAAACCTAGGGACTTTCCCTTTGTGACTGGATGTTCTCTTCAACTTTCAATCATCCAAGGTACAAGGTCCTATGTTATTGTATATCGATTTATCTAAGACATCTGTGCAGAACATAATTCAAAGATAAGTAACCCACTCAAGGGCCCAATGCCCATCTGAGCTTCAAATCCTGCCTAGATTTCTGTTTTCATACTTTTATTTTACCTATATATTCTTGTAAATATTGCAGATTCCCAGAACGAATATTCATCCTGCAGAATGATTCCTAACCCAAATCGAACGTGATATTAACCCTAACCATACACTGTTTCCTCAATCTAACTTTACAGAAGAGCAGGGACAGTGTGACCAGGAAAGTCTCAGTGGAGAAACCCTGCTTTGGGCCTTTTGCTTACCTATTTTTCTGTTGCCCTGAATGTCAGGAAGTTCTTGACCTCAGGCTAACCCTTTGTAAAGCCTGAAGAAAACAGTTTTCAAATGGAAATGAATGGGCATCACCTATGGCTCTTTGCTTAAATTCTTTGGAAAGGGATGTGTCTGAATCAGCCTCTTGGCCCTGTGTGAGGCTGTGACTTAGATTCTCAGCACCTGATGGATCTAAAGAAAGATCCCATGTGTGCATCCAAAACCAAAATGGCAAAAAGTTCACTCATTTTGGATGAAGTATCTTCCCTTCCTCTATTAGATTCCTGACCTCCATCAATTGAGAATAGGGCTTTTTTGGGTCATATGAGTTCTTCAATCCCTAAAGAGGTGCTTGGGTTTCTCATAATTCCAATTCACATAAAGAATCTGTACCTATCAATCAGAAGTAGTCAGTCAATATTGCTCCCAGAAATGGTGGAAGAAATACTCATGTCACCTGATCTTCATATACATTTATTCACAGAAATATACTGGACACTAAATTCAAAGTTCACATTTATGATTGTACCAAAGCCAAAATGGAAAATTAACATGGATTACTAAAATCATCCATGTCCAAGATTACTTATGCACTCAAATGTCAATCCTATTGATGACTACATATTTGTTTCTTCCTAAGATTGCATATTCAAACTCAACCCTTTGAAAATGTCTAAGCCGATCTCTCACTTTTTACTTTGCCTGATTTCATAATGTCCCTATTGATATCTTCTTACCTACATATTTTTCCCACTTCATCACTGTGACAGACTCTTCACATGTGCTGACATTTAAATTCATTTTCTAACCGAAACCCTATTGCTAAAGAAATTTTGTTCCAAATCATACAGTCACCCTTTTTTCTATACCTACCTACTATCTTCCTATTCCTACTGACTATCCCTTTTTGACTGGATGTTCCCTTCTACATTCAATCATCCAAGGTACAAGGTCCCATGCCATTGTATATTGATTTATCTGAGACATCTGTGCAGAATGTAATTCAATGCTAAGTATCACAATCAAGGGCCCAATGCCCTTCTGGGCTTCCAATCTTACTTGGATTTCTGTTTTCATACACACTGTTCACCTCTATATTCTTATAAATTTCGCAGGTTGCCAATACCATTATTCATCCACAAAATGATTCCTAACCCAAATTGAACCTGTTATTAACCCTAAACATACATTGTTCCCTCAACCTTACTTTACAGAAGAGCAGGGACAGAGGTGGTCTTATAATACTGGAATGTAGGGATCCTCTACCTGCTGAGAACTTCAAAGATCCATGCTGAAAGGATCCCTGGAGAATATGTAGGCAGTTATGAAGGACCTGAGAGAGCACAAGTCATCTCCCATGGCAAACAACCTGGTCAGGATGAAGGGTTGTGTCTTAATCAGCCTCTCTCTTCTTAATGTAGAGAAGATGGACCAAATCAGGCCTGTATGGAGAGCTGTTCCCAGGTGCCTATGGTTGATATACCATTTTAACTTGTGAAATTGTCACATTAAGTAGGGGAAGCCTCCATCTCATGGGACCCTTGGAAGCAAATGTTAGGACAAAGTGGTTGCCAAGGCAGTGACTTCATTCAGATCCTGAAGGAAGTAAACTCACCTCACTTCCTCGGTGATGGAAATTGACATCCAGGAAGCCAAGCACACAGAGCCTGTCCCAGTCCCACTCCCAGTGGTGTCACTAGTTTTGAATTACCAAGGACAGAGTCAGTCTATCTTGGTACCTACAGATGTGAGAATGGCCATATGCCAGGAAAGCTCTGAAGAGCGGGCTTGTATGAGAAAAGAGATAGTGGCTCACCACTGGCTTCTGACAAGTCTCAGTGAAGAAACCCTGCTTTGGTACTTTTAATTACCTATTGTTCTGTTGCTCTGAATGTCAGGAAGTTTTTTGCCTCAGGCCACCCCTTTGGGAAGCCTGAAGAAAAGAGTTTTCAAATGGAAATGAATGGGCATCATCTGTGGCTCCTTGCTTAATTGCTTTGGAAAGGGATGTGTCTGAATCAGCCTCTTGGCCCTGTGTGAGGCTACAGCTTAGATTCTCAGCACCTAATGGATCTAAAGAAACATCCCACGTTTGCATCCAAAACCAAAAGAGCCAAAAGAGCAGTCATTGTGGATGAAGTCTCTCACCTTCCTCTGTAAGGTTCCTGACGTCCATCTATGAGAACAGGGATCCTTTGGGTCCAATGAGTTCTTCAAAGCCCTGCAGAGACTAGACCATACGTTCATAGGTTTCTCATGACTCCAATTAACATAAAGAATCTAAACCCCACAGTCATTAGGCCTCAAAATGGAGAAGCAGAGCAGTATTATGGGCAGGCCTCTTTGATCACTCCTGGTTCACAGGAAGGGTGTCCCAGCCACACTGACTTTAGGCAAATGGGGGCAAGGGACCTTATTTTGGATACTGTCTTTGGCTGTGCCCCTCATGAAAAAGTACAGCCTGAGGTTATGATGAGTGTCTATATGAAAGAAGATGAGGGCCATGTGGAAGTGTTTTGCTTTTAATTGTCGTCATTTTTGTGGCTGTTGGAAAAGATGATGGGTCCACCTGGTCTTGAACACTGGTGTGATTCCCCTTAGAGACTGAGTTATGGAATGGACCTCAAAGAAGTATTGCCATGTATTGTTTTGGGATTTTAGGATGCCACGCATGAGAGTTGCCCTTGGAAACTGAGATCTAGGCCCAGGGTGGCTTTCCACAGAGCACTGGGAATCTCAGGAAGAATATCACATGATTTTATTCTTAAAGAATTGGCAGCCATAGTTGCAAGTCAAAACACAAATGGACCACACATTGTAGACCTCAAACGCCTGGCTTAATGTGACCTTTTTGCCTGTCTTTGGGAAGCCTTGCCTGTTAGAATTCTCCAGAGCTTTTATTGAAATGAACTTCCTCTCCATTTAATGGTTCCTGAATGAATTGAAACCCACAGTGCCTCCAACTTCATCCTTGAGAAATGCCTGATAAAAAACATGAAATTTTTGAAATTCCCATGACCACTTCGCACTGTAGAATCTTTGGATGTCCTATTGATGATCACGAGTGTACCAGACAGTGCCTGATTGACTGGGTTTCATGAAAATGGTGTAGAACAGAGATGGCAGTAATTTGGAGCCTGCTGAGTAGTTGGCCTAGAAAAGTGGTGTGAAGGTGTGTGTTAAAACATCTGTGGTTGGGTGATGTGGATCTGCCATTGGCTTTCAAATGGTTTGTGACTGACATGGTGCAGCCCCCAGACCCTTGTATGTAAAGGCATGTTGTTATATGGAGAGGTTTCAGTGCAATGTTTAGAATCAGACTGCTAAGGTGAAGGGGTCAAGCTATGTGGGATAGAAGCCTGATTGGTGCATTCTCCTGCAGACCCTTACCCACCACATGTGACAGAACTCTTTTCAGTACTGTGTCCCAGTTGAACTCTTCATATTTCATGAAGCAAATACCAAACTTCCAGTGCAGCTGCAAGAAACACAACAAAAAGTGGAGGATGAGCAAATGGCTTCCAAACTGGAAGACACTTAGCCCCCAGTGACAACAGTTTACCTACAAAAAGAGAATTCAGCACTGCTGCCTCATGTCCTTTGGAAAATAAGAAACCATGTCCTCCAGGTAACATACATGCAGACCCAGCTTAATGGTCTCACTGCAAAGGGAGCTAAAGCTCCTGACAGCAACATATATTTCAAGTGCCCAACCTCAGAGGCAGTTTCTCAAGAAGTCTTTAGTCCAGCAGAGCTCCATGTTTGTGGAGTTTTACCCTCTCCCTTACATTTGGAAACTCCTCTACCACCTCCAAAGTTGTGAACTCATGAGCATTTTCCATTCTTGATGTGTATTCACAGATTTTCTAACTCTTCTCCTCTAATTGTGTCTTAGTTGGGGTGAAGGTAATGTCAAGGCATTGTTCTGAATGAGAGTGTGAAGATTTTTGGGTAGCACATATTTGCATACACATTGGATTCTTTCTCCAATTTTTCATTTGAAATACTGAATCCCTGACTGTAAGGGGTAGAAGGAATTCTTTTTCAAAGAATAGCCTGACACTTACAAGAAACAGCCCCCAGGGAGACATCCTGTCTGGGAGACATCCTGTAGTCATCTGTGTTCCTGAGATATCCTGTGGCCATCTGTCTTCCTGAAATATTCTGAGGTTATCTCACCTTGTGAAGACATCCAGGAACTGCCGATAAGAGAGCTTTCAAATCTCCAGCATATAAATTCCCCTGTGTGAACAATAAAAGTTTGCATCTTGATCAGAACTTTTGTCTTGCTGTCATCTCTCATGTCTCTTGTCCCTTCATTCCTCCCCATCTAGGTTCGCTACCCACGTTGATGTGTCCTGCAGGCTGGGACAACTGGCGCCCAACGACTGGGGCTCGAGCCTTGGACTGAGGGGGAAGATTTGGACAAGTGGAGCTCACGATTGCCTCAGCAGACACCACTGAGAGACAGATTCAGGAGGAGAGTGGGGATGATGCACAGTGAGTGACCCACCATGGGAAAAGCAATTTCGTCACATGATTTGTTTTTGTCAGGCCAAAAGAAATCCTTAAATACATGGGGGCACGTGTTAAGAAAAATGACTTAAAATTTTTCTTTTCATACATTGAAAAATTGTTTCCATGGTTTCCCCTTGAAGGGACCATTGATGGTAAAAGATGGCTTAGAGTAGGAGACATTTTAAAAGATTATTATGAATCCTTTGGCCCAGAAAAAGTGTCTGTTCCTACCTTTTCTTTCTGGAAATAAATTAGTGAAATTCTTAAAAATTCACCCTTTGACAATGGTACCTTAATACTTGTCAGGATTGGGTAAGAGACTATGCAAAAGACCTCTCGTCCCTTCTCGGCATGCCCATCAGTTAGTATAGACATAGACCCTTCTTAGTCTCCCCAGGACCCTGGGAACCTTCCTGATCTTCCTCAAAATCCCACCCTAATGAATAAGGCTCCAATGGTTTCCAACAGCCTTTATGCAGTTTTAAATCCCAGAGAAACATTGACCCCTGGGGAGGAGGCTACCTTGGAGAAGGAAGCAGCTCGCTACCATTCAGAAGACCCGCCACCTCTCAGGACCCTGCCACAGCCTATAGGACTTACACATTCCCCTCCCTCCTATATCCCTCCTGCCTTTTGTGCTCTGGCCCTTCAGGGGCCAAATGTCCCCCCAGATATTTTTTCCCCACTTCCCTTGCCTAATCCGGCTCCCTTGAGAGAGTCTCTCCAACATGGATGGGAACAGATCCAATTTTTAAAAGAATAAAGATCCCTTGACTCTGAGCTCTCTACATTAGCCTTAGGAATGGAGTCAACACAAGCTGACCCACAGTGGTCTAATACAAAGGTGAAGCCGCTCCATCGGCCTGTGCTCGCCTTCCCAGTCACCAACAGTCAGATAGATAAGCCTGCTCAGGCTGAGGTCAAAGACTTAGAAGAGGATCAAGAGGAGGAAGCGGAGGAAATGGATCAAGGAGATCTGGACTTAGAGGATGAGAAGTTCACCCCTAGGCAGGAAGGAACCCAGAGTGTCTACAAAAAATTTAGCCTCCATTTTCTTGAAAAACTTAAAAAGGCTTGTGCTCACTATGGCCCCACTGTGCCCTACACGTTGGCTTTATTAGAAAGCCACAACACACACTTTCTTACTCCCAATGATTGAAAATTTTTAGACAGAGCTGCCCTCAGTGCCGGAGACTTCCTACTATGGAATGCAGATTTCAAAGAGCCCTGTCAGAAACTGCTCAAAAAAAATTTAACAAAGGCCTCCTCTAAATCCTGGACTTATGTTAAGATAGTGGGCAATGCAACTTTTGACACTAAAACTAAACAGGCACGTTTCCCTGCTGGACTTTTTGCGCAGATTTGGATGGCTGGCTTACATACTTGGAGACGCCTCCCTGAAAGGGCCTCGGCTATCACTTCCCTGGCCAGAATTCGACAAGGGCCCGACGAGCCTTATAGCGACTTTGTTCCCCGGCTTAACCTAGCTGCGGAATGCTTGCTTGAACCAAGCGAAAGCGAAAGCACCTTTGTAAAACATCTTGCCTTTGAAAACGCCAACCCAGCATGTCAGGATGTTCTTTGACATCATAAGGATAAAGGGAAACTTTCTGACTTTATTAGAGTCTGTGCAGGGGTGGGTGCAGCCCATGCCATGGGTCTCACTTTAGTGCTCCCTTTACCAAGGCCTTTTACAATCCTGGCTCACGTATTTGCTTTACTTGTAAACAACCAGGCCATTTTGCACGCAAGTGTCCAACAGGCAAACAAAGAGTAAGAATAGCGTCTCCTAAAAACTGGAGCTAAACCGCCCCCAGCTACACTTTGTCCTTGATATGGTAAAGTTCATCACTTGGCCAGTGAGTGTAGATCAATGACAAATGCCCTCGGACAGCCTATTTCTTCCTGCTTCTCAGGAAACTCCCTGGGGCAATAAGGTTTGTTCCCTTCCAAACTCCCAACCTACCTCAAAATCCTTCTCCACAATTGGCTCCCTCCAACTACCCACTCCAGGCAGTGCAGGATTGGACCTCTGTACCACCACTGATACAACATTAGACGCAATGCAAGGGCCCCAGATAATACCAACTGGAATTATGGGTCCCCCTCCATCTCATACGTGTGCCCTTCTTCTTGGAAGAGCCTCTACTATCTTAGAAGGTGTTCAGGTCTTCCCTGGCATTAATGATAATGATTTCACTGGAGAAATAAAAATACTGGCCACAGTTATTAATAGAGTTGCGGCCATCCCAGGAGGAAAAAGTCTTGCACAATTAATACTCCTTCCCTTAGATTAAGGGGCACTTCCACCACCCAAACCTACTGTGGGGGACTGCCTCCTTGGGCTCCTCTGAGGTATATTGGGTTCATCCCATTTCTCATAATAAACACACCCTTACCTTACTTATTGAAGGAAAGGAATTCCAAGCAATTTTAGTTACTGGAGTTGATGCGACAATTATTTCTCAAAAATACTGGCGATCAGGTTGGCCCCTCACCCCATCCTTGACTGACCTTAAAGGGATAGGAAAGTCAAAAAATCCTCTGGTCAGCTCTACTGCTCTTAGCTAGACTGATAAAGAGGGTAATAAGGGAACTGTCACTTCTTTCGTTGTTCCTGACCTCCCTGTTTACCTATGGGCCCGAGATATTTTGAGTCAAATGGAAGTTATTCTTGCCAGTCCCAATTCCATGGTGACTCATCAAATGCTCCGTATGAATTTTGTCCCTGGTACAGGCCTTGGGAGGCTGAGACAAGGACTGGTGGGGCTTATACAACCCATAAAAAAAATACATATGGACTTGGATATTTGGATTTTTAGTGTCGGTCCCTGACCCTCCTGTACCCCATGCAGATAAAATTATTTGGGAGACTCAGACTCTTGTGTGGGTGGATCAGTGGCCCCTTACCCATGAAAATTTGGAGGCTGCCTCCATGTTAGTGAAGGAACAGGTGGCAGCCCGCCATGTAGAGCTCTCAACCTCACCATCATACACTCCTATTTTTGTTATCAAGAAAAAATCAGGCAAGTGGCGCCATTTACAAGATTTGTGTGCCATTAATAAAGTTATACTCCCGATGGGAGCACTACAGCCAGACATTCCCACACCAGTGGCTATTCACAAAAACTATTGTAAAATGGTTATGGACTTAAATGGTTGCTTTTTTATCATTCCTTTACATCCTGAGGATAGACCCTATTTTGCCTTTAGTCTTTCTTGCATTAATATTCAGGGCCCTATGCAGAGACTTCAATGGAAGGTTCTTCCCCAAGGTATGGCCAACAGCCCTACTCTTTGCCAAAAATAGGTTGCTCAAGCAGTAGACCCTGTGAGAGAGTGAGGGCCACAAATTTATATTTTACATTATATGGATGATTTGTTAATTGCTGCACCTAATACCCATGACCTTAATAATTGTTACTTGGACTTTTACAAAATCCTCACTACCTTGGGACTACAGATAGCTCCTAATAAGGTTCAAACACAGGACTCTTATAAGAGTTTGGGCCTTAAAATTCTAGAAAATCAGATCCAAATTTCTAAAATACAAGGACGTGTGGACCATCTTCACACCCTTAAAGATTTTCAGAAATTACTGAGGGATATTCAATGTCTAATAACATATTTAAAATTATGCACTTGTGTACTTTTGACCCTTAATGATATTTTGAGAGGTAATTTCCACCCCTCCTCCCCTCAAAATCTTACTCCAAAGGCATGACAGGCATTAAACCAAGTAACAGAAGCCATTGCCCAACAATTTGTTACACAAATTTCTTATAACCTTCCTCTGGTTCTGGTTATTTTACACACTCCTCATACACCCACAGGAATATTTTGGCAGCGAGATCCACATTTTAAAAATAAAGACTGCCCCTTGTTTTGGGTCCATTTACCCACCACATGCTCGAAGGTTATTACTGTTTATCTTGCTCAGGTAGCTTCTATTATATTTAAAGGTCATTTGATTTCTCTACAACATTTTGGCAAACACCCTGATAATATTTTTATTCCATATACTAAGGACCAAACCCAATTTTTACTAGAGACAAGGGATGAATGTGGTATTGCCCTATCAGGCTTTTGGGAACAATTGATCACTACCTCCCCAAAGACCCCCTTTTACATTTTGTCCAGTTACATCCATTTACTTTTCCTAAAATTACTCAAAAGGCTTCCATTCCTCAATCCCTTACTGTCTTTACAGACGGTTCCTGTAATGGCCGAGCCGTCTTTGTTGTCAATAACAAGCCTACCACCTTTGATACTGTCTATCAGTCACCACAGTTTGTGGAATTGTTTGACATAACACAAGTTTTTATAACATTTTTATAATCCTGTTAATATTTATAAAGACAGTGCCTACATTGCTCATTCTGTGCACCTGCTGGTGATTTCACCCCCCATTAAGGCTTCTAACAATGTGGCCTTTCTGTTTCACCAGCTTCAGCAGCTAATTCAGGCCAGACAACACCCATTTTTCTTAGGACACATCAGGGCACACTATGATCTTCCCAGCCCTCTAATTCAAGGTAATGCCCAAGCTGATGCAGCAACTCGTTCCATCTTTCCAATTTTTGTTGGCTCCATTCAAAAGGCCATGGAGTTACACAATATACACCATTTAAATTTCCAGAGCCTTTGATTACTTTGTAAAATTACCAGCAACAGGCACGAGAAATAGTAAAAGCATGCCCTGGTTGTGCTGTCTCCCTCCCCATTCAACACTTGGGAGTTAACCCCCGAGGATTACTGCCCGATCAGTTTTGGCAAATGGATGTTACTCATTTTCTTGAATTTGTAATAACCAAATATATACACGTTTCTGTAGATACCTTCAGCGGCTTTATTTTTGCATCACCACATTCTGGAGAGGCTACCAAAGATGTCCTTTCTCATCTTGTTTCAGCCTTTTCTGTTATGGGTAAACCAATACATATTAAAACAGATATTTATCCTACATTTACCATTGCCAAGTTTAAACAGTTTTGTGCTACCTTGCAAATTTGTCATACTACTAGAATTCCATACAACCCTCAGGGCCAAGGCATTGTGGAACTTGCCCACCTTAACTTAAAAACTTGGCTATCCCTCCTTAAGGCTTCCTCCCTTGTATTTACCACACCCAGGCATCGCCTTAACAATGCATTATTTGCCCTTATTTTTCTTAACCTAGACAATGAAGGCGATTCGGCAGCAGACAGACACTGCCATCCCTCGTCCAATTCTGTTCGCCCACCTGTTATGTGACACAATCCACTTACAAATAAATGGAAAGGCCCAGATCCTGTCCTCATCTGGGGAGGAGGCTCAGCTTGTGTTTTGGACCAAGATCAAACCGCCCCAAGATGGTTACCAGAACTCCTGGTTAAACAGGTTAATGACTTACCTCAAAACAGGGACAGAGGCACTCCTCATGAGGACAAAATTTCCTCTTTTTCAGATGCAGCCAACAATCTGCCAGCCTTGGAATAACAGTTCCTGTGGGCACAGGTACACTGGCTTAGGCACGTCTATTCACTCTTACCATCACCTCTCTCAACAAATTATAAACTCTATCAGGAACAACTGATAAAAACTCTATCAGGAACCATTAAAGATTTGCAGGACCAAATAGACTCCCTGGCAGAAGTGTTCCTTCAAAAAAGACGAGGCTTAAATTTGCTGACAGCTAACCAGGGAGGTATTTGCTTGGCCTTAGGGGAACGATGCTGCATTTATGCCAATAATTCTGGCATAGTATGCACTAAAATTAAGCAGCTTCAAGAAGATCTAGAAAAGAGATGAAGGGAAATATTTGAAAATCCCCTCTGGACTGGGCTTAATGGATTTTTACCCTACCTTCTTCCCCTATTAGGCCCTTTGTTGGGTTTACTTTTAATGGTGTCCCTAAAACCCTGCATTATAAACAGGCTGGTACAATTTATTAAAGAACAGATTAATATTTTGGCCTCTAAGCCCATACAGGTCCACTATCATTGCCTGGATATGGAAGACAGTGCTGCCAACATTTAAAAGGATGTTCTACCCTCCTCACAAGCTTATTTCTTAAGTTTACATGCCCACAGATCTCGCTTTCTTACATAAAACTCTAAGTAACAGCTCTGACCAACGATCTTCTGCACTTGCCATAAGGGTTCGTCCTTCATGGGCCGCTCCACTTGGGGGAGGACGCACCCATGGAGTGAGGACGTTAGGGCATAATAACGGAGGGTGCAGGAAGGACTGCAGGAGGATGGATCCATGGTTCCCAAAATCCAAGTCTTCTGAGTGACACGCTCTGGTGCATGGCAGTTGGCATGCTTCCCCCTCAAAGCCGTCTCCTCAAAAAACATGCCAAGGCCACCACGAAATCTAGTAAACATGCTCGATCAGATCAGGAGATATTCTAAGGCCTGCTAGAGAAACAGAGCCTCTATAACCCCCTAAAATATTGGCCTGTAAGGTATGGTCAAATATTTTATATAAGAAAGGGAGAAGATGTCAGGGGCTAGAAGGAAGTTCTCCTTCAAAGAATAGCCTGACACTTACAAGAAATAGCCCCCTGCGAGATATCCTGCCTGGGAGACATCCCGCAGCCATCTATCACCCTGAGACATCCTGCAGCTATCCGTCTTCCTGAAATATCCTGAGGTTATCTCACCCTGTGAAGACATCCAGCAACTGCCAATAAGAGAGCTTTCTCATCCGCAGCATATAAATACACTGTGAGAACTATAAAAGTTTTCAGCATGATCAGAACTGTTGTCTTGCTGTCATCTCTCATGACTCTTTTCCCTTCATTCCTCCCCAACAAGGTTCAACGCCCACGTTGAAGTGTCCAGCTGGCCCGGACACCTGACACTAAACCATAACCTACTAGACTCTGACTACTAATACTAATATGATGGAGAAAAATAATCCAACAGAATGGAAATGCAAGCAGTACAGATGAGGCATGGTGTATAGTTGGACTTGCCTTTTGAATGATATAGGGTAGGTGTTATAAATCTAGCTAATTTATAATTGAAATAGTTCTCCACATGTTTTTAAAGTTAACAAATATGTGAATACCTGTCTCCCATTCTCTGTAGCCAATTCAGCACATGTATTTTTATATGCACATATAGAATCCTACCTGGTATCACACGTATATTTTTCTGAGGTGTCTCACTTGGCAAATACAAATTGTGAGAAGAGATCACTCCTCCTAAACTCTGTTGGAACTGAAAATTCAACCTATGGGTGAGCCTCCTAGTAGAAAATTCAACCTATGGGTGAGCCTCCTAGTAGAACAACAAGCCATACATAAATGCATGTTGAGTAAAATAAATATTTTTGCATCTGTGGCTGATGTACATTTCATGAAGAATTTCGATTGGCATATATATTGCTACATCTTATTGTCTGTTTTTGTTTTTTTAATATATATATATATATATATATATATATATATATATATATATATATATACAATCTTCAAATTTTTCCAAATATAAAATATATGTGTCTTATATACACTACCTAAATTCTTTCATGTTCATGTATGTGGATTTATAATCAACATTTCACAAGATTATTCTCAGAAATATTCATCCACCTGAAATACATATTTGTTTCCTATTACTGAAAACTAACTTCAGTGAATGGTGCATACAATCCTAATATTTCTACATTAACTGACCCTGTTTAACATCAATGCAAGTAGATTCCTATGGGACATCATGTTTATTTTGAAGTTTATTTTATTCAACACTGGTACAATACAATTTCTACAGTTTACGAACATCATAGGACATATATTTCATCCATAAGTTCACAAATTTATAGGCATTTGATTCACTTTCAATCATTTACTGATTCAGAACACATGTATTCCTCCAGGTTTCTTGACTGGTCTTTTCATGAGACTTTATTTCAAACACATTATTTTCAATTTCCATAATCATTTTGAAGCAAAACTCACACACTCTTCATGATAAAACATAACCCTAATATTACCATTAGATGTATTACTGGTTAGAATGAATAATTGTATATCAATATAAGATTTTCTGTATATATTCAGATATCAATTCAATCTATTATTTAAAGTTGGAACCAATTATATTATTTATTCACAGTATGGTCTATTCATGAATTATCTCTACATTCATAGACAAAGGGTACATCTATTTGTAACCCCAATACAAATTTATTCGTCTTCAAAATGTTGCTCCCAGAAATGGTTTAAGAAATACTCATGTCACCTGATGTACGTATGCATTTATCACAGTAATATTCTGGACACAATAAGCAGAGGTCACACTTATGATTGTACCAAAGCCTAAATGGAAAGTGAGCATGGATTACTAAAAACATTCATGTCCAGGTTGCCTAATGCTCTCAAATGTCAATTCTATTTATGACAACATATTTGTTTCTTCCTAAGACTATATATTCAACCTCAACTCTGTTCAAATGTCTAATCCTATCACTCACTTTATACTTTCCCTGATTTCCTAATGTCTCTATTGATGTCTGCTTTCCTAAATATTTTCACCAGTTCACCATTTTGACTAACACTTCACATGTGCTGACATTTACGTTCACTGTCTGTGTGATACCCTATTGCTAAAGAACTTTTGGTCCAATTCCTGTACTCACTCTTCTTCTGAAACCTACAGAATATCTTCCTAATCCTACCGACTATCACAGTTTGAGTGGATACTCACTTCTACATTCAATCATCGAAGGTACAAGGTCCTATGCCATTGATTATTGATTTATCTGAAACATCTTTGCAGAACATGTATCAAAGCTAAGTATCCCAATCAAGAGTGCAATGCCCTTCTGGGATTCCAATCTTACCTAGATTTCTGTTTTCATACTTATATTTCACCTATATATTCTTATAAATATCACAGGTTCCCAATACCATTATTCATCAAGCAGAATGATTCCTAACCCAAATCAAACCTGTTATTAAGCGAAACCATACACTGTTCCCTCAATCTAACTTTACAGAAGAGCAGGGACAGTGTTGGTCCTAAAATAGAGGAATGTAGGGAATCTTCCACCTGTTGAAAAACTCAAAGTTTCATTCAGAAGTGATCCCTGGAGAAGATATAGGCACCACTGAAGGACCTGAGAGAGCAAAAGTCAACTCCCATGCCAAACAACCTGGTCAGTATGAAAGGTTGTTACTGAATCAGCCTCTCTGTTCTTTTTTTTATTATTGGTTGTTCAAAACCTTACAAATCTTTTGACATAACATATTCATACATTAGCATACATTAGCTTCAAGTGATTTATGAACTCCCATTTTTACCCCAGATACAGATTGAAGAATCACATCGGTTACACATCCACATTTTTACATAATGCCATACTAGTAATTGTTGTAGTCTGCTACCGTTCCTATCCTCTACTATCCCCCCTCCCCTCCCCTCCCATCTTCTCTGTCTACCCCATCTACTGTAATTCATTTCTCACCTTGTTATTTTCCCATTCCATTCACAACCTCTAATATGTAATTTAGTATAACAATGAGGGTCTCCCTCCATTTCCATGCAATTCCCCTTTTCTCTCTCTTTCCCTCCCACCTCATGTCTCTGTTTAATGTTAATCTTTTCTTCCTGCTCTTCCTCCCTGCTCTATTCTTAGTTGCTCTCATTATATCAAAGAAGACATTTGGTATTTGTTTTTTAGGGATTGGCTAGCTTCACTAAGCATAATCTGCTCTAGTGCCACCCATTAGAATATGGACCCAAACAGTTCTGTTTGGAGAGCTGGTATTGGGTGCCTATGGTTGATATACATTCTAACTTGTGAAAGTGTCACAGTACGTAGGGGCAGCCTCCATCTCATGGGACCCTTGGAAGCAACTGTTTGGACAAAGTGGTTGCTAAGGCAGTGACCTCATTCAGTTCCTGAAGGAAGTGACCTCACCTCACTTCCTTGGTGATGGAACTCTAAGAACTTGTTATCCAGGAAGACAGGCACCCAGAGCCTGTCCCATTCCCAGTCACAGTGGTCTCACTTGTTTGTATATACCAAGGACAGAGTCAGTCTTTCTTGGTACCTACTGATATGAGAATGGCCAAATTCCAGAAAAGCTCTGAAGAGGGGCTTTTCCTGAGGAAAGCAAATAGTGGTTCACCACTGGCTCCTGACATCTTCACAGAGTTGGTTAAGGAGACAAGATCTGAGACAGGACAGGCCATTTCTGGGGAACATACTATGGCCCACCAGTCAGAGGACACTCTGGATAGTCACCGACCTACTTTGGGGAAGGAGGTGCCTCTGTGGGTGTCGCTGTGTGTTTGTGGATTTGTCTCATGTTCTGAGAATAGATAGAACAGGCGGTTTGTTTGGTTTTGAGTGAACTATTTCTAGTAAGTCATTTGACAAGGGAGTGTTTCTATGTCTGTGTATCCCACTGTGTCCATGGTTATAGACATTAGAAAAGAGAATTCATCAATTGATGTGTCCTGTCTAGTAGAAAGCTTCCCATCATTTATTCTGCCAAATTGATGAATGGATTTTTCCTTGCCTTATCGATGGGCAACACGTTCTATCTTCCAAAGTTCCTGCATTCTTCCTGAATTCTGGCCACTCTACAGAATAGGCTCATGGTTTTGCGTCCAAGATATGTACCACTTCCAAGCCCTGTTACATGGCCATGTACTGGATAGCTGAAGGGAATGGCGAGCATCTCAGAAAACTCAAATATCAGTGCGACCAATAAAGTCTCAGTGGAGAAACCCTGCTTTGCTTACCTATTGTTCTGTTGCCCTGAATGTCAGGAAGGTCTTTGCCTCAGTCCACCCCTTTGTAAAACCTGAAGAAAACAGGTTTCAAATGGAAATGAATGGGCATCACCTGTGCCTCTTTGCTTAATTGCTTTGGAAAGGGATGTGTCTGAATCCGCCTCTTTGCCCTGTTTGAGGCAATGGCTTAGATTCTCAGCACCTGATGTATCTTAAGAATGATCCCATGTGTGCATCCAAAACCAAAATGGCCAAAAGAGCAGTCACTGTGGATGAAGTCTCTCCCCTTCTTCTGTTAGGTTCCTGACCTCCATCAAGTGAGAATAGGGATCCTTTGGGTCAAATGATTTCTTCAAACCCTGCAGAAGCTAGCCGATAAGTGCTTGGTTTTCTAATGACTCCAATTCACATAAAAAAATAAACCCCACAGTCAGTAGGCCTCAAATTAGAGAAGCAGAGAAGTATTAACAGCAGGCCTATTTGATTACTCCTGGTTCACAGAAAGTGTGTCCAGGCAACCCTGATTTTAGGCCATTAAGGGGCAAGGGAGATTATTTTGGAGACTGTCTTGGGCTTCGCCCCTCATGGAAACATCCAGCCAGAGGTTATGATGAGTGTCTATATGAAAGATCATGAGGGCCATGTGGGAGTGTTTTGGTTTTAATTGTGGCCATTTGTTTGGTGGTTGGAAGAGATGACTGGGTCCACCTTGACATGAACTCTGGTGTGATTCCCCTTAGAGACTGAGTTCTGGAACTGAACTAAGAGAATTATTGCCATGAATTGTGTTAGGATTTTAGGAGGCCATGCATGAGAGTCCCCCTTGAAAACTGAGATCTAGGCCCAGGGTGGCTTTCAACAGAGCACTGGGAATCACAGCCAAGATATCACGTGATTTTATTCTGAAGGACTTGGCAGCCATAGTTGAGAGTCGAAACACACATGGTCCTCATTGTAGACCACAATGGGCCTGGCTTCATGTGACCATTTGGCCACTTTTTGAGAAGCCTTGCCTGTGAGAATTCTCCAAAGCTTTCATTGAAATGTGCTTCCTCTACATTTAATGGTTCTGGAGTGAATTTTAACCCACAGTGCCTCCAACATCATCATTGAAAAATGGCTACAAAAATACCATAAATTTTTTGAAATTCCCATGACCAGGTGGCAATGGAGGACATTTGGATGTCCTGTTGCTGGTCATGAGTATACCAGACAGTGCTTTGATTGACTGGGTTTTATGAAAATCGTGTAGAACAGAGATGCCAATAAGTTGGAGCCTGCTGAGTAGTGGGCCTAGAGCCGTGGTGGTCAGGTGTGTGATAAACATCTGTGGTGGGGCCTTGTGGATCTTCCATTGGCTTCCAAATGGCTTGGAACTGACATGGTGCAGCGAGCAGTCCCTTCTATGTAAAGGCATCTTGTAATATTGAGAGATTTCAGGGCAATGTTCAGAATCATGTTGCTATCGTCAATGGGGCAATATATGTGGGCTAGAAGTATGTTTGGTGCATTCTCTTGCAGAAACTGACCCACCACATGTGACAGAACTCTCTCCAGCACTGTGATCCACTAAAACTCCTTGTATTTTTGAATCAAATAGCAAACTCCTAGTGCAGCAGCAAGAAACACCATGAAATTTGGAGGATGACCAAATGGCTTCACAGTCCACATGGGGAGACACTTAGACCCCAGTGGTCACAGTTTACCTACAAAGAGCAAATTCAGCACTGCTGCCTCATCTTCACTGGAAAATAAGAAATCATGTCCTCCAGGTCACATTGATGCAGACCCAGCTTTGATGGTCTCACTACAAATGAAGCTAAAGCTCCAGAAAACAACATATTTTTCAGGTGCCCAACCTCAGAGGCAGTTCTTCAAGAAGTCTTTAGGCCAGCAGAGCTCCATGTTTGTGGAGTGTTTACCCTGTCCCTTACTTTTGGGAACTCCTCTACCACCTCCAGTGATGTGAACTACTGAGCATATTCCATTCCAGATATGTATTCACAGATTTTCTAACACTTCTCCTCAAATTGTGTCTTACTTGGGGCAAAAGTAATGTCAAGCCATAGTTCTTGATGAGAGTGGGAACATTTTTGTGTAGCACATATTTGCATACACATTGGATTCATTTTCCAATTTTCCACTTGAAATACTGAATCCCTGACACTAACCCCTACCCTACTAGACTCTGACTACTAATCGTAATATCATGGAGAATAATAACCCCATCAGAATAGAAATACAAGCAGTTCAGAGGAGGCATGTTTGGTATTGTTGGACTTGCCTTTTGCATTATATACGGTAGGAGTTATAAATCTAGTCAATTTTTTTGTTGAAATAGTTCTCCGTGTGTTTTTAAAGTTAACAAATATGTGAATTTATTTCTCCCTTTCTCTGTAGCCTAGTCAGCAGATGTATTTTTATATGCATATATAGAATCCTACCTGGTATCACACGTACATTTTTGTGAGGTGGCTGACTTGGCAGATACAAATTGTGAGAAGATATCACTCCTCCTAAACGCTGTTGAAACTGAAAATTCAACCTATGGGTGAGCCTCCTATTTGAACAACATTATACATAAATCCATGTTCAGTAAAACTAATATTGTTGGATCCGTGGGTGATATGTATTTCATGATAAATTTCGTTTGGCGTACATAATGCTACATTGTAATGTCTCTGTGTGTGTGTATATATATATATATATATATATATATATATATATATATATATATAGTCTCCAGATTTTTCAAAATATGAAATATATGTGCCTTATTGTGCACTCCCCAAATTCATTCATATTCATGTATGTGGATTTATAATCAACTTTTCAAAAGATTATTCTCAGAAATATTCATCAACCTGAAATACATATTGGTTGCCTAGTACTGAAAACTATCTTCAGTAAATGGTGCATACAAAACATAATATTTCAACTTTGCAAGTTGGCCACAAATAGAGTGCATCACACCCAGTGTACCACGCCACACTGCAGGTGAATAACGAGTTAAAATGACAAAAGACTATCTTGTTAGGATCTTATAGAAAAATGGGTGTGCACCGAAACCTAAAAGAATGATTTACACCAACGAGGTCCGGTAATTGAGTCTCAAACGTGAGCTGAATATGCAACCGGAGATCCGGGCTTATTGATCCCTGTGGCCCGCCCCATGGCTGCAGACATCGAGGCACCACCGAGAAGCGACTAGCATCCAGGGAGAAACGTTGCTGCAGATTCTGTGGAATCCTGCCGGCTGACACCGCACTGAACCCCAGGCCGAGTTCGGGATTTCAGTCAGGGAAGGAAGCTCTACAGTTCTATCCCCCACAACGGAAACTCCACCAAGGAAACCAATGGCCACCATCTTGGAGAGCTGAAGTAACCACCGCCACTCTCCGACAGATTGCAACAATAAAACAGTTGTGTGTTTTCCGCTCATCTCCCATACAGTAGGAAATTTGCATAAAATCTCTCCTAAGCTTTCCAGGGGAGGGATTTTCAGAGAGAGCCTGCATAAAGATTGGGGGGGGAAACTAGAGGCACCTGACCTTCAACTCCCCCTCCCATCAGTGGTGAAAACGAAATCTGTCTAGCCAGGGATGGGGGAAAGGGCAAACGGAAAAAATAATAAAAATAGAGTGCTGGGGTTCCCAATAGACACAATCCACACCCAAGAAACGGCAAGCCAGAGTACAGTTTGAGCTGCCGAGGGCATTACTCAGGGGAAATCTGGTCTAGCAGGAGAAACCAGGACTAGCAGGAGAAACCAGGGGACTAGAGGCCAGGCCCGCGTGACTGGACGCCTGGAGAACGCTCGCCCGCCGGCAAGAGCCGGCCCGCTGCAGGTGCGACTGGACGGCTGGAGACTGCCTGCCCACCAGCGACCAATCGCCTGCCATATGCCCACCCTAATGGGTGGCTAGAGATCGCACAACCGCCGGTGACAGCCCACCAGCTGACTGCGCGACTGGACAGCTTGTGACCACCTGCACACCGGCGACCGGGAGCTGAAACCAAACAGAGACAGTACAGTCCCACACCCCCATGCGAACACCCGGGCAAAGAGCCTGGGGTCCACCATAGCAGAGAGGTGACATCACTGGAGCTCGGCCGTCGGAATTCCTTCCCAGTGGAATCAACTTTAGCATTCACAGTCTACCAACACAAAGGAGAGTCAATAGAGATATATAAAACCAAAACAAATATATAGAAGAGAGCAGAAACACAGCAATCAAATGGAGCTGGAAAGTAATGTGAACTTCATGAAAAAACAAGGGAAAAAGGTGTACAAATAATGCCGGACAACTTAATTTTACAGGAGGACCTAGAATCATCAGAAACAGGGATAGGGAAAAAACTCAATGCATCCCTAACTCACATGGAAAGAAATATTAGAGAAGACATGAGGCAGCAAGTCCAAGCAATAAAAGAATATTTTGAAAATGAATTAAACAAACAAATTCAAATGGCAAAGAACGAGCTTCACCAAAAGACAGAGATCTTAAAAAAAATCAAACAGTAATCCTAGGAATGCAGAAAAATATAAACCACATTAAAAATTCAAACGAGAATATTGTAAATAGACTAGATCAAGTAGAAGTCAGAAGATCAGATAATGAATACAAAGTTTATCAACTTGAAAAGAATATAGTCAACACAGAAAAGATGCTTATATCCCATGAGCAATCTATTTAAGAGATATGGGATGTCATAAAAAAGCAAATTTGAGAGTCATTAGGATAGAAGAAGGCATAGAGATTCAAACCAAAGGAATGGACAACATATTAAATGAAATAATTCTAGAAAACTTCCCAGAGATGAAAGATGGAATGGATTGCCAAATCCTTGAAGCCTACATGACCTCAAACATTCAAAACCATAATAGACCAACTCCAAGACATAGAATTATGAAGATAGCCAACATGCAGAACGTGGATACACGTTCTTCTCAGCAGCACAAAGATCCTACTCAAAGATAGATCATATATTATGCCTTAGGGCAACCCTTAGTAAATATAAAGGCGTGGAGATAATACCATGCACCATATCTGATCATATTGGAATAAAACTGGAAATCAATGATAAAAGAAGGAAGGAAAAATCCTACATCATATGGAAAAATGAACAATATTCTACTGAATGTTCAATGGGTTACAGAAGACATAAAGGAGGATATAAAAAATTCTTAGAGAAAAATGACTATACAGACACAACATACTGGAATCTATAGGACACAATGAAAGCAGTTTTAAGAGGGAAATTCATTTCTTGGAGTTCTTTCCTCAAAAAAAAAAAAAAAAAACAAATAAATGAACTCACACTACACCTCAAAAACCTAGAAAAAGAAAAGGAAAACAACAGCAAATGTAGTAGAAGACAAGAAATAATTAAAATTAGAGCAGAAATCAACGAAATTGAAACAAAAAATAACATTGAAAAAATTGATAAAACTAAAAGTTGGTTCTTTGAAAACATAAATAAGATTGACAGGCCCTTAGCCATGCTAACGAAGAGAAGAAGAAAGAGAATTCAAATTACTAACATACGGCATGAAAAAGGCATTATCACAACAGACACTACAGAAATACAGAAGATAATTAGAAAGTATTTTGAAACCCTATATTCAAATGAAATAGAAGATAGTGAAGATATCAATAAATTTCCTAAGTCATACGATGTGCCCAGATTGAGTCAGGAAGACACACACAATTTAAACAGACCAATAACAAAGGAAGAAATATAAGAAGCCATCAAAAGACTACCAACCAAAAAAAGCCCTTGAGCGGATGGGTATAGAGCGGAGCTCTACAAAACCTTAAAAGAAGAATTAATACCAATACTTTTCAAGCTATTTCAAGAAATAGAAAAAGAAGGTGCTCTTTCAAATTCATTCTATGAGGCCAAAATCACCCTCATCCCAAAACCAGACAAAAACACTTCAAAGAAAGAAAACTACAGACCAATGTCTCTAATGAACCAGGATGCAAACATTCTCAATAAAATCCTGGTGAATGTAATACAAAAGCATATCAAAAAATTGTGCACCATGATCAAGTAGGATTCATCCCAGGGAAGCAAGGCTAGTTCAATATACGGAAATCAATAAATGCTATTCACCACATCAATAGACTTAAAGACAAGAACCATATGATCATCTTGATAGATGCAGAAAAAACATTCGACAAAGTTCAGCCTCCCTTTATGTTCAAAACACTAAAAAAACTTGCATCCCAGGGAAGCAAGGCTAGTTCAATATACGGAAATCAATAAATGCTATTCACCACATCAATAGACATAAAGACAAGAACCATATGATCATCTTGAGAGATGGAGAAAAAACATTCGACAAAGTTCAGCCTCCCTTTATGTTCAAAACACTAGAAAAACTAGGATAACAATGTTCAGTTACCTCAACATTGTAAAAGCTATATATGCTAAACCTCAGGCTAGCATCATCGTAAATGGAGAAAAACTGAAGGCATTCCCTCTAAAATCTGGAACAAGACAGTGATGCCCTCTATCACCACTTCTATTCGATTTAGTTCTTGAAATACTAGCCAGAGCAATTAGACAGACAAAAGAAATTAAAGACATAAAAATAGGAAAAGAAGAACGTAAATTATCGCTATTTGCAGATGACATGATAATATATTTAACAGACTCAAAAGGGTCTACAAAGCAACTGCTAGAGTTAATAAATGAATTCAGCAAAGTGGCAAGATATAAAGTCAACACGCATTAATCAAAGGCATTCCTGTATATCAGCAGCAAAACTTCTGAAATGGAAATGAGGAAAACCACTCCATTCACTATATCCACAAAGAAAATAAGATACTTGGGAATCATCCTAACGAAAGAGGTGAAAGATTTATATAATGAAAACTACAGAACCCTAAGGAAAGAGATAGAAGAAGATCTTAGAAGATGGAAAAATGTACCCTGTTCATGGATAGGCAGAACTAACATCATCAAAATGTTGATATTACCCAAAGTTCTCTACAGGTTTAAATCGGTGCCAATAAAAATCCCAACAGCATTTCTTGTAGAAATGATAAAGCAATCATGAAATTCATATGGAAAAACAAAAGACCCTGAATACCAAAAGCAATTCTAAGCAGGAAGTGTGAATCTGGAGGTATAGCGATACAAGAGTTCAAACTGTACTACAAAGCAATAGTAATAAAAACATCGTGGTACTGGTACCAAAACAGGCAGCTGGACCAATGGTATAGAATAGAGGACACAGAAACCAATCCACAAAATTACAACTTTCTTATATTTGATAAAGGGGCTAAAAACATGCAATGGAGGAAAGATAGCATCTTCAACAAATGGTGCTGGGAAAATTGGAAATCCATATGCAACATAATGAAACTGAATCCCTTTCTCTCACCATGCACAAAAGTGAACTCAAAATGGATCCAGGAGGTAGGTATCAAATCAGAGACACTGTGTCTAATAGAAGAAAAAGTTGGCTACGATCTACATACTGTGGGGACGGGCTCCACATTCTTTAATAGGATGCCCATAGCCCAAGAGTTAATAACAAGAATAAACAAATGGGACTTACTTAAACTAAATTGTTTTTTTTCTCAGCAAGAGAAACAATAAGAGAGCTAAATAGAGAGCCTACATACTGGGAACAAATTTTTACCCCTCACACTTCAGATAGAGCCCTAATATCCAAAATATACAAAAAACTCAAAAAATTAAACAATAAGATAACAAATAACCCAATCAACAAATGGGCCAAGGACCTGAACAGACACTTTACAGAGGAGGACATTCAATCAATGAACAAGTACATGAAAAAATGCTCACCATCTCTAGCAGTCAGAGAAATGCAAATCAAAACCACCCTAAGATACCATCTCACTCCAGTAAGATCGGCAGCCATTATGAAGTCAAACAAAATAAGTGTTGGTGAGAATGTGGGGAAAAGGGTACACTTGTACACTGCTGGTGGGACTGCAAATTGGTGAGGCCAATTTGGAAAGTACTATGGTGATACCTGGGAAAGCTGGGAATGGATCCACCATTTGACCCAGCTATCACCCTTCTCGGACTATTTCCTGAGGATCTTAAAAGAGCGTACTATAGAGATACTGCCACATCAATGATCATAGCTGCACAATTCACAATAGCTAGACTGTGGAACCAACCTAGATGCCCTTCAATAGATGAATGGATAAAAAAAAATGTGGCTTTTATACAAAATGGAGTATTACTCTTCATTAAAAAATGACAAAATCATAGAATTTGCAGGGAAATGGATGGCATTAGAGCAGATTATGCTAGGCGAAGCTAGTCAATCCTTAAAAAACAAATGCCAAATGTCTTCTTTGATATTAAAAGAGCAACTAAGAAAAGAACATCGAGGAAGAGCATGAGGAAAAGTTTAACATTAAACAAAGATGAGTGGGGGGAGAGAAAGGGAGAGAGAAGGGAAAGCATATGGGAATAGTAGGAGACCCTCAATGTTACACAAAATTACATATAAGAGGATTTGAGGGGAAATGGGGGGGGAACAGTGGAGAGAATTGAACAACAGCAGATGAGGTAGAGAGGGAAGATGGGAGGGGAGGGGAGGGGGGATATTGGGGGATAGGAAAGGTCGCAGAATACAACAGTCATTAATATGCTATTATGTAAAAATGTGAATGTGTAACCAATGTGATTCTGCAATTCATATTTGGGGAAAAAATGGGAGTTCATAACCCAATTGAGTCAAATGTATCAAAGATGATATATCATGAGCTTTGTAATGTTTGGAACAACCAATAGAAATAAATAAATAAATAACGGTTTAAAATTGAGTGGGAAGAAATCAGCTAAAAATGGGTTGAGATGCATTCATTTTGCTAAGCAAAACTTTGTTTTGTTTAGTTGTAACTATCACAAATTTATTTTACCAGGAAATTGGCTTTTGAAAATGCACATAAATTGAGATTAAAGGATAATTCACCTACCTTCTTGAAAAATTCATAGCATTTCCTATATTTTTCAAATTT